>NC_030814.1:10007500-11211250 GCF_001704415.2 Capra hircus | reverse complement strand
AACAGGTGGCTGCCAGAGGGGAAGGAAATGGGTGAAGGAAAAAAAATGTGTGAAGAAGATTAAGAGGCACAAACTTATAGTAGCAAAGTAAGCAAGTCACAATACAAACTGTACAGTGTGGGGAAGATGGCCAATAACTATGTGATATCTTTATACAGTGACGTGTTTAACTAGACGTTTTGGTGATCATTTTGAAATATACAGAAATATCGAAACACTATGTTGTATAACAGGAGTTAACATAGTGTTGTAGGTTAATTATACTCCAAAAACAAGCAAATGAACTCACAGGAAAAGATCGGATTTGTGGTCATGAGATGAGTAGGTGGAGGAGACGTCAGATGAAGGCAATCAAAAGGCACAAACATCCACGCATAAGATAAGTAAGTACTAGGGATGTACAGCAGGATAAATATAATGGGCACTGCTGCACGTTGCATATGAAAGTTGTTAAACAGATTACATCCTAAGAGTGCTCATCACAAGGAAAAACGTTTTTCCATTTCTCTGATTTTCAACTATATAAGATGGTGGATATTCACTACACTTATTGGGATGACCATTTCATGATGCATGTAGGTCAAGTCATTAAGCTGCACGTGGTAAACACATGGTGCTAGATGTAAACTATACCTCAATGAAATCAAGGAAAAAAGTTACATACATGTCATGGAATGTTATTCTGCCTTGAAGAAGCAAATTCTGCCAAATGATACATATGGATGAACCTGGGGGGCATTTTGCTATCTGAAATAAACCAATCACAGGACAAATACTCCACAGTCCCCTTTCTATGAGGTCTCTAAAATAGTCACACTCACAGAAAGAGAGAGAATTAAAGTTGCCAGAGGCTAGGTGGGAAGAGGAAATGAGGAGTTTTTCAAGGGTACAACTTTTCAGTCGTGCCAAAAATAAAGTAAAAATAAAAATTAAAGTCACTCTAAATGTATGTATTAAAGCAGGCTTAGAAACTATAGTCTGCTAACAATCTACCCTTCCTCTAAAAATTGCATGACTCCTTTGATCCTAGATTCCCCCAAATCCATGGGTACAATCTATTTGAGGATAGTTTAATTCTTTAATAACCACTGTTATATAATGTTTAAAGTTAGCTAGAGCAGTGGACATGGAGACATGTTTGTGGATATAACATACTAAAAGAACTAACCCATTTTAAAAAAAAAGAACTAACCCATTATATTTCATTTCTTTGTAAATTATATTTTTTAGCAAAAAGATATCACAAGGAGGAAAACTGCTTACATAATTCAGGGACTTTTCTTTCAGAAAAACATTTTTGTTCATATGGTAGTCTAACCCTCCCCCAAGAGTGCTTTACAGCCTAGAGACATGAGCAATGGTCTAAATACGATGTAAAGATTTGTAAGAAGGGAACAAGAGAAGACTGACTATTTTCTCAGCAAGCAGACCCTAAAATCTAAGGCAGCTGTATACAGTGAGAAGACATCACAAGGAGAAGAGAGGGAGAGTTCATGATTCTTAAGAGTGGAATTCCAAGCTATTAATTAATCAATTTCTGCAGGATTGCCACTTTTTTGCATATGTGAGTCAAAGTTCAATTTAATGAGAAGGTATATCCTCTGCCATCAAATCAATTAAATACATATTTAATAATCTTACACTGAAGATCTTCTCAAACTCTTGCGCAGCCCTTGCAGCCTTCTATGCTGCCTCACCATGCTCTTTTTTTTTTTTATTTCTGAGTATAATATCTACTTTACATAATTTCACTGCTTATATCTGAAGTGAGGCAACTGTGGAGGTTAATTTATCATGTGAAATATATTAATCACCTTCCTAGGTAACAGAAGCATTTCAGTGCAGGTCAAGCTTTGAAAATATCCTGGGGATGTAATTGTGTCCTTATGTTCACATTTTGAGTTATATCCCATTGCTTAATTGTTTGTGTTGAAAGAGATGACCTCATCATATCACAGGCTGCTCACTTTGCATTGTAGTCCATACTCAGAAAATGTAATGAAATTGGAACCAAGTTGCTGTTTAACTGATCTCTATTATTTTATCTATACATACTTGTGAATCTACCCAATCAGATGTTTCTATAGCCCCTGGAATAATTGATACTTGAGGCAAAGGTCAGTAATGCAATGAGATGATGGATGCATTTATAATCTGGCTCCGTGGTGTCTGGTTTCTCAACATTTATATCTCGAATTCCTAAAGAATAAGCTCTCACTCGATGGAATGAGATTTTTCTTTGCTTGCACAGCATAAAGTGGTTTCAATTTCCTTCCTATTTAAAAATTGATAAAACTTCAATTATTTTTGTGCTTTATTTTTTCAAATAAAATGATAAATTTTTAAACTGAAATTTAATTTATACTTTGATTTTTGTTATTATTTCTTAGGAAAGTATCAAGATCTCCATCCCCAGATAGGGAGGAAAAGGCTCACGGCCATGTATGATTTCTTGAAAGCCTGTTTAGAACACAAGGGAAGAGCCTAACATATTCTCATGATATGTTACTTTGAGTTAATAGCTGGATGGTATTTCTGAGAGGTAATATCTTGGGAAGTAACTCCTTCAGATAATCAGATACACCCTTTAGGGACTTACGTATCAGTTCAAAGTAGATAGGAAGGAAGGTGTCTGGTGTATGAAACCAAAGAAATAAAAAACAAAAATCCAATCCCAAACAAAATATTCAACAAAGGATTAATATAAGGGGTAAGACTTCAAAGAGGTCAAAATGACCTGGGCTATTTCCCTCACTCCTTCCGTCTTTTCCTTCCTTCTTTCCCACTTGTCCTTCTTGCTTTTTAAAAGATCATTTATCTATCAAGCAGTATTATACATATTGTGATCTATTTTAATGTTTAACTAATCACATGCAAACCCAAGCATGCTTGCTAACATGCAGAGCTGGGCCATAGTAAGAGATGCTGTCAAAAGTCTCCACTGTAAACACTTGTATCATTGGGAAGCTCAGCAGGGCAAAATGACCCCTTAGAATTCTCCCGCGGTAGTCACTGGCAGATGATAGTAGTCAGCCCCTGGAGACACTTTATGGCTACAGCTATTCTCTATCGAGTATCTGTACCCTGAGGTGGGTCAGGAAGAATCAACATTGGAAGAAAGCTAATAATAGCATAGAATTCTGAGAAAGATGTCTTTTATTCTTGTGGTTGTAAATATATTCATGCTTTGTCATAAGTATAAGCCTACATTATACATAAATGCTCATTTTTAAAAGGACATTATATCTATGGATAATTTTTTGCAATCAAAAGCAAAAACATATTTTTAAATTATATCCCAAAAATAATTTTACAAATGCTGATAAAATCAGATGCCAGGATGTAGGCAGATAAACAAAGCTCTTTTTGGAGGAGGTATCTGGGTCTCTGAAATAGAAGAATTATATTGGGTGGTACTCACAGGAACTAGAGGCATGGACATTTCACAGGCCTTGTTGACAGTCTGTTAATTACCAACAGTTTACAGAAGAACTGTACAGCTGGGACCTTCTGAGAAATATCCATAAACATTCCTCCCCCAAAAAGTGTTAAGGCATGGTGAACAAATAATTTCTACAAATGTTGTTTTCTTCTACAGGCATTATAAATACTATGTTTTCATTTACAACCTATTTTCCAATGATACTACAAATGGCTTTTGCCCTGGAATTGGTTTTATGCTTATTTGTTTTCTTTTTGAAAGAAATTTTCTTTTTCTCTTTTTTTTTTTAGATGTTTTATTTATTTATTTTATTTTTAAATTTTAAAATCTTTAATTCTTACATGCGTTCCCAAACATGAACCCCCCTCCCACCTCCCTCCCCATAACATCTCTCTGGGTCATCCCCATGCACCAGCTCCAAGCATGCTGTATCCTGCATCAGACATAGACTGGCGATTCAATTCTTACATGATAGTATACATGTTAGAATGTCATTCTCCCAAATCATCCCACCCTCTCCCTCTCCCTCTGAGTCCACAAGTCCATTATACACATCTGTGTCTCTTTCCCTGTCTTGCATACAAGGTCGTCATTGCCATCTTCCTAAATTCCATATATATGTGTTAGTATACTGTATTGGTGTTTTTCTTTCTGGCTTACTTCACTCTGTATAATCGGCTCCAGTTTCATCCATCTCATCAGAACTGATTCAAATGAATTCTTTTTAATGGCTGAGTAATACTCCATTGTGTATATGTACCACAGCTTTCCTATCCATTCATCTGCTGATGGACATCTAGGTTGTTTCCATGTCCTAGCTATTATAAACAGTGCTGCGATGAACATTGGGGTACATGTGTCTCTTTCAATTCTGGTTTCCTCGGTGTGTATGCCTAGCAGTGGGATTGCTGGGTCATAAGGTAGTTCTATTTGCAATTTTTTCAGGAATCTCCAGACTGTTCTCCATAGTGGCTGTACTAGTTTGCATTCCCACCAACAGTGTAGGAGGGTTCCCTTTTCTCCACACCCTCTCCAGCATTTATTGCTTGCAGATTTTTGGATTGCAGCCATTCTGACTGGTGTGAAGTGGTTCCTCATTGTGGTTTTGATTTGCATTTCTCTAATAATGAGTGATGTTGAGCATCTTTTCATGTGTTTGTTAGCCATCCATATGTCTTCTTTGGAGAAATGTCTATTTAGTTCTTTGGCCCATTTTTTGATTGGGTCGTTTATTTTTCTGGAATTGAGCTGCAGAAGTTGTTTGTATATTTTTGAGATTAGTTGTTTGTCAGTTGCTTCATTTGCTATTATTTTCTCCCATTCAGAAGGCTGTCTTTTCACCTTGCTTATATTTTCCTTTGTTGTGCAGAAGCTTTTAATTTTAATTAGATCCCATTTGTTTATTTTTGCTTTTATTTCCAGAATTCTGGGAGGTGGATCATAGAGGATCCTGCTGTGATTTATGTCTGAGAGTGTTTTGCCTATGTTCTCCTCTAGGAGTTTTATAGTTTCTGGTCTTACATTTAGATCTTTAATCCATTTTGAGTTTATTTTTGTGTGGGGTGTTAGAAAGTGATCTAGTTTCATTCTTTTACAAGTGGTTGACCAGTTTTCCCAGCACCACTTGTTAAAGAGATTGTCTTTACTCCATTGTATATTCTTGCCTCCTTTGTCAAAGATAAGGTGTTCATATGTGTGTGGATTTATCTCTGGGATTTCTATTTTGTTCCATTGATCTATATGTCTGTCTTTGTGCCAGTACCATACTGTCTTGATGACTGTGGCTTTGTAGTAGAGCCTGAAGTCAGGCAAGTTGATTCCTCCAGTTCCATTCTTCTTTCTCAAGATTGCTTTGGCTATTCGAGGTTTTTTGTATTTCCATACAAATCTTGAAATTATTTGTTCTAGTTCTGTGAATAATGTGGCTGGTAGCTTGATAGGGACTGCATTGAATTTGTAAATTGCTTTGGGTAGTATACTCATTTTCACTATATTGATTCTTCCGATCCATGAACATGGTATATTTCTCCATCTATTAGTATCCTCTTTGATTTCTTTCATCAGTGTTTTATAGTTTTCTATATATGGGTCTTTAGTTTCTTTAGGTAGATATATTCCTAAGTATAGATGCAGAGAAGGCCTTTGACAAAATTCAACATCCATTTATGATAAAAACTCTCCAGAAAGCAGGAATAGAAGGAACATACCTTAACATAATAAAAGCTATCTATGACAAACCCACAGCAAACATTATCCTCAATGGTGAAAAATTGAAAGCATTTCCGCTAAAGTCAGGAACAAGACAAGGGTGTCCACTTTCACCGCTACTATTCAACATAGTTCTGGAAGTTTTGGCCACAGCAATCAAAGCAGAAAAAGAAATAAAAGGAATCCAAATTGGAAAAGAAGAAGTAAAACTCTCACTGTTTGCAGATGACATGATCCTCTACATGGAAAACCCTAAAGACTCCACCAGGAAATTACTAGAGCTAATCAATGAATATAGTAAAGTTGCAGGATATAAAATCAACACACAGAAATCCCTTGCATTCCTATACACGAATAATGAGAAAGTAGAAAAAGAAATTAAGGAAACAATTCCATTCACCATTGCAACGAAAAGAATAAAATACTTAGGAATATATCTTTTTCTCTTTTTAAAATACAAAACCCAAATCAGTATTCACATGGATAAAAGCTGATTCAATAGAATAATGGATTTGAAACCAAAACAAATGAAATGCTGCCACTGTAAAATGAATTTTGCCCCTTAACAACTCAAAATAAGACTATTGAATTAATATTTCACCTCTCATTTCTACAGCCAATTTAAATATTAATTGCTTGGAGGCCAACAAATTTGTTCTTTATAAACCTTACTGCATTGCTGAAAATCACATTGCCAAGCAGTTTGTGTTTTCTCTTGGTGGGAAAAATTTTGCCCTCTAGAGTCACAGAAGATGCAGCTAGTAATTTACAGTAAGAAATCGCTTGCCAAAATGGTTGTGAAAGAGGGAACAGAGGACAGAAAAAGGCATGTTTAGTAGGGAGCCATGGTGCGTGCTAAGTCACATCGGTCCTCTCTGACTCTTTGCAACCCTATGGTCTGTAGCTTGAAAGGCTTCTCTGTCCATGGGGTTCCCCAAGCAAGGATACTGCAGTGGGTTGCCATGCCCTCCTCTAGGGGATCTTCCTGACCCAAGAATCTAACCTGCATGTCTTAATCTCCTGCATTGGCAGGCAGATTCTTTACTATTAGTGCCAATAGGGAGTCATTTCCAACCATATTGTCATGATCTTCTGTCTTGAGGGGACTTTCAATCTTTACTTTGTGACACACAACTTTGATGTTTATATAAACTACTGGAGTAGAGTTAGGAAAAGAGAGAAGTCTTGCCAAAATTGCTGAGCTCTAAAGAATGCATCTATTCATTTTAACCCTGATTTAGGCATCATTGCTCACAAAAAAAAACCTGTTGAACCTTAAACAAGAACAAATTAAGTACTGGATTTAGACTCCAGAATTCTCTTTGACTATTAACAAACTTTTACCCTTCCATGTATCTTGCTTCTATAAGTTGATCTGATTAGGATAGTGAAATTGTGATGATAAGAGTATTCTAATAATCAAAAGCATAGGAATCACATCAACTTGAAATAATAAGGACAGGTAGCAAAACTTCAGGCAGGATGGGGCAAGGCTGTTCCTTTCTTATTATTTTTGGTTGTACTGGTTGAATATTAAAATGGAATCAGAAGGCTTTATTTCCTATACTTAAAGCACTACCATAGCTGTATAGTACAAGCACATTTTAACAGTCATCCGTGATCAAGATTTAGGGATATTTTTATTCTTTACTTCTTAAAGATCTGTTTTGGTGGTTGCCAATCAATGATCAATTACCTAGAGATTCACTGAGTCCTCTTTTGTTTGATCTGCTGCGTGGTAATTATTTGAACTGATTTTACCAATGATAAAATCTTATTTAATTTTAATATTTTCAGTCTTTCTTGACAAACTGGAAGGTCTACACCCAAACTCCACACGCAAGGAGATTAACAAAGGTTATACCCTTTAGACAAGGCTTTTCCCCTCTTGGTTGTCACAATTTACATTTGTTCCTAACACTTCCCACAACTAAGGCTGATTTTTGATTGGCAAACATCATCTTTCCTGTACAGCTGCCCCTTGAATAACGTGGGTTAGACTGTGTGGGTCCATATACACGAGAATTTTTATTTCAGTAAATATAGCGGGGAAAAAACGGAGATTTGTGATAATTTGAAAAACCTTACAATCAAAGAACATAGCCTGGAAATGAAAAAAAAAAAAATCAAAAAGTTGGGTAAGTAATGAATGCATAAAATATGTGTATATACTAGTCTATTTTACTATCATAAAACATATAAATCTATTATAAAAGTTAAAATTTATCAAAACTTATACATGTTAGCACATACAGGTCATACCATTTATAGTGAGAAAAATGTAAATGAATGTGAAGATGCAGTACTCAATCATAGCCTCATAAAATTAACTGCAGTACATGCTGCACTACTGGAATAATTTCTCAGCCACCTCCTGTTGCTACTGCGCTGAGCTGGGACTATCAGCTTAAAATGCCAGGTGACACTAACCATCTCCAAGTGAGCAGTTTGCCTCTGCAGTAAATTGCATAAAAAATGATGTTTCGTGGTCCTCACGTATTTTTCATCATGTTTAGTGCAATATCTTGAATAAAATCATGGGGTCCACATGAAATGCCAGTAGTGATGCTGAAGCACTCCTGAGAAGCAGAGAAAAGTAAAAACATTACAAGAAAAAGGTGAATTGCTTGATGTATACCACAGATTGAGGTCTACAGCTGCAGTTGCCCACATTTCAAGAAAAATGAATCTAATGTGAAGACCACTGTAAAAAGAGAAAGGAAATTCGTGAAGCTGTCATCGCAGCCATGCCAGAAGGCAGGAAAACCTAGCACTTTTTGCCAAATATGTTTTTAATTCATATTGAAAATGCAGCTTTTATATGGGTGTAGAATTCTGGAAATAAAAGCAAAAATAAACAAATGGGATCTAATTAAAATTAAAAGCTCCTGCACAACAAAGGAAAATATAAGCAAGGTGAAAAGACAGCCTTCTGAATGGGAGAAAATAATAGCAAATGAAGCAACTGACAAACAACTAATCTCAAAAATATACAAACAACTTCTGCAGCTCAATTCCAGAAAAATAAACGACCCAATCAAAAAATGGGCCAAAGAACTAAATAGACATTTCTCCAAAGAAGACATACGGATGGCTAACAAACACATGAAAAGATGCTCAACATCACTCATTATTAGAGAAATGCAAATCAAAACCACAATGAGGTACCACTTCACACCAGTCAGAATGGCTGCGATCCAAAAATCTGCAAGCAATAAATGCTGGAGAGGGTGTGGAGAAAAGGGAACCCTCTTACACTGTTGGTGGGAATGCAAACTCGTACAGCCACTATGGAGAACAGTGTGGAGATTCCTGAAAAAATTGCAAATAGAACTACCTTATGACCCAGCAATCCCACTGCTGGGCATACACACCGAGGAAACCAGAATTGAAAGAGACACATGTACCCCAATGTTCATCGCAGCACTGTTTATAATAGCTAGGACATGGAAACAACCTGGATGTCCATCAGCAGATGAATGGATAAGAAAGCAGTGGTACATATACACAATGCAGTATTACTCAGCCGTTAAAAAGAATTCTTTTGAATCAGTTCTGATGAGATGGATGAAACTGGAGCCGATTATACAGAGTGAGGTAAGCCAGAAAGGAAAACACCGATACAGTATACTAACACATGTATATGGAATTTAGGAAGATGGCAATGACGACCCTGTATGCAAGACAGGGAAAGAGACACAGATGTGTATAATGGACTTTTGGACTCAGAGGGAGAGGGAGAGGGTGGGATGATTTGGGAGAATGACATTCTAACATGTATACTATCATGTAAGAATTGAATCGCCAGTCTATGTCTGATGCAGGATACAGCATGCTTGGAGCTGGTGCATGGGGATGACCCAGAGAGATATTATGGGGAGGGAGGTGGGAGGGGGGTTCATGTTTGGGAACGCATGTAAGAATTAAAGATTTTAAAATTAAAAAAAAATAATAATAATAATAATAAAAAAAGAATTACTATAAGAAAGGCATACCTATTGATTCCAATATGATTTGAGAAAAAGCAAAGGCATTATATGACAACTTAAAACAAAAAGCAGGTGAAGGATCTAAAGCTGGAGAATTTAATTCAAGCAAAGGATGGTTTGAAAATTTTAGAAAGAGGTTTGGCTTTAAAAATGTTAAGAGAACAGGAGAAGCAGCTTCTGCTGACCAAAAGTCAGCATATGAGTTCCCATGTCATTAAGAAAATCACTGAAGAAAAAGATATTTGCCTGATCAGGTTTTTAACATAAATGCAAATGCCCTCTTCTAAAAAGTAAAGCCACAGAGGACATTTACTAATAAGGAAGAGAAGTGAGCACTAGGATTTAAGGTAGAAAGGGACAGACTCACATTACTGTTTTGTCCAAAGTCAGGTTTATGATCAGGACTGCCCTTAACTATAAAGCCGATGGTGGTGGTTTAGTCGCTAAGTTGCATCCAACTCTTGCGACCCCATGGATTGTAGCTTGCCAGGCTCCTCTGTCCATAGGATTTTCCAGGCAAGAATACTGGGGTGGGTTGCCATTTCCTTCTCCAACTGTAAAGCTGCTAGACCCCAAATCTTGAAGGAAAAAGATAAACCCCAGCTGCCAGGGTTTGGTTGTACAACAGGAAGGCCTGGACTACAAGATTATTGTTGTAACCACTTTCTGGATTGGTTGCATCAGTGCTTTTTCCCTGAAGCCAGGCAGTACCTTGCCAGTAAGGAATGGCCTTTTAAAGTTTTTTTGATATGGCACAATGCCCCGGGCCACTCAGAACCCCATCTTAACACCAAAGGCCTCAAAGTGGTCTGTTTGCCCACAAACAAATGTCTCTAATTCAGCCTTTAGATCAGGAGATCCTAAGGACCTCTACGCCTCATCACACATAGTATTCTGTGGAGAGGATTGCCAATGGTATGGAAGAGAAGAGAAAACATCATGAAAGCCTGGAAGGATCATACCATTGAAGGCATCGCTGTTGTTACAGTAAAATCTGTGAAAGCCTTGGAGCCTGAAACAATGAATTCTTGCTAAAGGAAAAGGTGTCCAGATGTGTACCTGGATTCATGCCAGCGCCAATCAAGGAACTCTTCAAAGATTCTGGGGATACTGGCAATAGAAAACATGCGGGGAGACGGGTTACAATAAGATATTGGAGGAATTCAAGAGCTGATAGACCCCACACCAGAGGAACTGACAAAACGAGACTTGATGAAGATGAAGGCTTTTGAACCAGTGCCAGACAAGGAGGAAGAATGTGTAGAAGAAGCCGTGCCAAGAAACAGCTGACATTAGACCATCTGGCAGGAGGGTTGCAATTATTCAAGACTGCTTTTGACTTCTGTTGGGACATGACTTAGGCTTCCCAGGTGGTGCCTGTGGTAAAGAGCCTGCCTGTCAATGCAGGAGACCCAGGAGTCACAGGTTTGATCCCTGGGTCAGGAAGATCCCCTGGAGAAAAGAATGGTGATCAACCCCAGTATTCTTGCCTGGGAAATCCCACGGACAGAGGAGCCTGATGCACTATAGTGCGTGTGGTCGTAAAGAGGCGGACGAGACTTAGCGACTACGAACAAGGACAAGAGCATGGCTCTTCTATGATATGGGCACTGCAGCTAGCTAAAGCAAATGGTGGAAGAAGGATTGGTACCAAATAGATATACTTTTAGCAAAAGTGAAAAAGCGACAGAAGTCAGACACAAATCGTGATGCATTTCCATAAATTATCCCACAGGTTCCTGCCTCTCCTCCTACCTTCCCCCACCTCTTCCATCTCTGCCACCTCTGAGGCAGCAAGACCAATGCCTTCTTTCACTTGCAAAGCCTTCTCAATATGAAGACAATGAGGATGAATAAGTTTACAATGCCCCACTTCCATTTGTGTGTGTTAGCACTCCACTGTGTCCAACTCTGCGACCCCATGGACTGTAGCCCTACCAGGCTCCTCTACCCGTGGAATTCTCCAGGCAAGAATACTGACATGGGTTGCCATTCCCTTCTCCAGGGGATTTTCCCATCCCAGGGATCAAACCCGGGTCTCTTGCACTAAAAGCAGATTTAATACTGTCTGAGCCACAAGAGAAGCCAAATAGTGAATCATCATCCTATCATCCATTTATAAACTTATCTATTTAGTACGTGTCTATCTTTGTGTGAAAATGTAATAACTGTCCCACGAGAACTGAATGAGCCATTTTTGTGTCATTAACATCATTGCCTAAGTATTCAGCAAGTGGAACATTTTGTGTAAGACTTGTATTGCAGTGAATAGCCTATCCTTCTATAGGAAAAATGTGAGTGATATTTAATAAAAAATTAATAATGTGCCAGCTTTCTTATTGTTTCAAATTTTGCTTTCAAAAGATTACATTATTCCTCTCTCTTTCTGGTAATTGGAGAAATTGCATATTAGCTTATTGTCACAGGTAACTGTTTCTTTTCAAAAAGGAACAATGCTTCCAGTATTGTATTATGAATCTGACCTCAATACCATGTGCCCTAAAAAATGTATAGCAATTCATTTCTTAGTGCATTGGCTAGGCTACCATGAAGCAATCATGTTGCTGCTTCTTTGTCATCAATACATGAATCATTACGCCAGTAAATAAATATACATTTATTTTTTACATTATTTTTTTTTTATTTTTTGATGTCCAGGGTTAGTAACATGTTTAACATCTACAGTGCTTTGAGTTATATATATATATAAATATATAGAGACCCGCCAATAAAGCTCTAGACTTATTCATTAAACATATTCATTCATACTTCACTAGAAGTTGTGCAGTAAAGAACCCACCTGCAATGCAAGAGACGTCAGAGTTATGGGCTTGATCCCTGGTCAGAAGACCCCTGGAGGAGGGCATGGCAACCCACTCCAGTACTCTTGCCTGGAGAATCCCACGGACAGAGGAGCCTGGTCAACTACAGTCCATGGGGTCACAAAGAGCCTGACATGACTGATGCGACTAAGCCTACATGTAATAGTTGTTTTATACAGGCTTCCCTAGAGGCTCAGTTGGTAATGAACCTGCCTACAATCATACAGGAGACTGCCTGCAATGCAGGAGACCCAGGTTTGATCCCAGGGTCAGGAGGATCTCCTGGAGAAGAGAATGGATATCCACTCCAGTATTCCTGCTTGGCAAATCCCACGGACAGAGGAACCTGGCGGGCTACACTCCATGGGGTTGCAATGAGTCAGACATGACTTAGTGACTAAATCCCCACGTAGTACTGCAAGCGCAATATCCAATATGCAACACAAGATTTGCCAAGGAGCTCAAACAAACGTAATTCTTAGCTCAGAATCAGATATGAGTTTGAGAATAATATATGATCCTCAATCAAGGAAGACTTTCCTTGACTAAGAAAAATCAATTGTAAAATATGTGCTAATGAGACAAATCATAAATTTATCCACACATTACGATTTTAGATTTTTAGTGCTATTTGCTAAAACCAGTATTTTTTTCCTAATTAATATAAAAACTAAATTATTAAAGCACAAATAATATGTGAGGTGGAGAAGGCAATGGCAACTCACTCCAGTGCTCTTGCCTGGAAACTCCCATGAATGGAGGAGCCTGGCTGGCTGCAGTTCATGGAGTCACAAAGAGTCAGACACAACTGAGCGACTTCACTTTCACTTTTCACTTTCATGCATTGGAGAAAGAAATGGCTCCCCACTCCAGCGTTCTTGCCTGGAGAATCCCAAGGACAGAGGAGCCTGGTAGGCTGCCATCTACAGGGCTGCACAGAGTCAGACATGACTGAAGCGACTTAGCAGCAGCAAGCTATGAGGATGTTCTGTACATGAAACAAAGCATGGGATGACTTGAATTTGCTTTCAAATTTTATGTATTTCAAAAATTGACAATGACTATTTGCCACTATGATATCAGGGACAGTGGAACAATAAATTCTGTTCTTTAAACAATTTAACTTGTGGACATTTAATTTTCTTTAAATATAATTGTGATGAATTTTCTCAGAATAATTTCATTTTCTCCCCAATCTTCTCTCTTGCTGTGGTCATTATTATTACATTATAATGTTGTATTGGTTTTCCTCATCCCTTTGAGCCCTTTGGTATATTACACCTGGCACTGTCCCAGAATGGAAACAAAATGAAACACAGGGAAATTCTAAAATGGGAAATGACTGAGTTTTAAAGATAGATGTAGTATTAACATGTGAAAGTGATCTTTTTTTTATAAGTTTTTCCTGATACAAACTGCTTTCCTTACCAGACTAAACTTCTGGGAAGTCTTCATCTATTTCCATTTCCACTGGGTTCATTTTTGGGAAAAAAAAAAAAAAAAAAAGCCACAAAGGGATCATCCTAGGTAACAATATCCACTGCCAGTGTTAAACTGCCAAGTAGACTAAAATAATAAAATTGTTTTGATTTTCCCCCTCGTCTTCTTCTGTCCCTCTTATGGACTCTTCCCCTTTCATCTTAGATCTGTGCAGGCTTCAAGGCCTCATATTGTACATCAGCCTCAGGTGGCTCCATGTCACACAGTCCTCAAGTACTCAACACCTGCGTGCCATCCCCACCACCATCTGCTATTCTTCAGACCTACTTTCATTAATCCTAAAATTATGTTTGCTCTCCAACAGCTTTATAAACATTAAAATGTTAACAAAACCCTACTGAAATCTCAGAAACCTTTTCCCTTTAGTTTTTATAAGCTGCCCATTTCCCTGAGAAAACATGTTCATGAAATACTGCGGGATATACTAAGACAGACTGCTTTAGAGGAAAATCAGATGCATATCCAGGTTGCAAAGTGCAGAAAATTTGATGTGCCCTTTGTAAGAGAAAGAAAGCAAAATTATAACTGCTAAATTAAGTCCCAAAGTGACTATATAAATCACAACAAACAGAAAATTTCAGAAAATAACAAATACTGCAGGATTCAGAATCCAGAAAAATACAATATTTTTTCATCAAACAACTGTTTCACCACCTCTATAATACATTTTTTCTTACATTCTTATTTTATTAATTCTGATCACCATGTCAAATGGAAACAGTTTGTAATACCATTGTCAATGTAGAAATTTAAAAAATATAATTCAGTCTTTCTTCTAACATAGTTGATGAAGACTATTATTATTAGCTATTATTAAATAACAGGCACTCTCCCAAAGAAGAGGGCTTCCCTGGTGACTCAGACAGTAAAGAATCTGCCTGCAATGTTGGAGACCCGAGTTCCATCCTTGGGTCAGGAAGATCCCCTGGAGAAGGAAATGGCAACACACCCCAGTATTCTTGCCTGGAGAATCCCATAGACAGAGGAGCCTGGCGGGCTACAGTCCATGGGGGTCACAGAATCGTACATGACCAAGCGACTTTCACTCACTCCCAAAGAAGACCTGATTGTTACATTAAAACTTATACAGCAAATCAAATTAAAATTACACCTTTAACCTCTTTTCCTGAGTCATAATCTCTCAGACAAGGAATCCAGTGGTCTCTATAACTGGTCCCAGCCCTAAAAGCCATCCCTTCAGACTATCTGTTGTCAACAAGAATGCTGTTATTCTTTCTCCTTCTTATGGAATGCAGTGTTTGTTCTCGGTGTTCAACAATGAGTATAATAGTATGATACATTAAGCCCTCCCTCATACTGTATAGTTCCCCGCATAGTCATGTTGAATGTTACCCTTAGAGTCTCAAAGACCTAGATAGACTAAATCCCGCCTCTGCTCCCCTGGGCTTCCCTGGTGGCTCAGATGGTAAAAGATTTCATCTGCAAAGCAGAAGAAGCAGAAGACGCAGGCACAGCCCCTGGGTGGGGCAGATCCCCTGGAGAAGCGAATGGCTACCCACTCCAGTATTCTTGCCTGGAGAATTCCTCGGACAGAGGAGCCAGGCGGACCACAGTCCATGGGGTCACAAAGAGGCAGACACAACTGAGCAATTCACATACTTTTTTTCTGCTACTCCCTACCATGTGACCATGAACAAGCACCTTATAGCTCCGATCTTTGGCTTCTTTGTTTATGAAAGTGAGTTACTATAGTACTTGCTGAATGTGGAGGCTATAAGAATGAGACAGTTCATATGTAAAAGCACAGTTACTGGGCATGTACTGTCTATTCAATAATAGCGCTTACTTTGCTCTGCGTAACAGACTCTAGATTCATCCACCTCACTCCCAACTGACCCAAATTCACTCCTTTTTATGGCTGAGTGATAGTCCACTGTATGAATGCACCACAACCTCTTTATCCAGTCATCTGTCAGTGAACATCGAGGTTTCTTCTGCCCCCTGACTATTGTAAATAGAACTTCAGTGAACACTGGGGTACATGTGTCTTTTTGAATTATGGTTTTCTCAGGGTATATGCCCAGGAGTGGGATTGCTAGGTATATTAATGAAATGCATGTTAATATTATGCAAATATATGGCATCTAGAAAAATGGTGCAGGGCAGGAAAAGAGATACAGATGGAGAATGGACCTGTGGGCACAGCAGGGGAAGGAATGGGTGAAAGTCGCTTAGTCGTGTCCGACTCTTTGCGACCCCACAGACTGTAGCCTACCAGGCTCCTCTGTCCATGGGATTTTCCAGGCAAGGGTACTAGAGTGGGTAGCCATTCCCTTCGCCAGGGGATCTTCCCAACCCAGGAATTGAACCCAGGTCTCCGGCATTGCAGGTGGATTCTTTACCAGCTGAGCTACTAGGGAAACCCAGAGGGTAGGGGAAATTGAGAGAGTAGCATTGATATATATACACTACCAGTGTAAAGGAGACAGCTAGTGGGAAGACACTGTATAACACAGGGAACCCAGCCTGGTGCTCTGTGACAACCTAGAGGCGTGGGAGGAGACAGATGTACATTTCTGGCTGATTCACTCTGTTGTATGGCAGAAACGAACACAACATTGTATAGCAATCATCCTCCAACTAAAAATAAATACGTGAATCGTGCTACCTTTCTTACCTAATTCCACAACACTCTTGTAATGCAGATACTTGCTGCAGAAAGTCGTCAAAGAGCCAGGAAAGTCCCTAGTCTGGCCCACAAGCTTCACTCAGACACCTGGAGGCTCATCGCACCCTTCTTCGTCCTTGGAATGTGCATTCCACTCGCCTTGCTCACTCTCAGAAGCTGTCTCAAGGACACAGCCTTGAGATAATAATGTGGTGATGAAATGGTCTGGATTGTGTACATGACTAAACTCAGGGAAGACCTCTATGCAAACTTCCAAGGTTCTGATGGGCAGGTGCAGAAACATACTTGTACAATAATTTATCTTTCTTATTAAACCTGCCGCCTACCAATGTAGAGTGATCTGCCCTCCATTTCTAAAATCTAACAGATCTAAGATCTATTTCTTAGATCTCTCCCTGGCCTTTGTGTATGGGGTGAGTTTCAGATTACAGACAGGAAGCTCTGGAGAAAATCTCAAATCAACAGTGCACTTCAGTTCAGTTCAGTCGCTCAGTCATGTCCGACTCTTTGCAACCCCATGGACTTTGCATTCCCTTCTCTTCCCAACCCAGGGATCAACCTGCATCTTCTGCACCTCCTGAATTGGCAGGCAGATTCTTTACCACTGAGCCACCTGGGAAGTATGTACACACACACACACACACACACACACACACACACACACATAATTTCTCAAAGGAGATAAGGTAAATTCTAACAATTATCCTGATGTGATCATTAACAAAAAACAGAAACTAGCACACATTGCTTTTTCAAACTTTAAGCTATAGAGATGCAGCAAGAGCTATGATGTCACACTTGTGGAGAGTTGCTGCAGAGGCAGTGTTACTTAGAAATCTGCCTAAACTTAATGTATCTCTTATAACTGTAAAACTCAAAATAGGAGCATGCTGGGTGCTACTTTATCCCATGAATTGATCATTTCTTCCAGCAGCAGAAAATGTTCAATTATCTTCAAACTCCATCACTCATTTCTGCTAGATAGAACACCGTACTCAGAGCTGGATAAGGAATTAGACATACAAATGATCTATTTGCATCAGCTCTTCTTAATCTAACATGTGATTTCAGTCTCCTACAGTCTCTCTCTTAAGGCAGTATTGACTTTCTCAAGGGCTGCCAATGGCAGGAGGAAAGCCCCTCTGGTCAACAAGTAAACCAAGTGTTCAACAGTTCTTGTACTCCAGGAGTTCTCCAAGCCCTTTGAGCTCGTGAAAATCACCCTATCAAGAGCCCAAGGTGCCTTTCTCTATCGATTCTTGCACACTGATTTCCAAATGTAGCAAGGCAGAAACTTGGTGAATTCAGTCATAGCTTCAGGATATACAGATATCTTGCTTTGCCAATGATAATAATCAGATATATACCTATAAATATTTAAAGAGGCTAGAAATAAAAAAAAAATCCCACGGACCTTCTTTTTTTTTAATCTGAAGCACAATTGAATTTTAGAATCGATCTGCATCATTTCATTTTGCTTATTACTTATACTCCGGAAAAAATTTAATCTTAGGAATTGTTTTTTAGATCTACAGTCACAAAAAGCTGAAACTAATTTATCTTAGTAATTTTTCATTCCTGATCTCCACAGATAATAAGCCATGCAGATTCTGTATGGTTTTTGGAAGCCTCTACTCATGTACCTCAGAATACTGCAAAAGTACATCCCACAGGGCCATTTATAAAAACACAGAATGACAAGTTAAGTTTGAGCCAGCAACTTAATGATACAATTATTGAGATAAAAAACTTGGGGGGGGTGGAACATTCCTCAACTCAGGAGAGAGTACAATGGGTCTTGTGCTTATCTGGAGATTTTATTATAAAACTGTTAGATGGTTCTTCTTAAAATAAAAATTAATATCATGATATTAATATGAGGCCTCCATTCATCTTTTAATTGCAGTCATGAAACTCACAGTAGTGAAAAAGAGCATTGATTCAGTAGGACTCATATAACTGTAAATATATACAGCCAACAATTTAAATCATAATTTGATAAAATGAAACAAAGATATTCAAAATCTCTCAGGATTAATTCAGGGAGAACTTTTCATAGCTCTAAAAAGTTAATATTATAAATTTACAAATTTCTATTTTACAAAATGTAGAGGTTATTTCTTAAATATATAGATAAATTAAAATATGATAATGAGCTAAATGAAGAACTCATGCTAACTAAAAGCAAGCAAAACCTTTGTGCCGCTGCTGCTGCTAAGTCACTTCAGTCGTGTCCAACTCTGTGTGACCCCATAGACGGCAGCCTGCCAGGCTCCCCTGTCCCTGGGATTCTCCAGGCAAGAACACTGGAGTGGGTTGCCATTTCCTTCTCCAATGCATGAAAGTGAAAAGTGAAAGTAAAGACGCTCAGTCATGTCTGACTCTTCGCAACCCCATGGACTGTAACCTACCAGGCTCCTCCGTCCATGGTATTTTCCAGGCAAGAGTACTGGAGTGGGGTGCCATTGCCTTCTCCAAAACCTTTGTGCAAAAGAAGATAAATCATTAATTTTATCTATGATGCCTACCTCAACTCTTTATTATAATAATTATCATTTATTCATTTGGGCAGTCAAAACTAATTTACTGAGGATCTGGCAATATAGAGATATGTTTATGTATTTCTGGAGCCCACAGCCATAAGGATGAAAGACAAGCAAGCCATACATTATATGATATTTCATGATAAGTAGCTTAGCTATAATGTGCAGAGGTACTGTCAAACCTCAGAGATTGATCATCATATTCCATCTGAAACCATAATTAACATATAAAAACCTAATGGGAATGTTGAAATGTATGATGAGTTACCCACCTGGAAAGCAGAAACATAAGGAATTCATTTGTCTGCAGATTGGGACAAATGTTGTATAGAGGCAAACATAATTAAATAAAACAGAGAAACATAACTAGTTCCTCAGATCCCACAATATTATTGTGTCCAGAATATTAAAAAAGCTGTAAAGGGGATAAAAAGCAGTATTTGATAGAGCTTGATACCCAAGAAGAATAGAAGGCATTAAGGAAGGGACAGTTCAGTCCAGCCCCTCAGTTCATTTCAGTTCAGTCGCTTAGTTGTGTTCAACTTTTTTGCGAACCCATGAATCACAGCATGCCAGGTTTCCCTGTCCACTACCAACTCCTGGAGTTCACTCAAACTCACATCCATTGAGTTGGTGATGCCGTCCAACCATCTCATCCTCTGTCGTCCCCTTCTCCTCCTGCCCCCAATCCCTAAAGCATCAGGGTCTTTTCCAGTGTATCAACTCTTCCCATGAGGTGGCCAAGGTATTGGAGTTTCAGCTTTAGCATCAGTCCTGCCAATGAACACCCAGGACTGATCTCCTTTAGAATGGACTGGTTGGAACTCCTTGCAGTCCAAGGGAATCTCAAGAGTCTTCTCCAACACCACAGTTCAAAAGCATCAATTCTTTACCACTCAGCTTTCTTCACAGTCCAACTCTCACATCCATACATGACCGCTGGAAAAACCATAACCTTGACTAGATGGACCTTTCCTGGCAAAGTAATGTCTCTGCTTTTGAATATGCTATCTAGGTTGGTCATAACTTTCCTTCCAAGGAGTAAGCATCTTTTAATTTCCTGGCTGCAATTACTATCTGCAGTGATTTTGGAGCGAAAAAAATAAAGTCTGTCATTGTTTCCACTGTTTCCTCATCAATTTCCCATGAAGTGATGGGACCAGATGCCATGATCTTCGTTTTCTGAATGTTGAGCTTTAAGCCAACTTTTTCGCTCTCCACTTTCACTTTCATCAAGAAGTTTTTTAGTTCCTCTTCATTTTCTGCCATAAGGGTGGTGTCATCTGCATATCTGAGGTTATTGATATTTCTCCCAGCAATCTTGATTCTAGCTTGTGCTTCTTCCAGCCCAGCATTTCTCATGATGTACTCTGCATAGAAGTTAAATAAGCAGGGTGACAATATACAGCCTTGATGTACTCCTTTTCTTATTTGGAACCAGTCTGTTGTTCCATGTCCAGTTCTAACTGTTGCTTCCTGAGCTTCATATAGGTTTCTCAAGAGGCAGGTCAGGTGGTCTGGTAATTCCATCTCTTTCAGAATTTACCACAGTTTGTTGTGACCAACAAATGGCAACCTACTCCAGTACTCTTGCCTGGAAAATCCCATGGATGGAAGAGCCTTGTAGGCTACAGTCCGTGGGATCGCAAAGAATCAGACAAGAGAAGAGGTGAGTGACTTCACCTCACCTTACACAGTCAAAGGCTTTGGCATAGTCAATAAAACAGAAATAGATGATTTTCAGGAACTCTTTTGCTTTTTCTATGATCCAGAGGATGTTGGCAATTTGATCTCTGGTTCCTCTTCCTTTTCTAAAACCAGCGTGAACATCAGGAAGTTCACGGTTCACGTATTGCTGAAGCCTGGCTTGAAGAATTTTGAGCATTACTTTACTAGTATGTGAGATGAGTGCAATTGTGTGGTAGTTTGGGCATTCTTTGGCATTGCCCATCTCTGGGATTGGAATGAAAACTGAGCTTTTCCAGTCCTGTGGCCACTGCTGAGTTTTCCAAATTTGATGGCATATTGAGTACAGCACTTTCACAGCATCCCTAAAATGTCAGTGTTCACTCTTGCCATCTCCTATTTCACCACTTCCAATTTGCCTTGATGCAATATTTTTCTTTACAACGTCAGCCTTTACTTCCTCACAAGTCACATCCACAGCTGGGTGTTGCTTTTACTTTGGCTCTATCTCTTCATTCTTTCTGGAGTTATTTCTCCACTGATTTCCAGTAGCATATTGGGTGCCTACATTCTGAAGATCAGTCCTGGGACTTCTTTGGAAGGAATGATGCTAAAGCTGAAACTCCAGTACTTTGGCCACCTCATGCAAAGGGTTGACTCATTCGAAAAGACTCTGATGCTGGGAGCGATTGGGAACAGGAGAAGAAGGGGACGACCGAGGATGAGATGGCTGGATGGCATCACTGACTCGATGGACGTGAGTCTGAGTGAACTCCGGGAGCTGGTGATGGACACGGAGGCCTGGCATGCTGCGATTCATGGGGTCACAAAGACTCAGATATGACTCAGCGACTGGACTGAACTGAACCGACCTGGGGAGTTCATCTTTCAGCATCTTATCTTTTTGCCTTTTCATACTGTTCATGGGGTTCTCAAGGCAAGAACACTGAAGTGGCTTGCCTTTCCCTTCTCCAGTGGACCACATTTTGTCAGAACTCTCCACCATGACCCATCTGTATGTGTGACCTACATAGCATGGCTCATAGTTTCATTTATTTAGAAAAGGCTGTGATCCATGTGATCAGTTTGATCAGTTTTCTGTAATTCTGGTTTTCATTCTGTTGGCCCTCTGATGGATAAGGATAAGAAGCTTATGGAAACTTCCTGATGGGAGAGACTGAGGGGGAAACTGCGTGTTGTTCTGATATGTGGGGCCATGTTCAGTAAATCTTTAATCCACTTTTCTGTTGATGGGTGGGACTCCATCCCTCCCTGTTATGTGACCAGAGGACAAATTATGGTGGAGGTAATGAAGATAACCTCTAAGAAGAGGGGGCAAAAACACACAAAAGAACTGTACAAAAAAGATCTTCATGACCTAGATAATCACGATGCTGTGATCACTTGTCTAGAGTCAGACATCCTGGAATGTGAAGTCAAGTGGGCCTTAGAAAGCATCACTACGAACAAAGCTAGTGGAGGTGATGGAATTCCAGTTGAGCTATTTCAAATCCTGAAAGATGATGCTGTGAAAGTGTTGCACTCAATATGCCAGAAAATTTGGAAAACTCAGCAGTGGCCACAGGACTGGAAGAGGTCAGTTTTCATTCCAATCCCAAAGAAAGGCAATGCCAAAGAATGCTCAAACTACCACACAATTGCACTCATCTCACACACTAGTAAAGTAATGCTCAAAATTCTCCAGGCCAGGCTTCAGCAATACATGAACCATGAACTTCCTGATGTTCAAGCTGGTTTTAGAAAAGGCAGAGGAATCAGAGATCAAATTGCCAACATCTGCTGGATCATGGAAAAAGCAAGAGAGTTCCAGAAAAATATCTATTTCTGCTTCATTGACTATGCCAAAGCCTTTGACTGTGTTGATCACAGTAAACTGAGGAAACTTCAAGAGATGGGAATACCAGACCATCCAACCTGCCTCTTGAGAAATCTGTATGCAGGTCAGGAAGCAACAGTTTAAACTGGACATGGAACAACAGACTGGTTCCAAATAGGAAAAGGCGTACGTCAAGGCTGCACATTGTCACCCAGTTTATTTAACTTATATGCAGAGTACATCATGAGAAACACCTGACTGGAAGAAACAGAAGCTGGAATAAAGATTGTTGGGAGAAATATCAATAACCTCAGATATGCAGATGACACCACCCTTATGGCAGAAAGTGAAGAGGAACTAAAAAGCCTATTGATGAAAGTGAAAGAAGAGAGTGAAAAAGTTGGCTTAAAGCTCAACATTCAGAAAACTAAGATCATGGCATCCGGTCCCATCACTTCATGGGAAATAGATGGGGAAACAATGGAAACAGTGTCAGACTTTATTTTGGGGGGCAAAATCACTGCAGATGGTGATTGCAGCCATGAAATTAAAAGACATTTACTCCTTGGAAGAAAAGTTATGACCAACCTAGATAGCATATTCAAAAGCAGAGACATTACTTTGCTGACTAAGGTCCATCTAGTCAAGGCTATGGTTTTTCCTGTGGTCATGTATGGATGTTAGAGTTGAACTGTGAAGAAGGCCTATCGCCGGAAAAAAGAAAAAAAAAAAAAAAAAGAGAGAGAGAGAGGAAAGTTTCATAATGCATGTTGATTCCAAAAGGGCCACTGTTACATTGAAAAACACTCTTATTTTTAGAGATACTTCAAGTGGTTGACATTTAGCCTAAAAGAACAGTAAGAAATCTTCAGAGGAAGCATAACAACTCTTTGAATAGGTGGAGGATTATCAAGTAAAAAAGCGAGTAAAAGCAGGCTCTAGGAACTAGCAGGCAAAAGGCTTATTTCATTCATTTATAATTGAGAAAAATGCATAATTCTTCATTAGACAACCCACACAGAAGCTAGAGACTAGTTTTGGTGATAGCTTGGTGATAGTGTGTTATGCTTAAACCTAAAATTACAACATTCTGTTACAGTTTTATGGTCCTTTATTAGTCTCATGTTTAGAAAGTTTTTTGGAGGAACACTGACAGCTAATAGAATAACCAAGTTTTTATAGAAAGTATTCAGATTTATATAATCTTGAAAAAATTTAATCAAGAGATCAATAATTTGCTATGATTTTCAAAATGGTTTATTCTGACAACAAAAACTGGTTGTTCATATTTCCTATATGACAGTGGGTTCAAACAATATGGCAAGTATTCTGCTAGAGCAAACAAATAGACTTTTATTAATTTTTAAGTGCTGGACAGACTTCAGAAAATGGTTGTGAAAATTTATAATAGCGAATTGTTTATGATATATGAAGATGCTATACAGAGACTCACTTCATCATCCATGTTTCAGACAATATCTAATATGATATTTCCATTGGTTCCTTTTCCATTTCTATCGCCTGAAAATTGCCTCATGTGTTATATAATAGTTTATCTCCTATTGATTTTGGAATAGCTTCTCCATTATAAGTAATATCTTGCACAATTTAATTTTATGGTGGTGATTAGTGCTCTATTGGTTCTTTTCTATTAAATAAAGTCCCCCAACTTATTCTTTTGATATTAGCTATGTTGGATTATCAATAAATTAAACATCTATATATTCATTTTAAGTGTCTTCTAATATACATCCAATAGTACTTTTGAGTCCATTATTATGAATAATTGAGTTAATTTTTTTTTAATTGCCGAGAGAAATATCAATAACCTCAAATACGCAGATGACACCACCCTTATGGCAGAAAGTGAAGAGGAACAAAAAAGCCTCTTGATGAAAGTGAAAGAGGAGAGTGAAAAAGTTGGCTTAAAGCTCAACATTCAGAAAACTAAGATCATAGCATCTGGTCCCATCACTTCATGGGAAATAGATAGGGAAACAGGGGAAAAAGTGTCAGACTTTATTTTTTGGGGCTCCAAATTCACTGCAAATGGTTACTCCAGCCATGAAATTAAAAGACGCTTACTCCTTGGAAGGAAAGTTATGACCAACCTAGATAGCATATTCAAAAGCAGAGACATTACTTTGCTGACAAAGGTCTGTCTAGTCAAGGCTATGGTTTTTCCAGTGGTCATGTATGGATGTGAAAGTTGGACTGTGAAGAAGGCTGAGTGTCGAAGAATTGATGTTTTTGAACTGTGGTGTTGGAGAAGACTCTCGAGAGTCCGCTGGACTGAAAGGAGATCCAATCAGTCCATTCTAAAGGAGATCAGTCCTGGGTGTTCTTTGGAAGGAATAATGCTAAAGCTGAAACTCCAGTACTTTGGCCACCTGATGCAAAGAGTGGATTCATTGGAAAAGACTCTGATGCTGAGAGGGATTGGAGGCAGGAGGAGAAGGGGACGACCGAGGATGAGATGGCTGCATGGCATCACTGACTCGATGGACGTGAGTCTGAGTGAACTCTGGGAGTTGGTGATGGACAGGGAGGCCTGGCGTGCTGTGATTCATGGGGTCGCAAAGAGCCGGACATGACTGAGTGACTGAACTGAACTGAACTGAACTGATTATGAATAATGTTACAAAAATATAAGATAAGCTCTTCTTATTATCAAATATCATAAAAATACCACTGAAAATATTTCTCTGTCTTTTTAATGCCATCTTTATTGAATCAAGTTGAAATCACTTAAAAATGAGATTTTTCTTTCAAAAATTACAAAACGGATTTTGCAGTAGCTCATTCTACAAAATGTACTATTCACTGAAACATGTTGTCTTGGTTTATTTTCATGAACTAGAAACATGTTTAATTCAATTAGATTTACTTAGCTTACCAAATAAGCATATAGAGCAGTTCAGGGATGATATGACAGCTTCACAATGCAGGTTTTCATTTTTCTATTCAAATATCTTTAACTATAAGAAGTACAAATGCAAAAGCTGGTTTTGTCTTTTTGAAAGTGATTTCTAGAGCTCTAGCTAACAATTCCTGCTTATATCCCAATGTCAATTATGCAGCACTAAGGAGGAAAAGTTGGGAGAACAGGAAACTTATCCAGATACAGTTGCCCCCCACTCCAAATAGGATGGCATTATTAAGGAAGAAGAAAATGAACATAATTTATGTAAATAATTATTTGCCATAGAATTGAAAGGACACAAATTTCATGGAAAGAGAGTATGTGAAAATAGCATCTTACAAGACAGGCTAGAATATTATTCCCTTAGAAGAAAATTGTCTCTAATACTTATAGCCACTGTAGTCGACTGTTTTCTAATTTTTTAATATTTTGTTCAGTAAGAAACAAACCCTTCACCGACTCACAGACTTAGAGAATGAACTTATGATGCCCAGGGGAGAAGGAGGAGGGGATTGACTATATTGGGAGTCTGGGACTGACATGTAAACTCTGTTATTTAATTAAAAATAGATAACCAGCAGAGATCTATTATATAGAACAGGGACCTCTGCTCAATACTCTGTAATAACCTAAATGGGAAAAGAATTTGAAATAAAGAATAGATACCTGAGTATGTATAACTGAATCCCTTTGCTGTGTATCTGAAACTAACACATTGTTAACCGACTATACTCAAATATAAAATAAAGATTAAAAAATATAAGAAAGAAGCAAAGGCATTCAGTCCATTCAACAAAAATAAAGTAAGCTCCCTATTATGGATTAAAAACTACTTCAGGAAAATTGCTTGAAAAATGTTTATTGATTGAGGTACAGTCCACCTTGTAAATGAAATGAATACTAGAAAAAAGAATGATGATATAATGCCCTTGCCCTCAACAAGTTCACCTTTGTGAAACAAGTGACAAGAGAACACACAAATGATTATAGCACAGCGATATAAATACAAATAGAAGTGCCAATAACATTCCATTGGAATTTGAAAAATTAACAATTTATTCTCACTGGCATGGGGGGAAGGTCAAGTAAATTGAAGGTAATACAGAAATAAAGAATATAAGGATTTTTCAAAATGTGTCAAAGTTACAGAATATGGTTGGCAGAAACTATTCATTTTTTCTAACAGATGTATGTAGACATGGTTTTATAAACTTTTTAAAAAGAAGCCTTAAGAGGGTAATTTTAAAAAATGGATTTTATGTTCAGAGTTCATTGATCCATGAAATTGCTTAGTCTCCCATGTCCCAAGATTTAGACTGTCATAATTATAATTTGAAAAAAATCTCTCAAAACCTATAGAATAATATGATAGTTCTCCCTCAATGAGAAGATTTGAGCTGAAAGCTGACAGGTGATTCAGGTGTTGTGAACTGTGTTAATAGAATAAGTCAATTTTCACGCCGAAAGACATAAAACCCTAAGTGCTATCAGATGGACATATGAACTCTTTAGCTTATTTTTCATGTTGTGATATTTTACTATGTATACACTACATTCCAAATCAACAGTTGAAATCAAAACCCATTATTAAATTCATTTAACTGTTAATACATAGGAAGTATACAAACAAAATTCTTCATAGCACCTTGTGACTAGATTCAACCTCAGTGATTAAAGAAAAGACTGTCATTTTATGAAAAAGGTTTTTTTCAGTTATTTCCATATATAAGGTAAGTTTAAAAAAAAATGAATTAGTGAGCTACATACAATTACCATTCTAAAAATATCTTCAGAGTTGCATGTTCAAGGTAAGTTCATCCGTATCATATTTTAGGTTCCACACATAAGTGCTGTCGTAAGGCGTCTGCCTTTCTCTTTCTGACTCACTTCACTTAGCATGGTAATCTCCAGGTCCACTGCTGTTGCTGCAGATAGCATTATTTCCTTCTTTCTTATGGCTGAGTAATGTTCCATCTGAACAATATTCATTACATATATGTTCCATATTTTCTTTATCCGCCCCTCTATCGATGGACACTGAGGTTGTTTCCATGTCTTGCAGATGGTGAACTGTGCTGCTGGGACAGAAGGGTGCAAGTATCTTTTTGACTTACAGCTTTGTCTGGGTGTATGCCAGCGATTGGGGAGTGCAGGATCATACAGCAACTCTACCTTTAGTTTTATGAGGAACCTCCATATCGTTTTCCAGTGGTTACACCAATTTAGATTCTCACCAACAGCATAAGAATATCCCTTTTCTTCACACCCTCTCCAGCATTTGTTATTTATAGACTTAAATTGTGGCCATTCTGACCTTTGGGAGGTGGTACCTCACTGTAGTATCAACTCCTGCTTTTCTAATAAATAGCAATGTTGAACATCATTTTATGTGAATATTTCCATTTAGGTTAGCTTGAATTTTTAGTTGAAAATGAACAGCTAACTTTCATCATTGGGAAGGTTGCTTTTAATACTAATATCCACTGGATCATCAAAAAAACAAGAGAGTTCCAGAAAAATACCTATTTCTGCTTTATTGACTATGCCAAAGCCTTTGAATGTGTAGATCACAATAAACTGTGGAAAATTCAGAAAGAGATGGGCATACCAGACCACTTGACCTGTCTCTTGAGAAACCTATATTCAGGTCAGGAAGCAACAGTTAGAAGTGGACATGGAACAACAGACTGGTTCCAACTAGGAAAAGGAGTACGTCAAGGCTGTATATTGTCACCCTGCTTATTTAACTTATATGCAGAGTACATCATGAGAAATGCTGGGCTGGAGGAAGCACAATCTGGAATCAAGATTGCTGGGAGAAATATCAATAACCTCAGATATGCAGTGGAGAAGGTGATGACACCTCACTCCAGTACTCTTGCCTGGAAAATCCCATGGATAGAGGAGCCTGGTAGGCTGCAGTCCATGGGGTCACAAAGAGCTGGACATGACTGAAGCAAATTAGCAGCAGCAGATATGCAGATGACACCACCCTTATGGCAGAAAGTGAAGAAGAACTAAAGAGCCTCTTAATGAAAGTGAAAGAGGAGAGTGAAAAAGTTGGCTTACAGCTCAACATTCAGAAAACTAAGATCACGACATCTGGCCCCATCACTTCATGGTAGATAGATGGGGAAACAGTGGAAACAGTGTCAGACTTTATTTTTCCTGACTCCAAAATCACTGCAGATGGTGACTGCAGCCATGATATTAAAAGACGCTTACTCCTTGGAAGAAAAGTTATGACCAACCTAGATAGCATATTCAAAAGCAGAGACATTACTTTGCCAACCAAGGTCTGTCTAGTCAAGGCTATGGTTTTTCCTGTGGTCATGTATGGATGTGAGAGTTGGACTATAAAGAAAGCTGAGTGCCAAAATGTTGATGCTTTTGAACTGTGGTGTTGGAGAAGACTCTTGAGAATCCCTTGGACTGCAAGGAAATCCAACCAGTCCATTCTAAAGGAGATCAGTCCTGGGTGTTCATTGGAAGGACTGATGCTGAAGCTGAAACTCCAATATTTTGGCCACCTCATGTGAAGAGTTGACTCATTGGAAAAGACTCTAATGTTGGGAGGGATTGGGGGCAGAATGAGAAGGGGACGACAGAGGATGAGATGGTTAGATGGCATCACAGACTCAATGGACATGGGTTTGGGTGGACTCCAGGAGTTGGTGATTGACAGGGAGGCCTGGTGTGCTGCAGTTCATGGGGTCACAAAGAGTAGGACATGACTGAGCGACTGAACTGAACTGAATTGAACTGAACCTTCATCCATTTTTTCTTTATTTAAAGATTTCATGTATTTAACCATTCTTACAATGCTTCTGGAAACTGAATACGGTTCTTTGTCTCTGCTGCTGCCCTTGTGGACCTAACCTCAACCCCATCTTCTTGAGCTTAAGAAACAGGGTATTCTATTTCACATACAAAGGAAAATAAGGGAGATACTTTAAAAAGCACCTTTTATTATTTTTGCACTGTACTCAAAAGAAATGGAACCAATTATCTTGCCTTTCATGAAGCTGGGAGTAGTTTCATAAGTTATGCGATAAAAATATGCAATTTTTAAAAAATGAATCTGCATCAGTCGAGTGGCTGTCGCAACGCTCTTTGAATTTTAGCTCTAACTATTGTCACCATAGTTTGAAAATATGACTTCAAATAACCAAACTAACAATTTTAAATATCTATCTTAAGAAAGCTGCAAGACATCAGCTCACTAATTTCTGACTCATGACAGCTAGGAAACAGTCCTAAACTCCCAGGTATAGAAACATCCTCTTGAACAAGTGACTTAAATTTTCCAAGTCTCTGTTAGCTGTAAAGTGGGGATGATTTTCATCTTGGGAGAGTGTTTTAAGAGCCAAATAAGATAGCAAATGTAAAGTATCATATTGACTTACTAATTAAATATTAAAATGTTACTCATTTTCTCTCCTGGCAGTTAAAACATAAGCTGTTCTATTTGCTAGGCATCATTATCAATTAGGAATTAGACATTAGCAAAAGTATGTAATTAATATTTTAAGAAATCAACTATATATATCATTTTTTTGCAGAAAAGCAAAAGGTAGCATCTTGATGTTGTATCTCTAAAAAGTAAGCAAATCTAAGAATCAGATGATGTCTACTGACTATGTGATTATACTTAGTATCCCTCTGTTAGCTTTCTTAATTTCAAAAGTTAACACAATTTAGAATTCCATGGATGGTATAGTCCATGGGGTTGCAAAGAGCCAGACATGACTGAGTGACTTTCACTTTCATAAAGCTCTCTAAAAAGTATTTTCTTCAAAAAAATAGAATCTGATGAAAAATAAAATAGAACTGTGAATGGAGATGAAAGAAGGCAAAACTCAAGCTGATAGGAAAAATTACAACTAATAGTTTCAGGTGTTATATGTAGTCATTAACTTAGCTTCAGTAACTGTATGTACCATGTTACCCAGAATCTTCCTTATTTATATTTTTTATTAGTAAAGTAATCTATAATTATCATGCTATAAGCTTCTTCCATCAGTGCTGAACTTTACCATTTCATGATTTCTTCTCCAGAACACCTTCAAAGGAGGCACAGGTGAGAGCTAGCATTCTGGCTTTAGTGAGTCTCCCCCTAAAACTTCTTTGAGTTGTGTTCTGTAGATAAATATCAGTGTTCTACATTTTCTTGCAAGAATGTCCAGCTATACAGTTAAGGTAGCTTCCCCTGTTCTGTTCATGGCAATACACGAGTAAGCTCCTGAACCTGAAGCTCTGCTCACTTTAAGGATGAGTGAATGAAAACCCTCCTAAGACACTATCATTTTGCAAAAAGCTTCCATTTATATACCATGACACGTGAGGAGCTGGCAGTCTACCCACTTTGAAGTCCATTCCTCAGAATCTTCCTTCTTCATTCAACATGTTCTCTGACATTTGAACAGAATTTAATGAGCAGAATTTCTCCTGTATTGCACGCTGATCATTCACATCTCCTTTTGAGTAGGATCTACTTCTTCTGACTTAGGAACCTGTGGTCATGCACGTTCTGAGCTGTGCTATGATAAATCTTGTGAGTCATTGTCATTTTAGCTTGAAACATAGCAATCTGTGAAACACCTTATCCTCAGATGTTACCTGTGGATTTCTACAATTAAGAAACGGTCCTGCATTTCAGCTTTCTCTTTCAAACCATGAATCAAATCTTCTTTTTATGTATGTATGTATGTATGTATGCATTTATGGCCCTTGTGTTTCAGGGTTGGAAGTGTTTGGTACGGGTCTAGCATTTGCAATTTGGCCAACAGAGGGTTGTTGACAGTTGAGGTGCCCAGTGGGAGGGATTTTACAGCTACTGTCATCAGGCCATAATGACAATATGGGGCCAGGGAAGCTGCCTGGGAACTGATTTTAGGTGGCGTAACCTTTTTGCTCTGGCTGGAGCCAGAAAGCTGCTGGGGAAAGCAGAAAAACAGAGGAGGGCATGGTGATGTGAGAGCCCCCTGTTGTGGAAGCAGGGATTTGCACTGTCAGGGATGGATGAAAAAGGAAGGCTGCTTGGTCGGGCTAGAGGAGCTGAGGTTTTAAATGCATGTTTTTATAAGTACTGTTTGTCTTGTGAATTATAATACTAATTAAACAAAGTAGAAGCAAAAATAATTTTTAAAAACAGAAAGAATGAACTCTTTCATATAAGACTTAAAGTCAAGTGCCTAACAGGGTTATTATTAAACGTAATTTAAAATAATAACTTGAGTGTGTCGAAGTATGCATTAAATCTCATAAATGCTCTATAAATGGGCTATCATTTGGGAGTTATACTAGTTTCCATTTTATTTGAATTTGTAAACACTGTGGTAGATGTTTTAATTTAATACTGTCTAAAGCCTACTCTTGAGACTGCAAGGACACTCCTTGGACTGCAAGGAGATCCAACCAGTCCATTCTGAAGGAGATCAGTCCTGGGATTTCTTTGGAGGGAATGATGCTAAAGCTGAAACTCCAGTACTTTGGCCACCTCATGCGAAGAGTTGACTCATTGGAAAAGACTCTGATGCTGGGAGGGATTGGGGGCCGGAGGAGAAGGGGACGACAGAGGATGAGATGGCTGGATGGCATCACGGACTCGATGGACGTGATTCTGAGTGAACTCTGGGAGTTGGTGATGGACAGGGAGGCCTGACGTGCTGCGATTCATGGGGTCGCAAAGAGTCAGACACGACTGAGCGACTGAACTGAACTGAACTGAAAGCCTACTTGAAACATGCTTATTTTAAAACCTTCTAATCATTGGTCTTATACTGATAGGTGAAAGATTAACAATATGATATAGAGATTGGTGGTCCTAAGAGGTTAATTTAAACTAAGTGTTCTGTTTAGTGTTAAAGTCTGTTTCAAACAAAAGTGTTTTAATTAAGGACTGTGAGTGTGCTATCTGAATAAGATAAAATTTCGTGAGCTTTGAGATCAGAAGACCAAACTGGACGCCCTGGAGTATGCCAAAATTTGTGACCTCTGATTTTTTTTCATTTCTTACATAGAGCACACACCTACAGTGCTCACCATATGTGTGGCTCTAGCTAGTATATCGTGCTTCAACTCTCATGGCCCTTGTGACACAATGGGTAGAGTGTCTGCCATAGGCTGTTTGTAGTCACTTGACCTTGTTCTCATTATATATCCTGCTAAGGTCACTTGAGCTTTCTAAGATATTTTTAGAAGGAAGCTATGTTTACTGAATATGGATTTACTACAAACAATTCTATGCTCATGCATACATGTTGTTAATGAATATGTATAATACCACAAAGTCATTATTTTTAATTTCCAATTCCACAAATAAAACAAGCTTAAGAAAAATTTACTTTTCTTACAACAAACACACATTGGCAGTAGGAAACTTAGGGGGGTTCATCTCATTTTTGTATCAACATCCTGAGTTGAGTACTTTATTTTCATCATTTTTACAATGCATGCATTTTTTAACTTAACCATATCACAAAAAATGGTGTGATTCTTATTCATATTCCACAGGTGAGAAAACTGGGCACTAAATAGCATAATTTATTTTAATATCAAAAACAATATGTAAGTAGTTGAAAATAAGGTTTTATCCCCAAGATCAAGTGACAGAAGATCTTTAGCTCCTAACAGCTACTCTTACTAGTATAGTTCAAGGTGGCAAGGGTTACAGATTAAGTTTGGTGAGATGAGTAACTACCAATCATCAGGATAAACAAAGGGCCTCCCTCTGATCTTGAAAAAAAGGAAAAGAATTAATCTCTCAGATAGTTAAATGATTTACGATTTTGATTCCTATTGCACTGAAGCATAGTAAAGTGATGAATATTATACACCTATATTCTGTTATCTATACAGATTCAAAATTAGCCAAAGATATTTTTTCATGGCAAAATCTATAAGAATATAATTTTAGCTCTCATTTTAATTTATGTACTGAAAATTAAAATGTTAAAACCTTAGAACAGTACATTTTTGAGTCTTACTACTTTCATTCAACACCTCATTGTCCTGTCGTTGTCAGCTACTAAATCATGTCTGAATCTTTCGCAATCCCAAGGACTGTAGCCCGCCAGGCTCCTCTGTCCACGGGATTTCCCAGGCAAGAATACTGGGTGGGTTGCCATTTCCTTTATCAGGGGATCTTCCCAACCCAGGGATCAAGCCCACATCTCCTGCATTGGCACGTGGATTCTTTACCACTGAGCCACCAGGGAAGCCCCTCATTGTCCTTTATCACCTTCCTATTTCAGAGCGTAAATCCGACTGCCACTCTAGTCAAAAATAATTTTTAAAATTTCACCATGTAAACAATCGTGTGCATACATATAACTGATAAGTGTTCATCAGGAACATATCAAGGTATGAAAACAGGAAAAATAGAATGCCTTATCTGAGTATGAATGTACTGAAATTTTAACAATATGTTACTCATTATATCTCAATTCAAATGGACAATTCAAATGTCAATAGTTATCTTTTTCTATTGATCTAATCTATATAAGAGTGAAAAAGTTGGCTTAAAGCTTAACATGAGAAAACTAAGATCATGGCATGTGGTCCCATCACTTCATGGGAAATAGATGGGAAAACAGGGGAAACAGTGTCAGACTTTATTTCTTTGGGCTCCAAATTCACTGCAGATGGTGATTTCAGCCATGAAATTAAAAGATGCTTACTCCTTGGAAGGAAAGTTATGACCAACCTAGACTGCATATTCAAAAGCAGAGACATTACTTTGCCAACAAAGGTCCATCTAGTCAAGGGTATTGTTTTTCCAGTGGTCATGTATGGATGTGAGAGTTGGATTGTGAAGAAAGCTGAGTGCTGAAGAATTGATGCGTTTGAACTGTGGTGTTGGAGAAGACTCTTGAGAGTCCCTTGGACTTCAAGGAGATCCAACCAGTCCATTCTGAAGGAGATCAGTCCTGGGATTTCTTTGGAAGGAATGATGCTAAAGCTGAAACTCCAGTACTTTGGCCACTTCATTCGAAGAGTTGGCTTATTGGAAAAGACTCTGATGCTGGGAGGGATTGGGGGCAGGAGGAGAAGGGGACGACCGAGGATGAGATGGCTGCATGGCATCACTGACTCGATGGACGTGATTCTGAGTGAACTCCGGGAGTTGGTGATGGACAGGGAGACCTGGCGTGCTGCAATTCATAAGGTTGCAGAGTCGGACACGACTGAGCAACTGAACTAAACTGAACTTAGTCTATATAACACCTATCTACACACACCTTTATATACACATGTACACATATATATGTGTATGTATACTGTTTATGTATATTTACATACTTACATACCCGTACTCATACACACACATAGACAGAGGAAGAAAGACATCATATATTAATCTAGCCCCAATAATAATTAGATACTTAGAGTAGTAAACTGTATAAATGATACAAAGGAAACAATGTTATCCTTGCCCTGCTGCTGCTGCTGCTGCTAAGTCACTTTAGCTGTGTCCGACTTTGTGTGACCCCTTAGACGGCAGACCACTAGGCTCCCCCATCCCTGGGATTCTCCAGCCAAGAACACTGGAGTGGGTTGCCATTTCCTTCTCCAATGCATGAAAGTGAAAAGTGAAAGTGAAGTTGCTCAGTCGTGTCCGACTCTAGCGACCCCATGGACTGCAGCCTACCAGACTCCTCCACCCATGGGATTTTCCAGGCAAGAGCACTGGAGTGGGTTGCCATTGCCTTCTCCATATCCTTGCCCTGCTGCTGCTGCTGCTAAGTAGCCTCAGTCGTGTCCGACTCTGTGCGACCCCACAGACGGTAGCCCACCAGGCTCCGCCGTCCCTGGGATTCTCCAGGCAATAACACTGGAGTGGGTTGCTATTTCCTTCTCCAGTGCATGAAAATGAAAAGTGAAAGTGACGTCGCTCAGTCGTGTCCGACTCTGCGACCCCATGGACTGTAGCCTACCAGGCTTTTCCATCCATGGGATTTTCCAGGCAAGAGTACTGGAGTGGGTTGCCATCACCTTCTCCGTATTCCTGCCCTACATGGTATTAAAATGGTGATAGGAAGATTAGGTAAATAAAATCCTTACTATCAGCAAACACTTAAAATATATGTGATACTAGCAATTTCTATATTCAAATGAATAGAAAGATTAAGATTACTTAATCAGAGCATACATTTTCAAGGCAATGAGTCTTATGCATAGAAGAACTCAGATATAGAGATTGTATCTAAAAACATGAAGTATACTTGTGAATAATACCACAGAAGTGAGAAGCACAAAACACAATTGGCCCTCCATATCCGTGGATTCTGCATCTGTGATTTCAACCGACCATGGATTGAAAATATTTTTTTAAAAAGATCCATAAACTTCAGAAAAGCAAAACTTGAATTTGTACACAACAGCAATGATTTACGTAGCGCTTACATTGTATTTACAGCTCTTTCCACAGCATTTACAGTGGTTTAGATAGTATAAGTAACAGAGAAATGATTTTAAGTATACAGGAAGCTTTGTTTAGGTTATAAGCACAACAATGCCATTTTCTATAAGGGATGGAGCATCCGCAGAGTTTGGTCTCCAAGGAGTTTGGTTGCCAAGGGGTGGAGGGGATTCTGGAGCCAATCCCATGTGGGTAGCACAGAATGACTGTTTTACATGAAAACACTATATGAGAAACACAGAGTAATCTGGGCTTCCTGAGATTCTCGGGGCATCAACTTTTGGACCGCACAAAGGCCGTACATAGAAATATTTATGTATGAGATTTGGATGTTAAAATAAGTTAAACTCACAAAAGCAGAATTGCTGAACAGCAGTCTAAAGTGCATGGGATGACTCTCATGAGGAGTCACAGGAGACACTTGGTTGAGTCAGAGGTGACAGTGAATAAGTTTGGGGAAGATTGGAAGAGTAGTTTATATACCCCCCACCTCTGAAGCCTAGTTTTTTCATAGGACACTTCATTATCAAGGAAGAACTTCACCAACAAAATTTGTTTCCCAATGTAGAAGAGAAGATTGAAAAACTGGCTATAATCCCTCAGTCCTCCTTATGTTCACACCCTTTAAATGTCGCTTTACATTTATTTCTATCAAGGAGTGAAGTTTTTTATTTTTATTTTTTACCATCTCTTGAATATAGGCTATCTGTGTGACCTGGTTGGCCAATAGAAGGTACTATATGGGACAGTATGCGGATTCTGAGGGTAGGGCTTGAAACCAGAGTCACTTCCCCTCTCTTTATTTAATTCCTTCTCAGTTGTCATGTAAATAAATTCCAGCTTGCCTGCTGAAGAATGAGAAAGAACAGAGAGCAGAGACATCCTCCCAGCTATACTAATTCTACTTAGCCACTTCCCAGCTGACCATACTGTTCAGCTCAGACACATGAGTCAGCCCACCAACACAAGAACTGCCCAGGTAAGGCCAGCCCAACTGCCAATCAGAGACTCATGAGTTAAACCACCAAGATTTGCAGTCATTTGTAAAAAAGCAAAAGCTAACTGATACACGTGGTCAATATCCTCCTGATGAAAGAACAAGGTTAAGGGTTTACCACACAGGCAATCTAAATGCATTCCTGTTATATATGAAGTAAGTTTAATTGACACTTCACTCAATTATAAGATAAACTTTTTCACGAAAATATATTAGACAAGTCAGAGGTATCAGTCTTGATCTTCAGTTTATACTTTAATATGGGTTTGCATCATGCTTTTAGTTTCCAGTGAGTTCTGGATTACTGCTCTTGCCATGTGAACGCCAGGGGCTTTGTTGATTGTTGAGTTCGCTCTTGGAATAATCTCCATACAGTCAACTTCTGGTTTTAAATCATTTTACATTAAATGCTACACAATTGTCTATAACATGAAAGAGAACAAAGGATTTATTCTGCATAAAAAGAGTTGTGTTTTGTTAGGTAAGCTTTGTGTAACTCCAGATAGAGAAGCTTTCTCACATTCACAGTGAGAAATGTTAGTTGCCTTTCTAACATTCCACATACTTGTGACTATGTGTATGTGTGCATCAAATAATGAATGATAATATAAAGCAAATTGCTTTTCTTATGGTCCAATATTAATTAAAACCAAATGTCCCTTCCACAATGTAGCCAATGTACGTTAATTATTCTGTTTTGTGCAGAGGTGACAAGAGGGAACACACAATTATTAAGGAGAAAAACATACACGTTGTAACAATAAATGTCCACAATGTGAAATATATTGCTTTTTTCCTATGAGTTACTTGAATACTTGCCAAATAATCCTTTCTCCACCACTTAAATAATGTAAATTGTTCTTTCACAATAATATATAGTTAGAATTACCTTTGTATGGAGTTTAACTGAAACATGTTTATTTCCATTTACCTCCCCCCCACCCCCCAGTTTTAAACAATGCAAAATCACAGTAAGTTTTTAATGTCTTTACTGACATAAATATGAACATAAAAAAGTGAGTTTTATTTTACAGAAGAAAGAGTATTGATCACAAACATAATTAACTTGGAATATGCCTTTCTGTTTAAACTTAGGAAAATCTTTTTACTTTCTGAGATTAATTTTCTTTGTCTATTAAGTTGGAATAAGAATACCTAGAAAGGCAGTGGATGGAAGATGGCTGAAGAGATTAAGAAATGACATGTATAAAGTGGTCAGCTACAAATGATCTTCCCTATATTGCTTTGTATTGGGAACAGAAATTAAATCCCTTTAGATAAATTCAGATTTTCAGGTATTTGAACTCTCAATCTCAAGCTATCTTTATCTGTGTTCTAAATGTTTTACCAGAGAACACTTTCTCTGTTTATAAGTAATGACACTGTGTGATAAACATTTGAGAACCTCACTCAATCAAATGCTGATACATCAGGAAAGAAAAGCTGTAAAGGATAACCACTGTCTCCCAGTGTCTTTGCATCCCCTCCCCAAGGAGGAAATGGTGTTCCCCAAAATGATGATGAAAAGCGTGATTAAAAGGCAAAAATATGGCAGAGGCCATTTTCAGTCCAAAATTGGTAGATTCTCTGCAGTTCTGTTCCATAGCCTATCTGTCAGTATTCTGTAAGTCAGATGTCACTTCTGGTGGGGACTATCGGTTCTGACATTAGCTTCCATGGTGGCTTCAGAGGAAGTAGCTGTCCAAGTGAATCGCTTCTTCACTGTGGAAATGATCCTGGTCCCTGAGATGGAAACTGGTTTGCCCTTCAGCATTTCTACCAGTTGTGGAGTCACTTAATTCCCTATACCAAATATCTTTCTTGTTAAAATACCTAGAGATTTTTCTACGATTGGATTTTTCTATCTCTTGGACTAATACCTGACTGATACAGCTTCAAAAGATTTTTGATAAGAAATAAATCTGTTCAACAAAGAGAGAGATTGTAGGAGAGAAATAATGATAAAGAGCTAGGTTAGATTTAGATTATAGAGATTCTTAAATGCATTGGTAAGGAAGTGGGATTCATTCTAAAATTCATGAGAAGCCACTTGAGCAGAGAAGGACATGATCAATATGTATTTTAAGAAGATGGTTCTGGAACCTGTGAGTGGAATAAATGGAAAGATGCTAGACTGGAAGTAAATGGCTTGATCCAATGAAAGCTGTTGGAGCTGACATCCACCGCAACAGAATAAAAGATGATCCTCTGAGACAGCAGCACTTTCACAAGCAGGCAGGCAACTGGTTTTAATACTATTAGAAAAATAACCAATAACAAGGCTTATTATTTTTTTCTATTACAGCTCACAGCTGTCATTTTGTTTAATGCTTCAGTGTTAAATTTATAATAGGTTTCCCAGCTGACACAGGAAGGGTGACATGTAAATGAATGGATATGAGGCCCACCTTCAGTATCGTTTCTCTGACAGATGTTTCGTGGCAATATGTATCAGTTCTTATCACAAACACATTGGTTGTTTTAATTAAAACTATGAAACACTAGAAGAATAAAAACAACTTGAATATTTCCCAGTGATAAAACCAAAGGCTCAGCTTTGTATAAGTACTCAGTACACAATAGCTTTCTTACTTTCCATAATACCTACAAAATGAAAAACCCCAGTATTCCATGACAAAGCCAGGTGTGCTCTGAGGCTAGAATAGACCCTTGGGTATAGACACTTTGTCTGTGGAATACCCAAGTAATTCTGGGACCACAGAGCAAACTGACTTAAAGTGTCATTTGAGAAGATAAATATCCCCTGGTGCTTCAGGGAAAAGGAAAGATAAAATCCAATTACAGAGTCAGAGAGAAAAACAGCTTTTTGAAGAATAAAGCACTTGAAGTGGGCCTTGAAACAAACATGGAAAAGTTGATGGAAATTATATGATGAGAGGTACTTGCAAATAAGGAAAAGAAGGATATAAGGATTTAATAAGTAAGATGGTAGGTGTTGCAAGAGGGCATCAGAGGGCAGACACACTGAAACCATACTCACAGAAAACTAGTCAATCTAATCACACTAGGACCACAGCCTTGCCTAACTCAATGAAACTAAGCCATGCCCTAGGGGCAACACAAGATGGGCAGGTCATGGTGGAGAGGTCTGACAGAATGTAGTCCACTGGAGAAGGGAATGGCAAACCACTTCAGTATTCTTGCCTTGAGAACCCCATGAACAGCGTGAAAAGGCAAAATGATAGAGATACGGAAAGAGGTACTCCCCAGGTCAGTAGGTGCCCAGTATGCTACTGGAGATCAGTGGAGAAATAACTCCAGAAAGAATGAAAGATGGAGCCAAAGCAAAAACAATACCCAGCTGTGGATGTGACTGGTGATAGAAGCAAGGTCCAATGCTGTAAAGAGCAATATTGCATAGGAACCTGGAATGTCAGGTCCATGAATCAAGGCAAATTGGAAGTGGTCAAACAAGAGATGGCAAGAGTGAACGTCGACATTCTAGGAATCAGGAAACTAAAATGTACTGGTATGGGTGAATTTAACTCAGATGACCATTATATCTACTACTGTGGGCAGGAATCCCTCCGAAGAAATGGAGTAGCCATCATGGTCAACCAAAGAGTCAGAAATGCAGTACTTGGATGCAATCTCAAAAACAACAGAATGATCTCTGTCCATTTCCAAGACAAACCATTCTATATCACAGTTATCCAAGTCTATGCCCCAACCAGTAACGCTGAAGAAGCTGAAGTTGAACAGTTCTATGAAGACCAATAATACCTTTTAGAACTAACACCCAAAAAAGATGTCCTTTTCATTATAGGGGACAGGAATGCAAAAGTAGGAAGTCAAGAAACACCTGAAATAACAGGCACATTTGGCCTTGGAATGCGGAATGATGCAGGGCAAAGACTAATAGAGTTTTGCCAAGAAAATGCACTGGTCATAGCAAACACCCTCTTCCAACAACACAGGAGAAGACTCTACACATGGACATCACAAGATGGTCACACTGATCAGATTGATTATATTCTTTGAAGCCAAAGGTGGAGAAGCTCTATACAGTCAAGAAAAACAAGACTAGGAGCTGACTGTGGCTCAGATCGTGAATTCCTTATTACCAAATTCAGACTCAAATTGAAGAAAGTAGGGAAAACCGCTAGACCATTCAGGTATGACCTAAATCAAATCCCTTATGATTATACAGTGGAAGTGAGAAATAGATTTAAGGGTCTAGATCTGATAGACAGAGTGCCTGATGAAGTATGGAATGAGGTTCATGACATTGTACAGGAGACAGGGATCAAGAACATCCCCATGGAAAAGAAATGCAAAAAAGCAAAATGGCTGTCTGGGGAGGCCTAACAAATAGCTGTGAAAAGAAGAGAGGTGAAAAGCAAAGGAGAAAAGGAAAGATATAAGCATCTGAATGCAGAGTTCCAAAGAAGAGCAAGGAGAGATAAGAAAGTCTTCCTCAGTGATCAATGAAAAGAAAAAGAGGAAAAGAACAGAATGGGAAAGACTAGAGATCTCTTTAAGAAAAATAGAGATACCAAGGGAATATTTCATACAAAAAGGGGCTCGATAAAGGACAGAAATGGTATGGACCTAAGAAAAGCAGAAGATATTAAGAAAAGGTGGCAAGAATACACAGAAGAACTGTACAAAAAAGATCTTCATGACCTAGATAATCACGATGCTGTGATCACTCACCTAGAGCCAGACATCCTGGAATGTGAAGTCAAGTGGGCTGTAGAAAGCATCACTATGAACAAAGCTAGTGGAGGTGATGACATTCCAGTTGAGCTCTTTCAAATCCTGAAAGATGATGCTGTGAAAGTGCTGCACTCAATATGCCAACAAATTTGGAAAACTCAGCAGTGGCCACAGGACTGGAAAAGGTCAGTTTTCATTCCAATCCCAAAGAAAGGCAATGCCAAAGAATGCTCAAACTACCGCACAATTGCACTCATCTCACATGCTAGTAAAGTAATGCTCAAAATTCTCCAAGCCAGGCTTCAGCAATACGTGAACTGTGAACTTCCAGATGTTGAAGCTGGTTTTAGAAAAGGCAGAGTAACCAGAGATCAAATTGCCAACATCCGCTGGATCTTTGAAAAAGGAAGAGTTCCAGGAAAACATCTATTTCTGCTTTAATGCCTAAGCCAAAGCCTTTGACTGTGTGGATCACAATAAACAGTGGAAAATTCTTTAAGAAATGGGAATACCAGACCACCTGATCTGCCTCTTGAGAAATCTATATGCAGATTAGGAAGCAACAGTTCAAACTGGACATGGAACAACAGACTGGTTCCAAATAGGAAAAGGAGTATGTCAAGGCTGTATATTGTCAACCTGCTTATTTAACTTCCATGCAAAGTACATCATGAGAAATGCTGGACTGGAGGAAGCACAAGCTGGAATCAAGATTGCTGGGAGAAATATCAATAACCTCAGATACGCAGATGACACCACCCTTATGGCAGAAAGTGAAGAGGAACTAAAAAGCCTTTTGATGAAAGTGAAAGAGGAGAGTGAAAAAGTTGGCTTAAAGCCCAACTTTTAGAAAATGGAGCTCATGGCATCTGGTGTCATCACTTCATGGGAAATAGATGGGGAAACAGTGGAAACAGTGTCAGACTTTATTTTTGGGGGGCTTCAAAACCACTGCAGATGGTGACTACAGCCATGAAATTAAAAGACGCTTACTCCTTGGAAGAAAAGTTATGACCAATCTAGATAGCATATTCAAAAACAGAGACATTACTTTGCCAACAAAGGTCCGTCTAGTCAAGGCTATGGTTTTTCCTATGGTCATGTATGGATGTGAGAGTTGGACTGTGAAGAAAGCTGAGCACCGAAGAATTGATGCTTTTGAAGTGTGGTGTTGGAGAAGACTTGAGAGTCCCTTGGACTGCAAGGAGATCCAACCAGTCCATTCAGAAGGAGATCAGTCCTGGGATTTCTTTGGAAGGAATGATGCTAAAGCTGAAACTCCAGTACTTTGGCCACCTCTTGTGAAGAGTTGACTCATTTGTAAAGACTTTGATGCTGGGAGGGATTGCGGGCAGGAGGAGAAGGGAACGACAGAGGATGAGGTGGCTGGATGGCATCACTGACTCGATGGACGTGAGTCTGAGTGAATCCCAGGAGATGGTGATGAACAGGGAGGCCTGGCGTGCTGCGATTCACGGGGTTGCAAAGAGTCAGACACGACTGAGTGACTGAAATGAACTGAAGTGAACTGAAGTTGACCTATATTGTGGAGAACAAAAATGGTTTCCTGAGAAATCAGGATCTAATTGGTGGACTATAGAGACACTTCAAAAGATTTTAAGTGGAAAACTGATCAAATAAATACATTACAATGAAATGTTGGTATCAATACAACATTTACTGATGGAATTCCTCTGAAAGATACACTTACATTTGCATCTATAGAGCTGGTCTCTAAATAGTTTTCCCTAAAAAACTTGTTGCCATCATTTACAAAACAGGATATATCACAATTATAAAGTACAGACTTTGGGGTTTCTCAGGGCTTATTTGAAAACTGAAGATACATAAGCAGGAAGTATAAAATCCAACTCAGAAATTGTAGTAGGTTTCAGTTCAGTTCAGTCTTTCAGTCATGTCTGACTCTTTGTGACCCCATGGACTGCATCACTCCAAACCTCCCTGTCCATCACTCACTCCCGGAGTTTACTCAGACTCACGTCCATTGAGTCTGTTATGCCATCCAACCATCTCATCCTCTTTCATCCCCTTCTCCTCCCACCTTCAATCTTTCCCAGCATCAGGGTCTTTACAGATGAGTCAGTTCTTCACATCAGGTGGCCAAAGTATTGGAGTTTCAGCTGCAGCATCAGTCTTTCCACTGAATATTCAGGACTGATATCCTTTAGGATGGACTGGTTGGATCTCCTTGCAGTCCAAGGGACTCTCAAGAGTTTCTCCAGCACCACAGTTCAAAAGCATCAATTCTTCAGCACTCAGCTTTCTTTACAGTCCAACTCTCACATCCATACATGACTACTAAAAAAACAACAGCCTTGAGGAGAGGGACCTTTGTTGGCAAAGTAATGTCTCTGCTTTTTAATATGCTGTCTAGGTTGGTCATAGCTTTTCTTCCAAATTAAAAGGAGTCTTTTAATTTCATGGCTGCAGTCACTATCTACAGTGATTGTGGAGCCCCCCAAAATAGTCTGTCTCTGTTTCAACTGTTTCCCCATCTATTTGCCATGAAGAGACAGGATCAGATGCTATGATCTTAGTTTTCTGAATGTTGAGCTTTAAGCCAACTTTTTACTCTCCTCTTTTACTTCCATCAAGAGTAGTAGGTTTAGAGACAAAGATTTATTATCATATTTTGAGGCACTGCAATTAGTGGCTCTAGCTCTCTTTGCCATGCATTTACAGCTTCTACTAGCACATTTCATTTATCCATGGCCTTGGTATACTTGAACTAGCTAAAATATGGGGATAGCTAAAATGGGGATAGCTGCATCCCCATTTCTAGAATATATCCTACCCCCATATAAGTTCACAAACTACCTTCCACACTCCAATGCATTTTTTAGTCACTAGATTTTTAGTATAGGCATGCAAACTTTGTTTTAATACATTCTGATTAATTGAAGTCTAGATGACAGCATTTGTTAGCAACAAGGTATTGTCTAATTAAGGTATGGTTTTTCCTGTGGTCATGTGTGGATGTGAGAGTTGGACTGTGAAGAAGGCTGAGCGCCAAAGAATTGATGCTTTTGAAATGTGGTGTTGGAGAAGACTCTTGAGAGTCACTTGGACAGCAAGGAGATCCAACCAGTCCATCCTAAAGATCAGCCCTGGGATTTCTTTGGAAGGAATGAGGCTAAAGCTGAAACTCCAGTACTTTGGCCACCTCTTGTGAAGAGTTGACTCATTGGAAAAGACTCTGATGCTGGGAGGGGTTGGGGGCAGGAGGAGAAGGGGACGACAGAGGATGAGATGGCTGGATGGCATCACTGACTCAATGGACGTGATTCTGAGTGAACTCTGGGAGTTGGTGATGGACAGGGAGGCCTGGTGTGCTGTGATTCATGGGGTCGCAAAGAGTTGGACCTTACTGAGCAACTGAACTGAACTGAACTGAACTTTTTATAGATATAATGCTCTTGCACACTTAATAGACTATGGCATATTGTAAACTTAATTTTCATACACACTGGGAAACCAAATATTTGTGTGACTCTTTAACATGTATTTGTTTTATTTCAGTGGCCTGGTACTAAACCTATAATACATATGAGGCATGCCTGTACTATTATCCACATAAGTTGATAAAGTATTTATTTCAAGTCTGTTTTCTTAGGCAGTTGTTCCAGTTAACAATAAACAAAAAACTTCATGAACTAAAAATTTAAATTTAGAAATCAAACTTTATATTTGATCATACTCTTCATATGTATTAACTTTCAGAAAGCTTAAATCCGTTACCTGCACTATCAAAGCAGAGGGAAAAACTCTCACTTAAAAGTTGTATACTCAAAGAAAGGTAATTTATTACATTCATAAGTTATAATATATTGTATTTATTAAATTTTACTTCATGTTTTAAGTATTGTATAAATAAATTTATCACTATGGTAGGTAATTTTTCATTAAAATAATTACTTTTTGATTACAATATGTAATAGTTTTGCTAAATGAGTGTCTCTGTATGAAGGCACAATTAGGCATATATGGGTCCTTGATCATAAAAATAGGGTGTTTTTGGAAGTTTGGAAGTACATAGCTGAGACATTTAGTACTACAATTTTGACACTGTTGGTGTTATATGATTGCTTTCTGACTAACTATAAGGTAAAGTCAGGGGAAAGGCAAAAATGAAAAAGGACACAGCTGGATATGATGCTCCTGCTGGCTGCAAAAATCAACTCCTGGCACCTGAAGGGAGCAAAGGAGGAGAAGGGATTTCCATATCTTAGAGACATGCTGTGTCAACCAGAAGCTCAAGCAAACACAGGTGATATAAAAGTAAATGTTTCTGGATTTTGTAACTTTCAAGTTCTAATTTGGTATGTTTGCACCAATGGTTTACACAGCCATTGAGTCAGGCCCACAAGTTTAAAAACAATTATTTGCTCACTGAAATCATTTCATAAAATAAACCAAGTCTTCAACTTTCAAACCAAAAAATAATACAGTGTTAAAATAATGCCACTGCTAAGTGTGCATGTACAGTCTGTAGAGTTAAGGTTTTCTGCTAGTAGCTTTGTAATTTGATTCAGGATACTGGGAATATCTCACCAATCATCTTTAATGGCCCTCACTTGAAAACACACACATACACACACTAACCATGAAGAGATGGGTACAGAAAAGAAACAATATACAAATTAAATCTCAGGGTATTACCTAATAGGCTAAATCCATACCATGAAACAAAGTCTCGTAAAACCTGTGATGCAGTATATGCTGCTGCTGCTGCTGCTGCCAAGTCTCTTCAGTCGTGTCTGACTCTGTGCGACCCCATAGACAGCAGCCCACCAGTCTCCCCCGTCCCTGGGATTCTCCAGGCAAGAACACTGGAGTGGGTTGCCAGTTCCTTCTCCAATGCATGAAAGGGAAAAGGGAAAGTGAAGTCGCTCAGTCCTGTCCGACTCTTAGCGACCCCATAGACTGCAGCCTACCAAGCTCCTCCGTCCATGGGATTTTCCAGGCAAGAGTACTGGAGTGGGGTTCCATTACCTTCTCCAATGCCTTATACAGTTAAATGGAAAACCTTACTTTCCTGGCTTCTTAAACTTTGGCTTTATTTTCTTTATCTGCCTCCCTAACAAGAACCAAAGTAGCAAGGCAAGTGAGATCGTCAGATATGTATGGCCAACTTTGGTAAATCTTGGCCATACCAAAGTGGATGGTACACAAAGGAAGTGGAAAATCAAAAAAAGAATGGAAGATGCACAATAGATTTAACACAATGATCTCACCTTCTAAAAAGTATAACCCTATCAATGCCTTGGACTCAAGCAATTTGATCGGTAGCTTCTTCTTTAAGGAAGTGCTTTGGGGTGGTAAAAGAAGGAAGTAGAACATTATTCTAAGCCTTATTTTTGCTCCTCTGCCCTCATACAGCCTGTTTCTATTCATTTCTATTCATTTTATAAGTTTTATATGTCTTAATTGATAAAATTAACTTCCTAGAATAATCAGCCCACTGACTACTATATAAACCTGTATCCAGGTTTATAGACTTTAAGTATATCCTTCGAGTGTATTATTTCTAAAGAAAATGAAAAAGCACTTCAGAGAAAGGCCATTAGTGAAGAGATTAAAAAAAATCCCTTTAGCATTTTGCCATCTAATTTTGAGATACAGTTCTGGACTTTAGGAATTTCAAATTATTCCTCTGATTTGCAGACATAGCAAAGTTCAGTGAGGCAGTGTTCTTCATTAAGAAACATTTAACTCAGTAATGGTCTGGGCCAACTGGAGAATGAAGAAAAGCAATTTGAAAGAACACAGGATCTGTTTTAAGAATAATCACTTGTTTGCCACATAAAATGAATAATTTAGATGGCTGTTAGCCACAATTATTATAGGTGGGCAAAGGCAAATGGAAAATTGTACAATTTCATGGATGGTAATTGCATCTTCGATGAGGAAGAGAAATTCATGCATTTGCTAAACTGAACTACAACGTTAAGACAAAACAACTATTTGGTTACTTGTGAACTCATTAGAGTTTTAAATCACATATTGATCTTTTTCTAATTTTTAATACTTTATTATGCAAAATTATATACATACATCAAGCATCCAGCTTCAACAATTAATAAATCATGAAGAATATTGTTTCACCTAAATACCCACCCAATTTCTCCAATTGCCCCAGTCAGGTTATTTCCATAAAGGTTTACACATTCCAATCATTTAATCTGTAATTTTTTATATCGATGCAAGGATATTGTGTTCAGTGTTTATGTCAGTTTTGAGTTCTCATTTCCCCCCAAATAACTAAAGCAGAGGAAGTGAGCCACATTTACCAACATGTATCACCATGCTGCTCTTCTTTTATAAACACAGGCTGATTTATGAGATAAAGGTATTGAACATATTTCAAGCTGCCTTGGTGCTTTATAATCACTATTTCTGTATATTATTTATAAAGGGCTCAAAGAATGCTTGTAGAACAAATTCAGAAAAATCTGTCATTTATGACCAATTAGGCTTATAAAATTAACATCATTATTACATATGAACAAACATTAATGATATAAAAGCTATAATAGTGCCTACCGCATAGTATCAGAATTGAATGTTATAGTGCATATAGGGCTTCCCTGGTGGCTCAGATGGTAAAGCGTCTGTCTGCAATGCGAGAGACCTGGGTTCGACCGCTGGGTCAGGAAGATCCCCTGGAGAAGGAAATGGCAACCCACTCCAGTACTCTTGCTTGGAAAATCCCATGGACAGAGGAGCCTGGTAGGCTACAGTCCATGGGGTCGCAAAGAGTCAGACACAACTGAGTGACTTTATTTACTTATTTACTTACTTACTGACTGACTTAGTGCATACAGAGGACTCAGCAAGTCCTGGCCTATGATGAACTATTAAATATCTGACCTTAATATTCATGTTGCTGTTTGTGATTTTGTGGTTTAACTCTAACCATAAAGAAATGAGGATCTGCAAACTTTTCTGGGGCAGACTTGCCCATTTGATCATTCATGGAAAAAGAACTCTTCAAAACCTGAAAGACAATTTAGAGCTTAATTTCTTCTGTACCAACCGGTATCAAAAATAGCCTTTCATCCATTATACTTCAACCACAGAGCTAGATCCTTAGTTTTGTTTCCTTAGTGCAGGACCTCCAAACAACTCTGAATATCAACTATGTAAATATTCTGAGAGTGATGATCAACAGCTGTTGCTTTCTTCCCCTTGAAAACTTGCCTAGAAAACCACTGCTTAGGGAGGCAGTATACTTTGGCTGTAGGGCTTATATGTATAGAACAGGCTTTTGGACTCTGTGGGAAAGGGAGAGGGTGAGATGATTTGGGAGAATGACATTGAAACATGTATAATATCATATATGAAACGAATCACCAGTCCAGGTTCGATGCATGATACAGGATGCTTGGGGCTGGTGCACTGAGATGACCCAGAGGGATGGTATGGGGAGGGAGGAGGGAGGGGGGTTCAGGATGGGGAACACGTGTATAACTGTGGCAGATTCACGTTGATGTATGGCAAAACAAATACAATATAATAAACTAATTAACCTCCAATTAAAATAAATAAATTTATATTTAAAAAAAAAAGAATCTGCCTGTAATGCAGGAGACATGGGTTCGATTCCTGGGTCGGGAAGATCCCCTGGAGAAGGAAATGGCAACCCAGTCCAGTATTCTTGCCTGGAGAATCCCATGGACAGAGGAGCCTGGTGGGCTACAGTCCATGGGGTTGCAAGAGTCAGACACGACCAAGTGCCTTTCACTACGCTACTACTACTATACTTTGGCTCCAGAGCTCTCATCTTTATATATAAGAGGGTCACCCTGGGAGAAACTGGACGGAGAAGTGGGAGGGTGAACATAGTTCATTATTAAGAAAAAGTGCATCAGAAGATTAAGAAAAAATACTAAGATAAAACAGAAATGAGATGTTGGATAGGTCAGATATTTTAGTAGCATAAACCATGCTCTCTCCTGCAAGATACTAGAAGTCTAGTTGGGTAATGGGCTGTAACACACATGAGGCAATTTATATAAATGTTGTAGTAATGTCTATACTTAATTTACAGACTGTTCTCCAGAGAAAACATGTAGGTGGCCAAAAAGCACATGCAAAGTCACTAACATCAGGGAAATGCAAATCAAAAGTACAATTACCTATCAGCTCACATTGGTCAGAATGGCCGTCACCAAAAATGCAAACAATACTCTAGCGAAAGAGTATGGAGGCAAGGGACCCCCTCCTTCACTATTGGTGGGAATGTAAACTGGTACAACCAGTATGGAGAACAGTATGGAGGTTCCTTTAAAAACTGAAAATAGAGCCACCATATGATCCAGCAATCCTATTCCTGGGCATACATCCAGAGAAAACCATAATCCAAAAGGATGCACACACCTCACTCTTCACTGCGCACTATTTACAATAGCCAAGACATGGAAGCAACTTAAATGTCTATCAATAGAGGAACAGGTAAAGAAGATCTGATACATATACAATGTACCATAAAAAAAGAATGAAAGAATGCCATTGCCATGGCATGGATGGACCCAGAGATTGCCATACTGAGTGAAGTAAGGCAGACAAAGACAAATACCATATGATATCACTTATAGGTGGAATCTAAAAAAGTAATACAAATGTAACTTACTCACAAAACAGAAACAGACTCACAGACACAGAAAAGAAATGTATGATTATCAAAGGGGAAAGGCTTGGGATAAATCGGGAGGTTGGGATGAACACAATCTACTGTATAAAAGACAGATGACTTATGAGGACCTACAGTCGAGCACAGACAACTCTACATAATGTTCTGTGATAATCTATTTGAGAAAAGAATCCAAAAAAGAAAAAAATGCATGCATTTATATAACTGATTCATTGTGTTATACACCTGAAAGTATAACACAACACTATAAATCAACTATTCTTCAATAATTTAAAAAAATATCCTACACAAAGCATACAATACACATTAAGAAATATATCAGAATATAAATATATAATGGATCGACAATAAATGTTAGTGGTCGTTAACTGAAGTATGGTCAGAATTCATTCTCAGAAATTGTAATTATGTAACTCTAAACTAGATCCTCAAGAGTTCATACTTTAAAAAACATCTACGGCAAATTTTGATATATACCATTTATTGAATGACAATAATATGAAGATTATGATGTGAGTTGCATATGATTACAAAGTAAAATACAAGATGTCTGCAAAAATGATTTTCAGGAGAGGTAGGGTGTCACTGATTGCCTTCACAGTTTGCTTGACTGGCCTTTCAAAACTACGTAAGTGACTAGTACTTACATTATTGTGGTTCAGCCACTCAGTCATGTCCAACTCTTTGCAACCCCATGGACTGCAGCACACCAGGCTTCCCTGTCCTTCACCATCTCCAGGAGCTTGCTCAAACTCATGTCCATTGAGTCGCTGATACCAACCAACCATCTCATCCTCTGTCGTCCCCTTCTCCTCCCACCTTCAATCTTTCCCAGCATCAGGGTCTTGTCTAATGTGCCTGGTCTTCACATCAGGTAGCCAAAGTATGGGAGCTTTGGCTTCATCACCAGTCCTTCCAATTAATATTCCAGGTTGATTTCCTTTAGGATTGACTGATATTATTTCCTTGCAGTCCAAGGGACCCTCAAGAGTCTTCTCGAACATCACATTTCAAAAGCATCAATTCTTCAGCCCTCAGCCTTATTTATGGTCCAGCTCTCATATCCATGCATGACTACTGGAAAAACCATAGCTTTGACTAGACAGAACTTTGTAAGCAAAGTGATGTCTTTGCTTTTTTATATGCTGTCTAGGTTTGTCAGAGCTTTTCTTTCAAGGAGCAAGCATCTTCTAATTTTATGGTTGGAATCACCATCTGCAGTGATTTGGGAGCCCAAGTAAATAAAGTCTTTCACTGTTTCCATTTATTCCCCATCTATTTGCCATGAAGTAATGAGACCAGATGCCATAATCTTAGTTTTTTGAATGTTGAATTTTAAGCCAACTTTTTCACTCTCCTCTTTCACTTTCATCAAGAGGCTCTTTAGTTCTTCTTCACTTTCTGCCATAAGGGTGGTGTTATCTGCATATCTGAGGTTATTGATATCTCTCCCAGAAATCTGGATCAAAGCTTGAGCTTCATCCAGCCCAGCATTTCACATGCATATAAGTTAAATAAGCAGGGTGACAATATACAGCCTTGACGTACTCCTTTTCCTATTTGGAACCAGTCTGTTGTTCCATGTTCAGTTCTAACTGTTGCTTCCTGTCCTGCATATAGGTTTCTCTAGAGGTAGGTCGATGGTCTGGTATTCCCATTTCTTAAAGAATTTTCCACAGTTTATTCTGACCACACAGACAAAGGCTTTGGCACAGTCAATAAAGCAGAAATTGATGTTTTTCTGGAACTCTCTTCCTTTTTCGAAGATCCAGCAGATGTTGGCAATTTGATCTCTGGTTCCTCTGCCTTTTCTAAAACCAGCTTGAACATCAGGAAGTTTATGTTTCACGTACTGCTGAAGTCTGGCTTGGAGAATTTTGAGCATTACTTTACTAGCATGTGAGATGAATGCAATTGTGCGGTAGTTTGAGCATTCTTTGGCATTGCCTTTCTTTGGGATTGGAATGAAAACTGACCTTTTCCAGTCCTGTGGCCACTGCTGAGTTTTCCAAATCTGCTGGCATATGGAGTGCAGCACTTTCACAGCATCATCTTTCAGGATTTGAAAGAGCTCAACTGGAATTCCATCACCTCCACTAGCTTTGTTCATAATGATGCTTTCTAAGGTCCACTTGACTTCACATTCCAGGATGTCTGGCTCTAGGTGAGTGATCACAGCATCGTGATTATCTAGGTCATGAAGATCTTTTTTGTACAGTTCTTCTGTGTATTCTTGCCACCTCTTCTTAATATCTTCTGCTTGTCTTAGGTCCATACCATTTCTGTCCTTTATCGAGCCCCTCTTTGTATGAAATGTTCCCTTGGTATCTTTAATTTTCTTAAAGAGATCTCTAGTCTTTCCCATTCTATTATTTTTCTCTATTTCTTTGCACTGATCGCTGAGGAAGGCTTTCTTATCTCTTCTTGCTATTCTTTGGAACTCTACATTCAGATGCTTATATCTTTCCTTTTCTCCTTTGCTTTTCGCCTCTCTTCTTTTCACAGCTATTTGTAAGGCCTCCTCAGGCAGCCATTTTGCTTTTTTGCATTTCTTTTCCATGGGGATGGTCTTGATCTCTGTCTCCTGTACAATGTCATGAACCTCCATCCATAGTTCATCAGGCACTCTGTCTATCAGAACTAGGCCCTTAAATCTATTTCTCACTTCCACTGTATAATCATAAGGGATTTGATTTAGATCATACTTGAATGGTCTAGTGGTTTTCCCACCAAGGTAGCATTAATCATTTTAGAAGGACAACACATATGTCAGAGTCAAAAAATAAAGTCTTTACCAACCACAAAAAATTAGCATCTTGTTAATACATCTTTTCCCAATATATTTGGGCATTATATGCTTGGTTTGTCCTTTTTAGTCAAGCAGTTGAAATAACTATCAATATATCACTTGCCACATAATATAAGAATATACTAAACTTCATTGTGTAACATTTTCATCTAATCTTCAATGCACTTAAATTTTTTAAATTATAGAGAACCTGACTAGCTTACATCTTGCAACAAGTCTGTACTACTTATAGTACCAAATTTTGTGAGGAGGAAGTCGCTCAGTAGTGTCCGACTTTTTGTGATCCCATGGACTGTAGCCTACCAGGCTCCTCAGCCCATGAAATTTTCCAGACAAGAGTACTGGAGTGGGTTGCCATTTCCTTCTCCAGGGGATCTTCCCAACCCAGGGATCGAACTCAGGTCTCCTGTACTGCATGCAGACGCTTTACCGTCTGAGCCACCAGGGAAGCCCTAAATGCTCAATTTTACAACGAAATGAAATGATCATAGAGAAATCGGCCCTAACTGCTGTTAGGTGTAGTTTCTGCCTTTTACTCTAATCTAGGGACATCATTTATCTTCTGGTCTGTGGCCTCTTTCCAATGTGGAGATAGAAGCAAGAGCCAATTAAATATCAGGCAAATATTTGATCATATTCTGAACCATGTTAAGAAACTGAACTGATTTCATTTCACACTCTTGTTAAGTTGCCTGCATATCTAAGTGAACTGGGCATAATAGAGTTCAGTTCAGTTCAGTTCAGTCACTCAGTAGTGTCCGAATCTTTGTGACCCCATGAAACGCAGCACACCAGGCCTCCGTGTCCATCACCAACTCCCAGAGTTTACCCAAACTCGTCCATCAAGTCGTTGTTGCCATCCAGCCAATCATCCTCTGTTGTCCTCTTCTCCTCCCACCTTCAATCTTTCCCAGCATCAGGGCCTTTTTATAAGAGTCAGTTCTTCACATCAGGTGACCAAAGTATCGGAGCCTCAGCATCAGTCCTTCCAATGAATATTCAGGACTAATTTCCTTTAGGATTGACTGGTTGGATCTCCTTGCAGTCCAAGGGACACTCAAGAGTCTTCTCCAACACCACAGTTCAAAGCATCAATTCTTTGATGCTGAACTTTCTTTATAGTCCAACTCTTACATACATACATGGCTACTGGAAAAACCATAGCTTTGACTAGATGAAACTTTGTTGGCAAAGTAATATCTCTGCTTTTTAATATGTTATCTAGGTTAGTCATAACTTTGCTTCAAAGGAGCAAGCATCTTTTAATTTCATGGCTGCAGTCAACATCTGCAGTGATTTTGGAGTATCATTTAGTATCATATCATCTGCAAACAGTGAGAGCTTTACTTCTTCTTTTCCAATCTGGATTCCTTTTGTTTCTTTTTCTTCTCTGATTGCTGTAGCTAGGACTTTCAGATCTATGTTGAATAATCGTGGTGAAAATGGGCATCTTTGTCTTGTTCCTGATCTTGGGGTCAATGCTTTCAATTTTTACCATTAAGAATAATGCTTGCTGTAGGCTTATCATATATGGCCTTTGCTATGTTGAGGTAGGTTCCTTTTATACCAATTTTTTGAAGAGTTTTAATCATAAATGAGTGCTGAATTTTGTTGAAGGCTTTTTCTGCATCTATTGAGATTATCGTATGGTTTTTATCTTTCAGTTTGGTAATATGGTGTATCACATTGATTGATTTGTGTATATGGAAGAATCCTTGCATTCCTGGAATAAACTCCACTTGATCATTGTATATGAGCTTTTTGATGTGTTGCTGAATTCTGTTTGCTAAAATGTTGTTGAGGACTTTTGCATCAACGTTCGTCAGTGATATTGGCTTGTAGTTTTCTTTTCTGTGTGTTGCCTTTGGTTCTGCTAACAGGGTGATGGTGGCCTCATAGAATTAATTTGGAAGTGTTCCTTCCTCTGAAATTTCTTGGAAGAGTTTTAGAAGGATAGGCCTTAGCTCTTCTTTAAATGTTTGATAGAATTCTTCTGTGAAGCCATCTGTTCCTGGTCTTCTGTGTTTTTGCAGATTTTTTTTATCACGGTTTCAATTTCAGCACTTGTCATTGGATTGATCATAGTTTCTATTTCTTCCTGGTTCAGTCTTGGAAGATTAAGCTTTTCTAAGAATCTGCGTGTTTCTTCTAGGTTATCCATTTCATTGTCATATAGTTGTTCATGACAGTCTCTTATAATCTTTTGTATTTCTGCATTGTCTGTTGTAATCTCTCGTTTTTCATTTCTAATTTTATTGATTTGATTCTCCTCTCTTTTTTTCTTGATGAGTCTGGCTAAAGGTTTGTCAATTATGTTTATCTTCTCAAAGAACCAACTTTTAGTTTTATTAATCTTTACTATTTTTTTTTCACTTCTTTTTCATTTATTTCTGCTTGGATTTTTATGATTTCTTTCCTTCTACTAATTTTTGTTGTTGTTGTTGTTATTCTTTTTCCAGTTGTTTTAGGTGTTAAGTTACATTGTCTATTTGATGTTTTTCTTGTTTCCAATTCTCATATCAGACAAAATAGACCTTAAAATAAAACTGCAACAGATAAGGAAGGACACTGCATAATGATCCAGGGATTGGTGTAAGAGGAAGACATAACAAATGCAACCATACATCCAACATAGGAGCACCTCAATATATAAGACAAACACTAACAGACATGAAAGGGGAAATCGACAGTAACACAATAATAGTGTGAGACTTTATAACATCCCACTCACACCAATGGACAGATCATCAAAACAGAAAATTAATAAGGAAACACTAGGTGGGCCGGCACACTAAGCGCAGGCATTGGTGGTGGGCCGGCACACTAAGCGCAGGCAGCGGCGGCGGGCCGGTGAACTAAGCGCGGCTGAGAGCTACCCCACGTCCAAAGTCAGGGACAGCTGCCCAGAGTGCCAGGCTGCAACGGTGCAGGAATGGCCGGAGGAGCCACCCCGCATCCGAGGTCAGGGGTGGCCGGGAGGAGACACCCCATGTCCGAGGTCAGGGGCAGCCGGGAGAAGCCACCTCACACCTGAGGCCAGGGGTGGTGATCCTGAGGAGCCACCCAGAGCCCAAGGCCAGGGGCAGCAGCTGGGAGGAGCCACCCACACCCAAGGCCAGTGCCAGCGGCCAGGAGGAGCAACCCGAGGAGCAGTGGCTAAGGGGGCACAGGAGGGCCTAGAGGAGCTATCCCATGTTGAAGGTCAAGTACAGCAGTGGTAAGGAGATACCCCTCGTCCAAGGTAAGGAGCAGTGGTTGTGCTTTGCTGGAGCAGCCATGAAGAAATACCCCATGCCCAAGGTAAGAGAAACCCAAGGAAGATGGTAGGTGCTGCAAGAGGGCATCAGAGGGCAGACACACTGAAACCATACTCACAGAAAACTAGTCAATCTAATCACACTAGGACCACAGCCTTGCCTAACTCAATGAAACTAAGCCATGCCCGTGGGGCAACCCAAGACGGGTGGGTCATGGTGGAGAGGTCTGACAGAATGTAGTCCACTGGAGAAGGGAATGGCACACCATTTCAGTATTCTTGCCTTGAGAACCCCATGAACAGTATGAAAAGGCAAAATGATAGGATACTGAAAGAGGAACTCCCTAGGTCAGTAGGTGCCCAATATGTTACTGGAGGTCAGTGGAGAAATAACTCCAGAAAGAATGAAAGATGGAGCCAAAGTAAAAACAATACGCAGTTATGGATGTGACTGGTGATAGAAGCAAGATCCGATGCTGTAAAGAGCAATATTGCATAGGAACCTGGAATGTCAGGTCCATGAATCAAGGCAAATTGGAAGTGGTCAAACAAGAGATGGCAAGGGTGAATGTCGACATTCTAGGAATCAGCGAACTAAAATGGACTGGAATGGGTGAATTTAACTCAGAATATCATTATATCTACTACTGCGGGCAGGAATCCCTCAGAAGAAATGGAGTAGCCATCACGGTCAACAAAAGAGTCTGAAATGCAGTACTTGGATGCAATCTCAAAAATAACAGAATGATCTCTGTTAGTCTCCAAGGCAAACCATTCAATATCTCAGTAATCCAAGTCTATGCCACAACTAGTAATGCTAAAGAAGCTGAAGCTGAAAGGTTCTATGAAGACCTATGAGACCTTTTAGAACTAACACCCAAAAAAGATGTCCTTTTCATTATAAGGGACTGGAATGCAAAAGTATGAAGTCAAGAAACACCTGGAGTAACAGGCACATTTGGCCTTGGAATGCAGAATGAAGCAGGGCAAAGACTAATAGATTTTTGTCAAGAAAATGCACTGGTCATAGCTTACATCCTCTTCCAACAACACAAGAGAAGACTCTACACATGGGCATCACCAGATGGTCAACACCGAAATCAGACTGATTATATTCTTTGCAGCCAAAGATAGAGAAGCTCTATACAGTCAACAAAAACAAGACCAGGAGCTGACTGTGGCTCAGATCATGAACTCCTTATTACCAAATTCAGACTCAAATTGAAGAAAGCAGGGAAAACCGCTAGACCATTCAGGTATGACCTAAATCAAATCCCTTATGATTATACAGTGGAAGTGAGAAATAGATTTAAGGGCCTAGATCTGATAGTTAGAGTGCATGATGAAGTATGGAATGAGGTTCATGACATTGTACAGGAGACAGGGATCAAGAACATCCCCATGGAAAAGAAATGCAAAAAAGCACAATGGCTGTCTGGGGAGGCCTTACAAATGGCCGTGAAAAGAGAGATGAAAAGCAGAGGAGAAAAGGAAAGATATAAGCTTCTGAATGCAGAGTTCCAAAGAATAGCAAGAAGAGATAAGAAAGCCTTCTTCAGCGATCAATGCAAAGAAATAGAGGAAAACAACAGATTAGGAAAGACTAGAGATCTCTTTAAGAAAATTAGAGATACCAAGGGAACATTTCATACAAAGAGGGGCTCGATAAAGGACAGAAATGGTATGGATCTAACAGAAGCAGAAGATATTAAGAAGAGGTGGCAAGAATACATGGAAGAACTGTACAAAAAAGATGTTCATGACCCAGATAATCATGATGATGTGATCACTCATCTAGAGCCAGACATCTTGGAATGTGGAGTCAAGTGGGCTGTAGAAAGCATCACTACGAACAAAGCTAGTGAATGTGAAGGAATTCCAGTTGAGCGGTTTCAAATGCTGAAAGATGATGCTGTGAAAGTGCTGCACTCAATATGCCAACAAATTTGGAAAACTCAGCAGTGGCCACAGGACTGGAAAAGGTCAGTTTTCATTCCAATCCCAAAGAAAGGCAATGCCAAAGAATGCTCAAACTACCACACAATTGCACTCATCTCACATGCTATTAAAGTAATGCTCAAAATTCTCCAATCCAGGCTTCAGCAATACATGAACCGCGAACTCCCTGAAGTTTAAGCAGGTTTTAGTAAAGGCAGGGGAACCAGAGATCAAATTGCCAACATCTGCTGCATCATGGAAAAAAGCAAGAGAGTTCCAGGAAAACATCTATTTCTGCTTTATTGACTATGCCAAAGCCTTTGACTGTGTGGATCACAATAAACTGTGGAAAATTCTGAAAGAGATGGGAATACCAGGCCACCTGACCTGCCTCTTGAGAAATCTGTATGCAGGTCAGGAAACAACAGTTAGAACTGGACATGGAACAACAGACTGGTTCCAAATAGGAAAAGGCGTACGTTAAGGCTGTATATTGTCACCCTGCTTATTTAACTTCTGTGCAGAGTACATCATGAGACACGCTGGACTGGAAGAAATACAAGCTGGAATAAAGATTGTCGGGAGAAATATCAATAACCTCAGATATGCAGATGACACCACCCTTATGGCAGAAAGTGAAGAGGAACTAAAAAGCGTCTTGATGAAAGTGAACGAGGAGAGCGAAAAAGTTGGCTTGAAGCTCAACATTCAGAAAAGTAAGATCATGGCATCCGGTCCCATCACTTCATGGGAAATAAATGGGGAAACAGTGGGAACAGTGACTGACTTTATTTTCTGGGGCTCCAAAGTCACTGCAGATGATGACTGCGGCCATGAAATTAAAAGACGCTTACTCCTTGGAAGAAAAGTTATGACCAACCTAGATAGCATATTCAAAAGCAGAGACATTACTTTGCCAACTAAGGTCTGTCTAGTCAAGTCTATGGTTTTCCCAGTGGTCATGTATGGATGCATGTGAGAGTTGAATTGTGAAGAAGGCTGAGTGCCGAAGAACTGATGCTTTTGAACTGTGGTGTTGGAGAAGACTCCTGAGAGTCCCTTGGACTGCAAGGAGATCCAACTAGTCCATTCTGAAGGAGATCAACCTGAGGATTTCTTTGGAAGAAATGATGCTGAGGCTAAGCTCCAGTACTTTGGCCACCTCATGTGAGGAGTTGACTCATTGGAAAAGACTCTGATGCTGGGAGGGATTGGGGGCAGTAGAAGAAGGGGACAACCGAGGGTGAGATGGCTGGATGGCATCACGGACTCAATGAACGTGTCTGGGTGAACTCCGGGAGATGGTATTGGACAGGGAGGCCTGGCATGCTGCGATTTATGGGGTCGCAAAGAGTCGGACACGACTGAGCGACTGAACTGAAGTCTTAAATGATACATTAAATGAGATGGATCTCATCGATATCTTTAGGGCATTCCATCCAAATACAGAAGAATACACCTTCTTCTCTAGTGCACATCAAACACTCTCCAGGATAGACCATATATTGGGTCACAAATCAAACCTCAGTAAATTCAAGAAAACTGAAATCATGTCAAGCATCTTCTCCGACCACAATGCTATGAGATTGGATATCAATTTTACAAGAAAAAAAGCTGTAAGAAACACAAACACATGGAGATTAAACAATACATTTCTTAATAACCAACAGGTTACTGAAGAAATCAAAAGGGAAATCAAAAAATTTCTAAGAACAAATGACAATGAAAACATAACAACTCAAAAACCTATGAGATGCAGCAAAAGCAGTTCTAAGAAGGAAGTTTTGAGGCATGAACATTTTTTAACAAGATATCAGGGAAGTCAATTTACTGATGATTTATGGATGCTCATTTCACATCTTTAAATTAAAGAGACATTTACTAAACACCTGGTAGGGCTGAAGTTCTGTACTCAGTACTTTATAACTGTCCCTGAACATTACATTACAGTGAGAAAATAGTATTATGTAAAGCATAGAAGAGGGACTCCGAGCCTACCCTGGAAAATTTCAGGATATTTTTTATGCAACCTTTTCTCATTAATATCTATCTCAAGTATAAGTGTATAATTACATGTATAAGTTCATTATTGTTAAATTACAAGGTTCATGAGGATGGTGAATAGCTGTTTTGTTGTTGTTGTTTTTTTAAACATCTTTAGCTCCTGAGTCAACCATACTATTTGGCATATAGTAGACACCCACTCCCGGAGAAGGCAATGGCACCCTACTCCAGCACTCTTGCCTGGTAAATCCCATGGACTGAGGAGGCTGGTAGGCTGCAGTCCATGGAGTCGCAAAGAGTCAGACACGACTGAGCGAATTCACTTTCACTTTTCACTTTCATGCATTGGAGAAGGACATGGCAACCCACTCCAGTGTTCTTGCCTGGAGAACCCCAGGGACGGGGGAGCCTGGTGGGCTGCCATCTATGGGGAAGCGCAGAGTTGGACATGACTGAAGCGACTTAGTAGCAGCAGCAGCAGCAGCAGCAGCAGACACTCTGTAAAATATATAGCAAGCAATGTAAGTTGTCTAAGATGCGATCAAAAGATAAGCTGAATTAGCTGGTTAAAAGTTTGCTGGGAAGGGTGAGGTTGAAGTGAAAGCAAGATGGGGTAGGGTATTTGTGATACAACAGTGTTGCCTTGGGTGGAGCTCACAGGCCAAGGTATGAAGCCTGATAGGTGAGTGGTGCCACATGTGATATAGTTCCAAACAGGGCATTTCTGGATATTGAAGCTTAAGACAAACAGGTTTTATCCAAAACACTGACAGGCTATGTTTCCCTTGATAAGGAGCCAAATCCATGCCTGAAGGACAAAGATGGCATAAACTTGCACTGATGCTATCACTACCTTCTTAAATAAACTGACAGCCTTAATTATTTTGTCACCCATCAAAGCTAACTGTCAAACTGAAACAATATGGTGTCTGAACAATGTATTTAAGCCAAGAATAGAAACATTTTTGCTGAGCTTGTTCAAGGCAAGAGGAGGCTTCAAAAGTGTTTCAACAGGGAGGTAATAGCATCAAATATGTGGTTTAGCTTACTTTTGTGGTAGAAGATTGATAAGAGATACAGCAAGCAGTAAGAGTTTATAAAGTAAATTTAATAATTTATAAGAAATACAAATAAAATATATTAAAGAAAAGTGACTGTCACTTCTTTTGTAACTGATGATTAATTTATCTACTGCCATTTTAGTCAATTTTCTAGCATATTTATTTTTTGTTTTTATTTCTTCTTTCTCCTTTTTAATTCTTTGTAGCAGAATTTTTAGTTTATTTTAATTTCATAAGAAACTGTTTTTTTGCTATGTATATACTCATTAAGATTACAAAGTATTGGGCATCTATTCCAGAAACTGGGTTAATATATTGGTATCCACAGTCTTTCATAAAATGGCTTATTCCTTCAAGCCTTCTGATAGAACATTCTCTCACAGTACATGAGCTGCTCTAGATTAAAACAGCTTATTTTGGGTTTAACTCACTGATTAGTATTTTTTTATGGAAAAAAATATAATACATCCTGTTAAACAATTCCCTCTGATCATTTTCATTTTACTTGTCTGGAAAGAATGAAATAAATTAATTACAATATCTCCATTTTAAATTATATTTCTTATCAAATATAAATCCACATATATCCTAAAGAAAGGTTTAGTATGTGTTTGAACTCATACATGCTTAATTTTATTCCAATGCATTTTTTTTTCAGATAATTTTGATGGACGGAAGATCAACTGCCTGTGTGTACATGAATTTTTTTTCATTTGCAATGCTTAAAAAACTGAGGTTTACAACAATGTTGTCTTACCAAAATACATTGCAGTGAAAACTAGAGTCAAAAACCCAAAGGCTGTCAAACACAAAACTGTAAATCAGAGACTGAAAGTTTGATTTCACTATTTTCTAGTATTTCTCACTTCACAACCCATAACAAAGTTGTCGATCTGAAAAAAAAACCACACCAAGTTACAGACATTTAGCAGATTGCCGCTTTGTTCGTGGTATTTCCCTAGCAGAGAGTTTCCATTTTTCTACTTAATGATTTCCAAATAGTCATGCCTAATTATACTAGTACATCATTGGTCAAATATTTTCCCCATCATCACTTTAACAGTATTATCTACTTAAATTTAAGCTTTATTCATTCTTTCCTCAACATTATTTTCAGTGTCCTTGAATACAATAATATGCAAATAATCTGATTCACATGATATTTTCACCCACTAATTCTAGCATCATCAGCGGATCTTATATACAACATTTCTTTCTTTGGTATTTTCCTAAATGAAAATTTATTTTATCTGTGTTTTATTTTGGTGTTCTAATTGTCTCAGTTTTGGCCACTGAGATCTCCACGTTGGTGCTACTGTCCTTCTTTATGACTGTACATTTTTGAGTACTTCTTTAATTGGGATCCTGATGTTCTAGGCTTACTCTATAATTTCCCTAATCTCCCAAGATTTTTCCAAGGCTCCATTTGTTTATTTTTTTTTTCTGTTTGTTTGTTTTAACTGGAAAATAGTAATTGGAAATCAAGATTTGGACAGTAGGTGTGACCACTGCCATCAGGTACTAACACCAGTCTGTCACCACAGAGATCACTCTAACCTTCCTCCTCTCCTTATTTATAATTGTTTTCTTTAATGATGTGAAATCTGGCTGTCATGCACAATATATTTATTAACTGCAGTAATACACATACTTAAAAATAAAGGTGTTTCAGAATAACAAATTTCTGTGTAAGAAACAAATTTATTAACTAGAATAAAAAGCTTTAAAGATTTTAAAATCTTAAGCCTTCAAACCTACAGTTAAAATACTGTTTACCAAAATTATATGTTAGTTCTTTTCTTCTCAATCGTCTTCACTAAACTTTGTAATTCGCTTGTGATATCATTAGGTTACTTTGTTACTGTGTGCAGTAAACACCAGGTCAATCTCTTCTCCCTCCCTTGTTGATTTTAATTATTTATATATGGAGGTAGGGGGTATGTGATGCATGAACATGGTCCTAGTAATAATTGCCATGCAAGTGGGATCACACACTTGTTTCTTTGAAAGTGAAAGTGAAGTTGCTCAGTCGTGTCTGACTCTTTGCAACCCCACAGACTGTAGCCTACCAGGCTCCTGCCTCCATGGGATTCTCCAGGCAAGAGTACTGGAGTGGGTTGCCATTTCCTTCTCCACTTGTTTCTTTAGGTAAGGTCATGTATGTTAGTAGTTTGTTCAATATCACGAAATGTCCTCCAGGAGAGATATACCAAATCACATTCCCACCAGCAATGTATGAATACATCTGTTTCTGTGTAAAATCATAATTTTATAATTTTTGCCATTCTGATAGGGGAAAGAGTTTGAGAGTTTTCCTTTTAGGAACCATGTCTGTTTTCTGAGTATGTATGGATTTCCTGTTCATGTCTTTTTTCCCATTTTTCTTCTTGGATTGTGTTTCCATGTTGTCAAGTTTTTAAGACTATATTGTATGTTAGAAATATGAAGTCCTAATGGTTAACATTCTATTTTCTCTTAGTTTTCACTTGTCTTTCAGTTTTCCTTTCAATGTTAATCACAATGCAACTTTTTAAACACATAAAATGAATGAATCATTTATTATCCTTGGATATTGAGTAAACACTAAAAACTTCTATATCTATACCAATGTTAAAGAGACACTCACCCATGATTATTGTTCTATCTGTATGGTTTAATTTTTTAACCTTAGATCCTTAAACCATATATGTTTTATCCTTTTTGTGGCATAAGATATGGATCATATATGATTTATTAAAGAATAGATTTTTACTCCAATGATTAAGATTTCATCTACATGACACAGAGAATTTCCATATATTTTGGTCTATTTCTGAGTTTTTTATTTAAATCCAATACTTTATTATATATATATATATATGTGTGTGTGTGCGTATGTGTGTACACATATATATCACTTTTTAGAGATATTATAGTATGGTTTAATATCTGGTAGGTGCTTTTCAAGCCTTTTGCAATTTAGTCTAGGGGGAAATTTTGCAAGGAAGTGCACCAAGGAAGTGCATCAGATTTTTCACTGAATAAACAAAGGCATACAATTTTTGGAATAATTTAAACATCCAAAGAAATAATAACATAGTTGTAATTTTTCAGTAAACATAAATAGTTGTTGTACATGTGAAACTAATACAACACTATACATTAACTATAGTTCAATAAAAATTTTTAAAATATTAATATGTAGTAAAACCACTGCTTTGTCAAACCACTGACAGAATGAATTAGTACTCAGTTACCAAATATTTCAGTTTTATTTTTAAAATTAATGACCCCTAATAATATTTTTAATTTACATAAATATGTTTGTCAAAGGATTTTGAGCCTGTGATTACTTAAGTATTTTGCTTTTTTTAAAGAATCTAGGTGAAAAAAATGGGTTTAAAAAACAATAGAGGGGTAAATGTAGACACAGGCACACATCATTATATTGTGTTTGCTTCACTGCATTTTACAGATACTGCTTTTTTTACAAATTGAAGCTCTGTGGCAACCCTGCGTCAAGCAACTAAATTGGTACCATTCCTCCAATGGCACGTGCTCCCTTCAAGTCTGTGTCTCACACTTTGGTAATTATCATAACATTTCAAGCATTTTCATTATTGTTGTATTTGTTACGGTGAGCGGTGAACAATAAGCTTTGATGATATAATTACAACTTTTGGGGGGCACCACCAATCAAAACCATGAAAAATGGCAAACAATCAATAAATGTTGTGTGCATTCTGACTGCTCCACCAACAGGCAATTCTCAATTCCCCCATGTTTCTCCCTGTCCTCAAGCCTCTGTATTCCCTGGGACACAATATTAAAATTAGGCCAATAAATCACCCTATAATTCCTCTAAGTATTCAAGCGAAAGGAGGAGGCACACATCTCTCACTTCAAATCCAATGCTAGAACTGATTAAGCCTTGTGAGAAAGGCATATCAAAAGCCAAGACAGGCTGAAAGCGAGGCCACTTGCACCAGTTAGCCAAGTTGTGGATGCAAAAGGAAAGTTCTTGAAGGAAATTAGAAAGGCTACTCCAGTTGGACACACAAACAATAAGTGGAACAGGCTTACTGCTGATATGGAGAAAGTTTCAGTGGTCTGGATAGAAGATAAAAATCAACCACAGCATTCCCTTAAGCCAAAATCTAGTCGGGAGCAAGCCCTAATACTCTATGGTTAAGCGTGTTAACCATTCAATTCTATGAAGGCTGCAAGAGGTGAGCAAGCTGCAGTAGTAGTCTGTAGCCATCAGATCTGGTTCATAAGGTTGAAGGAAAGAAGCTGCCTCCATAAAGTAAGAGCCAGGCGAAGCAGCAAGTGCTGATGTGTTGATAGAAGCTGCAGCGAGTAATCTAGAAGATCTATGATAATGAATAACGGTTGGCAACACTAAACAGCAGATTTTCAATGTTAACAAAACAAGGTTATATTGAAAGGTCCCATCTAGGACTTTCGTTGTTAGAGAGAAGTCAATGCCTGCTTTCAAAGCTTCGAAGGACAGACTGAATCTCGTTAGGGGTCAGTGCAGCCCACGACTTAAAATTGAAGCCATTGCTCAATTAGCATTCTGAAAATTCTGGGGCCCGTAAGAATTATGCTAAATCCATTCTGCCTGTGCTCTATAAAGCCCAAATGACAACACATCTGCTCACAACATGGATTGCTGAATATTTTAAGCCTACTGCTAAGACTTACTGCTGGGGAAAAAAAAAAAAATTCCTTTCATGATATTGCTGCCCATTGACAATACACCTGGTCACCCAAGAGCTCTGATAAGGATGGACAAGGTTATTCATGTTGTCTTCATGTCTGCAAACATAACATCTATTGCACAGCCCACAGATCAAGGAGTCATTTAGAATTTCAACTGCTGTTCTTTCACAAACATTTTGTACAGTTACAGCTGTCATAGATAGTGATTCCTCTGATGGACCTGGGCAAAGCCAATAGAAAACATGAAAAGGATTCACCATTCTAGATGCCATGAAGGACATTCATGATTCATGGGAAGACCTCAAAAAAATCAACATGAGTGAGTTTGGAAGAAAGTGATTCTAGCTCACATGGATGACGTTGAGGGCTTCAAGATTTCAGAAGAAAAAATAACTGCAGACGTGGTAGAAATTGCAAATTAACTAGAAGTGGAAGGTGAAGATATGACTGATTGCCAAAATCTCATAATAAAACTTTAATGGGTGAGGAGTTGCTTCTTACAGATGAACACAGAAAATGGTTTCTTCAGATGGAAATTAGTCGTGGTGAAGATGCTGAGAAGACGGTTGAGATAACAAAGGGATTTAAAATACTACATAAACTTAGTTGCTAAAGCAGTGGCAAGGTTTAAGAGGATTAAATTCAATTTTGAAAGAAGTGCTATTGTGGATAGAATGCTTTCAAACAGCACTGCATATTAAAGTGTCCATGAAAGGAAGAGTTCACTGATGCAGCAAACTTTATTGTTGTCTTACTTTAAGAAACTGCCACTGCCACCCCAGCCTTCAGTCAACAGCCATCGACATCTGGGTAAGGCCCTCCACCTGCAAAAATATTACAACTCCCTGAAAGCTCAGATGATGGTTAGCATTTTTAGCAATAAAGCATTTTTTTAAATCAAGGTATGAACATTGTCTTTTTAGATATGGTATTGTACACTTAGCTGGAGATGGAAAAGGCAAACCATTCCAATATTCTTGCCAGGGAAATCCCATGGTAGGCTATAGTGTGGTGTAACCAAAACTTGTATATGCACCGGGAAATTGAAAAAAAAAATGTGTGACTTGCTTTACTCTGATATTTACTTTGTTATGGTGGTATGGAACCAAAGCTATAATATCTCCGAGGTATGCCTCAATAGAGACAAATGTGTGTGTGTGTGTGTGTGTGTGTGTGTGTGTGTGTGTGTACAAACATACACACACCGGACTATTGTTAAATCATAAAAAAGAATGAAATTTTGCCAATCTTAACAACATGGATGAACCTGGTGGGTATTATGGTTAGTTAAATAAGAACAGACAGAAAAAGACAAACACTGTATGCTTTCACTTATATGTGGAATCTAAAAAGTAAAACAAAGGAAAAAATATAACAAAACAAAAACCAACTCACAGAGAACAAACTAACAGTAACCAGAGGGGATAGGGTTAAGTGAAGGAGATTAAGAGATACAAACTAACAGGTTTAAAATAAATAAGTTACAAAGAACTAATGTACAGAACAGAAATTATAGCCAATATATTAAAAATAACTTTTATGGACTATAGTCTATAAAAACATTGAACCATTATGTTGTACACCTGAAACTAATACAATGTTGCAAATCAACTAAACTTATAAAAAATAAAACTGTAAAAGTTTATTATTCAGAGGAAGTGCTTGATACAGAATGGTTTTCAATTTCTCTTTTATGTTTTCCTAAATATAACTAAAATTTTATTAATAGGCTTAACAATTATTTGTTAAACTCAACTAAGTACTATACAATATTCTAGGAAAGAGGAGAGGAATCAATCATGTCTTTTGGATTTTCAGTTGAGTTGGTAGGTGGTTTGATGATGCAAGCTACTGAATTGGGAGAAGGCAACGGCAACCCACTCCAGTAGTCTTGCCTGGAAAAGCCTACGGACGGAGGAGCCTGGTAGGCTGCAGTCCATGGGGTTGCTAGGAGTCCCACAAGACCGAAGCGACAGCAGCAGCAGCAGCTACTGAATTGAGGAAGAAAAGCTCAGATCAGAACCAAAAGTATATATTGCCTCCTTATGCTTGAAATACCTTGACAAGAAAGTAAAAAAGTTAAGATGTTAATGGATATGTTCTTACGTATTTTGAACACACTGGAAAAAACTGTTGTTAAAAATACAAATAGATACACACATAGGAACAATGTATACAAGACGGTAGAGACTGAAAACAGGAACTACACTTCATATAGGAAGTCCTGCTGGAGAAGGCAGTGGCACCCCACTCCAGCACTCTCGCCTGGAGAATCCCAGGGACCCAGGAGCCTGGTGGGCTGCAGTCCATGTGGTCACTAGGAGTCAGACACGACTGAGCGACTTCACTTTCACTTTTTACTTTCATGCATTGGAGAAGGCAATGGCAGCCCACTCCAGTACTCTTGCCTGGAAATCCCATGGATCCAGGAGCAAGGTAGGCTGCAGCCCATGGGGTCACTAGGAGTCAGACATGATTGAGCGAGTTCACTTTCACTTTTCACTTTCATGCATTGGAGAAGGCAATGGCAACCCACTTCAGTGTTCTTGCCTGGAGAATCCCAGGGACAGGGGAGCCTGGTGGGCTGCCGTCTATGGGGTCACACAGAGTCGGACATGACTGAAGCAACTTAGCAGCAGCAGCAGCAGCAGCAGCAGCAGCAGCTGTGATGGGAAACAAATGCAGAAATAACTGGATATTTAATTGACATCAAGGGGAGATTTAAAGGTTATATATATATATAAAATATTTGTCTCAAATGACTTTCAGAGAACTTCCGAAGCATCTGTTTACTGCTATTAGTATTATTTTTCCCTGTTAATATAATTGAAGTAATATATAAAAGGCTTACTAGCTAATGCTCATAAATTTTGCAAAGTATTGACTACAAATATCGTATGGGTCAATCAATATTCCACCTGAAACAAATTATCCTAGATTAGCATCTGATTGTCTTGGGTTTTCCTAAATTGTTACCTTAAAATTTAATGAACTCTAGACATTAAATAGGAGTTTAGAGATAAACAGGAAAAGGATATATTTTAACTCCATAGTTTTCTTTATTACTTCTTTCTTTTATTATCTGAAACTACCATCTGCTCAATTTCATATTACAGTTATTTGTTTCCCCTTTTAATCTGACTTAAAATTCAATTATGATCTCACCTTAATTAAAATAGCAAGAACTTTATGAACATTATTATTAATACTAAATGATGAGTCTCTTGGTACATATATATTTCATATGCATATGATCATAAATATTCTGAAAGAAGTTGTTCTTTGTACAAATATTCGTGAAGATAAATAGAATGTACTGAATCCTTTTTAAGAATCTGAACTAATTTCTCTGTTGGTTGATTTTGAAATGTGATTATATGATAGAGGCAGGCCGTATAGGAAGTGTTCATCTGGTTTTTTCATGTGCACTGCCTGCTTTTCTGTGTGATACGTTTAGGGTAATCAATCATCCAGTTTGCCTAGGACTATCGGATTGGAAAACTAAGAGCCCAGTCCAGGAAACCTCCTAGTTCCAGGCAAATTGGTGCAGTCTGTCACCACACATTCTAGAAATCACTTTTATTTTAAAGATAAGATATAAATTGCTAAAAAAATTAAATACTTTAACATTAGTGATCTATTCAGTGTAACACAGCATGTCTTCATCTTGAAAAAAACAGTCTATGAAGTCTGTATTAAGAATTATTTCAAACCTGTTTTAGAAAGTGTGCTGGTTCAAAGAAAGAAATTACTATTTTATAACAGAGATGTGCAATACAATCATATGGTTTTCTTTTTCTGAGCTACTGTCTCTAAACCTACGCTGAATCAATACTTTTCAATTTGTTTTCAACGTTAAGGTTTTTGCAACTAATGTAACACAAAAATACAGACCACAAAGAAGCAAACTTCTGAAGTTTTTAAATCTGGAGTTGAGAGAAGGGGTATGTGGCATATGCTCTATTACTCTGAAGAAACAAAAAAAAGGTTTTTTTCCTACAACTAAAGAAGCAGAAAGTCTCATGACAGTTACTAAATGTTGCTTACATCTTTTCTCAACAGTGTCTATCATCTGATGAGATTATAAATAGCCAAGAATTTGCCAACACTCAGCATTTTGTTATTGATTCTCACTGCTGACAAAGATCACTTTCACAACACAATGAATTTCAATAAAACTCTAGGACATGTCCTAGGAGAGATTCAAGAAGATAGAAAACAGTAATGGTAAGAGAAAGCTTAAATGTGGCCTTTTCCTTAATTTGGGGAGGTGGTCAATAGTGCAAAGAAAAATAGCCTGTTTGAGGAGATAGCATCAGATTGTAAGTTACTAAAGAAAATAAAAATCTGACTGTTTCAACAATTGGAGAATTGTTTCACCTGCCTTTCATGGCAAAGCATATTATCAAACATGCTACAAGATATCCCAGATGGTCTTGAGGGGGTTGAGGTTAGATCAGCCTCTGTAGGGAAGCCAGAGGTCTCCAAGAGGCAGGAGGAAATAAATTGCAGGGAGCAGACTTTTTTATTTTCTTTCTCTACACAGGATTAAAAGAGCCTCCTTTTATTTATTTATATATATATATATATTTATTTATTTTATTTTATTTTACTTTACAATACTGTATTGCTTTTGCCATACATCAACATGAATCCACCACGGGTGTACACGTGTTCCCAATTCTGAAACCCCCTCCCACCTCCCTCCCCATACCATCTCTCTGAATCATCACAGTGCACCACCACATATATATGGAATTTAGAAAGATGGTAATGATAACCCTGTATGTGAGACAGCAAAAGAGACACAGATGTATAGAACAGTCTTTTGGAATCTGTGGGAGAGGGACAGGGTAGAATGATTTGGGAGAATGGCGTTGAAACATGTATAATATCATATAAGAAACGAATCGCCAGTCTAGGTTCAATGCAGGATACAGGATGATTGGGGCTGGAGCCTCCTTTTAATTCTGTGCTGCCATAATGGCATTTGGTTCCACCTGAACTTAACTATTTTTCAAACCTTGAGCTGCTAATGGCTCAGCAAACCTATACCTCTCACTCATGGAAATGCTTTTCTTAAGCTATGTTAATGAAACTATGTATTGGCTTGGAAATCTGCCTTTCTTCAAAATTCATGTCAATTGTTTTATGGCCTGGGGTGACAGTTCAGTTCAGTTCAGTTGCTCAGTCATGTCCGACTCTTTGCAGCCCCATGAACCACAGCACGCGAGGCCTCTCTGTCCATCACCAACACCCGGAGTCCACCCAAATGCATGTCCATTGAGTCTGTGATGCCATCCAACCATCTCATCCTCTGTCGCCCCCTTCTCCTCCTGCCCTCAATCTTTCCCAGCATTAGGGTCTTTTCCAGTGAGTCAGCTCTTCACATCAGGTGGCCAAAGTATTGGAGTTTCAGCTTCAGCATCAGTCCTTCCAATGAACACCCAGGACTGATCTCCTTTAGGATGGACTGGTTGGATCTCCTTGCTGTCCAAGGGACTCTCAAGAGTCTTCTCCAACACCACAGTTCAAAAGCATCAATTCTTCATTGCTCAGCTTTCTTTATAGTCCAACTCTCACATCCATACATGACCATAGGAAAAACCATAGCCTTGACTAGACGGACCTTTGTTGGCGAAGTAATGTCTCTGCTTTTGAATATGCTGTCTAGGTTGGTCATAACTTTCCTTCCAAGGAGTAAGCATCTTTTAATTTCATGGCTGCAATCACCATCTGCAGTGATTTTGGAGACCAAAAAAATAAAGTCAGCCATTGTTTCCACTGTTTCCCCATCTATTTGCCATGAGGTGATGGGACCATGATCTTCATTTTCTGAATGTTGAGCTGTAAGCCAACTTTCTCACTCTCCACTTTCAATTTCATCAAGAGGCTTTTTAGTTCTTCTTCACTTTCTGCCATAAGGGTGGTGTCATCTGCACGTCTGAGTTTATTGATATTTCTCCCAGCAGTCTTGAATCTAGCTTGTGCTTCCTCTAGCCCGGCATTCCTCATGATGTACTCTGCATAGAATTTAAATAAGCAGGGTGACAATATACAGCCTTGACGTACTCCTTTTCCTATTTGGAACAAGTCTGTTGTTCCATGTCCAGTTCTAACTGTTGCTTCCTGACCTGCATACAGGTTTCTCAAAAGGCAGGTCAGGTGGCCTGGTGTTCCCATCTCTTTCAGAATTTTCCATATGCCAATGCTGTCTCAAAATGCATACGTTAGGCAAGAACTCTCTGGTGCAACTCTCTCAGTCATGAGGCTGCTAATCAGCAGCTTGCAATGTGGGAGATCTGAGTTTGATCCCTAGGTTCAGAAGATCCCCTGGAGGAGGGCATGGTAATCCACTCCAGTATTCTTGCCTGGAGAATCCCAAGGACAGAGGAGCCTGGCAGGCTGCAGTCCATGGGGTCACAAAGAGTCAGACATGACTGGGGGACTAAGAACAGCAACAGGTAGATAAGGCCTCACTAAAAACTAGCAAGGGGGTATCTTTTCTGACCCTTTCTGATGTCTACCTACTGATGTATACTTTAATAAAATCTTGCTGCACAAAAGCTCCAAGTTATCAAGCCTCTTTTCTGGCCCCAGATCAAAATTCTCTCCTCCGGAGGCAAAGAATCCCGGCTTCATTCATGGAAACTTTCATTCCAAATAAAAATTCAAGATTCTCAGGACGCAATTATTATATTCAAAATGTAATGTATCTCAAGCAATCAAGTAAGCTACAAAACCAAAGCACTCTACATACTCTGTTCTTCTACAATCACCATATGTTAAAATTGGTCTCCAAGGCACCGCCAACTTGCAGATCTGTGAATGTCCCACATTGTTCTCCTACTGTTGTCAACTCCATCCACCCTGCTAGACAGCATATCTCCAAAGGATGCAAACCATCTCGTTATCTCCGTCATTCCTGTATTAGGTGGAATATTCTGAAATTTTAATATGAATCACTTTATAGTTTTACTCTATATGTTCCTGTAATGATATATATATATGCACATCATCACCTTATAATAGCAATGATAACTTTCATTAAGCACTTTTTATATATCAGGTGCTCTGCTAAACACTTATATTTATTATTTTATTAAAAACAATTCAAGGCAGTTTTTATTATACATATTTTACATATGAGAAAACTAGAAGCTCAGAGGGATATAGTTATGTGCCTCATTCAGACAACTAAAGATGATGGATTTAGAGGCTGTAACCAAGATTTTACCATGTTAGACTATAAATTAAAATGATATGTGTATACACACACAGAGATTTTCACTTTCTTACTCAAAGAAAGCACTCAGACAGGTTTCTATGCATGATCGAGATCTATTATCAGGAAATTAGAAAGCGTATTGTGACTCAAAATCAGCCTACGTACTTTATAGCCCTCTAAATAAGTTTATCCATTTCTTGGCCAAACACAGCAAAGACAGTGGTAAATTTGAGTAAGGTAACTTTGGCCACCTCATGCGAAGAGTTGACTCATTGGAAAAGACTCTGATGCTGGGAGGGATTGGGGGCAGGAGGAGAAGGGGACGACAGAGGATGAGATGGTTGGATGGCATCACCGACTTGATGGACGTGAGTCTGAGTGAACTCCAGGAGTTGGTGATGGACAGGGAGGCCTGGTGTGTTGCGATTCATGGGGTCGCAAAGAGTCAGACACAACTGAACGACTGAACTGAACTGAACTGAACTGAACTTCAGGAAATCCAGAAACTTCTCAAATCTTATTCTTAATTTTTTTACACAAAGAGCTTAGGAGACTCTCAGCCTGCGCTAGAAAAGATGGAGTTTTAAAATAATAAATAAGTATCTATGTATGTAGGCTTCCCTGGCGACTCAGTGATAGAGAATCCACCTGCCAATGCAGGAGATGTGGGTTCGATCCCAGGGTGGGGAGAAGGGAATGGCAACCCACTCCAGTATCCTTGCCCAGGAAATCTCATGGACAGAGGAACCTGAGGGCTACAGTCCACGGGGACCCAAGAGTCAGACATGACTCAGCAACTAAACAACAATCGATATTTGTATATGATTCATGTCTATAGAATTAGAAAAATGATACAATCGAAAGTGGCTCTTTTGCTCCTTTACTGCTTGCCCATTTTTGCTCCCCAACTAACCCTGAAAGAACCAAATCATAGAAATGAGATCACTAGCCAATTTAAACTAACTCCAGACTTAATGCTCTCTTGAACACACACCATGCCTCGTTTAAACTGTTGATTCCTTCCTTAAATAAAAAGTAAGAATTAAGAAATAAATTTTAAAAAAAGAAGGAAGTTTCCATGTTACTCTCTCCATACATCTCACGCTCTCCTCCCCTCTCCCCATGTCCATAAGTCTATTCTCTATGTCTGTTTCTCCACTGTTGCCTTGTAAATAAATTCTTCAGCACTATTTTTCTAGATTCCATATGTATGTATTAGAATATGGTATTTATCTTCCTCTTCCTGACTCACTTTACTCTGTATAATAGGTTCTAGGTTCATCCACCTCATTAGCATATGTAAAATAGATAGCCCATGGGAATTTGCTGTATGGCTCAGGAAACTCAAACAGGGGCTCTGCATCAACCTAGAGGGGTCGGGTGGGGAGGGAGACAGGAGGGAGTTTCATGTATACCAATGGCTGATGCATGTTGAGGTTTGACAGAAAACAGCAAAATTTTGTGAAGCAATTATCTTTTAATAAAAGATAAATTAATAAAAAAGAGAAGAATTCAGTATTAATAGTTAAATAATGACTTACTCTGACCATCCTAGTCAATATATTAAAAAGCAGAGACATTGCCAACAAAAATCCATCAAGTCAAGGCTATGTTTTTTCCAGTGGTCATGTATGGATATGAGAGTTGGACTATAAAGAAAGCTGAGTGCTGAAGAATTGATGCTTTTGAACTGTGGTGTTGGAGAAGACTCTTGAGTGTCCCTTGGACAGCAAGGAGATCCAACCAGTCCATCCTAAAGGAGATCAGTCCTGGGTGTTCATTGGAAGGACTGATGCTGAAGCTGAAACTCCAGTACTTTGGCCACCTCATGCGAAGAGCTGACTCATTGGAAAAGACCCTAATGCTGGGAAAGATTGAGGGCAGGAGGAGAAGGGGGTGACAGAGGATGAGATGGCTGGATGTCATCACTAACTCAATGGACATGAGTTTGAGTAACCTCCTGGAGTTGGTGATGGACAGGGAGGCCTGGCATGCTGTGGTTCATAGGGTTGCAAAGAGTCAGACACGACTGAGTGACTGAACTGACTGAATGACTATCTCTCTACCATAACAGCTCTCTTAGCAATCCTGCAGGCTCATCACAAGGACAAGATAACACCTGAGGAGGGAATAGGCAAGTCTTTATGCAGCAGAAACTGACACAGACCCATCTACTGCCTCGAGGACTCACAGAGATCCTCCCCCAGCCCCTTTAAAAACTCATGGCCAAGCAGAATCTTCAGAGTCAGTCTGGGGATAGGAGAAGAAAGGGAAGAAGGAAGGGAGAAGTGAGGAAAAAAGAAGAGGGGAGGGCGGGAAGAAAGAAACATTCACAGTCCATAGGAAAGGAAAAATTACAGTGTGCACTGTGGGCGCACCGAAAACGCAGTGCTATTAAAAGTATGCTGAGAGCGCTGGTTCTTTTTCGCTGTCTAGCCTTGACCAGTAGCACTGACATAATTTAACTTCAGTTCGCATTCAGTAAGGCAAGCATTTGAGTATGAAACATAAGTACTATATACTTTCTTCTATCAAAGTAATAGCCACAGGCAGAGTGCGCGTTTCTCTGAGTTCCAGTTTCTCACTACCCCTCTGAGTATTTCCCCAGCAGCTTCTGCTTTGTTATATGGATACTTCAGTTATTTATGTTTCTGTCGCATTTAAGCCACTCTCACGGTCTCACACATGTAGCGAAGTACATGTGATTCCAAGCGTCACGGAGCTTACTGCCTTGTTTTGCTTTGCATACATACTCGATGACTGCCTTTCTCAAGTTTATGTGCTATTGCAGATCTAGCCAGATACACGAGCAATGTTTTCCTCCAGATGGCTAGTGCTGCATTTGCTTTTTTGTTTTAGCATGCACGGTATTTTCATAATATTCGGCCTTAATGGCATTTCACACACACGCACCTCTTTGACGTTTTCATAATATTCGGCCTTAAAGGCATTTCACACACACGCACCTCTTTGCTGTTTTCATTCTGTGTGCTTGCCCCTTCTCTCAACATTCTCCTCACACTTTATACCCATTCCCTCTACCAGGAGGTTCTTCTCTGAGGACATTTATTTCCTATCTGTGCAAAATCCATCTATCCTACAGCAATTTCTAATTCCTTACAAAACCGAAATCCATTCTGTCTGTGCCTCAAGCTAAGTTCTTAGTTTTCTATTTCTCCACGCCTTGGCCCAAATGAGGCACAGTCAGCATGCATAAAGAACTCTGACCACATTTCAAGGATGGCTTACTTATGTGGGAAAGCAAATGGACTGCGCTTCGATTTCAGAAGATGACAGCAGTCAAGAGATCCTTCACTAAAGTAATATAAAGCAAAGGGTGAGTCATTATTATCAAAGCATTGCACATAAAAGATGAAGAGAACTCCAACTGAGACAGCTTCTCCTTCTCTGGGGGACTGCTGATTACAAAGCATCATAAACAAATCGAAAAATCTATTCTCAAAGATGCAAAGACTCCAAAAACACCTGTTAAAGGGAAACACCAACATGGTTATCACAACTTACTTACGTTTATTCTTTTTGTTTTCAATTTCATAATTTACACTTTAATCGTGCTTCACATATCAAAGAGATATATGAAACAAGATTAGAAACACAATTACCAAGATAGTCATCAGAGTTACTCCTTGTATTCTCCCTGAAACATACCCACAAATAAAAACCACACTGGCTTATAAGTAGTGAATCACCACCCCATTCTCTCTACATCTTTATTTAAGTTTGATAACTTGACATTTGTGAGGATTACTGGAGACAGTTAATCTTGTTAGAATGAAAATTTCAATAAAAATAATAACGTTATTTCATATTGATGATTTATCATTAAAGTATGTAAAAAGGTTTTCACTTATTGTTGACTGTGAAAACTAATGCATATTCACCATCATTGAACTCTGTACTAGACCTTTGCTCCTGAACCTATGAGACGCTCATACTACTTTGTACGATGTTATGCAGTTTGTGATAGCAAAATGTTAAAGCATTCACTACAAATTGTAAAAAAAAAAAAAAAAAAAAATTAAAGGACTCAAAGCCTTGTATATTTTACTGTTAACCCATACTCCCATAGCCTTCTACGAGATTCATCCAGACCATCACATTGCGCAATGACAGGGATAAAATACTAGAATAAAGAAACTCACAGAGCCACACGAGGGACTCCTGGATCAGAATTCTCTATCCTTGTTCTTATTCAGAACTAGAATCTTGCTTCTGGTTCCAACCAGTATTACTCCCCTCATCCTGGAGGCTTCCAACTAGGCTATAATGTTTGTGCCCTTCAGAAAGATTCCCAAGTCAAGAAAGGAGAACTGTCTGCGCCGAAGCTTTAGGAGCGAAAAAACTTCTCTGGTGGCAGTCCTAGCTGCCTTTCCCTGATGTAAGTTCAGGCTGGGCCAGAGATGCTTTATCCTCTCATTAAAGAGCCAAGAAGCTATTGAAACTATACAAAATAACCTCACCAGTTAACGGTGTAGTCTTTGGGCCTGTCAAGAGGAGGGTCAGAAAAAGTACATTCTGAATATGTGTCAGCAAAAATTATTACTAATAGTAAACAGGTTATATTTTGAAAACTAGAAAGTGTGGTATCAGATTGCATAACAATTCTGAAAATGTATGTAAATAATTATGGTTTTGCTTTTTTAAGTTTCGGTAAAGAAACAGTAAAACATGCATAGAAACATGGTTTAAGCTCCCCTGGAAGAACACCTGTCTTCTGAATAGCTTAGAGAACATAGAAGGCTGTTTCTTCTCATGCAACCATAAACATTTGGTTCACACACTAACAACTGGGTCAGACTATGCATATTACGAATAACTTGGAATGTAAATAGAATTATAACATCACAATGTTATAATTCATAATCCTGGGATTACAAATGATTAATGTAATTTCTGAGTATTGAACCCACTAATAAAAGAGGGTCAGTTACCCAGAGTGAGGCTATGTCATTACCATGAATTCTCAGAATGTTCACACCTTTTTATCACCTGTGTTTACCTAGGATTCATTCTTTACTTCTTGTTCTGTGCCCTGCTTTTCTAAAAATGTTGTCATTCTAGACTGTTTGAGGACAGGTTCATTGAAAATGACTATGTCAGTGAATAAATATCTTTAAATGCAATAGCTTTCTTATTTTTTTAAAAACATGTATATGTTAGATGTCGATTTGCATTGTAGAGAATATTCCTGCTCATTTTACAGCTAAAGATTAAGAACACACTTTTGAATGTATTTTTGAACCACGTTAAACCTTTTTTGCTAAAGCTGCCCTGTTCTTCCTTTAACTCCATGCTTCTTGATCATCCTCCGAGATAAGATATAACTAGATGATGGAGGAAATGGAGAGGATAAAATAGAGTTATTATGCCTCCCAAAGCAAACAAATGTATTTAAAAAATGCACTGATATATGCATTTATTTTCCTTTCTCAACCCAAATTTCCTTATTCATTATTTTTTGACTGATCAGTTCTGAAAGAGATTTTTCTCAGAATGATGCATGAAGGAATATTCTATGCATTAGGAGAGGACCTTAAATCAAGACTAAACATATCAATAGAAGTCTGAGCTTGATTGGATCTTAGCACTCTCCACTTCAACACCTTTCTTTAATCAACTGATCCAGTGACTTATGAGAAATTTTAAAACAACTAAAGGAAGGCAGAGAGTATTATAAAAATAAGCTACTCTGCAGTTTCTATGACAGGACTTGCTTGTCTCATTTTTCTTTCACACACATAAAGTTAACACTCTCTTGTTAGTATATTTATCTTCCTGGACAACAACCAGAAATGTTTATGTTCCTTTCTATAATAAAGCCTGGCTAAAACAATGAGCAGGTAGAGGGTTACTGAGGATTTAATTTTCAAAAGAGTTTGTTTTCATGGTTTAATTTTTATGTAAATAATATTATTGCTGTGTGTGACTGTAAAATTACTTAAAGTTAATTGTGTAAGTAATTGCTTGAAATAATTATGTCCATTGACATGCATCTCAAGAAAATTTGAAATACTAGCAGTTGGATTTACACTGTTTTCTAAAAGAAGGGTTAAACTTTCCAATATTCTAAAATAAAATGAGGCACCCTGATATTTTACTAAGTGCTACATCTAAAGAATAATATGAGATGTAGAAGGCAATGCAAGATATTTAAAGCACCATGAGGGGACTTATTTGAAGATTGCCATGCTGCTGTTTACTAAATATCCTGAAGCATAGTAAAAAAATAAAACTTTAAGACTCAAATGAGGCTACATAAAGTTCTAACCACAAATATTTTGACCACAGGAGCCCTAGTATCACTTTGTCATTCCTACACATAATAACAGAACAGATAACTACAATGAGTTAATATGTACAAACTTGTGGGAAACAAAACTTTACACCAAGGCTCATTTAGGACTGGGGCAAATTCATAGTATAACAAGTATAAGAGTCCCTGGATCACTCTTACTTCAGAAGTATACAAGCATTTCCAAGTTGACATGTTTTATTTGAACCCAAATTATCTTCTGCATAACCTATTCTGTTATATAAGATTCTTTATTTGTAACAAAGAAATGAACTACAAAATGCAGGCAAAAGGGGAGCTATAGGGTCGCTGAAGGAAGAGATAAAGAGCCAGGCCTGTCATAAAATACATAAACTAGAGAAGCAATAAGTAAAGGACAATGAATGCCCAAAGAGGCCATCAGGACAGTGTTCTAACAGTCTTCAACTTTGTTATCTTAGCGGATATTTAGGGGGATTTCAATGGCACCCCACTCCAGTACTCTTGCCTGGAAAATCCCATGGACAGAGGAGCCTTGTGGGCTGCAGTCCATGGGGTCGCTGAGGGTCCGACACGACTGAGCGACTTCACTTTCACTTTTCACTTTCATGCATTGGAGAAGGAAATGGCAACCCACTCCGGTGTTCTTGCCTGGAGAATCCCAGGGACGGGGGAGCCTTGTGGGCTGCCGTCTATGGGGTCACACAGAGTCGGACACGACTGAAGTGACTTAGTAGTAGTAGCAGCAGCTAAGACTAAACAGGGTAGCTCAGCAGTAACAGCTATGCCTGTCAATGAAGGAGACGCTAGCTCCTCAGGAAGATCCCCTAGAGGGGGAAATGGCAATCACTCCAGTATTCTTGCCTGGAAAATTCCAAGGACAGAGAAGCCTGACAGGCTACAATCCATGGGGTCATAAGGAGTCGGACATGACTGAAGTGACTGAGCTTGCATACAACATCTATATTATTATGCAACTTACTAAAACATGTCACTCAATATTCCCATTTATACTCACTTGATATGTCCCTAAAACATTTATCCATAACCCAAACGTAAGCTATTTTCTACCTTTAATAATAAAGATAACTATCTAATTTCTGATTTTGTAAAGAACATATGCTCGCTTTAAATCAAAATAAGAACTTAAGATTATGGAGAAAAGCATTGGGGAAAAATGTAACAGTTGGCTGAGAAACAAGAAAAATCTCACTACCTCTAAGAAGAGGGAGACGGAGGATGAGATGGTTGGATGGCATCACCAATTCAATGAATATGAACTTGGCTAAACTCCAGCAGATGGTGATGGACAGGGAAGCCTGACGTGCTGCACCCCATGAGGCACAAAGAGTCGGACATAACTTGGCGATTGAACCTAGCAACAAAAGTTTGTATTAATTTGTTGTGCAGCCACAGAAAAAATTAATACAACAGATTTTGACATGAATTTTATTTTTGATTTCTTACTTTGCTGCTTACTTATTTTGATGCTTACAGATTCACTTTTCCCACAATAGTGGGTACTCACACAGTGGGTACATGATAATTTAAATATGTACATGTTGAATTATTCATTTAGTAAAAACATATTCCTAGTTATTTTACAAAAAACAAACAGTTTATTTTATACATGACTCTCCACATCTTTGTTTTAACTTAAGACATATATCATTGCAATGCTTCTGAGAAAATAGAAGACAGCTCTAACTCATTTCTTTGGCTAAAAAGTATTCTATGGCTTGGCACATAATACTAAATTATTTCCTCTTCAGGCTGTTTCCAGTTTCTTTGCATTAGAAACTGTTGTAATAAATATGTCTATTCCTGTAATACGATATACTGGTAGCTTAATTTACAGAGGATAGAATCTTACAAAAATGACTTCTGGGTCAGAGCATAAGCATCATTTTGATTTAATAAATAATGTCTGATAATATTCCAAAATATGTGTCAATTCACATTGCCGTTCACAATGTATTACAGTATTATGCCTCTAAGTATTTTCACAGTTAAATTTTAGAAATTATGAGAGGTGAAAAAGAGATGTGTTACTTTACAATGGATTTCCCTATTATTATTATTATATGATTTTATGATTACTGGTTATTTATAATTGTTGGTCTTTGAATGCCTCTCTGGGCAAATTTTACTAAACAATTCATTTCTCCACTAAACTGAAATGCCACCTGGACATGAATTTTTCTATAACACTGCTAAAGAAAAACAGAAAAATCTCTAATCAAAATTATAAAGATATGTTTTAAAGGTTTTAGAAAGTATTACATAATTTTTAATTGTCTACAGTAATTGAAAATAGTTAGAAAATAAAAATGGAAGATTTGCTTAAAAATCTCTCATTAATTTATGATTACCATAATTTAAAAAATCTTTATGTTAACAGGTTCTTAATAAGGTGCAGAGCATTATTGCTTGCTATATTAATCTGCTTAAATAATTCTTAAATAATTGATTATTATATTCACCTGTTGTGAACTTTGGGATATAGCTAAGGTTTATAAATGTGAATTAACTTGATTAATTTTCTGTGGAGCAGGAATCGGTAGAAAGTGAACTGGAGATAAGATTTTGTGGTAAAGATTAATATCTACTCTCCAAAGAGCTACTCTTCTTTCTGTGGGGGGGAAAAGAAAAAAAACACACGTACATTTCCAAGGCTCCACTGAACTTACTTGTGGACATGTGGCCATCTGATAGTGGCATACGAGAAGTAACACACAGCTCTTCCAGGTTCAGGGGGCCAGGAAGGGGTCCAGAGCTCTTCCAGCTCTTTGGGGTCCAGGAAGATCCCAATATCTTCCTCTGGAAGCTTTTTCATGATCTTTCATGATCTCAGTAGCTAGAGCAGAGATAACTTTTAGGGTGGTCCAGAATGCCTGTTAATCCCGCAGAATCACCCGAAGGAGGGCTATGCTGCCAACCTGTTTGCATGCTCAGCACTATTATATGCATTAGGGATAAATTTGTATTACTTTCAAACCTCAGACCATTTTATGGAGACTTTTTTATTCATGTGTGTTTCGTTTGGCTTTCATTTTATTTTGTTGTTGCTGTTTTACGAGTTAGTCTGCTTTCTAGTAGGTACCAATTACATGCCAGTCAATTTCCTAAGGAGTTTTAGACACATTATTTCTTTTAAACATTAAGGAATACTCCAAAGGAGATATATAATATTCTGAGAATTAAAAATTAAAATCTGCATTTCCAACTCTTGTATTATTTTTTCATTACTATGTCATTATTTTATCCAAATATTATATGATTAATATAGGAGCTACTCTTTAAAAGGGAGGTAATACTAAAAATCATCAGAATGGCTCAAATGAAATATATTTAAGAATGCTGAGCTGGTGGAAACCTTGCATATCCATTGAACTCTTTCAGTAAAGGCTTCTTGAGTGCCTAAAGTGGTTTCCCAGACACACTTTTCTAGTAATAAGATAAGGAGGAGATCCTTCTTGGAAAAGACAACATTTTGCTGATAATAAAACTCAGATATTTATCAGTTATGGTAAAAAGTAAGTCAGGAAACTTTCCATAGGTCACTTAACAGCTTATAGTTTACAACTGGTATGTAATGAATCCAGGATTGAAATTAAGACGATCTGACTTAATGCTTACCCTCTTAATAATAAGCAGAACACTCTGCTGAGTCCGTCCCTGCACCTTTATTTGGCCAGAGATACATTTTAACAGAAATCTAGCCCAGCTTTCCTGTTGATGTTGCAAGTGTTCAAACAGGAAATTTATGCAATGATACATCAATTTTTAATCCAAAACAAACTGGGGAGACCAGACTGTGAGGCTTGGTAGATAGAGTTCATATGTAAGAGCTGGCTAGACAGAAGACAGTCCCAGGAATCTGCATTTACTATGGAGTTCAGAATCAGGGCCTAGCTAAAAAACCAAGAGGTGTGCAATGATCAAAGTATAAGCAGACCATTATTCAGTTACCAGAAGACAGTCAGGAGCATGCAAGACATACAGGGAGACAATCATTTAAGAACCAGGAAAGTAGTAAGAAAACAGATTAAAATATCTCACTGAGCCCTCTTGGGCTTCCCCAATAGCTCAGTTGGTAAAGAATCCACCTGCAATGCGGGAGACTCTGGTTCAATTCCTGGGTCAGGAAGATCTACTAGAGAAGGGATAGGCTGCCCACTCCTATATTCTTGGGCTTCCCTCATGGTTAAGTTGACAAAGAATCCACTTGCAATGTGGGAGAAGATCCCCTGGAGAAGGGAAAGGCTACCCACTTCAGTATTCTGGCCTGGAGAACTCCACGGACTCTATAGTCCATGGGGTCACAAAGAATCAGACACGGCTGAGCGACTTTCACTTCACTTCACTTCACTGAGTCCTCTTGGAAGTCTAAAAGCTGGAAAAGCAGATGGGCTACAAGAAGCAGATGAAAATAATCATGAAGTTGGACTCAAACTCCTAAAGGAATTTCTCCTCAGCCAAAAAGATTCTACACTCATCTGAATAGGCTGAATTATCATAAGAAAAAACCTCCAAAATGTACAACGTCTCAAACAAAACAAAAGATTATTATTCATTTATGTAGTAATTGTAGTGTTGTAAATCACTGAGTGGCTCTTCTTTTCAACTAGGGGCTCCACCATTTCCTGGGGACATGCAATTCTCTGCACCAAGTTGGAAAATAGGGAAATCAATTTACCTACGAGGTTTTTGAACTAACATCAAATTCTTATCGCTTTGAGGTCAAGAAGCAACAGTTAGAACCTTACAGGGAACAACTGACTGGTTCAATATTTGGAAAAGAGTACAACAAGGCTGTATATTGTCACCCTGCTTATTTAACTTATATGCAGAGTACATCATATGAAATTCTGGGCTGGATGAATCACAAGCTGGAGTCAAGATTGCTGGGAGAAATATCAACCACCTCAGATAAGCAGATGACACCACCCTACTGGCAAAGAACAAAGAACTAAAGAGCCTCTTGATGAAGATGAAAGAGGAGAGTGAAAAAGCTAGCTTAAAATTCAACATTTGAAAATCTAAGACCATGGTAACTGGTCCCATTACTTCATGGCAAATAGCTGGGGAAAAAAACAATTTGCAGATTTTTATTTTCTTGGCTTCCAAAATCACTGTGGATGGTGACTGCAGCCATGAAATTAAAAGATGCTTGCTCCTAGGAAGAAAAGCTATGAGAGACCTAGACAGTGTACTGAAAAGCAGAGACATCACTCTGCAGACAAAGGTCCATATGGTCAAACCTATGGTTTTTCTAGCAGTCATGTACAGATATGAGAGTTGGACCATAAAGAAGGCTCAGTGCCAAAAGACAGATGCTTTGGAACTGTGGTGCTGGAGAAGACTCTTGAGAGTCTCTTGGACAGCAGGAGATAAAACCACTCAATCCTAAAAGAAATAAACCATGACCATTCATTGGAAGAATTGATGCTAAAGTGCCAATATTTTGGCCACCTGATGAGAAGAGTTGACTCATCGGAAAAGACCCTGATGCAGGGAAAGACTGAGGGCAGGAGGAGAATGAGGTGACAGAGAATGAGATAGTTGGATGGCATCAGCAGCTCAATGGACATGAGTTTGAGCAAGCTCCCAGAAATAGTGAAGGGCAGGGAAGCCTGGCATGTTGCAGTCCATGGGGTTGCAAAGAGTCGGACATGACTTAGAGAACTGAAAGACAACTACAAATTGTTATAGTGGGCTTCCCAGGTGGCTCAGTAGTAAACAATCCTCCTGCAATGCAGGAGATGAAGGTTTGATCCCTGGGACAAGATGTCCAGGAGAAGGAAATGGCAAACCACTCCAGTATTCTTCCCCAGGAAATCCCATGAACAGAGGAACCTGACAGGCTAAAAAGTCTATGGTGTCACAACAGAGTTAGATGCAACTTGGCAACTAAACAAAAAACAGAGGCAGTTAAGAAATGCTGGCTAGATGTACATCCAAAAGAAAAGGAAACTGATTTTGAAAAGCTTATCTGCTTAATTTATTACAAAAGTCAGTTTCAGAGTTGACCATTACTTTAGTTGACCATTACTTTATCAAGCAAACTTGGCCAGACAAGTTTAGGACTTGAGGCATAGACACTAATACTTTGTGATGTGGAGATCATATGTTTACAATGTAATTTATCAACTGACCTTAAAACATCATATAATGTCATTTTAAGATAGGTATAAAGTGCTATGCAGGAATCAATGCACTAACACAAAAAAATGGCAACCAAAATGTCATTCTCTAAGAATAATTTGTTTTACAGCTAAAAAATCGAATATTGTGCTTCAACCTAATCAACAAAATCTACTGATGCTTCTTTCATGCGTCTAAATTATGGAGGGTTAAGTAAACACCCCAGAGAATATAATCAATAGAATGTTGAATAATACTGAAAAATTGACATTTTTTTCTATTAGAATAAAAATAACGTTTAAGTTAACATGGATTGTTTTCTTTGAAATTAAAATGACATGGTGTAGTACATCTTATACTATCCTTTAAGGTCTCCTCTTACAAATTCTACACAATAAGGCAAAATATAGCTTAGAATTTTTGAATAATAAATTAAACTTGGCCTTCATACTTTTCTTGTATATACCTAATAGTCAAATTTTGCAAATAGTATTAATGTTTATTAGTGATATATATGTGCACTGGGGAACAACATTAAGGATTATGAGTCTAATGAGCATAGAGGCTCCAAAATAAATTCTTTTAATTGTTTCTTTTGTAGAAGAGTCTTCTGTTCTCAACTAAAACAATAAAATGCCATATGGTATAAAGCCATTCAAGACTAGAACATTCTCAGCAGGGAAATATGGCACTGAAAATGATTGATGAATTTCATCTCATTCTTAATAGGCCTGCCTTCAAGGCCAATTGCAAAGACACATGAGTTCACTGTTCTGAAACACATAGCTATCTGATACCAGTTCATAAATTGGAGAAAATATCACTCCATGCTTAACAATAAAATATTGTTAAGAAATGCACTTTTCTAGACACTTTTACAACTCTATTTCTATGCCCTTATTTTTTAAAACTAAAAATGTACAGTATTTTTGATTATAGCTTTTTTTTTTAATGTTAGAAAGAACTCTGAAAATTAGCAACTAGAGTAAGAGAGGGCTGAGAAGGTGACCTAAGCATAAGGAACATGCCCCTTTACTCCAACTTTCCTGAGTGGCCAATGGGAAAGGAAAGTATCAGCCCCACCTAGAAATTCAAGAGGTGCTGATGAAAGAGTTATGAAAGAATCTGCTCTGTGGCCAGGCTTGAAATCTCTACATCCATTCCCCCATTCTAAGGAGCCTTATTGCTTCTTACTTTAATTAACGTGCTCGAAAAGATAGTTACTAACCAACTTTCTGCTGTCAGAAGAGGATTACTGAAGGTTCTATCTGTCAAACCTTGCAGCTTCCAGATGAGCTGAAGGGTAGGCTCTCTTTAAGGCCACTTTTTTTTTCCCTCCCACTTAGGAGAAGCACCTTGATACTGACCTACAGAAGGTGCCCAACAATCCACCAGGCCACTCCTTGGAGAGCAAAAGTGAGCATGACTTAACCAGAGAAAATCAAATTTTGAAAACAAAAATGTGGTGTCAAGAGCCCATACTAACTACTAATAGTAGATAGTGCATATTATGTTATATTAATATAAGTAGGTAGTTTTAACAACTAAAATCAACTGACAAATAAAGAGAATGAACAACTGAAAATAGAGACAGAGGGAAATTAGGGAAAATATACTACAGTGAAGGCAAAAACAGTGGGAAAAATATAAAAGGAGAATTTGTTTAAAGTGTGTTCATTATACTTTCATATAGGCTTTAAAATAAAAATACTTTAATGGGAGTATTTACACTTCCAATAAAATGAATTCAAATTACAACCAAAAAAAATTGAAATAAGAAAATTTTTGTGTGGCAAGAGAAACACGACTGCTTAAAGAAAAAAAAAATATTAGTAGAGGATGTGAATAGTAAAACAAATCAGTATAATAGGAGGTTAGTTAGAGGCATACAAACAGAGGCAGATGAAAAAGATAAAAATTTTAACATGGGTTTTGATGTGGGAATGTATTCCACTCTATGTTTCACCGTTTTTTCTTATCAGAAATAAATATTTGGAAAGTCAAAAAAATAATAATAATAAAGTGTAACTTAGGAAGACAGTGAGAGGAGACAGCAAAGATAAAAAGATAAACCAAACCTTGAATGTTTAATACCCTCGTCTGTCAGATAGCATTATATACATTAAAAGGAACAGAAGTCTACTCAAATGAATCAAAATTTAAATTTATAGGAAGCATAATGTTCCCATACAAACAGAGGTTTGTTTTATTTCTGGACTTCTAACTGTATTTGGGGCATGGTGGGGCTTCCCTTGTGGCTCGGCTGGTAAAGAATCTGCCTGCAATGTGGAAGATCTGGGTTTAATCCCTGGGATGGGAAGATCCCCTGGATAAGGGAATGGTTACCCACTCCAGTATTCTGGTCTGGAGAATTCCATGCACTGTATAGTTCATGGGGTCACAAAGAGTCGGACACACCTGAGCAACGTTCACACACACACACACACACACACACACACACACACACACACAGGTTCCAGCAAATACTACTTGAACAGGTGTATAGATGAATGATGGACAGATGGATAATGAATGAACACATGGATAGGCCCTCTTAAAAAAGAAGAGTAATTAGCCTCTAATCAAAATAAATTAGCTAATTTTGAAAAAAAGAAAATTTTATATGATCTGACTTTTCAGAAAAATAAACATTTTCATAATTTTTCTTGAGATCTTAGCTAAAGAATGACAAAATCTTGTTCCTTTTTTTTTAATGTTCTGATAACTTCTGCTGTATAGCAAAATGATTCAGTGATATATATATAAACATTCCTTTATATATTTATGTCCATTATGGTTTATCCCAGGATATTGAATATAGTTTCCTATACCATACAAGTAAGACCTTACCATTATATAAATATATAAATATATATATTTGCATCTGCTAATCCCAAACTGCCGACCCACACTTTCCCCTTGGTAACCACAGGTCTGTTCTGCGAGTCCATTCATGTTTCATAGACAGGTCCATTTGTGTTATATTTTAGACCCCACATATAAGAAGTGTCATATGGCATTTGGCTCTCGCGTTGCTGTAAATGGAGTTATTTCATCCTTTTATATGGCTGGGTAATATTCCACTGTGTACACCTTCTTTATTCATTCATCTGTTGATGGACATTTAGGTGGTTTCCATGTCTCAGAGATTGTGAGCAGTGCTGCTATGAACCTAGGGGTGTGTGTATCTTTTTGAAGTATAGTTTTATCCAGATATATGCCCAGGAATGGGATTGTAGGGTTGTAGGGTCATATGACAACTCTATTTATAGGTCTTTGAAGAATCTCCATACTGTTTTCCACAGTGGATACACCATACACAGTTTAGGAAGGTTCCCTTTCCCCCATACTCTCTCCAGCACAAAATCTTGTTCTTTGAATGGAATAATATTCAAAAATACTATTATATTAACAATTTTGTTTTTAATCTGGAGATAAATCTCTGAGTACTGACACATGGTTAAGTACTCTTATGTGATAAGAATCATTTTGGGATAATCACAATTATAATGTAAGTAGTTTTTGTTTATTCTGATGATAAATATTTAATATATATTCTCCTGGAAACAAGTGAATGACTAATTTACTTAGTAGAATGTGCTTAAGAGCATTAATGCATCTTTAAATAACAGTATTCAGGCATGCACATAATAACAAAACACAAATGGGAAGAAAGAAGACTAAAGGGGTTGACTTATAATGGCATGTTAAGCCTTTTAGCTCAAGGTCACCAGTTCAGATCTAATCTAAGTCATCAGTCAGTGACATATTTACAATTTGCAGAAATAAGATTATATAATTTATTCTCTCAAAAGTCCATTTTACTAAAAGTTGGGATGGAACAGAGCTCATATGAATTGTATAGTTATTAGTACTCCAGTGTTAAAGAATACCAACTGAGTGGCTATCCATGAAACACAATTCTACACCTCAAATATATCCATGTAAAACTCTATTCTATTTAAGGACCAGATCAATTACAGATACAATTTCTGAGAACAATGCGCTAAATACAACTAGAGATTAGAACTTTCAAACTACTGAATGGAGTTTAAATTGTTAGCTAAAGATAAAAACAAACCCTCTGAATTTTTAAAGATGCACTTCTTCATTCTTATGGAAAATGATTTTGTATATGAGAAGTTGCCTTTAGTTAAACAAATTCCCCTATAAAATTCACAGCATAGTTTATTTGAATAGGCTATATTAAAGACAGAAAATTTTACACATAAAGTAATTTTCAACTAAGAGAAAGAAACCTCAAGTTTTTCTGAAAACGTGTTTTTTTCAAACCTCATCACTTTATTTTTCTTTATTTATCTTGCTATAGATTATTTATATTTCAGCACATTTTTTTTCCTTTTATTCTTTAATTTTTCAGTGGTAGTCTCTTAAGCCTTAACAATTTATTAAGAGATTACTGGATGTATTTTCAGTGCAGTGATAGTCTTGACTTTTCTATCTCCTGGGTTATTTCACACCTTTTCAACCTATGATTAACTTGTAGAATTTGTCCGATAGTGAAGCAAACACTTTCTCTCCAGGGGAGGAAATAGATAACATGGTAGAGATGTGTAGAATATTAGCCAGCTTTGTACCTAACTGATAAATCTTAACCTAAGAATACGTAAAAATGCCTAGTATTTCAAATGGTCTTTCAAGCCATCATAACATGTTATTGGTTCTCCATAAATGAATTAGGGAATAAGACATTTGACATTTTAATATGTTTGCATGAGACTCATGATATTTCACTCTGAATATTGCACTTTAACATTAAGAACACTTTCCTTAACATTAGCTAACGTTATAAGGCCTTCAGTTGAGTTCAGTTCAGTTTACTTCCGTCGCTCAGTCATGTCCGACTCTTTGCGACCCCATGAATGGCAGCATGCCAGGCCTCCCTGTCCATCACCATCTCCCGGAGTTCACTCAGACTCACGTCCATTGAGTCTGTGATGCCATCCAGCCTTCTCATCCTGGGTCATCCCCTTTTCCTCCTGCCCCCAATCTCTCGCAGCATCAGAGTCTTTTCCAGTGAGTCAACTCTTCACATGAGGTGTCCAAAGTACTGGAGCTTCAGCTTTAGCATCATTCCTTCCAAAGAAATCCCAGGGCTGATCTCCTTAGGAATGGACTGGTTGGATCTCCTCGCAGTTCATCTTGCTGCTGCTGCTGCTAAGTCGCTTCAGTAGTGTCTGACTCTGTGCAACCCCGACGGCAGCCCACCAGGTTCCCCCGTCCCTGGGATTCTCCAGGCAAGAACACTGGAGTGGGTTGCCATTTCCTTCTCCAGTGCATGAAAGTGAAAAGTGAAAGTGAAGTCGCTCAGTTGAGTCTGACTCCTCGCGACCCCATGGACTGCAGCCTACCAGGCTCCTCCGTCCATGGGATTTTCCAGGCAATAGGGGCATTGAATTAACGTACTCCACTGACCTCTTTGTTTTATCCTCTCAAAAACTAAAAGCCAAATACTTAGCATGGGCGGCTGCGACCTGTGCACTAAGCGTGGCCTAGAGGAGCTACTCCATGTCCGAGGTCAGGGGCAGAAGTTGGGAGGACCCCATGCTCGAAGGGCGGCGGCCAAGTGGAGTTACCCCACTGCCGGGAGCCAGCGTGAGGAACTCCGCCCATGGCAGAGGTCATGAGGAAGGAGGCTTGGCATATGCAAAGGTGGGATCAAGCCTCAGGAAACCCCCTGTTCCCGAGCATCTACCCCCAAACCAGAGTCTATCTACTTTACTGTTTCATGCTCTCGCCTACACCTCTGACTTTATGGGGGGGCTGTTCCCCACCGGTTCTCTCGGAGGAGTAAACGTGCAGCTCCAAGTCAATAAAAATTCCTGGGCGTGACAAGAGTGTTTCAGCTTATGAACTCCTCTGAAGGTTATCTAGCCCGCCTGTATAGTTCCATCCGGCCACATGTGATTGTTTCCAGCCTCCCAACCGTGAGAGGCACGAGATGTTTTATACTTACTAAAGGCAAAGTCTTTTGGGGAGTTAGAAGTTATTAGTATAGTGGGTAGGTTAGGAATTATATTGGTGAAGAGTTTTTCATTTGTTGTGCCAATAATTGCTGCTAATTCCCTGCCCTGGGTGTGACAAGGGTGTCTCAGGTCAAACCTCTCTGCTGACAGACTAGCTTGTGTGACAGGATTATCCACACTCCTGCCACTACGCACATGATTGTTTACTACCTCTCAACCATAAACAGCAGAGAGTTTGGAGTATTTTGAGAGTCTTAATTAGCATAGGGCTTTTCTCATTTTTGAGTCAATGATTGCTGCCAGGCCTCCATATCCTTAGGCACCTGGGGAGATATTAATCAATGTATTTGGAATATAGAGAAGTAAATATAGTAGTTTTTAAGGTTAGCAATACTAGACTTTCTGAGTTAATGAATTTTCTCTTTTGTAATAGATCACTGTACTTTGTTATAAATCACTGTGTCCTTGCTATGTAAAAATGTAACTTTATCACTATCTTAAGACTAAATAGATCTTAAGGGGAACATTGGTGAAAGGATTTTCATTTGTTGGGCTGATGTTTGCTGCTAAATCTCCATATTCCCTGCCCTTATAATGAATATAACTAACATATAGGACAAATAAGTATTAACCCTTAAGATTAATCATGTTAACCTTGGGTTAAATAAATTCCTTTCTTGATTGTAACTCACTACACCCTCACCCTATAGGAATGCAACTTTATTTGGAGGATGGTGCCTGGTTGAAGAAAAAACACCCTTGGAAAAAATAAGTTTTTTTGTTATCAGAAAGAAAGGGTCATAAAATGTCAGCAGGTCTCATGGCCAGAAGATGATGTAAAACCCCTAAGATCTTTTACATAAAGCACCTGATTTTGATAAAGGTCAGGACTGCTGACCCCCACATGACTCTGTATTCATCCCTATGTGTAACAAAATGTATACAAGCAAACCCCAAAATAAAGAGATCGGATCAGTTCCTGGAAAGACTGATTCTCCCATGTCGTTCTTTCTTGCTCCCCGTTTTTCTGGCTGAATTCCCATCTGGAGCTTGGGTGCTCACCATGTTTACTTACGTGTCCCGGCTTTCAAGCCCACATGTGAAGGAGCCCAAGGAGTGGCACCTTCTGATATTCAAGTGGTGCCGGTGGCCCAATGTAGATGGTGCAAATTCCTTGTCTTGGATTTTATTGGTATCCCACGTAAACCAAGTTATTCAGCCTCTTTTTCTCTCCTACTATTTTCTGGCCGAATTCCCATCTGGGGCATGGGTATCCACCAAGCCAGCTAATTTTGCCTGGGCTTCTAAGACTGGACCAGGGGGGCCTCAGTGCCTCCTCTCCTTTGGGAGAATGGGAAGATGCCTGCAGCCTATGTAGGTGGTGATTGGTATTCCATGTAAACCAAGTTATTCAGCCTCTTTTTCTCTGCTAATTTTCTAATCCCTCTCTATCTGTAATTAAATAAGTTATTTCCAAGGATGCCGACTCCATCCCCACCTTCGAATCACCCTGGAACCAGCAGGGCTGGACCCTGGCACCCCACATCCGAGGTCAGGGGCAAAAGCCGAGGGTTGCCAGGCTGCAACGGTCCAGGAATGGCCGAGAGGAGCTACACCACGACGGAGGTCAGGGGTGGCTGGAAGGAGCCACCCCACGCCCGAGGCCAGGGGCAGTGGCCAGGAGGAGCCACCCAGAGACTGAGGCCAGGGGCTGTGGCCGGGAGGAGAAACACCACGTCCAAAGAGCCGTGGTTGCACGGGCGCAGGAGGGCCTAGAGGAGCTATCCCACATTGAGGTCAGGAAGGGCAGCGGTGAGGAGATACCCTTCATCCAAGGTAAGGAGCAGCAGCTGCGCATTGCTGGAGCAGCCGTGAAGAGATACCCCACGTCCAAGGTAAGAGAAACCTAAGTAAGATGGCAGGTGTTGCAAGAGGGCATCAGAGGGCAGACACACTGAAACCATACTCACAGAAAACTAGTCAATCTTATCACACTAGGACCACAGACTTGTCTAACTCAATGAAACTAAGCCATGCCTGTGGGGCAACCCAAGACGGGCGGGTCATGGTGGAGAGGTCTGACAGAATGTGGTCCACTGGAGAAGGGAATGGCAAGCCACTTCAGTATTCTTGCCTTGAGAACCCCATGAACAGTATGAAAAGGCAAAATGATAGGATACTGAAAGAGGAACTCCACAGGTCAGTAGGTGCCCAACACACTACTGGAGATCAGTGGAGAAATAACTCCAGAAAGAATGAAAGATGGAGCCAAAGCAAAAACAATACCCAGCTGTGGATGTGACTGGTGATAGAAGCAAGGTCCAATGCAATAAAGAGCAATATTCCATAGGAACCTGGAATGTCAGGTCCATGAATCAAGGCAAATTGGAAGTGGTCAAACAAGAGATGGCATGAGTGAACATCGACATTCTAGGAATCAGGGAACTAAAATGGACTGGAATGAGTGAATTTAACTCAGATAACCATTATATCTACTACTGTAGGCAGGAGTCACTCAGAAGAAATGGAGTAGCTATCATGGTCAACAAGAGTCAGAAATGCAGTACTTGGATGCAATCTCAAAAACGACAGAATGATCTCTGTTCATCTCCAAGGCAAACCATTCAATATTACAGTTATCCAAGTCTATGCCACAACCAGTAATGCTGAAGAAACTGAAGTTGAACGGTTCTATGAAGACCTACAAGACCTTTTAGAATTAACACCCAAAAAAGATGTCCTTTTCATTATAGGGGACTGGAATGCAAAAGTATGAAGTCAAGAAACACCTGGACCAAATTTGGTCTTGGAATGTGGAAGGAAGCAGGGCAAAAACTGATAGAGTTTTGCCAAGAAAATGCACTGGTCATGGAAAACACCCTCTTCCAACAACACAAGAGAAGACTCTTCACATGGACATCACAAGATGGTCAATACCGAAATCAGACTGATTATATTCTTTGCAGCCAAAGATGGACAAGCTCTATACAGTCAACAAAAACAAGACCAGGAGCTGACTGTGACTCAGAGATCATGAACTTTTTATTACCAAATTCAACTTAAATTGAAGAAAGTAGGGAAAACCGCTAGACCATTCAGGTATGACCTAAATCAAATCCCTTATGATTATACAGTGAAAGTGATAAATGGATTTAAGGGCCTAGATCTGATAGATAGAGTGCTTGATGAACAATGGAATGAAGTTCATGACATTGTACAGGAGACAGGGATCAAGACCATCCCCATAAAAAATAAATGCAAAAAAGCAAAATGGCTGTCTGGGGAGGCCTTACAAATAGCTGTGAAAAGAAGAGAGATGAAAAGCAAAGGAGAAAAGGAAAGATATAAGCATCTGAATGCAGAGTTCCAGAGAATAGCAAGAAGAGATAAGAAAGCCTTCTTCAGCGATCAATGCAAAGAAATAGAGGAAAAGAACAGAATGGGAAAGACTAGAGATCTCTTCAAGAAAATTAGAGATACCAAGGGAACATTTCATGCAAAGATGGGCTCGATAAAGGACAGAACTGGTACAGACCTAACAGAAACAGGAGATATTAAGAAGAGGTGGCAAGAATACAAGGAAGAACTATACAGAAATGATCTTCATGACTCAGATAATCACAATGGTGTGATCACTCATCTAGGCCAGACATCTTGGAATGTGAAGTCAAGTGGGGCTTAGAAAGCATCACTATGAACAAAGCTAGTGGAGGTGATGGAATTCCAGTGGAGCTATTTCAAATCCTGAAAGATTATGCTGTGAAAGTGCTGCACTCAATATGCCAGCACATTTGGAAAACTCAGCAGTGGCCACAGGACTGCAAAAGGACAGTTTTCATTCCAATCTCAAAGAAAGGCAATGCCAAAGAATGCTCAAACTACCGCAGAATTGCACTCATCTCACATGCTAGTAAAGTAATGCTCAAAATTCTCCAAGCCAGGCTTCAGCAATACGTGAACCGTGAACTCCCTGATGTTCAAGCTGGTTTTAGGAAAGGCAGAGGAACCAGAGATCAAATTGCCAACATCTGCTAGATCATGGAAAAAGCAAGAGAGTTCAGAAAAACATCTACTTCTGCTTTATTGACTATGCCAAAGCCTTTGACTGTGTGGATCACAATAAACTGTGGAAAATTCTGAAAGAGATGGGAATACCAGACCACCTGACCTGCCTCTTGAGAAACCTATATGCAGGTCAGGAAGCAACAGTTAGAACTGGACATGGAACAACAGACTGGTTCCAAATAGGGAAAGGAGTATGTCAAGGCTGTATATTGTCACCCTGCTTATTTAACTTATATGCAGAGTATATCATGAGAAACACTGGACTAGAAGAAACACAAGCTGGAATCAAGATTGCTGGGAGAAATATCACTAACCTCAAATATGCAGATGACACCACCCTTATGGCAGAAAGTGTAGAGGAACTAAAAAGCCTCTTGATGATATTGAAAGTGGAGAGTCAAAATGTTGGCTTAAAGCTCAACATTCAGGAAACGAAGATCATGGCATTCGGTCCCATCACTTCACGGAAAATAGATGGGGAAGCAGTGGAAACAGTGTCAGACTTTATTTTTTTGTGCTCCAAAATCACTGCAGATGGTGACTGCAGCCATGAAATTAAAAGACAGTTTCTCCTTGGAAGACAAGTTATGACCAACCTAGATTGCATATTCAAAAGCAGAGACATTACTTTGCCGACTAAGGTCTGTGTAGTCAAGACTGTGGTTTTTCCTGTGGTCATGTATGGATGTGAGAGTTGGACTGTGAAGAAGGCTGAGCACTGAAGAACTGATGCTTTTGAACTGTGGTGTTGGAGAAGACTCTTGAAAGCCCCTTGGACTGCAAGGAGATCCAACCAGTCCATTCTGAAGGAGATCAGCCCTGAGATTTCTTTGGAAGGAATGATGCTAAAGCTGAAACTCCAGTACTTTGGCCACCTCATGCGAGAGTTGACTCATTGGAAAAGACTCTGATGCTGGAAGGGATTGGGGGCCAGAGGAGAAGGCGACGACAGAGGATGAGATGGCTGGATGGCATCACTGACTTGATGGACATGAGTCTACGTGAACTCCGGGAGATGGCGATGGACAGGGAGGCCTGGCGTGCTGTGATTCATGGGGTCGCAAAGAGTTGGACACGACTGAGCGACTGAACTGAACTAGGCATGCACAAATTATTAGCACATTTACTGGTACTAAAATCTCTTTCTTATGTATTTATTGACCCGTTCATTTATTTACAGTTGGATGATCTCTTTCTTATACTATTTATTTTATCTTGCTAATTTGCTATTTATTCAAATCAACACAATTTCTATTTCAAGTGAGCTGAAATATAAATAAGCATATAAACAAACTGTTCTACAGACCACAGATGAAAAGGGGTAGGTTGAAAGATGAATATATAAGACTCAGTCAGTATCCTTTAGTTATCTGTGTACAAGAGAAGTTCATTAAGTACACTTAAAAACATTCTATAAGCAAAAATAATGCCAGGATTTTCCCCAAGACAAGAAGACTCTAAAATAAATAACAAAACATTTCCTTCCCAATGGAAAGCTTCTTAACTCAAACACTTTTAACTTGTTGAGGTGAAAGTGCACATTTTTAAATTACATTTGATATTTTGATTATAATTGGAGTTAATAATTTAATTTCCTAATCAATGTGTTTTATAATAGTAACTAAGTACAAAGCTTTACATGCCCAAAGAATGATCCATGAAGTTACTGCCTCACCCTGAGTTACTTTATCATTATAGCCTGTAAGTCATGCTTATTTTAGTGCCAGCTTCCTATTTAAAATATTTCAGCTTCCCTGGTGGCTCAGACAGTAAAGCATCTGCCTGCAATGCGGGAGACCCGGGTTCTTTCCCTGGGTGAGGAAAAGCCCCTGGAGAAGGAAGTGGCAAGCCACTCCAGTACTCTTGCCTGGAAAATTCCATGGACTGAGGAGCCTGGTAGGCTATAGTCCATGGGGTCCCAAAGAGTTGGACTCAACTGAGCAATTTCACTTTCACTTTATGTGTAACTGGAATCAAAGTATTATTCTCTACATAATGCTGTTCGTTTTAAGGCAAAATTCAAAACTGCAAATATGCAATAATTTATTCACACATTTATCTTTCACATTTTTGCCAAAAGAGAGGTGATAGGAAGCTACCTATTCATGGAAAATACACTCATAATATAGACATCCAGTCACCTGGTGTGGTTAGTGCATCAGTAAGAACTAAGTGATATTATTTATTCTTTTCTGTTGACCACTTACTTCTTTTCTAATGATAAAGAAAACATTAGTAAATTTATATGAAGCAATAGAAAGATAACTTTTTGAAAATACCCTTCAACAAAGTCCAGGTGGCAGAACCTGCCTTCCAATGTCAATGCAAGACATAAGAGATGCTGGGAAGATCCCCTGGAGAAGAAAATGGCAACCTACTCTAGTATTCTTGTCTGGAAAATCCTATGGACAGAGAAGCCTGGCAGGATACAGTCCACAGGGTCACAAAGTCAGACACAACTGAAGCAACTTAGCACATACACAAAGTCTTTTATATACAAAATTATCTACAAGTAGTTTAACGAAACGGAACTTGTAGGTGAAAAATTATATACAATTGTGGCCCAATCTTTAAAAAAAATGCTGCATTTTTCTGGAGAATTAAGTGTACTGTATAATATATATAAATACTATATAAATACTAGGATGCAAATTGTATATAGTGTATAATTTCAATCAAGTAAAACAACCTATATGTGGAGGGAAAACTGTAAGGAAATAAACCAATTTGTTTTAATAAAATCAAAATTAAACTGCATTGCATTTTAGCAACCTCTAACAGAGGGCTTAACTAGAATATACACTCCTTTAAAAGAGTACAAAAATATTTCCTGTGAAAATGCTTAACAATAACCAGTTTAACCTTGCTTCTTCTTTAGTTTTATAGTTTGTGTCACAAATATCTTTGTACCTGAAGAATTAAGAATTAGTAATCATTATTCAACCATCATTATTCAACCCTTAGGAAGAAATAATCTCAACTAGGATCATATTTGTTTCCATGTAGAAATGAATATTTTAAAATTTGAGGATCTGTGAAGTTATATCAAATACATTTTATTTGAACAGACACATTACTTTTTCATTGGGGGCTTTAATTTTAATCACATTTTAGGTCCCAGTTGAAGTGGAATCACATGTGAAAATGAGATACGTTCTATTTACAATTAACTACTTATCTTTCATCTAAAACATTTGAATTGAAACAGAAATAATACAAATTAAATATAACTTCAGTGGTTCTCATCCTTGGATGAAGACTAGAATAACCTGGAAGGCTTTTATATATCCTGATGTCCAGACCATATCCGAGATCAATTAAATGAAGTCCCAGAGGCTTTTTTCTAATATTCCTAGGGCGATTACATGTTTCATAAGTTGTACATGACGTTACACCGATTTTTAATTTGGCTTTTGAGGTTTACCTTGCATATAAACATGCAAGATCAGGCATGCATGAGCAGCAGTTTCTTGCATTCCGCTTGTTCCTTGACCACATATAGATGTCGTAAGGTAACAGGCAAGAAAACTACTGAGGTTCTGCATATTGGAGGAGAGGAAAATACATGTTTCTGATGGTTTCTTCTGACTGCTATTCCCTCTAACATTCACTCTCGAAAGACAGAAGGCTGAGATTAATGTGCTAATACTGAACTTCTTAATCAGATAAAGGAAAGAATAGTAGTTAAAATGCAAATATTGCATTTTTAGCAGAATTTGAAAAGAAACAAAAGTTTGAAGCTCTACCGTGTTTGTTTTATTTTTTATTTTTACAAAGAATTGTTTTAGCATTTGACATCTTCTTGGCCAGATGAATCATTCATACAGTTTTCCAGTTCCATTAAATGTATGACCATCCTTCCTCTAGTAGTTATAATGAAAAAGTTTCAGTATAATTTATAGTGGGAATTTTATTCATTTCCTAGTAACACAAAAAGTGCCATAGGTGTATTCTACACTTCAACAAAACATGTACTGATTTTTTTGTTGTTGTTGTAGGATTTCAGTTACAATTGAAATTGTATGAAGAATAACTGTACATTGTTACTCTAAGTTAGGGATAATCGTGCAGACAGAGGGACTAACAGGAAATTAATACATAACTTTGTAGATGTGAGTTCATATAAAAAATCAAGTCCACATTTTATGAAATGATTTATATGTATAAAGGCAGTGATACTTCTAGATATTTCTCAATAAATGTGTGTATGTTTATTCTGTTTTGCCTTTTAATCAGTAAGCTTGATTTCTCAACTCGTACTATTTAATGTTGACCCAGGAACCCTGCACCAGAAAATGGAAATGCTATGTCAAAAGCAGATCCTTTCCATGGGATGTCCAGAAAGGGGCTGTGGTGCTGCAGCTGTTCACTTTTGGGTGGTGCCTGAATATCGTGCAGAATCAGCCAACCAGGCCCAAGTCTCTACTTCTTTTGTCAGCTGACTGTAGGAAACTCCCCATGAGGGCATGAATGCATGGGGAGTGCAGGGCAGCAGGAGCTTGGACCAGAACGCATCTGGGCCACTTCTTCATGGTGTTTATTGTTCCTTCAGAGTTAGCTCAGGTCCAGTCACGTATATACCACCTTCATTCGATAAGGATGTGCACACCCAATTTTATGGCTTCATGGGCCGAACAGCACAGTTCATGATGGGCAGGCTCAGGTCTTATTAATGAGCCCACGGTTAAGTATTCTCTCTCTACTAAGTCGCAGGATCAGGCCAAGAAATGTGTCTTCAAAAGAGAACGGTGAATTGAACAGCCCGTCTGCAGAGGGTGGTAAGGCTTTGCTCCAATATCCTAAAGATCTGCAATATGATTCACGTAGACGGGTCTGCCAAAAGCCGCCAACAGCATCCGCATCTGCCATCGACACTTCAAGCACCATTGGATCTATTTATGTGGTCCAAGCAGCTTTCACAGCAGCCTGGACCGGACATAAAACTTTCTCCTGGTTTGAGCCTCACTCAAAACAAACAACTTTTCAGGTCACTTGGTAAGTGGGCTAAAGTGACAAAACCAGATATTGTCTCCAAAAACCAAAAAGGCGAACTAGCTGCTGTGCTTCTCTTACAGCTGTAGAAGAGGCCAAATAATGTGACGTGAGCTTTTACATTGGAAGGAACATGTGGACATGCCGCACGCCACTGAAACCCTAAAAATTACACCAAGGCCCCTGAATTTTGGTCAGCTTTATCCCCCATCCTGTGGCACACAAATGTCTATAGTATTTGCTACTTCTTGCTCATGAGGTCCATACATGATCAACATTATGGACCAGTGTGATCTCTTGTAGGAGGAAAAGAAGACCAGTATTCCTGCAAACCAAATGATGAAACAGGATTGGATCATTGATAAACCCGTTTTGCAGACCTTGCTATCAAAAAGCAAACCTCTGGTGGAGCTCATTGACAGGGAAGGATAAAAAGACATTTTCCAGGTCAAGAGTTGCATGTCAGGTACCAGGGTATGTGTTACTTTGCTCAAGCAAAGACATCATACAGCAGGTGCAATTGGAATCACCACTTGATCAAGTTCACAAAAGCTTATTCATTCTCCCAGTGCATGTAGGGTTTCCAGGTCAGGGGCTACAGTGAGGTCTGGCCTGCAGAGAAGAGCAATTTCAGAGCTCTTCAAGGATGCCAGGACGAACCATTGCAAATTTATCTCTCATAGCACCGGTGAAAATTATGTCTTCTGAACCCTCTCAGGGTGGGTGAGTAGACTGTAATGACAAACCTACTGTAACACTCAATACCCTCTAAGTTTTTGAATCCCTTCCTTTGGGTTAAACCAAGACAGACTCCATAATTCTAATTCATTAGAATTAGACTGTTTGCCATTTAGCAGTCCATGTTTCAGCCAGAGTGTTAGTGACCTTTATAACTCCCTAAGTTGCAGCATGAAATGCAGAATCTCTGCTTAGTGAACCTACATCAAAAAATTCTACCTAACCCCTTGTGGCTCAGCTGGTAAAGAATCCGCCTGCAGTGTGGAAGACCTGAGTTTGATCCCTGGGTTGGGAAGATCCCCTGGAGAAAGGAAAGGCTACCAACCCCAGTATTCTGGGCCTGGAGAATTCCATGGACTGTATAGTCCATGGGATCACAAAAAGTCGGATAGGACAGGACTGAGCGACTCTCTCTTTCACTAACCCAGTTTTTACCATTGTCCCACACCCTTAGTATCTATACCCATACATATACCCTTGATTTTCATCTGTATACATTTGAAAACTCAAGTATTTTTTTTGGAAGTGTAGTATGCCTTCTCATATGTCATACCAATGCCTTGGGTGAGGCCAGGACAGTTTCCTCAGACAACGCAGTGCCAACTTCCTCACACCTCATATGATGGGGATGGAGATGCTGATACCACTGGTGGTAAAGAGGCCACTTCTACTGAGGATGGGGAGACTGCTTCTTCTGGGGGGTAGGGAGGCCTTATTCACTGGCAAAGTGAGCTCATCAGAATATAGAAACTCAATGTCTCCAGCTTCACCAGGATCTTCCTACATATCCCTTACTACTGTCCGCAAGGTCTCATTCTCTACTAATCATTGCCTTCACTTTAACCATAAACACCCTGTAAGACTGCAAATTCAACTTGTATCTCGGCCAGTGCAGAAGGAGATTCTGCACTTACTTTCAGCAATCTCAGCCCTGAAGCTACAGAAGGAAAGGGTCTCCTTCAGAGAGCAATAGAAACTTTTGGATCACATACGCGGTGCTTGAGCTAGAAATTAAAATCCCTGAGGTCTTCCTTTCCTTTCACCACCTTGTCCAGTGACATTAGGATCAATCACTTTGTCTCATATTCATCTAGCTTCCCACAGATGTTTGAAAGTACCATACACAGTAAGTGGTTGATTGGAAGTATCCAATGTAGACATTTTGTGTATCTCTATTACAAGTTCATACTATGGATCAAGTGTCATTAAGATTTTTAAATCTAATCAAGCTAAAGAGCCATTTCCTCAAAAGTAATTTAAACCTCAAAACTAATTCATAAAACTTATCCTTAAAGAATTGTTTCTCTAGAACCACCCTCAACAGCAAAATCTCCAGAGAGACAGAACCAAGAGTATGCAAGTGAAAATGAAAGTGACTCAGTTGTGTCCAACTCTTGTGACCCCATGGAATTCTCCAGGCCAGAATATTGGAGTGGGTAGCTGTCCCCTTCTCCAGAGGATCTTCCCAACCTGGGATAGAACCCAGGTCTCCTGCACTGGAAGCAGATTCCTTATTAGCTTAGCCACCAGGGAAGCCCAACAATACTGGAGTGGGAAGCCCATCCCCTCTCCAGCAGATCTTCCTGACCCAGGATTCAAACCAGGGTCTCCTACATTGCAGGTGGATTCTTTACCAACTGAGATACTAGGGACACCCTTAATAATGTGTGTGTATATATACATTTATATCTGTCTATGTATCAGCTATGCCTCACTTAAGTTTAGATAAAGCCAACATATAATTTTAATCATGGATATTAAGATTATATTTACAATATTTTCCTGTTTTGACACCAATTACCATTAATTGTTGGTGGTGATAGTAGTGGTGATGGTGGTAATGTGTTTGTATATGGTGTAGAAATGAGAGTTTTATTATATTAAAACAGACAGTGTGTGTGGGGGTTAGTTGCTCAGTCATGTCCGACTCTGTGACCCTATGAGCTGTAGCCATAGAGGAGACAGGCTCCTCTGTCTATGGAATTCTCCAGGAAAGAATACTGGAATGGGTTGCCATTTCCTTCTCCAGGGGATCTTCCTGGCCCATGGATCAAACCCAGATCTCCTGCATTGCAGGCAGATGCTTTACTGTCTGAGCTACTAGGGAAGCCTAAAATAGCCAGTAGAGAAGTATAAAGTATATATTCAAGAAATGTAATTATCTTGAAGCTTATGCTGGGCAAAAATAATACACATGTATCATGGCCAATATCCTATTGGAGAAAAATCCATACCATTTTACATATTTATAAGAGTATATTGTTCCATACTGCTTTACATATTCATAGGAACAAGGTCCACATGATTTTACATTTTACAGAAACAAGATGGAGGAGAGAAATCTATGTGAATCGTGATAATGCAAGTTTGCTTGTTAAGGAAGTGGTCTGGTTAGAATGGGTCAGTCTCTATAACACAGCTACAGGTATCAGCCTGGTCTTCTCTGGAGCTAACTCAAATCTACTACTAAGTAGGTTTTCCACTAAACTCTCAAGGTGATGAGAGAAATGATGCCCCAGAGCCATTCACATCTTTCCTCCACCCACCTCCCAGCTCTTGGGGATAGGTAAATACTATTCCTAACATTTCTACTGACCCTGGGATTCAGGACTCCCATAATCAATAAGGAGCAATAAATAGATTTTGAGTCAAAAAATTAGAATTTGTGGTTACTAATTATTAGATTATTAGTCAAAGGCATAATTAGGTTTTTATTCCTCTTAAATGCCTTCTGATTCTTACCAATAAGTAAGAATCTGGCTTAAGGAACCCAAATTTAGTCAAAAAATGTCAGAATAATTCTCCACACAACATTAAGCTAATCCAGGCCCCTCTGTTTGGGTTTTGTTGTTGAGATTTATATTGTTTAAAAGTGAATTTCATTTTAATTACGGGTGATGAACGGTCACCACTTTTTAAGAAAAATAAATCTTAAAGTTTAATACTTGCCAGACAAAGATCAGCTATTTCTGACTCTGCTACTGAAAGTCATTACTGTTGTGGGATAAGTTATGTTAACACAAGCCATGAATTAAATTTAAACTGTAAAGTCAGTCAATTTAAAATATGTATAACTTAAAAATATGCTTTTATGCATAAGACTCATTTACTTTATTCTGTCATCTCAAAATCATAATAGCAATAAAATGTAGGAAGAACACAATAGAGATAAGTGAGAAGAAATCTGAAGATAAATAGCGTGCACCACAAAGAATGAGCATGGCATAACTAACCATAACAAGAAAAACAACAGTTTAAATAAACAAACCAAAGGAAAAACATACCAAGTTTACTAGAAAGTGGGATTTTATCTAAAATGATCACTTTAACTTGAAGTATTTTGAATGTTCCAGAAGAGCAGAGAATATCAATTATGTATTTAAGTTATAATCTTAAAGAAAATGAAAGTATTATATAAAATTAAGCTAAATGTTGATTTTCACAAATCGGCATTCAAATGCATTGCAATATAGAATCAATAATAATGTGGCAGTGCTTTATATTTGTATTTTGTGAATGAAACTCACACATTTCAATCATAGCTATCAGGTCATTTACTAGACCAATAGATCAGTAGCCTTTAAACCCAAATAACTTCAGATTCTGAAATTAAACTCCATTTCATCAATGTTTAACTGACAAGAGGGAAATTTTTCAATTGTTCTTCTTTGAAAAATAATAAAGGATAAGGAAATAAGAATGATACAATGGAAAGATCTTCTCGTTAATATTTTCTCTATGGCTTAGAGCAGTTTCTGAAATCTAAGTTGATTTGAACCTGTACAGATTTTTTTAGAAAACTTAATTACATAACTACTCTGTTAATTTAGATTATTAAAGTATAATATTACTTATAATATTTCTTATATTTATATTACATAAAAATAACTCTAAATATATTTTGTTCATAATTGACACAAGTTTAAAAATCAAAATTGTCAATTGAATGTGATCATAATTTTAAAATCAATAAAAATTAAATCAATAGCATTGAGTTAATATGTTGGATAATACAGATTTGCCAAAATGTGTATGATTATCTTTCCATGGACCATGTGAAAAATTAATTATTTAATTTTTCTCTAATTAAACTACTAGAAAATTGGCCTCATCAAGAATTCGTGATGTATATATTAAGTCTCCTTTATCATTTCTCATTGCTGCCAATCTGATTGTAAATGCAAATAATGAACCACAGCACTGGCTGCACATGGCAAAACATTTTAACAGTCATTTTGAATATGATCATAAAATTCAGTAGATATTCTAAAGAAAATAAAAATGACAAAATTTTTAATTAACCATGGATGAAGTGTTCACAAAAATATGTTTCAATCATCATCTTGGGTACTAAGTCATTTAACTTATTTGAACCTCAATTCCTGATGTGTTAAGTAGATGAAAAGAAATGTAGAGTAGATGATTGATTTTGCCATCCATAATACAAAGTATTTAGCATATATCTACTGAGTACCTAATGTCAATAAATATACGGGGTCTGAGATTTTACTCTCCTTGAATGCTAAGAAATTAACCTGACATAGTTCCATGGATGTTGTCAGAAGTCACAAGAAATTCTTCGGACAAAACCAAAAGACTATTACTCATGCATATAAAGAACCATGTGAAGCTCACATTTGTATTACTTTTTTGCTTTAACCCCAAATCTCTCAGGGAGGACATGAAGTGGTCCAGATAGGTACTATGCCAGCAGTGGGTCTGAATCATTGCTAAGGAACTATAAAGGACCTCAAGTATATCTGTCCTTTGCCTGGGAAGGAGACACTATTATCTTGGACAGTAAAAACAAAAGTCCTTTCTCTGAAAGTAGATACTACCTCTATCTTCCAAGGTTGTTTGCTATGAAAGTATCCTTCAGAAAGTAGTCTGGAATCAGGTCTTTCACTAGGCAGGTGGAGAATGAACATGAGTAATTTATAGTCTTTATTCTCAAAGAGCTAACTGACTAGAGAGGGAGAACCAATATTAAGTTGTTTTACGTCAATAAAATAAGTGTTAAACAGAACCACTGTGAATTAAGAGATTATATATCCCGACATGTAAATCAGGGAAGACTTTAGACAAGAGAACACTTTGGGCTGTCTGTTAGGAACAAAGCAGAAATACTAGGAAGGAAAATGAGGGCCAAGACGACACAACAGAAAGAGTCTGATTTTGATATGCTATGGATTCTGTCTCTAACTAGTTCTATGGCTTGGAGCAGTGTGAAATTTCAGGTAATGTGCACATGCATCATAAAAACACATTTTAAAAAATGAACTCCCTGTTCCTTGTGTTACAACGTGACTCACAAAGGGAAAGTGTTTACAAAAGCTCTGGCACTAGGGGACCACCTTCTTGATCAACTCATCACCATTTGCTTTCAGCATCACAGTGTGGACTGTCAAGCTTATAAACTAAATATTCATATTCCCCTTGAAATCCATAAGTTGAGGCTTTAACCCCAATGTGGTAGTATTTGGAGATGGAATTAGCTTAGATTAGGTCCCAAGAGTGGGACTTCACAATGGTATGAGCACCCGTAAAGAAGGTACTGTTTAAGTGCTGCACTCAATATGTCAGCAAACTTGGAAAACTCAGCAGCAGCCACAGGACTGGAAAAGGTCAGTTTTCATCCCAATACCAAAGAAGGGCATTGCCAAAGAGTGTTAAAATTACCATTCAGTTGCACTGATTTAATATGCCAGCAAGGTAATGCTCAAAATCCTTCAAGGTAGGCTTCAATAGTATGTCAGTCGAGAACTTCCAGAAGTACAAGCTGGATTTAGAAAAGGCAGAGGAACCACAGATCAAATTGCCAACATCTGCCAGATCATAGAAAAGGCAAGAAAAAATTCCAGAAAAACATCTATTTCTGCTTCATTGACTATGCAAAAGCCTTGAAGTGTGTGGATCACAGCAAACTGTTGAGAATTCTTCAAAAGATGGGAATCCCAGACCACCTTATCTACCTCCTGAGAAATTTGTATGAAGATCAAGAAGCAACAGTTAAAGCAAAGATGGAACAGTGGACTGGTTCCAAATTAAGAAAGGAGTATGTCAAGGCTGTATATTGTCACCCTACTTATTTAACTCATATGCAGAGTATATCATGAGAAACACTGGGCTGGATGAAGCACAAGCTGGGATCAAGATTGCTGGAAGAAATATCAATAACCTCAGATATGCAGATGACACCACTCTTATGGCAGAAAGCAAAGAAGAGCTAAAGAGCCTCTTGATGAAGTTGAAAGAGGAGTATGAAAAAACTGCTTTAAAATCAACATTCAGAAAATGAAGACCACAGCATCTGGTCCCATACTTCACAGCAAATAGATGGAGAAGCCGTGGAAACAGTGACAGACTTTATTTTCTTGAGCTCAAAAATCACTGTGGATAGTGATTCCATGAAATTAAAAGATGCTTGCTCCTTGGAGAAATATCAATAACCTCAGATACACAGATGACACCACCCTTATGGCAGAAAGTGAAAAGGAACTAAAAAGCCTCTTGATGAAAGTGAAAGTGGAGAATGAAAAAGTTGGCTTAACGCTCAACATTCAGAAAACAAAGATCATGGCATCCAGTCCCATCACTTCATGGCAAATAGATGGGGAAACAGTGTAAATAGTGTCAGACTTTATTTTTTTGGGCTCCAAAATCACTGCAGATGGTGACTACAGCCATGAAATTAAAAGACGCTTACTCCTTGGAAGAAAACTTAAGACCAACCTAGATATACTATATTCAAAAGCAGAGACATTACTTTGCCGACTAAGGTCCGTCTAGTCAAGGCTATGGTTTTTCCTGTGTTCATGTATGCATGTGACAGTTGGACTGTGAAGAAGGCTGAGCGCTGAAGAATTGATGGTTTTGAACTGTGGTGTTGGAGAAGACTCTTGAGAGTCCCTTGGACGGCAAGGAGATCCAACCAGTCCATTCTGAAGGAGATCAACCCTGGGATTTCTTTGGAAGGAATGATGCTAAAGCTGAAGCTCCAGTACTTTGGCCACCTCATGCGAAGAGTTGACTCATTGGAAAAGACTCTGATGCTGGGAGGGATTGGGGGCCAGAGGAGAAAGGGACGACAGAGGATGAGATGGCTGGATGGCATCACGGACTCGATGGATGCGAGTCTGAGTGAACTCTGGGAGTTGGTGATGGACAGGGAGGCCTGGCGTGCTGCGATCCATGGGGTCTCAAAGAGTCGGACATGACTGAGCAACTGTAATGAACTGAACAGCTCTTTGGAAGAAAAGCTGTGACAAACCTAGACAGTGTATTAAAAGGCAGGGACATCACTTTGCCAACAAAGGTACGCATAATCAAAGCTAGGTTTTTCCAGTTTCCAGTAGTAGTGTATGGATGTGAAAGTTGGACCATAAAGAAAGCTGAGCACCGAAAAATTGATGCTTTTGACCTGTGGTATTGGAGAAGACTCTTGAGGGTCCCTTGGACTGCAAGGAGCTCCAACCACTCCATCCTAAAGGAGATCAGTCCTGAATATTCATTGAAAGGACTGATGCTGAAGATGAAACTCCAATACTTTGGCCACCTGATGCAAAGAGCTGACTCATTGGAAAAGACCCTGATGCTGGGAAAGATGGAAGGTGGGAACAGAAGGGGACAACAGAGGATGAGATGGTTGGATGGCATCACAGACTCGATGGACGTGAGTCTGAGTGAACTCCAGGAGTTGGTGATGGACAGGGAGGCCTGGCGTGCTGTAGTTCATGGGGTCGCAAAGAGTCAGACATGACTGAGCAACTGTACTGAACTGAGGTATTGAAGGACTGGGAAGCCTACCATGCTGCCAACCATGGGTCGCAAATAGTCGGACATAACTGAGTGACTCAACAAAAACAAAGAGAAGAAGGCAGAGCTCTCTCTCTTTCTCAAGTACAAGCACTGAGGAAAGCCATATGAGGCCAGAGCAAGAAGTTGGCTCCATATAAACCAGGAATGTGGCCCTCACCAAGAACTGGACTTGTCAGCACCTTGTCAGCACCTCTTAGTCTCCCCAGGCTCTAGAAATACGAGAAACAAATGTCCATCATTTAAGCCACAGGCCAATCTATGGTATTTTGTTACGGCAGCCTGAGCTGGCCAATACAGCCAATAAGTCTGCATAATAAGGGCACTGAAACAACTTGAGGATCCTGACGACCATCCTGAAAACGTTAAAGGGTTTATTTAATGTGATGATTCTCATACTTGGCTCAACATTTTGTCAGAAAATACATTTAGCACTCTTCTTTATCAAATTGTTTAATCTTGATTCGATTTTTAAAAATAAATTATATACTTCACCTCGCATGAGACCAGTTTGCAACGTACTGCAACTGCTTTTTAATTCCCAGTGGATTCTACCACAAAGGTGAAGCACTTTAAAATATCTTTGGATCTCCTGACACAGAAGGTACTAGATAAGTGTAGGTTACTGTTCTTGATATTAATATTTATGCTATGATACTAAGTAGGAGAAAGTATCATTTTAAAAATTCATTGTAAGCCTGCTATCATTGAGATCAAGAATGATGGTTCAAAGTAATAATTCATGGCTCATTTCTATCTGCAAATAGAAAATTTGAAAGTCAAGTCTAATTAGAATTTAGAATCATCATTCCTACAAATGATCCATAAACTGTGCTGTGGTTCTTTCTTTCTTTTTTTTTTTTTTTCATTTTTTTGCAGTTCTGTTATGTTGCAGGTTTATTTCCCTCATGACATTTTTATTTCACTTATGGAAGTTTTCTCTGAAAAGAAGTGTCAATCCTAATCAGGTCTAAATTCTACTTGGCAACATATTGTGTGTTAAATTTGAGATGGACAGAGGAGGAGGAAACTCATTTTCAATAGAACAGACACCTGCCAGTCAGTTACCTAATTATACCTATCACAAGGTTTTAAGCCCTGAAGAAATTCTTCTGTATATTCTATAAATTCAAAAAATGTTAGTAAGAAAATGACGTTCAAATAATTTTTAGTAATAACATTTAAAACACTTTAAATGACACATTTACCATGAAAGATTGTCTTTTCTTTCTTCTTTTACTATTCTTTGTAAATTTCCAGTGCTAATGACTTCCCCTGAACATCATCCATTTCATCTATTTTGTAAAAGGTTTATGCAAATACAGAGATTGCTTATGCTCCCCTTTTACCTTTAGGGAAAAGCTTCCGTTTTTTTAAAAATCTTTAATTGTCCTATCATCTTCTTTTCAACAAAACCCATTAAATATACATAAATCAGTTTGAGGGTAGAAAGGAAACTTGAATATATAAGATGCAATGTGACATTTTACTGTTAATTTGGGTTTTAATTTACCTTTATTATGTAGGGAAAAAAGAGAGAGAGAAAAGAAAATGACACTCTAGGCCTGATATTTAGTTCAGAAGCAAACAGTAAGGCAATTATTGGATCTCATTCTTACAGAATTCTGAGCAGATATATAAACTCTGTGACACCATAAGCAATCTGTTATAATATTAAACACAAGAGGCATGATACACTTTAGCAATTATAAATTTCCCCTATTCTGAAGATGAAAAAAAGTCTTTTTTATATTAAACACAAAAGAAAGCAAGGAATATTTGTGCATAATTAGAGGAAAAGTTGTCTATAAGAAATATAGCAGATCCTCTCTAAGTTTTACTTTAAATGATAATAGATTCATAAGAAGATACATAAGACAGTAAAATAGGTCTTGTGCACTCTTTAAACTCTTTTGCCAATGGTTACATCTTCCATGGTTATAATACATTATCAAAACCAGAAAATTGATATTGGTACAATCTACGTTTAAAGTTTTATGCCATTTATCAAATGTAGACTCATGGACCCTAAATACAATCTAGACACAACTCTGTTCCATCTCCGTTAATACCTCCCTAGTTCTACTCTGCTCTAGCCACATTCAACTCCTTCCCTCTCACCATATGTACTGAGTTAAATGACATTCCTCCAACATTTGTTTCTTCTCAGAACCTAAGAATATGGGCTTATCTGGATATGCCTTTGGTCTTTGCATAAAAGAATAGGGTCTTTGCAGGAAGAATTAGTTAATGATAATGAGACAAATTCATCCTATATTTAGAGTGAAACCTAAGTCCAATGATTCATGTCCTCGTGTGAAAGGGACACACAAAAGCATGGAGAAGTCGCGTGAGAACAGAGACTGGAGGGAGTTACGCAACAAGCCAAGGAACCCCAAGGGTTGATGGCAGCCACCGGAAGCCAGGAGAAGCATGAAGCAATGACTCTCAGAGGCTCCAGAGCAAATCCCGATGGCACTGTGATTGCAGACTTCCTACCTCTAGAACTGTGAGCATCAGTTTGTTTTAAGCCCCTGGTTTGTACTAAATAAATCATTCTTAAATCTTGACTACTACTGATTGCTCTCCATGTCTACAGTTTTGTTCATTTAGAGAATGCTATATAGATAAAATCAAACAGTATGTGAACTTTTGAAATGGGTTACCTCACTTAGAGCAATAATTTTGAGATCCATCCAAGTTGTTGCATGTATCAAAAGTTCTTTCCTTTTTATCATGGAAGAGAAGTCACAGCGTAGCCGTGGCAGAGGTTTAATCATTCACCTACTCAGAGACATTTTGGCTGCCTCCAGATTTTTGCTATTACAAATAGAGCTGCTCTGAACATTCATGGATAGGCTATTATGTGCTTGAATTTCTCAGGAATAATTATTCAGGAGTGTGAGCTGGGTCATATGGTAAGTATATGTTTATATATATATATTTTAAATTGAAAATTATTTTTCAGAATGTCTATACCATTTCACATTCTAACCAGCAATATATTAGAGAGCCAGTTTCTCTACATCATTGCCAGCAGTTGGTACTGCCATTATGTTTTATTTTAATGGTTGCAATAGATATGTAATGATATCTCTTTGTGCTCCTCAATTTTCATTTCTCTAATGGCTAGTAATGCTGAATATCTTTTCATGTGCTTATTTTCCATCTGTATATCCACTTCAGTAAAATCTCAAATCCTTTGCCCATTATCTAATGAACTGACTTTGTTTTTATGTCTTCTTGTTTTTCCTATTTTTGTTTGTTCTTGACGAGTCATAACAAAGGTGCAGAGAAAAGGTTAGGCCAGATCCTCAGGACCTGAGGACAGTGGTGATTTCTCTGAATTTTCTTTTGTCTCACTTATATCAGATTAACTGGTTGGGTTCTGATGAAGGCATCAAACCAGAAATGTCAGTGTTGTCGTTGTTCAGTTGCTTGGTCATGTTTGACTCTGTGACCCCGTGAACTGTAGCGCACCAGGCTTCCCTCTCTTTCACCATCTCCTGGAGCTTGCTCAAACTCATGTACATTGAGTCAAGTGATGCCATCCAACCATCTCATCCTCTGTCATCCCCTTCTCCTGCGTTCAAACTTTCCCAGCATCAAGGCATTTTCCAATGAGTTGGCTCTTCGCATAAGGTGGCCAAAGTATTGGAGCTTCAGCTTCAACATCAGTCCCTCTAATGAATATTAAGGATTGATTTCCTTTAGGATGGACTGGTTTGATCTCCTTGCAGTCCAAGGAACTCTCAAGAGTCTTCTCCAACACCACAGTTCAAAAGTATCAATTCTTTGGTACCCAGCCTTCTTTATGGTCCAACTCTCACATCCATACATGATTACTGGAAAAACCATAGCTTTGATTATATGGACCTTTGCTGGCAAAGTAATGTCTCAGCTTTATAATTCACTCTCTAGGTAAGTGTAGACCAAAAAAACAAAACAAAAGCAAAACAAGACAGACAAGAAAAGCTTCTCTCTAGCCAAGGGCCAGAAGATGGGCAGGGTAGCAACACAGAAAACTTTAAACAATAAACACGCTACTTCAGGGATGTACCAAAGAAAAAACTGACCCCATACCAGTTCTCCAGAAACTCCAAGTGTAGAGTCCAGACATGCACACTAATTGGACAGTAATGGCTCACTCCAAATTTCTGCCAGGGTGGTGTCACAGTGTGGAGTTGAGACTTTCATCCCAAATGAGTGTCAATGAGCTCCCTCTGTGAAGTCAGTGGAGCACCTCAGGAGCTCATACTTCTATCCCCATGCATCATCAAGGAGGTGTCCTTCCTTACTCCAAAAAGGCCATTTCAGTGGAGGGCTAGGGAAAATCAGGGTTTCCACCAGTGCTCAGCAGTAATGAGGTAACCTCTTCTCCTCACAAAGGATACTATTATCGGTCTGCTAGTAGGAAGCCTGGATTAGCAAATCAGTGCAGTAACCTATCCAGCCACCTGCAAGCTATGAGAAAGAGGAATCATTTTTTTTTTTTTTATCAATGGCAAAAATTTAATAAATCAACTACACTGAAAACATGTTTTATTTGGGCTTGTACCCACTTCCAAAAGCTAGTAAGATCTTAATGTCTGCCTCCTTATCTCATACAGTTTATAATAGACAGATGGATAAACTGAGTCATAAACTACCAGATTTCCCCATGGGTTTTTTTTTCCCCCCACGTATGGTAATATACATGTTTCAAGAGGAATCTTTCTCTGCCTGATCCTGGATGTCGAGAAAGGGAGACAGGAAACCTCAGTTCTAACCACATCAAGTAGTGAGGAACTGTCTTTGTTTTCCTTTACTTAGAATTGTATCACAGGAAGGCTGCTAAAACACAGGATTTAAATAATATCTACAGTCCACATATAATGCTCCAAATGTAGAAGTTTGACCAAAAAAAATCACTCATCATGCCAAGAATAAGGGAGATTCCCAACTTCAGTGAATAAAAATAACCAACTACTGGCAACAACAAGATGGCACCAATATGAGAACTGACAAGGGTTTTAAAACAGCCACCATACAGTGCTTCCACAAGCAATTACAAATATCCTTGAAACAAATAAACAATAGAAAATCTCTGCAGAAAATTGAAGGTATAAACAAGATGCAAGCAGAAACTTTACAGTGAAAATTACAGTGACCAGAATTTTAAAACACGATGAATGCACTCAGCATCAGAAAGGACAAGAAAGATGAAAAAAATTAATGAACTTGAGATAAAACAATAAAAATTATCCAACCTGAACAACTGAGAAAGCAGATTTTAAAAAAGATGAACAGAGATTCAGGGACATGTGGGAATATAACAAAAAATCTACCATTCATATTATCAGTGTTCCAGAAGAGTAAAAGAAAGATAATGCACCCAAAAAATATTTGAAGAAATAATGGTTGAAAATTTCCCAATCTTGGAAAAATTAAAAATAATCTATATAGCAGAGAGAACCCTGAAGGATATGAAAACAGTATGTCAAAGGAATTTTACCCTTCACTCATGTTCACTGCAATATTATTCACGATAGCCAAGATATTGAAACAGCCAAAATGTCCATCAGTGGATAAATGGATAAAGAAGACACACACACACACACATATACATATGTGCACACAATGGAATATATGTGCATATATACAAACATACACACAAACATAATGGAATCGAATTCAGCCATGAGAAAGAAGGAAGTCTTGTCATTTGCAAGAACATGTATAGGCTTAATGAGTGAAATAACTGAAAGAAGACAGATCCCCCCCCCAAAATAAAACCCAAATACTGTATGACATTACTTATATGTAGAATATAAAAAGAAGCTGAATGCATAGAAACAAAATGGTGGTTGTGAAGGGAAGAGGAGGTTAGAGAAAGATTGGAAAAGGCTATGAAAAATAAATAATAAATAAATAAAGAGGAAGAAAGGGGTAAATAAAGATATTCTCAGGTGAAGAAAACCTAAGAGAAATGCTGGCCTGGAGACCTATACGAAAAAATGTCTTACAGAAATTCTCTAAACAAAAAGGAACCAATACAAGTATAAAACTTGGAAAAATAGAGAAAATAAGGAAAAGAGCAAAGCATGCAGGAATACAAGAGACATTCTTCCTCCCTTTGAGGTTTCTAAATTATGTTTGATGACTGAGGCAAAATTACAACTCTTCAACATATATCTCAATGTATACAAATAAACTATTTAAGACAATTAGATTGCAGATGGTGAAGGATAAAAGGACATAAGAAAGGAAAAATCTGTATGCTTCACTGGAACTTTTAAAATACTGACTCAGTGACTTGGGATAAGCAGCCATGAAAAAATATATATACTCCAGGATTCTTGCTTGGAAAATCCTGTGAACAGAGGAGCCTGGTGGTATATAGCCCATGAGGTCACAAAAAAATCAGACACAACTAAACAACAAAAGCATATATAAAGAGTAAAGGTGAAAGTCATTCAGTCATGTCCAACTCTTTGCAACCCCATGGACTATACAGTCCATGGAATTCTCCAGGCCAGAATACTGGGGTGGGTAGCCTTTCCCTTCTCCAGGGGATCTTCCCAACCCAGGAATTGAACCGGGGTTCCCCGCATTGCAGGCAGGTTCTTTACCAACTGAGCTATGAAGGAAGCCCTTATATAAAGGGAGATACACATTAAAATATTATGAACCAAAATGAAAAAATCAAAATGAAATTCTAAACATATGTTCCACAAACATAAAAGGATGGAGGAAAAAAAAAGAAAAACAAAATACAAAAAGAACAAACAGAAAATAAAATAAAATAGCAGATTTAGGCCTTGTGTTATCCTGTGCTTAGTCACTCAGATGTGTCTTACTCTTTGCAATCCCATGGACTGTAGCCCACCAGTTACCTCTGTCCATGAGGATTCTCCAGTCAAGAACACTGGAGTGGGTTGCCTTGACCTTCTCCAGGGGATCTTCCCAACCCACGGATCAAACCCAGGTCTCTCTCATTGCAGGTGGACTCTTTATCATCTGAACCACCAGGGAAGCCCAAGAATATTAGAGTGGGTAACCTGTCCCTTCTTCAGGGGACCTTCCCAACCGAGGAATTGAACCAAGGTTTCCTGCACTACAGGCAGATTCTTTACCAGGTGAGGTACCAAGGAAGCCCAAATAGGCCCTAACCTATCAAAATTATATTAAAATAAACCATGCAAAACAAAAGACAGAGATTTGTAAAACTGATTCTTAAAAATCACCCAACTATACAGTGTCTACAAGAAATTCTCTTCAAATATAATGATAGATGTAGACTGAAACAGGTTAAAAATAGAACGATGGGAAAAGCCATACCAGGGAAGCATTAATCAAATAAAGTAGGAATGGGTATATTTTTAAGAGATAATAGTCTACTTCCAAACAAAGAAATCTAGTAGAACAGACAGGCATTAATAGTAAAAGTGTTAATCCACATAAGCAATCACAAATGTGCATTCAGTACTGAAAACTATATAAAGCAAAAACTCACAGAACTTAAATAAATAATTCCATTGTTGTATTTGGAGGCTTTAAAACCCTTATCTCAATAATTGTTAGACCAACAGACAGAAAATCAGCAAGGATATAGACTATCTCAACAATATCATCAACCAGTAAGATTAAATCATATTTATAGAACACTCAAATAAACCATACAATGCTTCATATGCTTTGCAAGAATCCAAGATACAAATATCAAGATAAACTAAGCTCTAAAGCAAACCTCAACAAATTTCAAAGAATTAAAGTCACATAGAATGTATTCTCTGATCACAGTGAAATCAAACAGGAAAGAGATAACAGAAAAATCTCAAATTGCTTGGAAACCACACACCTACAGAACAAAAGGGTCAAAAATAAAGTCTAAAGAAAGACTTTTAAAAAATATATGGAACTCAAGGAAAATGGAAAATAATAATATTTCTCAGAGGCAGCTAAAATAATTCTGAGAGAAACCTATAGCATTAAATGCTTTGATTAGAAAACAAAAAATTAAAACATCTAATCCACACAATAAACTAGAAAAAGAAGAGTAAATTGAAAATACAAAGCAAGCAGAGAGAAGGCAACAATAATAGTAAGAGCAGAAAACAATGAAACTGAAAAGGAAAGGGTAATAAAGAAAATCAATAGAACAGAGGATTACCACTACAGACCCTACACACAACAAAAGCCCACGATAATATACAAATATTCACAATCGACAACCATAATGGACCAATTTCTGGGAAAGTACAAACTACCACATGCACCCGATTTGAAACAGATAATTTGAAGGTACTAAAGATAAATCCATTTAGGTGAAATTGTAGAACACCAAAGCATAAAGTAATTCTAAATATTAATCTGATAAAAAAAGACAGATAACCAAAAGAAATGATACTTAGACTGCAGATTTCTCATCTCAGCAACTGAGTCCACTGTTCATGCCGCAAGGAAGCAAGCAGACACATGGAGAGGCCACAATAGGGCTTGCAGCAAACAGAACCTGCTGAGGTCCCTGCCAACAACTAGGATCGAGTGTCAGCTATGGATGAGCTAAAAAATGCTATCAGCCTCTACTTTCAAGCTTGCCTAGTTGTCCTTATGTGAAGCAAATAGTGCTGCCCTTGCTGAATCCTAAATCACAGACCTATGAGCAAAAAAAGTGATTGCTAGTGGTTTTAAACCACTAAATTGAGGGTAGTTTGTTGTGCATCGAAAGATAAACAGAGCAAAGTGACTTAAGCAAATGAGGATTTTTATTTTGCTCACATAGGACACTGGGACATATGGATTTGGGGGAGGATAGGATTTTAGGGGATTAGGACATGCTTCTGCTACTGATGATGATTAATAAGGATGAAAATAAAAATAAACATTGAAAAAAAAATGAAGGTACTATACTATAGTAGGTACTAAATTGAAATTTTACTTTTAACACTCTCAAAAAGAAACCTGCAGGTCCAGATAATTTCACTCACAAATTCCACCAAAGATTTAAAGAATTACATAAATTCTACATAATTTTTTCAAAAATAACAGGAAACACTTTCCTATTTTTAAGCCGGAATTATTTATCAACATCTAGAAAAGCCAACATAAAAAGAAAAGTACAGCACACATCTCTCATTAACCAAGATTAAAATTTCTCAAAATATTAGCAAATATAATTCAGAAATATGTTTTAAAAGTATACATGATGAGCAAGTGGTTTTTATTGCAGTTATACAAAACTAGTCTGAAGTTACAAAATTAATGTAACCCATTATGTTTACATTACACACACACTGTTTGTAACTGTGTGTGTGCTCAGTCATGTTCAACTTTTTGCACACCCATGGACTGCAGCTGCCCAACTCCAGGCAAAGTAAGAATACTAGAGTGGGTTTCCATTTCTTACTCTACAGGATCTTCCCAATCTAGGAACTGAACCCCTGTCTTCTGAGCCTCCTGCATTGGCAGGTGGATTCTTTACCACTACACAACCTGGGAAGCCCTGTAATCCATAATATCAACAGGCAAAAGGAGAAAAATAACATGACAATAGCAAGTGATATAGACAAAGCATTTGGGAAAAAAATCAACACCTATTCTTGATAAAAACTCAGAGAAATACGGATATAGAGGAACTGTGGCACACTGATAGCAAACATCTGCCAAAATCAAAAAACAAAAAAGAATAGCAAATATCACACTTAAAATTTTCTACCAATGATCAGGAAGAAAGCAAGTGCCTGCAATCACCACTTGTCTTTAAGATAGCTATGGGAATTCTAACCAGCACAACAAGCCTAGGAATGGAAATAACATGCCAACAAATCAGAGAAGATGAAATAAACCCCGTCCTCAATTTGTAGATGATATAATCTATGTAGAAAATCCCCCAAAAATCTATAAACAAACTCCTAGCAGTAATAAGTATTCAGGAAATCTGTGCTATACAACAAGATCAAAAATCTGTCGAATTTACAGATCCTATAAATGAATATCTAATGAGTGAAAAAAAAAAACCCACAGTACCTTCATCACTACGTGCAAGAAGAGTAAGCAGAAGACTGAAGCATCCTGAGCATGGAAGGCAAGTCCCAGCACACCCAAGGTCCCTTGAAGGGGCTTTCTAGATAATACCTCGAGATGGTGCCTTCCAGCCCCTCTGCAGCTGACCACGAGGGGCATCAGTGGACTAAGTGAGAGGGCACATGACCTCATCAGCGGGAGTAGTCCTCTGAATCCCTTGGGGCAGCCAGGTGGGGCTGGTTGTGGTGTTGCTATGAGGTCTGAGGGGAAGTTGGGCATTCAGTGGCCTGCTGGCATCCACAATCTTAAAAATATATTATCATTTAAAATAATTCAAACAATATGAAATATTTTTGTGTAAATTTAGCAAAACACCTGCAGGACAGCCTATTGAAAATTATAAAATACTAATGAAATAAGATCTAAATGATTTGAGAGAAAAATCATGTAAATGGTTTGAAAGAGTCAATATAGTAAAAAAAGTCAGTTCTCAAATGATAAAACTTGAATGCAATTCCTACCAAAATTCCACCATTTTTGTAGATATGGGCTGTTGTTGTTGTTTAGTAGATAAGCCCTGTTGGACTGTTTTGCAACCCCATGGACAGTATTCTGCCATATTTTTCTGTCCATGGGAATTTTCCAGCAAGAATAGTGGAGTGGGGAGCACTTCCTTCTCCAACGGATCTTCCCGGCCCAAGGATCAAACCCACGTCTGCATCACAAACGGGTTTTTTACTGCTGAGTTACCAAGGAGGCCCAGATATAGCCTAGATCATTCTAAAATTCATATGGAAATGTAAGCAAAGTAGAATAGCAAGACAATTTTGAAAAGGAAGAATAAATTAACAAGATTATTGTATCTGATCCCAAGACTTATAAAACCACAACAATCAGCACCATGGTATTGGCAGAGGGATAGAAAGGTAGACGAGGGGAACAGAATGGTTGGATGGCATCACCAAATCGATGGACACGAGTTTAAACAAGCTTTGGGAGATGGTGATGGACAGGGAAGCCTGGCGTGCTGCAGTCCATGGGGTTGCAAAGAGTTGGACATGACTGAGCGACTGAACTGAACTAAAGTGTGGTCAGTAGATTTCTGGGAAAGATACACACACAATTTTATGAAAAGGAAAAGAAAGAAAAGCATTTTTCAACAAATGGTGCTGGAGTGATTAGCTATCCATAGGCAAAAAAGGGCCTCAAAGTGCATTATAGATTCAAATGCACAAAATGAAACTTTTAAACTTATGGAAGATAACATAGGAGAAAATCTCCTGGATCCACAGCTTGGTGAACAGTTCTTAGTACATCAAAGGACTGATCCATAAAAGAATTTTAAAAAATCATTAAATTGAACTGCATCAAAACATTTTTTCTGCAAAAGACCAAATTAAGAGATGAAAAGACAAGCTACAGACATGTTGAAGATACTTGCAAACCTTATGTGTAACAAAAGGCTCATCTTGAATACAGAAATAATTTAGACCCTAGTTTGTCTGTTTTTATAGTATCACTCACTATGTCGCTTCAGTCATGTCGACTCTGTGAGACCCCATAGATGGCAGCCCACCAGGCTCCCCCATTCCTGGGATTCTCCAGGATAGAACACTGGAGTGGGTTGCCATTTCCTTCTCCAGTGCAGGAAAGTGAAAAGTGAGAGTGAAGTCGCTAAGTCATGTCTGACTCTTAACGACCTCATGGACTGCAACCCACCAGGCTCCTCCGTCCATGGGATTTTCCAGGCAAGAGTACAGGAGTAGGGTGCCATTGCCTTGCAGTCTTCTATTATATAAAGTTTTAGAATAGGCAGAAACAAAACCAGATCCTTAGCAGCTTAGGGCCACAGTTTGCTGCTGCTGCTGCTAAGTTGCTTCAGTTGTGTCAAATCTGTGCGACCCCATAGATGGCAGCCCACCAGGCTCCCCCATCCCTGGGATTCTCCAGGCAAGAACACTGGAGTGGGTTGCCATTGCCTTCTCCAAGGGCCACAGTTTAGGAAGGACTGATTGCAAAGGCCACTGAAGGATGGGGATGACTGAAAGTTTCTGTGTCTGTAGTGGTGGTTACAGGACTATATGTATTCGTCAGCACTTATCAAGTGCTTACTACTGATGCTGTATCAAGCTTTGGGCTTTCAAGTACCTTTGAGTATACCTGTGGCAGATTTATGTTGATGTATGGCAAGACAAATACAATATTGTAAAGTAATTAACCTCCAATTAAAATAAATAAATTTATATTAAAATAAATAAATAAAAGATGTCTATTGCTATGACAAAATGTTCTATGAATAAAATTCATATTGGGAAAAAAAACCACTCATTCACCTACGCTCAATACTGGGAAACATTCAACTGCAGTTTCTTTTCTATTTTCTTCTTGGTCCTTGCCAATATTTTTATTTAACACAAGTTCAGAGTGGGAGTTTTACAAGCCTATAGCTTATAGGGTAATTGTCTCTTATTAAGCCAATAAAGAAATAACATACTCCAAACAACCGATATATTAATTACCCTATTGTTCTAGACAAGAAGAGATGACAGAAACAAAGTCCAAATTAAGTTGAGGTGTGCCTTTTATACAAGGTTGGTTTCTCAGGTGAGTTGGCTTTACCAATCCAGAGCTGACTGAGTTGCTAGGCAAAACCAATACAATATTGTAAAGTAATTAAGCTCCAATTAAAATAAATAAATTTAAATTAAAAAAATTAAAGTTCCTTGTGGCTAGAGCATGTTGCTAGGGAACCAAGTTGCTGGCATTGGCAGGCAGAGCTGACTGCTCTGAGGGGTATCACTCCAGGTACCGCTGTAGGCCTGTGCAACTGCCTAGGAGTGCCTCACCAGGGCAGGAACTTATGTCCCTTCTGTTCTTGAGACCCCTGCATTCACCTGCAGTTCTTTTGATCTTGGGTAATTGTCATTCATAGGGCCTCTCTAGGTCCTTCTGAAGTTCCATTCTCTCTGCACCTGACCTATATTCTTTGCTGATATCTCTGGTGATATCCCTATTCCCCAGACAGGGCCCTTTAATTCTTTTAGGCCATTAGTGAGAAGGCCAAAGACACTTCTTGAGTCTTTTGGAGCTTGATTGTTTTCAACTTGAAATAATCTTAATGTATGATGAAATCAATTCATATTTTATGAGAAGAGGAGAAAATTTTAAACACAAACTTTTTCTTTGCCCTTCTGGAACTCCTCTCTCCCTTTTAGCGTGTATTATGCCTCCAAGATAACTTTCCTTCTTAATCTTGTTGTTCAGTCACTAAGTCGAGTCCAACTCTTTGTGACCCCATGGACTGCAGCATGCCAGGCTTCCCTGTCCTTCACTATCTCCTGGAGTTTGTTCAAATTCATGTCCATTGACTTCTAACTGGCAGGATTGTCTTCAGACCTTTGTGGAAGGCTGTCTCTTGGATTATAATCCTCAAGTTTGCTTAATAACTTTCCATTTCTAAAATCAACTAGTGATAATTTTTCACTGACATGTCAAAGAGATACATTTTGAGGTTGCAAATTTTGTTCCCTACAAAAGTAATGTAAATTGACCCTCAATAGAGAACTGATGAATTAAATGCATTACCTCCGCAATGAAGTATTCTACTGTTGTAATTTTAAATTAAATATTGGAATATCAGCAGTTATTTTAAAAAGCATTTGCAATTTTACTGTTTACTGTAAAGTGAAAGTGAAGTGAAAGTGAAAGTGAAGTCGCTCAGTCGTGTTCGACTCTTTGCGACCTGTGGACTGTAGCCCACCAAACTCCTCCATCCGTGGGATTCTCCTGGCAAGCATACTGGAGTGGGTTGCCATTTCCTTCTCCAAATGTCACTGTGAAGTGACAAAAAAATAGTCTTATTCAATCCCCTGTTGTATTCCTAAAGTTTCCTTTCATTAAAAGATATCTTTAATAAACATACTTTTCAAAAATGTATCATACCTTTCTATTTTGGGGGGAAATTATTAGGGATATATAATTGGATGAAAGGATCAGTTCAGTTCAGTTCAGTAGCTCAGTCATATCCAACTCTTTGCGACCCCATGAATCACAGCACGCCAGGCCTCCCTGTCCATCACCAACTCCTGGAGTTCACTCAGAGTCACGTCCATGAGTACGTGATGCCATCCAGCCATCTCATCCTCAGTCGTCCCCTTCTCCTCCTGCCCCCAATCCCTCCCAGCATCAGAGTCTTTTCCAATGAGTCAACTCTTCTCATGAGGTGGCCAAAGTACTGGAGTTTCAGCTTTAGCATCATTCCTTCTAAAGAAATCCCAGGGCTGATCTCCTTCAGAATGGACTGGTTGGATCTCCTTGCAGTCCAAGGGACTCTCAAGAGTCTTCTCCAACACCACAGTTCAAACGCCTCAATTCTTCGGTGCTCAGCCTTCTTCACAGTCCAACTCTCACATCCATATATGACCACAGGAAAAACCATAGCCTTGACTAGACGGACCTTAGTCGGCAAAGTAATGTCTCTGCTTTTGAATATACTATCTAGGTTGGTCATAACTTTTTTTCCAAGGAGTAAGCGTCTTCTAATTTCATGGCTGCAGTCACCATCTGCAGTGATTTTGGAGCCCCAAAAAATAAAGTCTAACACTGTTTCTACTGTTTCCCCATCTATTTTCCATGAAGTGATGGGACCAGATAAGCAACTTTATATTTTTGATGCATATATTTGAATTTTCCTCACAAAAGTTCTGTCTTTTCACATTCTCATAAAAAATGTCTGCAAATGCCAGTTTTATAGCATTTTTACAGATACTGGTATAATTACTGAGTTTGAATATTTTCAGACATAATGATTTAAAAATGATATTTTACAGTTCTCATATAGCTTTTTTCATTGACTAAAAAATGATATTTCAAAATTATCTTTTGATATTAACACTTAATTTTTAATTTCTGTGATCTTGGCCTGTCTCACAATGCAGGTATTCAAGTTGTGCTTATTTCAGATTCTATTAATATCTTTAATAGTGTAAGCATTTATCTGTCAAGTATGTTGCAAATTTATCCCAGTATATTATTTCCATTTTTCAGCTGCTTCTTTTTAAAATTATATTTTGAGAGTAATGCAAATAAACTCTGTAATATAAAGAATCATTATATAAGTATACAAACACAATATATAATTCAAAACAAATAAAGTACAAATAATATGAGGCAAAAAATTATGTTCATTATATACATTAACTTGAAATTCATGATTGACTTCTTTCCAGTTTGGATTTATGTGTAAAAAGTATCTCCTTTCTTTATAAATGTAAAACTACTGTGGACATATTGGCCACTGAAACACACAGATATCAACTTGCAACTCTACAAACAAGGTCTTCATGAAACATGTAATTCTAAATTTTCTGTACATAAACGCATATGTGATGTGTTACTTTCCAGAATACATCTAATATTAGCCTATGATTTGTTTTAAACATTTAAAAATATTGACCAAAAGAAAGTTTTCCAGTTGCAGACATGTTAATTTGTAAGATTTTGCCTTGTTTTTGACTCTTCCAGATGTTGCCTCCCTTTTAAAATTCAAATATTTCTTCAAATTGGACTTTGTTAAATTGCTACAAGTATTCTACATATGCTAAAATAAAAGCAGCATTTGGAGGTAATTTGAATTAGATTAATTCTTGGAATTAGAAAGAACACAGTAACTCAACGATAATTACATGTTTTTGTTAGGTGGAGACCATCTACCTTTTCGCATTATAGTATTTAGGACAGATTTATTGATTATACTTGAATTTGTGGAAGATTCAGGAAGGAAGGAATTCTCCTCTGTCTCTCTGGTTTCTTCTGGTTGGTCTAAGAATTAATTTGACATAAGAGAGCTTAATAAGAGAAAAGCAAACAAAAAAAATTAATGTCACACATACCCAAGAAATCTGACTCTGAAGGACAGTGGGATTTGATTACAGAACTTCCACAGGGCTGGGGGAAAACAGGGACACTTGGAGGGCACAAACAAGACCTTGTGTGAACAGGGCCCGGGGGCAGGAGCAGTGATCCACAGGAGAGGAGTGGCCTGCCATGAGGACAGGGGTACTGACTGACATGAGCAGTCCTGGGGGCCGTGCACTGGCATCAGTCCTGTTAGAGGCCAGGTCGATCCGTACCACAGAGCCTGTGGACTGCAGGTCAGGGCCACCTCTGGCCACAAAGCCAACAGGGACGGACCACAGCCCCCCACCCCCACCCCTCAGCCATCAGAAGAAACCCGGATTCAAGATTTACTGAGAATGGCCCTGCCCACCAGAGCAAGACCCAGTTTTCCCCACAGTCAGTCCCTCCCACCAAGAAGCTTATACAAGACCCTTATCCTCATCCATCAGGGGGCAAACAGAAGAAACAAGAACTACGACTGCACAGCCTCCAAAATGAAAATCAAAATCACAGAAAGCTAAACAAACTGATCACACAAATCAAAGCCTTGTGTAACTCAGTGAAACTATGAGCCATATATACCATGCAGGACCACCCAAAAGGACGGGTCACGGTGGAGAGCTCTGACAAAACATGGTCCACTGGAGAAGGGAATGGCAAACCATTTCACTACTCTCGCCTCAAAAACCCCACAAACAATATGAAAAGGAAAAAGATATGCCTCTAGAGGATGAGCCTCCCAGGTCAAAAGTGTCCAATATTCTACTGGGGGAAAGGAGAGAAATATCTCCAGAAAGACTTCAGAGCCCTAGCCAAAGAAGGAAACGGTGATCAATTGCAGATATCTCTGGTGGTAAAAGGAAAGTCTGATGCTGTAAGAACACTATTGCATAGGAACCTGGGATATTAGGTCTATGAATCACGGTAAATTGGAAGTGGTCAATAAGGAGATGGCAAGAGTGAACATCCATATTTTAGGAATCAGTGAACTCAAAAGGACAGGAATGAGTAAATTCAATTCAGATCACCATATATCTACTACTGCGGACAAGAATCCATTAGAAAAAATGGAGTACCCTCATAGTCAATGAAAGACTCCAAAATGCAGTGTAGGTGTTAGTTGCTCACTCATACCCTACTCTGCAACCCCATGGAGGAGTCTGCCAGGCCCCTCTGTCCATGGAATTCTCCAGGCAAGAATAATGGAATATCAGTGGGTTTCAATTTCCTTGTCCAGGGTATCTTCCCAACCCAGGAATCAAATCCAGGTCTCCTGCAATGCAGGCAGATTCTTTAACATAAGAGCCACCAAACAGTCCTTGAAATGCAGTTCAGTTCACTTCAGTTCAGTCACTCAGTTGTGTCCGACTCTTTGCGACACCATGAATCGCAGCACGCCAGGCCTCCCTGTCCATCACCAACTCCTGGAGTTCACTCAGACTCACGTCCATCAAGTCTGTGATGCCATCCAGCCATCTCATCCTGGGGTCGTCCCCTTCTCCTCCTGCCCCCAATCCCTCCCAGTATTAGAGTCTTTTCCAATGAGTCAACTCTTTGCATGAGGTGACCAAAGTACTGGAGTTTCAGCTTTAGCGTCAATCCTTCCAAAGAAATCCCAGGGCTGATCTCCTTCAGAATGGACTGGTTGGATCTCCTTTCAGGCCAAGGGACTCTCAAGAGTCTTCTCCAACACCACAGTTCAAAAGCATCAATTCTTCGATGCTCAGCCTTCTTCACAGTCCAACTCTCACATCCATACATGATCACAGGAAAAACCATAGCCTTGACTAGATGGACCTTAGTCGGCAAAGTAATGTCTCTGCTTTTGAATATACTATCTAGGTTGGTCATAACTTTTCTTCCAAGGAGTAAGTGTCTTTTAATTTCATGGCTGCAGTCACCATCTGCAGTGATTTTGGAGCCCAAAAAAATAAAGTCTGACACTGTTTCTACTGTTTCCCCATCTATTTCCCATGAAGTGATGGGACCAGATGCCATGATCTTTGTTTTCTGAATGTTGAGCTTTAAGCCAACTTTTTCGCTCTCCTCTTTCACTTTCATCAAGAGGCTTTTTAGCTCCTCTTCACTTTCTGCCATAAGGGTGGTGTCATCTGCATATCTGAGATTATTGATATTTCTCCCAGCAATCTTGATTCCAGCTTGCATTTCTTCCAGTCCAGCGTGTCTCATGATGTACTCTGCATAGAAGTTAAATAAGCAGAGTGATAATATACAGCCTTGATGTACTCCTTTTCCTATTTGGAACCAGTCTGTTGTTCCATGTCCAGTTCTAACTGTTGCTTCCTGACCTGCATACAGATTTCTCAAGAGGCAGGTTAGGTGGTCTGGTATTCCCATCTCTTTCAGAATTTTCCACGGTTTATTGTGATCCACACAGTCAAAGGCTTTGGCACAGTCAACAAAGAAGAAATAGATGTTTTTCTGGAACTCTCTCGCTTTTTCCATGATCCAAAAGATGGCAATTTGATCTCTGGTTCCTCTGCCTTTTCTAAAACCAGCTTGAACATCAGGGAGTTCACGGTTCACGTATTGCTGAAGCCTGGCTTGAGAATTTTGAGCATTACTTTAGTAGCATGTGAGATGAGTGCAATTGTGCGGTAGTTTGAGCACTCTTTGGCATTGCCTTTCTTTGGGATTGGAATGAAAACTGACCTTTTCCAGTCCTGTGGCCACTGCTGAATTTTCCAAATTTGCTGGCATATTGAGTGCAGCACTTACGCAGCATCATCTACTTGGGTGCAATTTCAAAAACAACAGAATGATCTCTGTTCATTTCCAAGGCAAACAATTTAACATCACAGTAATCCAAGTATATCCCCAACTACTAATGCCAAAGAAGCTGAAGTAGAACAGTTCTATGAACACCTACAAGACCTCCAACAGTTGACATTAAAAACAGGATGGCCTTTTCATCATAAGGAATTGGATTGCAAAAGTAGTAAGTCAAAAGAGATACCCAGAGTAATAAGCAAGTTTACCCTTGGAGTACAGAATTAAGCAGGGCAAAGGCTAACAGAGTTTTGCCAAGAGAATACATTGGTCATAGCAAACACCCTCTTCCAACAACACAAGAGAAGACTCTACACACGGACATCACCAGATGATCAACATTGACATCAGATAAACTATACTTTTTTTGCAGCAAGAAATGGAAAATTTCTATACAGTCAGCAAAAACAAGACCTGGAGCTGACTGTGGCTCAGATCATGGGCTCCTTATTGCAAAATTCAGGATAAATTGAAAAAAATAGGGAAAACCACTAGCCCATTCAGGTATGACCTAAATCAAATCCCTTACATTATACAGTGGAAGACAAATAGATTCAAGGGATTAAATCTGGTAAAAAGAATGCCTGAAGACCTATGGATGGAGGTTCATAGTATTGTTCAGGAGGCAGTGATCAAAACCAGCCCAAGGAAAAAGAAATGCAGGAAGGCAAAACTGGCCATCTGAGGAGGCCTTGCAAATAGCTGAGAAAAAAGAGAAGTGAAAGGCAAAGGATAAAGGGAAATATATACCCAACTGAATGCAGAGTTCCAGAGAATAGCAAGGAGAGATAAGAAAGCCTTCTTATGTGAACAATGCAAAGAAATAAAGCCAATAGAATGCAAAGACTAGTGCTCTCTTCAAGAAAATTGGAGATACCAAGGGAACATTTCTTGCAAAGATAGGCACAATAAAGTACAGAAATGGCATGAACCTAATAGAAGCAGAAGAGATTAAGAAGAGGTGAGAATACACAGAACAATGCAAAACAGTTTTTTATGACTTGGATAACCATTATGATTTCATCACTCACTCAGAGCCAGACATGCTGGAATGTGAAGTCAAGTGGACCTTAGGAAGCATTACTATGAACACAGCTAGTGGAAGTGATGGAATTCCAGGTAAGCTTTTCGAATTCTAAAAGATGATTCTGCTACAATGCTGCATTCAATATGCCAGCAAATTTGGACAACTCAGCAGTGGCCACAGGACTGGGAAAGGTCAATGTTTAATCCCAAAGAAAAGCAATGCCAAAAGAATACTCAAACTACTATACAATTGCGCTCATTTTACATGCTAGCAAGGTAATGTTCAAATCCTTCAAGAGAGGCTTCAACAGTACATGAACTGAGGACTTCCAGATGTACATGCTGGATTTAGAAAAGGCAGAATAACCATAGATCAAATTGCCAACATCCATTGGATTATAGAAAAATCAAGGGAACTCCAGAAAAATATCTATTTCTGGTTCATTGACTATGCTAAAGTCTTGGACTGTGTGGATCACAACAAACTGTTGAAAAAATTCTTAAAGATATGGGAATACCAGACCACCTTCCCTGCCTCCTGAGAAACCTGTATGCAGGTCAAGAAGCAACAGTTAGAACTGGATATGGAACAATAGACTGGTTCAAAATTGGGAAAGGAGTACATCAAGGCTGTATATTTTCACTTTACTTTAGTTCAGTTCAGTTCAGTCACTCAGTTGTGTCCGACTCTTTGCGACCCCATGAATCGCAGCACGCCAGGCCTGCCTGTCCATCACCAACTCCTGGAGTTCACCCAAACTAACTTCCATCGAGTCGGTGATGCCATCCAGCCATCTCATCCTCTGTCGTCCCCTTCTCCTCCTGCCCCCAATCCCTCCCAGCATCAGAGTCTTTTCCAATGAGTCACCTCTTCGCATGAGGTGGCCAAAGGCCAAAGTATTGGAGTTTCAGCTTTAGCATCAGTTCTTCCAAAGAACACGCAGGACTGATCTCCTTCAGAATGGACTGGTTGGATCTTCTTGCAGTCCAAGGGACTCTCAAGAGTCTTCTCCAACACCACAGCTCAAAAGCATCAATTCTTTGGTGCTCAACTTTCTTCACAGTCCAACTCTCACATCTATACATGGCCACTCGAAAAACCATAGCCTTGACTAGACGGACCTTTGTTGGCAAAGTAATGTCTCTGCTTTTGAATATGCTATCTAGGTCGGTCATAATTTTTTTTCCAAGGAGTAAGCATGTTTTAATTTCATGGCTGCAATCACCATCTGTAGTGATTTTGGAGCCCCCCAAAAATAAAGTCTGACACTGTTTCCACTGTTTTCCCATCTATTCCCATGAAGTGATTGGACCAGATGCCATGGTCTTAGTTTTCTGAATGTTGAGCTTTAAGCCAACTTTTCACTTTCCTCTTTCACTTTCATCAAGAGGCTTTTTAGTTCCTCTTCACTTTCTGCCATAAGGGTGTTGTCATCTGCATATCTGAGGTTATTGTTATTTCTCCCAGCAGTTTTATTTAACTTATATGCAGAGTACATCATGTAAAATCCCAGGCTGGATAACTCACAAACTGGAATCTAGATTGCCTTGACAAATATCTACAACCTCAGATATGTAGATGATATCACTCTAATGGCAAGAAGTGAGGAAGAAGTAAAGAGCCTCTTGATGAGGGTGAAAAAACTAAGATCATGGCATCTGGTCCCATTGGTACATGGCAAGTAGATGGGCAAGAAGTGGAAACAGTGGCAGATTTTATTTTCTTCTGCTCCAAAATTATTGTGGATGGTGACTGCAGCCAGGAAATTCAAAGACACTTGCTCCTTTGGCAGAAAAGTTGTGGCAAACCTAGACAGTGTATTAAAAAGCAGAGACATCACTTTGCCAACAAAGGCCTGTATAGTCAAAACTACAGTTTTTCCAGTAGTCAAGTATGGTTGTGCGAGTTTTACCATAAAGAAGGCAAGTGCTGAAGAATTGATGTTTCTGTAATGTGGTGCTGGAGAAGACTCTTGAGAGTACCTTGGACTGCAAGATCATCAAACTATTCAATCATAAAGGAAGCTAACCCTGGATATTTATTGGAAGGATTGATGCTGAGGCTAAACTCCAATACTTTGGCTACCTGATGTGAAGAACTGACTCATTGGAAAAGACCCTGATGCTGGGAAAGATTGAGGGAAGGAGGAGAAGCGGGCAAAGAGGATGAAATGGTTGGATGGCATCATTGATTCAATGGACATGAGTTTGAGCAAACTCCAGGAGATAGTGAGGGACAAGGAGGCCTGGTGTGCTGCAGTCCATGGGGTTGCAAAGTATTATCCGTTACTTACTGACTGGACAGCAACAACAACAAAACCTTGGAAAGACCCAGGACAATGAATTAACTCACCAAAATGGAAACTTTCATTTTAAATACCATCTTCAGCTAAAGACAAACAGAGAATATTCAGGATGGTGGTTTTGAACTTCAAAGGAGAGGAAGGTAAATTGGTGCTATGATGCTGTGCCCAGACGCTCAGTCGTGTCTGACTCTTCTCAGCCCTATGGACTGTAGCCCACCAATTCTTCTGTCTATGGGATTCTCCAGGCAAGAAACATGTAGGGTACCATTTCCTCCTCAAGAATGCTCAAACTACTGCACAATTGCACTCATCTCACATGCTAGTAAAGTAATGCTCAAAATTCTCAAGCCAGGCTTCAGCAGTACGTGAACTGTGAACTTCCAGACGTTCAAGCTGGTTTTAGAAAAGGCAGAGGAACCAGAGATCAAATTGTCAACATCTGCTGGATCATCAAAAAACAAGAGAGTTCCACCAAAACATCTATTTCTGCTTTACTGACTATGCCAAAGCCTTTGACTGTGTGGATCACAATAAACTGTGGAAAATTTTGAGAGATGGGAATACCAGACCACCTGACCTGCCTCTTGAGAACTCTGCATGCACGTCAGGAAGCAACAGTTAGAACTGGACATGGAACAACAGACTGATTCCTAATAGGAAAAGGAGTATGTCAAGGTTGTATATGGTCATACAACTTATTTAACTTCTATGCAGAGTACATCATGAGAAACTCTGGGTTGGAAGAAGCACAAACTGGAATCAAGATTGCTGCGAGAAATATCAATAACCTCAAATATGCAGATGACACCACCCTTATGGCAGAAAGTGAAGAGGAACTAAAAAGCCTCTTGATGAAAGTGAAAGAGGAGAGTGAAAAAGTTGGCTTAAAGCTCAACATTCAGAAAACGAAGATCATGGCATCCGGTCCCATCACTTCATGGGAAATAGATGGGGAAACAGTAGAAACAGTGTTAGACTTTATTGGGGGGGGGGCTCCAAAATCACTGCAGATGGTGACTGCAGCCATGAAATTAAAAGACACTTACTGCTTGGAAGAAAAGTTATGGCCAAACTAGACAGCATATTCAAAAGCAGAGACATTACTTTGCCAACAAAGGTCCGTCTAGTCAAGGCTATGGTTTTCCAGTGGTCATGTATGGATGTGAAAGTTGGACTGTGAAGAAAGCTGAGCACCGAAGAATTGATGCTTTTGAGCTGTGGTATTGGAGAAGACTCTTGAGAGTCCCTTGGCCTGCAAGGAGATCCAACCAGTCCATTCTGAAGGAGATCAGCCCTGGGATTTCTTTGGAAGGAATGATGCTAAAGCTGAAACTCCAGTACTTTGGCCACCTCATGCAAAGAGTTGACTCATTGGAAAAGACTCTGATGCTGGGAGAGATTGGGGGCAAGAGGAGAAGGGGACGACAGAGGATGAGATGGCTGGATGGCATCACTGATTCAATGGACGTGAGTCTGAGTGAACTCTGGGAGTTGGTGATGGACAGGGAGGCATGGCGTGCTGCGATTCATGGGGTCGCAGAGTCGGACACGACTGAGTGACTGAACTGAACTGAACTGAGGGTAACATTTCCTCTCTGGGGGATCAGAGGAGTAAGACACCATTGTCTCCTCTAGGGAATCTTCCTGACCAGGGATTGAACCTGCATCTTTCTGTCTCCTGTATCAGTAGGCAGATTCTTTACCACTAGTGCCACTTAGAATTCATCTGGAGCTTATGGAAAAGCAAATGTTTGGTTCCAGGTTGAGACAATGGGACACAGCATGAACTCTGATCTCTCCATCCCACCACACCTAATCCATACTCTCTGAAGATGTCTCTGGTGATCTCTCTATCATGTCCAGCTCTTTGCAATCCCATGCATGGACAGTAGCCAGCCACTCCCCTGTCCACGGGATTTTTCAGGCAAGAATGCTGGATTGGGTTTCCATTTCCTTCTCCAGGAATCCTCCCAATCCAAGGATCAAACCCAGGTCTCCTGCACTATAGGTGGTCTCCTGCATTGTGGGCAGATTCTTTACCAACTGAGCCACCAGTGAAACCCAGGGGGAGATAAAAAGAAAGACTTTTAGACTCTTCTGTTTCTTAAAAATAATCAGCTTAAATTAATTCTGATGGGAAAGACATATTTAGGGGTGGCAAATTTCGCTCCCCTAAAATTCTAATAAATCACTGGTCCAGCACATGCCAATTATTACACAGGTCAAGTGCAAAGTCAAATTCAAAACTGCAACAAAATTAAACTCTTAGAACAACAGAGGACACTTAGATATTAAAACTTGTCTAAAGTATAAGAATATTAAGTTAGTAATGCTGGAATAATTCCTATAATATTTACAATAAAATCTGGAGCTTTCTTTTAATACATATAACATAGTAAAGAAATATAGAAATTTTATATCATCTAATTATGTGTGGTCATTTAGATTCAACAACTAATAGTGGAATCTTAGTCCTCATTCCGTATCCCTTTCCTGCTCCCCCCCCCCGCCACCCCACAACCCTGGTAGATAAAAGCTCCATTACTTTGGCCACATGCTGTGAAGCGCTGACACATTGGAAAAGACTTTGATGCTGGGAAGGACTGTGGGTGTGAGAAGAAATGGGCAACAGAAGATGAGATAATTGGATGACATCCCTGACTCAGCGGACATGAGTCTGAGCAAACTCCAGGAGACAATGAAGGAAGGACAGAAAAACCTAGTGTGCAGCAGTCTATAGGGTCACAAAGAGTCAGACATACTGAGAGACTGAATAACATCAAGATAAAGGTAAGCTTTATAAGTTTTATTAGCAAGCTAACATTTTAGGTCTTCGTCTATTCTAAACCACATTTAACATATTTACATTTTGACTATGCAACTTTGGATATCTATCTCACTTTATTTTTGCACTTGACTTTTGGCACATTTAATATTTGTTTACCACTTTCCAATAAGCAACCCTCAATGCTTTTCAAACTTGTCAATTTGGGAATTCTTAACATATTTTGGATCCAATTTTTATTATTAAAATTAGAGTAAAACTTAGTAAAGAAATAGATAATAAATTTTGTTTTCTACATTGCAATTCCAGGCACAGGGATTTCAATGAGGATTTGAAAGAACCATTAAGGAATTGGAGCTGTTAATTGATCTGATTCTCTAATTAGCACGATAGACATATGGCCAATGACTATATCTTTCCAAGAATTGTGGCTGTTGGCTAACAGAAGGTGCTCACTTGCTATGAGTATGATAACAGTTAAATTTTGAGAGCCACTGCATTTTAAAGCAATTGTCTCCCCAAAAGTCTGACCCTTTCACCTTGTCTATTACTTTATTCTTTCTTAATGGTGTGTGTGTGTGTATGCCCAGTCATGTCTGACTCTGCAACCCCATAGACTACAGCCTGCCAGGCTCCTATGTCCATGGGATTCTCTAGGCAAGATTTCTGGAGTGGGTTTCCATTTCCTTTTCCAGGGGATCTTCCAAACCCAAGGATTGAATTGGCATCACTTGTGTCTCCTGCATTGGCAGGGGAGGTTCCGTACCACTGTGTCACTTGGGAAGCCCTAATAATGGTATAAGGGACTTTTTTATTGTGAAGTTTAATGGGAATGCCTCTTAATTTTCAGAAGCAATGTATTGTTATTATACATATATTTTACTTTCATGTAATAGTTATTTTTTTAATTTTTAGTTTGCCCAAATCTTTTATTCAATTTTTTTTTTAATTTTGGAAATAGTGTTTGAAACATCTATACAGAGGAGACAAGGACAACATATGGATGAGATGACATTTATAACAGATTTCTTTATTTCTTTATATTGGCCCATTCTTGCATTTTATTTCTCAAAAGTAGTTTAGCCTTTCAAAATTTCTGCTGAATTGGATGCGATTATTATTAAAGAACGTTGCTGTTGTTTAGTTGCTAAGTCATGTCTGACTTGCAACCCCATGGACTGCAACAAACCAGGCTTCCCTGTCCCTGTCCTTCACTATCTCATGGAGTTTGCTCAAACTCATGTTCCTTGAGTTGGTGATGCTATCCAACCATCTCATCCTCTGTCGCCCCATTCTCTTCCATTCTTCCATCTTTCCCAGCATTATGGTCTTTTCCATTGAGTCAGCTCTTCACATCAGGTGGCCAAAGTACTGGAGCTTCAGTATCAGTCTTTTCAGTAATATTCAGAGATGGTTTTCTTTAGGATGGACTAGCTTGATCTAGTTGCAGACCAAGGGACTCTCAAGACTCCTCTCTAGCACCACAACCCAAAAACATCAATTCTTTGGCACTCAGCCTTCTTATGGTCCAACTCTCACATCCATACATGACTATTGGATAAACCATAATTTTGACTCTACAGACCTTCATCAGCAAAGTAATGCCCTCACTTTTCAATATGCTGTTTGTCATAGCTTTTCTTCCAAGGAGCAAGCACGTTTTACTTTCATAGCTACAGTCACTGTCGGCAGTGATTTTAGAGCCCAGGAAAATAAAATCTGTCACTGTTTCCACTTTGTCCCCTTTTATTTGACATTGACTGATGGGATCAGATGCCATGATCTTAGTTTTACAAACATTGAGTTTTAAGCTAGTTTTTTCACTCTCTTTCACCCTCATCAAGAGGCTCTTTAGCTTCCTATTCACTTTCTGCCATTAGAGTGGCATCATCTGTATATCTGCAGTTGTTCATATTTCTCAAGGCAAACTTGATTGCAGCTTATGAGTCATCCAGCCTGGCATTTCACATGATGTACTCTGCATATAAGCTAAATAAGCAAGGTGACAACATACAACCTTGTCTTACTCCTTTTCAGTTTTGAACCAGTCTGTTACATGTCCAGTTCTAACTCTTCCTTCTTGACCTGCATATAAGTTTCTCAGGAGGCAGGGAAGGTGGTCTGGCATTCCCATCTTTTAAAGAGTTTTTCACAGTTTGTTGTCATATTTTAAAATTATGAAGTAATATATAAGAAAGATCAAAATTTTTCTTCTGCATGCCTTTTTTAAAAGATTTTGGTTCAGAGTTATGTAAATGTCATAGAAAGAATTGACAGTATTTATAGGGTTTCTGTGCCTCAGCAGAGAATTTGTGACAAGGAAATGTGGTCCCTTAAAAGTTAGAAAATAAAAACTTATTTCTTAGACTTCAGAGCAAAGATTCTTTGCTGGTGCTACAATCTTGATGGGGATACAGTAATTAAATGGATTTTTCCCCCCTCAAATCACTCTCTGAACCATTCTTACACCCAGCCCAGATCCACATATCTTAGTCCTCTGAAAGACGAGGTACTGCAGGGTAAGTAAGTAAGTAAGTGTTAGTTGCTCAGTCGTGCCCAATTCTTTGTGACCCCATGGACTGCAGCTCACAAGGCTCCTCTGCCCATGAGATTTTCCAGGCAAGGATACTGGAGTGGGTTACCATTTCCTTCTCCAGGGGATCTTCCAAACCCAGGGATCGAACCCAGGTCTCCTGCGCTGCAGGCAGATTCTTCACCAACTGAGCTACAAGGGAAGCAGAAAGGTAAGAGAGGGGATCACAGATTTAAACTGACTAGACTGAAAGTGAAGTCACTCAGTTGTGTCCGATTCTTTGCGATCCCATGGACTGCAGCCTACCACGCTCCTCCTTCCATGGGATTTTCCAGGCAAGAGTACTGGAGTGGGTTGCCATTTCCTTCTCCAGGGAATCTTCCTGACCCAGGGATCGAACCCGGGTCTCCCGCATTGCAGGCAGATTCTTTACCAACTGAGCCACCAGTGAAGCCTGCAGGGTTAGGTAGTGGTTAAGGATGGTGTTTGGAACCAGACACACTTGGATTTGAATGCCAACTTCAGTCTTACAAATCTGATTTTACCTTTCTAGGTCCCACTACAGGTAGATGTAAAATGGAATAAAAATACTCTGCTGTATAAATTTATACTCAATTTATATTCAAACAAGACCTTACATGTCAAGAATTAGCAAAAGATTTGGAAACAAGGCATTTTGCTCTTCTGCTATTTTTTAAGAAATCCAATACCATGTTTCCACCTAATACTTGATATAAAAATGAGTTATTCATCAGGTAATTCTTAAAAGGATTGAATTTTGTTATATTGTCAAGAAATATACTGAAATGCCTCATCCATACTCTTAAAAAGGTCTCATATTTTTTGACCAAAGACTGTCAGTTCTAGGCTGATTTAAGTTCTCTATATTAATGCAAACTGCAGCTATTAATAGCCAAAGAAAAATGAGTCATTAATCTTTTTTGTTGCTATCAACAAAATGGGTATCACTTTTGAAATAAAAAGATACAATACAGGTTCATTTTAGGATAGTAAGAGCCAGCTTCTGGTTAAAAACTAGAAAGACAAGCTCCATACTAGGAAAATTTAAGGAAAATAACATTTTATACCAAGTGTGAAAGTGTTAGTTGCTCAGTCATATCCAACTCTTTGTGACCTATGCACTGTAGCCCACCAGGGTCCTCTTTCCATGAAATTATCCAGGCAAGAATACTGGAGTGGGTCACCATTTCCTACTCCAGGGGATTTTCCCGACCTAGGGGTCAAACTTGTATCTCTACATTGCAGGCAGTTGTTCTTTATCGTCTGAGCCAGCGGGGAAGTCCCATACTGACTGATGACCATCTGAATATTTGAGTGGAGATAATAATTAGATACTTCCTTTCTTGCCCATGTAGATCAAGAATGTTGCTTACTATAGCAGTAAATAAAGAATGTTTTGGTCATCAAGCCTTTAGCTACTACAGTCACTCCCAACGTAGCACCTTGAGGGGATTCATGATGAAGAAAAACAGGATACTGGCCCTCAATAGTTAAGGTACTTATCAAAGGAATAATTTCTGTAAGTCCAGACTCTCACATCTTCCCATACACAGGAGAACACTAAATCCATTTGCCGGGAGCCACCACGGGAGATCCCACCCATGACAAATGTCATGCGGAGAGGCCTGATGGGCAAAGGCGAGATCAGGCCTCGAGGGGCCCCCCTTCTCGAGCATCTACCCCCAAACCAGAATCTGTCTGTTTTATTATTTCATGACTTTCACCAACTCCTCTGACATTAACAGGGGGCTATCCCTGACCACCTTTCTGTGGAGAAAATCAACTTAGGGCTCTAGCTAATAAGTCTCCTGGACATGAGGGGAATATTTCAATTCAAACTCCCTCTGTTAGCATTCTAGCTTGCTTGGCGGGTTTATCCAGACTCTTGCAGCTATGCATATGATTGTTCACAGCCTCCCAACTGTGAGAGGAAGCCTAAAACATAGAGCCTTTCAAAGAGTTAAAAACTATTAGAGTAGTGCTGGTGTAAGATTTCATTATTGGGCCAATGCTTGTTGCTAAGATCCCATATTGCTTATCCACTGTGCACCTGGGAGTGCATTAGTTAACACAGTTGGAATGTAAGAAAAACAAGCAGTAACCTTGGAATTAACCACATCAGACTTTTGAGCTAATTGGTTCTTTCTTTCTTGTAACTCACTGCACCTTTGCTCCATGAAAAATGTAACTCTGTTTAGCATTTTCTGAGGCTGACATAGATTAGAAATATAAAGAAAAAACATTTCAAGGGAAAATAAGTTTTCTGGTAAAATGGCAACTCACTCCAGTGTTCTTGCCTGGAGAATCCCAGGGATGGCGGAGCCTGATGGGCTGCTGTCTATGGGGTCGCACAGAGTCGGACACGACTGAAGCGACTTAGCAGCAACAGCAGCAGCCTTTATCAAAAGAGGGTCATAAAATATTCACAGGCCTCCAAGGCCAGAAGATAATGTACACAATACTGTTCATGGGAAAGGTATGCAGAAAAAATCCTGGTTTTGATAAAGGCAAAACAGATGTAATCTTTGGGCTGACTCTGTATGACTTTGCATCTTTCATTTCCCTCTATATACAAGTTAAGGTATAAAAGTCCCTTTTGAAAATAAAGTAATGGGCCTCGCTCCAACAAGCTTGGTCAACCCGTGTCTTTTCTTTTCTTTTCTTTTCTTTTTCTCTCTTACTCTCTTTTTCAGGCTGATCCCTTGGAGCATAGAGGCTCTCTGCGTTCACTTATCTGCCTGGGTTTCTAAGACCTGAACGGGAAGACGTTCTGCGTCTTCACTCCCTCGGGAGACCGGGAGGGCACCTGTAGCCTCCGTGAACAGAGCAAGCTCCTTGTCTCAGGGCTTTATTGGCTTTCTGTGTAAACCAAGGAATATTAGCCTCTTTCTCCCCTCTATTCCTCTCTCATTCATTTATTCATTCATTCGCCAACGCCGTTTCTCCTTCGGGTCCCCTGGATCCTGCGGGTACTGGACCCCGGCATCCATTAACTTGAGATGTCTGGTTTACTTTAATAGTAAACTTCTGATGTTCTGATAACCTAGTTTTTTGTTTTTATGCAAAAACTTCTATATATCTGGCTCCTCCCATACAGAACACTCACTCATAGCTATTTGAGAGGCTGTCTCCAGGGCTTAAGTCTTCAGTAAGTCCACCAAACAAAACAAAAATAAGGTTCTAGAAATTCTAGTTCTGTGCAGTGCTTAGTCACTCAGTTGTGTCCAATTCTTTACAGCCCCATGAACTGTAGCACACCAGGCTCCTCTGTCCATGGAGACTCTCCAGGAAAAAATACTGGAGTGGGTTGCCATGCCATCCTTCAGGGGATCTTACCAATCGAGGGATGGAACCCAGGTCTCCTGCATTGCAGGCAGATTCTTCACTGCACCTGAGCCACAGATGGCTTTGAAATTCTAGAGAGGAGTCCAACAATTCACCTGTAAATTTTATAACTCTTTAGGTTACATTGAGAACTATTCTTCATCTAAGAATGGATGAAAGTAGTGTAAGCTGATGCAGACTATTGACATAAAACAGACTGTCAGATATTTCCCCAACAAAAATGAGTTTTTTTAAGATCAGTAAAGAATTGCAATTCACAGCTGACAACCTTGGTGGGCTATGCAGATGTCAAGGCACAGCAAGGGAAGGAGAACTCTTCAACAGAGGAAACAGAAAAGTGGGAAAGCTGTCATAAACAGGAAGAACTTCCCTGGTGGCTCAGGCAGTAAGGAATCTGCCTGCAGTGCAGAAGACCTGGGTTCAATCCCTGGGCCAGGAAGATCTCCTGGAGAAGGAAATGGCAACCCACTCCAGTATTCTTGCCTGAAGAATTCCATGGACATAGAAGCCCAGTGGGCTACAATCCACGGGGTCACAGGGTTGGCCATGACTGAGTGACTAACACACACACACACACACACACACACACACACATCATAAACAACGAGTCCATGCCTTTTCATTGGCTGGAATGTTGCCAGGAAGGAAGAGACTTCTTCCCAGTGGGCTCTCTACTTCCCAGAGGGAAAGCTTCCTCCCCCTTATATGGCATGAGAGCTCCCCATTCTGGTCTCCCAAATTTATCTGATTGAGGATTCTGCTTACTATAATAAAATTTTATATGACTATGACCAATGGATGGAACAATGTGGAAAAACAGCCCATCATTGTCTAATATTATTAGGTTTTGATTATAGAAACATATATTCACCTTTTTTAAAAAAATAAGAAGATGCCTTGCTTTGAATTTATTAAACATCTTTATACTGCCACTCTCAATTCAGTTCAGTTCAGTCACATTACTCATTTCTGACTCTTTGTGATCCCATGGACTGCAGCATGCCAGCCTTCACTGTCCATCATCAGTTCCCAGAGCTTGCTTAAACTCATGTCCATTGAATCATTGATACCATCCAACCATCCTGTCCTCTGTCACCCACTTCTCCTCCTGCCTTCAATCTTTCCCAGCATCAGGGTCTTTTCTAATGACTCCATTGTTCTCATCAGGTGGCCAAAGTATTGGAGCTTTAGCTTCAACATCAGTTCTTCCAATGAAAATTCAGGACTTGTTTTTTTGTTTGTTTGTTTTATTTTTATTTATTTATTTTTTTTTTAGGATTCACTGGTTTGATCTCCTTGTAGTTCAAGGAACTCTCAAGAGTCATTTCCAACACCACAGTTCAAAAGTATCATTTCTTTGGCGCTCAGCTTTCTTTATGGGCCAACTCTCACATTCATACATGACTACTAGAAAAACCATAGTTTTGACTATGCAGACTTTCATCAGCAAAGTCATGTCCTTGCTTTCACAAAGAATCAGCCAAGACTGGGTAATTTTCACTTTCACTTTCATTAGGTTTGTCATAGCTTTTCTTCCAAGGGACAAGCATCTTTTAATTTCTTTGCTGCAGTCACTAGCTGCAGTGATTTTGGGGCCCAAGAAAATAAAGTTTGTCACTGTTTCCATTTTCTCCTCATCTATTTGCCATCAAGTGATGGGACCAAATGCCATGATCTTAGTTTTTTGAATGTGGAGTTTTAAGCCAGCTTTTTCACTCTCCTATTTCGCTTTCATCAAGAGGCTCTTTAGTTTCTCTTCATTTTCTACCATAAGAGTGGTGTCATCTGTTAATGACATTTCTATGGGCAATCTTGATTCCAGCTTGTTCTTCATCCAGTCCAGATAAGTTAAATAAGTTGGGTGACAATATACAGCCTTGATGTGCTCCTTTCCCATTTGGAACCGGTCTGTTGTTCCACATCTGGTTCTAACTGTTGCTTCTGGACCTGTGTACAGAATTCTCAGGAGGCAGGTTATGTGGTCTGGTATTTCCATCACTTGAAGAATTTTCCAGTTTGTTGTGATCCACACAGTCAAACACTTTAGCATAGTCAATGAAACAGAAGTAGATGTTTTTCTGGAATTCTCTTGCTTTTTCTATGATACAATGGATGTTGGCAATTTGATCTCTCATTCCTCTGCCTTTTCTAAATCTAGCTTGATCATCTGAAAGTTCTCAGTTCATGTACTATTGAAGCCTAGCTTGGAGCATTTTGAACATTACTTGGCTCGCATGTGAAATGAGTAAAACTGTATGAAATGAGTGCAATTGTGCAGTAGTTTGAACTTTCTCTGGCATTGCCTTTTTTGAAATTGGAATGAAAACTGACATTTTTCAGTCCTGTGGTCACTGCTGAGTTTTCCAAATTTGTTGGCATATTCAGTGGCAGCATTTTAAGAGCATCATCTTTTAGGATTTGAAATAGCCCAGCTGGAATTCCATCACCTCCACTAGCTTTGTTCATAGTGATGCTTCCTAACTCCCACTCAACTTCACACCCCAAGATATCTGTCTCTAGGTGAAGGATCACAACATTGTGGTTATCTGGGTCATTAAGATTTTTTTGTATGTTTCTTCTGTGTATTCTTGCCACCTCTTCTTAATATCTTTTGCTTCTGTTAGGTCCAAACATTTATGGTTTTTGTCCTTTATTGTCCCCATCTTTGCACGAAACATTCGCTTGGTATCTCTGATTTTCCTGAATAGGTCTCTAGTCTTCCCTGTTCTGTTGTTTTCCTCTATTTCTTTGTGTTGATCACTTCAGAAAGCCTTCTTCTCTGTCCTTGTTCTTTTTTGGAACTCTGCTTTCAGATGGATATATCTTTCCTTTTCTCTTTTGCCTTTCATTTCTCTTCTTTTCTCAGCTATTTGTAAGGCCTCCTCAGACAACCATTTTGCCTTTCTTTTTCTTGGGGATGGTCTTGGTCGCTGACTCCTATGCAATATCACAAACTTCTGTCTGTAGTTCTTCAGGCACTCTGTCTATCAGGTCTAATCCCTTGAATATATTTGTCACTTCCACTGTAAGAGATTTGATTTAGGTCATATCTGAATGGTCTAGTGGTTTTCCCTACTTTCTTCAATTTCACTCTGAATTTGGCAATAAGAAGTTCATGAACTGAGCCATAGTCAGCTCCTGGTCTAATGTTTTCTGACTGTATAGAGCTTCTCCATCTTCAGCTACAAATAATATAATCAATCTGATTTTGGTATTGACCATCTAGTGTGATGTCCATGTGTAGAGTTGTCTCTTGTGTTGTTTGAAGAGTGTGTTTGCTATAGCCTGTGGGTCCTCTTGGCAAAACTCTGTTAGCCTTTGCCCTACTTCATTCTGTATTCCAAGGCCAACTTGCCTGTTACTCTAGATATCTCTTGAACTCCTACTTTTGGATTCCAGCCCCCCGTGATGCAAAGGACATCTATTTTTTGTGGTTAGTTCTAGACGGTCTTGTAGGTCCTCATAGAACTGTTCTCTTTCAGTTTCTTTGGCATTAGCAGTTGGGGCATAGACTTGGATTATGGTGATATTGAATGGTTTGCCTTGGAAATGAACAGAAATCATTCTGTCAATTCTGGGATTTCTTTGGAAGGAATGATGCTAAAGCTGAAACTCCAGTACTTTGGCCACCTCATGAGAAGAGTTGACTCATTGGAAAAGACTGATGCTGGGAGGGATTGGGGGCAGGAGGAGAAGGGGACAACTGAGGATGAGATGGCTGGATGGCATCACGGACTCGATGGACGTGAGTCTGAGTGAACTCCGGAAGATGGTGCTGGACAGGGAGGCCTGGCGTGCTGCGATTCATGGGGTCGCAAAGAGTCGGACACGACTGAGCGACTGAACTGAACTGAACTGAACTGCATTTTGTAACTACGAGAGCTACTCCACTTCTTCTAAGGGATTCTGGCCGATAGTAGTACTAATATAATTTATGAACTATTTTTGGCTATTTTAGTTAGGGAAATATTCTGCATCATTCTAACCACTGTGGTGTTGGAGAAGACTCTTGGGAGTCCCTTGGACTTCAAGGAGATCCAACCAGTCCATCCTTAAGGAAATCAATCCTGGGTGTTCATTGGAAAGACTGATGTTGAAGCTGAAACTCCAATATTTTGGCCACCTGATGCAAAGATCTGACTCATTTGAAAAGACCCTAATGCTGGGAAAGATTGAAGGCAGGAGGAGAAGAGGACAACAGAGGATGAGATGGTTAGATGGCATCACTGACTCAATGGACATGAGTTTGGGTAAACTACAGGAGTTGGTGATGGACAGGGAGGCCTGGCGTGCTGCAATTCATGGGGTCACAAAGAGTCGGACATGACTGAATGACTGAACTGAACTGATTCTAACCACTATCATGTTCAGAATATCTAATACATCACAGGAGTTTAAAGATAATTTTTTTTGAATTCTAATTGTATACTGAATACAGTCATGATAAACTGATCTCTTCTAAAAAGCCTAATACATGAAGAAATGCATTGAGCTTTTAGTAATTCCCAGTAGGTATAGATAGACTCTACCAAGTACTCTTCAGTTTAGTTCAGTCACTCAGTCGTATCCGACTCTGCAAGCCATGAATCGCATCACGCCAGGCCTCCCTATCCATCACCAACTCCCGGAGTTCACTCAGAGTCACGTCCATCGAGTCTGTGATGCCATCCAGCCATCTCATCCTCTGTCATCCCCTTCTCCTCCTGCCCCTAATACCTCCCAGCATCAGAGTCTTTTCCAATGAGTCAACTCTTCCCTTTAGCATCATTTCTTCCAAAGAAATCCCAGGGCTGATCTCCTTCAGAATGGACTGGTTGGATCTCCTTGCAGTCCAAGGGACTCTTAAGAGTCTTCTCCAATACCACAGTTCAAAAGCATCAATTCTTTGGTGCTCAGCTCTCTTCACAATCCAACTCTCACATCCATACATGACCACAGGAAAAACCATAGCCTTGACTAGACAGACCTTAGTCGGCAAAGTAATGTCTCTGCTTTTGAATATGCTATCTAGGTTGGTCATAACTTACCAAGTACTCTTAATGCTGTATTCTCATTAACAGAAGTCAATCTACAAACCTTTCAATTGTTTACTAGTTGACCCACTCTTTCAAGTGCTGCCATTATTCTTGGGATGTAAGAGAAGAATCTATCATTAACTCTATGATGGGATTATGATTATAGATAAATTCCATAATTAAAGACTGCTATTCATGAAACACAGTATGAGCACTCCTGGATCTGAAATATCTGACTGGGGTTATATCACACATATCTGTCTGTAAGTTATCATTAATAAATTCATGTTAGAACCCAGCCAAAAAATAATTATAAACCTCCAATGGGAAAGAATGTTACAATGTAGTTCTGGGTTGTTTTTTTTTAATGGTATCCATGGCAATCATCATCTAGGCATCCTTAACTGCTAAAATTAAAAGCAAAATTGCTTATCTAGGTAGATGGCCTATAGATTTTTATCAAATTATTTTAGATAACTTTGATCCAAAAAGAAGAATATATTTATTATATAACACACACACGCACACATTCTTTCTCTCTCCCCAGCCCCATCTCTTTCCTTCTGTCTCTCCTTTCCTCTTTGAAAAAACTGAAGTCCAGAGACGTAAGTGAACTGGCCTCTAAATGCAATTTTCCTTGTCACACAGTTAAACAGAACTGGGGCCAGAACTGCCTTCTGGTTTTCCTGTCCAATTCTTATTTCCATTATACTCATGGTCTTTTCTCCCTTATCAATATTTTGAAAGCAAGTCTTACATTATGTTATGTAACCTACTAGTGCATTATCAAACATGTATTATCAAACAAATTAAGTCCAGAAAGTTATATCCTCTTTGGTACCTATACATAAATTGTATCATTTTGCTTAGTTAGGATCTGAACACTCTAAGATTGTTTTTTTTCTCTGATTCCAAGGTAGAATTCTTAGAGATAAGAATATCCTTCCCACTTATTTGATTGGATGTCTGACAGGCTTTGGTAATTGAAACTAATTGAATCATTAACCTACATATATCAAAAAGTGCTTTAATGATAGGTCTATTAGAACTTGATGAACAGTTATTAGATGTCAACCTTATGCTTCTTACTCTTAAACAGCTGTCTTCAAGTAAACAGTAGGTTCAAGTTTGGGAAATATTATTCCTCCATATCTTTACAAATTCCCAACATATAATTATTTATCACAATATTATATTCCTTCATTGTTTGTAATTTATTGTACAAGCCACATTGCTTCAGGACTTTGAAATTATTAACTCATTCAAATTATCAATTAATATTAAATACCATTACTTTCTGAAATATTTTTATCATTCCAATGCATTTTCCATTATACTTGCTTCCTGAAAACTGAGGTTTTTAAGCATACAACTAGGCAGCATTTAGATCAGATGCCCCTCCTTTAGATACATTGTTTCTTTCCAAAATTATGTAGCACTGACAAAAGTCACATAAGCTTCAATGTAATTGGAATTATATTCTCAGAATGGAGGAGCTGGGCAGAGAAATAAGTATTTGGGGCCTTATTATACTTTTAATTTCTGATATCTTTTGTAGATTGTTTTGCAAAGTTATTTTTTAAATGTGCAGCATTTTCACAAAATTATAATTCAGAGACTCTGCTTGCATATTATGCTATTATTTCATAACATAAATGGGAGACAAGAACAGAAAGGGAGCCAAGAACAAAACAAATGAAAGAGAGAAGCGTTAGAAATTTCGGCATGGTAAATAATTCATATCATGGCAGATTACATTAGCAAACATTTAAGTTACATTGAAGAAAACATAATATTCTCAAGATCCACTCTTTCAGAAATTTTAAAGTAAATAAAATTGCAAGTAATAAAATTTCAATGTTATAAACTATAGTTCTCACCACACACATGAAAAAAAGGTAAGCATGCGTGGTGATAGATAAGCTAGCTTGATGAGGGACATCATTTCACATTGTGTATATATTCAAACTATCACACTGTACACATTAAATATATATAACATCTATTTCTGCTTTATTGACTATGCCAAAGCCTTCAACTGTGTGGATCACAATAAACTGTGGAAAATTCTGAAAGAGATGGGGATACCAGACCACCTGACCTGCCTCTTGAGAACTCTGTATGCAGGTCAGGAAGCAACAGTTAGAACTGGACATGGAACAACAGACTGGTTCCAAATAAGAAAAGGAGTACATCAAGGCTGTATATTGTCACACTGCTTATTTAACTTATATGCAGAGTACATCATGAGAAATTCTGGGCTGGATGAAGCACAAGCTGGAATCAAGATTGCCAGGAGAAATATCAATAACCTCAGATATGCAGATGACACCACCCTTATGGCAGAAAGTGAAGAGGAGCTAAAAAGCCTCTTGATGAAAGTGAAAGAGGAGAGTGAAAAAGTTGGCTTAAAACTCAACATTCAGAAAATGAAGATCATGGCATCTGGTCCCATCACTTCATGGGAAATAGATGGGGAAACAGTGGAAACAGTGACAGACTTTATTTCTTTGGGCTCCAAAATCAGTGCAGATGGTGATTGCATCCAAGAAATTAAAAGACGCTTACTCCTTGAAAGGAAAGTTATGACCAACCTAGATAGCATATTCAAAATCAGAGACATTACTTTGCCAACAAAGGTCCATCTAGTCAAACCTACGGTTTTTCCTGTGGTCATGTATAGATATGAAAGTTGGACTGTGAAGAAAGCTGAGTGCCAAAGAATTGATGCTTTTGAACTGTGGTATTGGAGAAGACTCTTGAGAGTCCCTTGGACTGCAAGGAGATCCAACCAGTCCTTTCTAAAGGAGATCAGTCCTGGGTGTTCTTTGGAAGGACAGATGCTAAAGCTGAAATTCCAATACTTTGGCCACCTCATGTGAAGAGATGACTCATTGGAAAAGACCCTGATGCTGGGAGGGATTGGGGGCAGGAAGAGAAGGGGACGACTGAGGATGAGATGGCTGGATGGCATCACTGACTCAATGGACATGAGTCTGAGTGAACTCCAGGAGTTGGTGATGGACAGGGAGGCCTGGCATGCTGCAGTTCATGGGGTCACAAACAGTCGGACACGACTGAGCAACTGAACTGAACTGATGTTGCCTACATGGATATTTACAAGTATGTTACATCTGTTTTTGGATTGATCCCTTTATTATTAAAACACTTCAACATTTCTTGTAAGGCTAACTTAGCAGTGAGGAACTCCAGCTTTTGCTTGTCTGGGAAACTCTTTCTGTCTCCTTCAATTCTGAATGATAACCTTGCTGGGTAGAGTGTTCTTGGTTGTAAGTTTTTCCATTTCAGTAGTTTGACTATATTCTGCCAGTCATTTGGGGACAATAAGTTTTCTGTTGCAAAATCAGCTGATAATCTTATGGGGGTTCCCTTGTACATAACTGTTTTTCTCTTGCTGCTTTTAAGATTCACTTTTTGCCATTAACTCTTAACATTTTAATTATAATGTCCCTTAGTGTGGGTCTCTTTCAGTTCGTCACTGGGACTCTCCATGATACCTGGACTTGGATGTCAGTTTCCTTCACTAGGTTAGGAAAGTTTTCAGCCACTGTTTCTTTTTTTTTTTTCTTTTAATTTATTTATTTTAATTGGAGGCTAATTACTTTACAATATTATATTGGTTTTACCATACATTGGTTTTCTGCCCCTTTCTCTCTCTCTCTCTTCTTCCAGGACCTCTGTAATGTAAGTGTTAGTACACCTAATATTGTTCCAGAGGTCTCTCAAACTATCCTAATTGTTTTTTTATTCTTTTCTTTTTGGGGGTATACCAACTGGGTGATTTCCACTACACTGTTTTCCAGATCACTGCTCTGATCTTCTGCATGCTTTGATCTACTGTTGATTCCCTCTAGTGTATTTTTCATTTCAGTTATTGTATTCTTCACTTTTGATTTTTTAAAATATTTTCTACCTCTTGCTGATACTCTAAGTTCATCTATTCCTCTCTCAAGTTCACTAAACATGTTTATGACTTTTACTTTGAACACTTATGTTGAAAATTGCTTATCTTCATTTTGTTCAGTCCGTTTTCTGAGTTTTGTCTTGATTTTTCATCTGTAAAGTATTCCTTTGTCTCCTAATTTTGCCTAAATCTCTTTTTTGCTTCTCTGTATTAGGTAAATCAGCTATATCTCTCAGTATTGAAAAACAAGGCCTTAAGTAGGTGTTTTGTGAGGCTCAGTTCAGTTCAGTTCAGTTGCTCAGTCGTGTCCTACTCTTTGCGACCCCATGAATCACAGCACACCAGGCCTCCCTGTCCATCACTACATGAACTCCCAGAGTTCACTCAGACTCACATCCATCGAGTCAGTGATGCCATCCAGCCATCTCATTCTCGGTTGTCCCCTTCTCCTCCTGCCTTCAATCCCTCCCAGCATCAGAGTCTTTTCCAATGAGTCAACTCTTTGCATGAGGTGGCCAAAGTACTGGAGTTTCAGCTTTAGCATCAGTCCTTCCAAAGAAATCCCAGGGCTGATCTCCTTCAGAATGGACTGGTTGGATCTCCTCGCAGTCCAAGGGACTCTCAAGAGTCTTCTCCAACACCACAGTTCAAAAGCATCAACTCTTCAGTGCTCAGCCTTCTTTACAGTCCAACTCTCACATCCATAGATGACCACAGGAAAAACCATAGCCTTGACTAGACGGACCTTAGTCGGCAAAGTAATGTCTCTGCTTTTGAATATACTATCTAGGTTGGTCATAACTTTTCTTCCAAGGAGTGAGCGTCTTTTAATTTCATGGCTGCAATCAGCCGCACAAAACTCCCTCGCCTCCAGCACCAGGGGTATGTCCTCTGTGGGCCATGTCAACCTTGCTGTTATGGTTGGACCTTTGTTGCTGCAGATGTGCTAGTACGTAGGGTGAATCGATGAATCTCCTTCTCCCGGACACTTTTTAAGCAGCTCCCTTTGCACTGGGACTTAGAGTGAGTGAGTCTGTGCATTCAAGGAAAGAACCTCAGCTTTCTATGGCCCTCTGGTTCTCCTGACACAGGCCCTGCTGCTTTTCAAAGCCAGAAGTTATGGGTGCTCGTCTCCTCAGACTGGGGAGCCTGAGTTTGGGCCAAGACCTCTTGCTCTTCAGGGGGAACCTCTGCAATTGTAATATGCTTCCCATTCTGTGGGTCATCACATAAGGACTGTGGCTTCTGAATAGATCATGTTTCTCCATCTCTCACCAGTCTTGATGTGGCCTTTCTTTATACCCTTAGTCAGGGAAAATCTTTTCTGCTAGTCTTCAGGTAATTCTCAAAGATAGTTGTGTATGTAATTGTAGTGTTGGTATGTCCATCAGAGGAGGTGCGCTCTGGATCTTCTTATTCTGCTATCTTGATCCTTAATTAAGTGTATTTTTTAAGGCAAAAATTCTTCAAAGGGTCACTTAATCACATATTTTTTAAAATAAAGCACTTAAATCATCTATTTTAATTTTCATTATCTGCATATTTATAAGATAATTATACATTTACCCTGATTTGTTTTTATCATTAAATCAAAATATTCAGTTAAAGCACTGGTTAAATATTCATGATGAAGAATTAGGTTACACACATCATCTTTAACTATTATTACAAATTGTCTTTGTTAATAAAGCCAATTAAGCTAGCCCAGTGAAACCCAGATAAAGAGAAATTTATCTAAATTCAATTATATACAATATTTAATGGTCTGTTTATTATGCTAAGTATTAAGCTAAATCATGTCCAGTGTAAATGAATCATTATTAGAAAAAGTTAGAGTCATCATTTTAGGAAAGAAAAGTATTTTCATATACATTTTATACTAATGTAATCATTTGAGCAAGAACATAGGTTTATTACATAACTACCATCATATCTATTGATACCAGACACAAAACGAAGGGCTATGGCTACAGAAAGTTCTTTCCAATCATAACTCCAGAAGAAAATCAGTGTTTGACCTTGAACAAGACTGATGTTCTGTTGACTCAACTTCCTTATATACAAATAGATGTCTGTTCTACCTACCTTACATATGAGATGCTTTTAAATAACAGTTCAGTTTTAATCAGGATACTTGACTGGAATATGAAATACTTACTGCCAGAAAATCTTTTTCTAGTATTGTGTGACTAGGCAGTTTTCTTCTGAATCAATATGCTTGCTCATTTTTTTTTTTTGGTTGTTGTTGTTCAGAATTTGGATACAAATATTCACACTTGGCATTAAATACTTTTATACACTTGTTTTGCCTCTCACCTGCCTTGCCAGCTCACACTTAGATCAACATCTAGCAGCAGCAGGGTGGCAAATGTAACCACACTGGGTGACAAAAAGACCAACCAATCCAATTGTTGGATTAAACTTTATCCTCATAATACATGAATTTCAGTACTCACTTAAGGGGTGGATGGAAAATAATTTCTCTTTACTCACACACTTTAATTCAGTTTGTGAGGTAGATTAAAATGTTATTTCCTGTCAAAGGAAATTAAGACACAAAAATGAAGTATGTGCTAGACTATCCCTTTCTAGCTCCCATTTTCTAGGTAAGCAGATGCTCTCAAAAAAAAAAAATAGACCTCAGAGTTAATGACATTCTCCTTTACTAATTTTTCCTAACTATTAATATTCACAACTTTTCCAAAGTAGCTACTTAACAAACCCCTCAAATAAATTAGACCTTCAGATATATATTTATTCTGCATGTATGAAATTACTTGAGAATCCAACAGAATGTTCTGGATCTCTGATCATTTTCCTTGTGTACAGAATATATGCAAAACTTCATTCAGTATTTTGCATTCACTTTTTCATTAAATTTACAAAATAACCCTATGATATAACAGTTCTTATTCTATACCCAGTATCTAGATGACAGTCATAGACACTATGAAACCTAGCCTAGGTTAAAGAGCTAGTAAGTATTAGGGTTGGAATGTAAATTTCACATAAACATGATTTTAAACATTATATAGTTCATATTACTTTAAAAGACCCTGTCAAAAATATTGAAATTATTTCATTGCAAACAAGTAACACACTAAAGTATAAGTTTTACAAGTGCATAATGTTTGATTCCATGGATACACACACATTCATTTCATCATCCTGGTACTGTAGAATAACTCTCAAGCTGGTTTATATCTTTCCTTATCATGAATGATACTGTCATTCTTGAACTTAAATCATTGCCCACGCCTTATAATAACTTTATAGAAGTGGATATACTTTATAGAAGGTATGAATTCATTTGAAATTTTAACTTACACACACACACAATCATATTTACCTGCAGTGAAAAATCACATCACCAAGCATTATAGCATAAAATCTATTTTCCCATGTTCTTGCCATGTCTGCATATTGTATGTGTTTCTGTGTAATAAACTTAATTATAATGTGCATATATGTTAAATGTTATATATATATATAAAACATATATATTTGCTATATGTGTATATACACATATATATGTATTTGTGTGTATATATGGAGGCAGCACAGAGATAGAGAAAGAGGTTATATATTTATGCAATAAATATTTTTGCAGGATAGTGAAAAATGTATGTACAAGTGTTTTTTCATCAGATACTACATGGTAGCTCTCAATGTAGTTGAAGAGGGAACATTATATTTTAGAGTTGTATACAAAATGAGTTCATATGCTAGAGTATGAATAAGATACCAATACATATGGCAACAAGAAAACTTAGAAATAAATTAGAAATACCTTTTAATCTCAGTTAAGTATACTAAATGTCTAAATGTGCCCTTATGTAGGCTTCCCTGGTGGCTCAGATGGTAAAGAATCTGCCTGCAATGCGGGAGACCTCGGTTTGATCCCTGATTTGGGACGATCCCCTGGAGAAGGGAACAGCTACCCACTCCAGTTTTCTGGCCTGAAGAATTCCACGGACAGAGAAGCCTGGCAGGCTACATTTTATGGGTTCGCAAAGAGTCAGACACGATTAAGCAACTCTCGCTTTCACTTTTCTGCCAAAAGAAGCAGACCTGTATGTATTCATCAATGGTTACCTTGTTCTCTAGCTTTCCGTTGGGCTTGGCCAATGAGGAATGTCAGGAGATGAAATGAAGAAATCAGCACAATTATATGCGTTCCTCCAGCTCTCTCACAGTGATAATGGCTTGGTCTGGCTGAATTCTTCAACCAAATTTTACATCATCCTTTCATGTGGCCTTCTCACTAGGACTTTCACATTTTAGTTTCCAGAAGATACTTGCTCTGCTCAGGCTTAATAGTTACACACCTATTCAAAATATCTATTTCATATTGGGTTAATATTGGTAGTTTATAATTTTCAAGCAGTTGGTCTACTTCATCTAAGTTGTCAAAGAAAGGGAAAAGTCCATGGAAAAGGAACAGAGAGAATCATAGTTGCTTTAATCGTAGTAGCTTTTCATAGATGATTTAAATGTTTGTGTCCCCTCATAATTTATATGTTGGAATTCTAATCTCCAATGTGATGGTATTAGGGGTTGGGGCCTTTGGAATGTTCAGATCAGGAGGGCAGAGCCTTAGTGAATGGGATTAGTGACCCTATAAATGAGTCTCTAGAAAGAGCTCTCATTTCTTCCACCACGTGCAGCTACAGCGAAAAGACGTTTGTCTGTGAACCAGAAAACAGATTCTCATCAGACAATGAAACTGCTAGTGCCTTGATCTTGGATTTGCCAGACTACCCCTATACTATTCCTGATAATAGAATCTGTGTTTCTTTCTCCTTCCGTCTCTCCTCTGCCCTGCTTTGAGAGGTAGATCAATTTCATTGATCTTTTCAAAGAACAAGTTCTTCATTTCAAAAGTTCTCTCTACTGTTTTGCAGTTATAAATTTCACTTATTTCTATTCTTATCTTTGTTATTTCTCTTTGCCTTGGTTTTACTTTTCTCTTCTCTCTCTTAACGTGGAAATCTAGGTTTTTGATCTGAGAATTTTCCTCTTTCCTAATGTGAGCATCAGTTCAGTTCAGTTCAGTCGCTCAGTCGTGTCCGACTCTTTGCGATCCCAGGAATTGCAGCACACCAGGCCTCCCTGTCCATCACCATCTCCCGGAGTTCACCCAGACTCACGCCATTGAGTCGGTGATGCCATCCAGCCATTTCATCTTCTGTCGTCTCCTTCTCCTCCTGCCCCCAATCCCTTCCAGCATCAGAGTCTTTTCCAATGAGTCAACTTCGCATGAGGTGGCCAAAGTACTGGAGTTTCAGCTTTAGCGTCATTCCTTCCAAAGAAATCCCAGGGCTGATCTCCTTCAGAATGGACTGGTTGGATCTCCTTGCAGTCCAAGGGACTCTCAAGAGTCTTCTCCAACACCACAGTTCAAACGCATCAATTCTTCGGTGCTCAGCCTTCTTCACAGTCCAACTCTCACATCCATACATGACCACAGGAAAAACCATAGCCTTGACTAGACGGAACTTAGTTGGCAAAGTAATGTCTCTGCTTTTGAATATACTATCTAGGTTGGTCGTAACTTTTCTTCCAAGGAGTAAGCGTCTTTTAATTTCATGGCTGCAGTCACCATTTGCAGTGATTTTGGAGCATAAAAAAATAAAGTCTGACACTGTTTCCACTGTTTCCTCATCTATTTCCCATGAAGTGATGGGACTGGATGCCATGATCTTTGTGAGCATAGACTGCTATAAATTTTCCTTTTATACTACTTTAGCTATAGTCCACAAATTTTGATATGTTAGTTCAGTTCTGTTGTTTAGTCATGTCTGACTCTCTGCAACCCCATAAACTGCAGCATGCCAGACCTCCCTGTCCAGCACAAACTCCCAGAGTTCACCCAAACCCATGTTCATTGAGTCAGTGATGCCATCCAACCATCTCATCCTCTGTCATCCCCTTCTCCTCCTGGCCTCAATTCTTCGCATCAGGTGGCCAAAGTATTGGAGTTTCAGCTTCAACATCAGTCCCTCCAATGAACACCGAGGACTGATCTCTTTTAGGATGGACTGGTTGGATCTCCTTACAGTCCAAGGGACTCGCAAGAGTTTTCTCCACCACCACAGTTCAAAATCATCAATTCTTCAGCACTCAGCTTTCTTTATAGTCCAACTCTCACATCCATACATGACGACTGGAAAAATCACAGCCTTGGCTAGATGGGCCTTTGTTGACAAAGTAGTCTCTGCTTTTCAATATGCTGTCTAGGTTGGTCATAACTTCCCTTCCAAGGAGTAAGCATAAATTTGCAATCTAATTTAGTTCCAGGTATTTTCTGATTCCCCTCGAGCCTTTTTTTTTGACCCACCCATTATTTAGAAGTGTGTTCAGTTTCTACCAATTTGGAAGTTTTCCTGTTATCTTTCCTACTGACTTCTAGTATGATTACACTGGTTGAAGAACACATTGTGTTTGATTTTAGTTCTCTGCATTTAAGGAGTTTTGTTTTATATTCAGGATATGATATATCTTGGTATACATTCTGTGATCACTTGAAGAAACATATTCTTGTGTTGTTGGTTGGAGTGTTCTGTAAGGATTCTGTTGGTTTCATGGTATTCTCTACTTTTATACCCTTGTTGGTTTTCTAATTATTATATGTTTCATTGTGAAAGAGGTGTTGAAGTCTCCGTCTTTAAATGTGGATTTGTTTATTCTTCAATTCCATCAGTTTCTACATCACATATTTTGCATTTCTGTTTTTTGATACACACACATTTAGGATTGCTATCTTCTCAGTGTGTTATCTATGTGTAATGTCCCACAGTGACTCTGGTTACTCTCTTTAATAAATATAGAGCCACTAATACATTTTAAAATTATATTTTTTCATGAAACATATCTTTCATCCCTTTGTTTTCAGTCTGCCTATGTTGTTATACTTAAAATAAGGTTTTTTTTTTTTTCTTAATAGACAGTAGATAGGTTATAATTTTTCATCCACTTTGCCAATGTCTTCTAACCAGTGCATTTTAACCATATATTCTAATCTAATTCATGATACCTTAGGGGTTAAATATGTCAATTTAATTTTTTTCCTCTTGGTTCACTTCAGTTCTTCAAATTTTAATGAGGCTTCTTTTATGGCCCAGGATATTTTGAGCCATAAAAATCCAGCTCACTGAATCTTCCCCTAATCTCTATCCTGCTACTGAGCATATGCACTGAGCTTTTCACATCTATTTTATTTTCCTACCTTTTGTGGAAGAACATTTTTAGAATTTCATTTTGATTTATTTATAGTGTTTTGAGTGTGTCTATATAGCTTTTAAAGATTACCCTGGGTATTACTATATACATAGAGTAATGTATATCTATATACAATGTACTAGTGTCATCATTTTACCAGTTCTCAGTTCAGTTGAGTTGCTCAGTTGTGTTCGACTCTTTGCGACCCCATGGACTGAAGCACGCCAGGCATACCTGTCCACCACCAACTCCCGGAGCTTACTCAAGCTCATGTCTATCACGTCAGAGATGCTATCCAACCATCTTATCCTCTATCGTCCCCTTCTCTTCCTTCCTTCAATCTTTCCCAGCAACAGGGTCTTTTTTAATCAGTCTGTTCTTCGCATCAGGTGCCAAAGTATTGGAGTTTCAGCTTCAGCATCAGTCCTTCGAATGAATATTCAGGACTGATATCCTTTAGGATGGACTCGTAGGATCTCCTTGCAGTCCAAGGGACTCTCAAGAGTCTTCTCCAACATCACAGTTCAAAAGCATCAATTCTTCGGTGCTCAGCTTTCTTTATAGTCCAACTGTCACATCCATACAAGACTATTGGAAAAACCATAGCTTTGACTAGACGGACCTTTGGTAAAGGGAAAAAAGTTGACAAAGTAATGCTTCTGCTTTTTAACATGCTGTCTAGGTTGGTCATAGCTTTTCTTTGAAGGAACAAGCATCTTTTAATTTCATGGCTGCAGTCACCATCTCAGTGATTTTGGAGCCCAAAAGAGTAAATTCTCTCACTGTTTCCATTCTCTCCCCATCTATTTGCCATGAAGTGATGGGACCAGATGCCATGATCTTCGTTTACAAATGTTGAATTTTAAACCAATTTTTCACTCTCCTATTTCACTTGCTTCAAGAGGCTCTTCAGTTCTTAATTGTATTCTGCCATAAGGGTGGTGTCATCTGCGTGTCTAAGGTTATTGATAATTCTTCCAGCAATCTTGATTCCAGCTTGTGCTTCATCCAGTCCAGAGTTTTGCATGATGTACTCTGCATATAAGTTAAATAAGCAGGGTGACACTACACAGCTTTTACATACTCCTTTCCCAGTTTGGAACCAGCCTATTGTTCCATGTTCAGTTCTAACTGTTGCTTACTGACCTGTATACAGGTTTCTCAAGAGGAAGGTCAGGTGGTCTGGTATTCCCATCTCTCGAAGAATTTTCCACAATTTGTTGTGATCCACACAATCAAAGACTTTGGCATAGTCAATAAAGCAAAAGTAGATGTTTTTTTTCTGGAACTCTCTTGCTTTTTCAATGATCCAGCAGAGGTTGGCAATTTGATCTGAACTTTCTCTGCTTTTTCTAAATCCAGCTTGAACATTTGGAATTTCATGGTTCACAAACTGTTGAAGCCTTGCCTGGAGAATTTTGAGCATTACTTTGCTATCCAGTGAAATGAATGCAATTGTGTGGTAGTTTAACATTCTTTGGCATTGCCCTTCTTTGGGATTGGAATGAAAAATGATCTTTTCTGGTACTGTGGCCACTGCTGAGCTTTCCAGATTTGCTGGCATATTGAGTGCAGCATTTTCACAGCATCATCTTTTAGGATTTGAAATAGCTCAACTGGAATTCCATCACCTCCACTAGCTTTGTTCATAGTGATGCTTCCTAAGGCCCACTTGACTTTTGCATTCCAGGATGTCTGGCTCTAGGTGAGTGGTCACACCATTGTGGTTATCTGTGTCATGAAGATATTTCTGTGTATTCTTGCCACTTCTTCTTAATATCTTCTGCTTTTGTTGGGAAAAGTCCCAGCATCAGGGACTTTTCCATTGGGTCGGCTCTTCCCATTAGGTGGCCAAAGTATTGGATGTTCAGCCTCAGATTCAGTCCATCCAGTGAACATTCAGGATTGATTTTCTTTAGGATTGACTGCTTTGATCTCCTTGCAGTCCAAGGAACTTTCAAGAGTCTTATATAATACCACAATTCAAAAGGATTGTTTGGTGCCTAGCCTTCTTTTTCTTCTTCAATAAAATTAGAGATACCAAGGTAATAGTTCATGCAAAGATGGGCATAATAAAGGACAGAAATGCTATGCAGTTAACAGAAGCAGAAGATATTAAGAGGAGGTGGCAAGAATACAAAGAAGATCTTCAAAATATAATACAGAAAAGACCTTCATGACCCAGATAAATGACCACACCATGACAATGGTGTGATCACTCACCTAGAGCCAGACATCCTGGAATGCAGAGTCAAGTGGGCCTTTTAGGAAGCATCCATATCAACAAAACTAGTGGAAGTGATGGAATTTCTGTTGAGCTATTTCAAATCCTGAAAGATAATGCTGTGAAAGTGCTGCACTCAATATGCCAGCAAATTTGGAAAACTCAGCAGGGACCATGTGACTGGAAAAGGTCAGTTTTTATTCCAATCCCAAAGAAGGACAATAGCAAACAATTTTCAAACTGCCGCACAAATGCACTCATCTCATATTCTAGCAAAGTAATGCTCAAAATACTCCAACTCAGGCTTCAACAGTATGTGAACCGTGAACTTCCAGGCATTTATGCTGGATTTAGAAAAGGTAGAGGAACCAGAAATCTAATTGCCAACATACTTGGGTCATAGAAAAAGCAAAAGAGTTGCAGAAAAACATCTACTTCTGCTTTATTGACTACACCAAAACCTTTGACTCTGTGGATAAAAACAAACTGTGGAAAGTTCTTAAAGAGATGTGAACTAACTTACTCACTTACCTCCTGAGGAATCTGTATGCAGGTCAAGAAGCAACAGTTAGAACCAGATCTGGAAAAACAGACTGATTCCAAATTGTGAAAAGAGTATGTCAAGGCTGTTTATTGTCACCTTGCTTATTTAATTTATATGCAGACTACATCTTGCAAAATGCTGGGCTGGATGAAGCACAAACTGGAATCAAGATTGCTGGGAGAAATATCAATAACCTCAGATACACAGATGATACCACCTTATGGACAAAAGTGAAGAGTTACTAATGAGCCTCTTGATGAAAGTGAAAGAAGAGCGGGAAAAAGCTGCTTAAAACTGAACATTCCAAAAACTGAGATCAAGGTATCCAGTCCCATCACTCCATGACAAATAGATGGAGAAACATGGAAACAGTAAAAGACTTAATTTTCTTGGGCTCCAAAATCACTGTAGATGGTGACTGCAGCCATGAAATTAAAAGATGCTTGTTTCTTGGAAGAAAAGCTATGACCAACCTAGACAGGGTATTAAAAAGCAGAAACATTATTTTGCCAACAATGTTCCATCTCATCAAAGCTTTGGTTTTTCCAGTAGAATGTATGGATGTGAGAGTAGGACTATAAAGAAAGCTGAGTGCTGAAACTTTGATGCTTTCAAACTGTGGTGCTGGAGAAGACTCCTGAGAGTCCCTTGGACAGCCCAGAGTTCAAACTAGTCAATCCTAAAGTTCCATCCTAAAGGAGATCAGTCCTGAATATTCACTGGAAGGACTGATGCTGAAGCTGAAACTCCAATACTTTGGCCACCTGATGCGAGGAATTGACTCATTGGAAAAGACCCTGATGCTGGGTAAGATTGAAGGCAGGAGTAGAAGGGGACAACAGAGGATGAGATGGTTGGATAGCATCACCAACTCGATGGACATTAGTTTGAGCAAGTTCCAGGAGTTGGTGGTGGACAGGGTAGCCTGGCATGCTGAAGTCCATTGGCCCACAAACAGCCTGACACAACTGAACAACTGAACTGACTGACAGCCTTCTTTATGGTCCAACTCTCACATCCATACATAACTCTTGGCAAAACAGTTTTGACTATATGGTCTTTTGTCAGCAAAGTAATGTCTCTGCTTTTTAATATGCTATCTAGTTTTGCCATAGCATGTGTCTTTTAATTTTATGGCTGCAGTCACCATCTGTAGTGATTTTGGACCCCAAGGAAGTAAAGTCTGTCACTGTTCCCCCACGTATTTGCCATGAAGTAATGGGGCCAGTTGCCTTGACCTTAGTTTCCGAGTACTGAGTGTTAAACCAGGTTTTTCAGTCTCCTGTTTTACCTTCATCAAGAGACTCTTCAGTTCCTCTTCACTTTCTGCCATAAGGGTAGTATCATCTGCATATCTGAGGTTATTGATTTCTCCCAGCAATCTTGATTCCAGCTTGTGCTTCTTCCAGCCCAGCGTTTCTCATGATGTACTCTGCACATAAGTTAAATAAGCAGGGTAACAATATACAGCCTTGATGTACTCCTTTCTCAATTTTGAAGCAGTCTGTTCCATTTGGGTTCTAACTGTTGCTTGTTGACTTGCATACAGTCAGGTATGTTCATCCAGTGTAGGGTCTCAATGTTACTGTTGCATGGAAAAAGGTACTCTGATTTCCCACATGGTCTCTTCTGACACTCTTGAGGGATGTCTCAATGTTATTAGCTCACACGGCTTCTCTTCACTTTCTATGACCTCCACTATCACTACTTGTTACTACCACGTGGGATTCCCCCTGGGGACTAGGATCCCCACAAATTCTCCAGAGACAATATATGGTAATGACATCATAACTGCATGACTGAAACTCTAGCTCTGTGCCCACGCTTCTTTTTACCTGCATTATGGAGTTGTTGGACATGTTGTTACAGTCTCACAAGGTACAAATCTAGGCTTCCCATTTTTCTTTGCGTGGTATGAATGAGGGTGGTAGGACAGTGTTTTCTGTGGTGTCGAACTGAAGTAGGGCTCTTTGCATCTAAAAGTTTCTGTCTTGCTAGCTTGACACTTTCCTGATCCCTTTGCTAAAAAGAGCAGGCTTTTGGCAGAGAGGTTGTCTGGACTCATTGGTATTTATAGATTGTCAGCTTCTTCCAAGTTAAGTCTTAAATATATGAGGCCAGAAAAAAAATAAAGTTCAATAACTCTGTATTGCATTGTTCCTCAGGTTTCCAAACCAGTCCATGTCTCTCTTCCCTCAAAAGTTGTATGCTTTTTTTAGTAGGTAATATCCAAGTGTTTCAGTTGTGCTTACCATGAGGTATAGAGGAGACTTGAAGAAACCTAATGACATATTTCAAACATTACATAATTCTATTCTTGAAAATATTTTATATGAGTTGCAAGTCTCTTCAATCATCAAACCCAGAAAAATAGAAACAAAATATTCTATCTTGTATAACAAATCTTCAAAGATTGAAAGTGAAAATTGAAAGTGGCTCTGCTGCTGCTGCTGCTGCTAAGTCGCTTCAGTTGTGTCCGACTCTGTGCAACCCCTTAGATGGCAGCCCACCAGGCTCCCCCATCCCTGGGATTCTCCAGGCAAGAAAACTGGAGTGGGTTGCCATTTCCTTCTTCAGTGCATGAAAGTGAAAAGTGAAAGTGAAGTCGCTCAGTCGTATCCGACTCTAAGTGACCCCGTGGACTGCAGCCTACCAGGCTCCTCCATCCATGAGATTTTCCAGGCAAGAGTACTGGCGTGGGGTGCCACTGAAATTGGCTCAGTCTTGTCCAACTCTTTGCAACCCCGTGGACTATAGAGTCCGTGGCCAGGATACTAGAGTGGGTAGCCTTTCCCTTCTCTATGGGATCTTCCCAACTCGGGGATCAGACCCAGGTCTCCCTCATTGCAGGTGGATTCTTTACCAGTTGAGCCACCAGGGAAGTCCAAGAATAATAGAGTGGGTAGCCTATCCCTTCTCCAGCAGATCTTCCTGACCCAGGAATTGAACCAGGGTCTCCTGCATTACAGGTGGATTCTTTACCAGTTGAGCTAACAGGGAAGCCCAAAGATTGAGTATCATTAAGTTTTCAACCCATTTCTTTAAAAAATTGAATTAATTGCCTTCAAATGATAAGCCCTACAATTTAATTTCAAGGAAAGTATTAACCAGATTTTGACAAACGTTTTTGCATTAATGAAGGATAGAATAAAACTTATTTAGCATGCACAACACAGGATACATTTCTTCTATTTGCATCTATTTTTGTGAAATAATCTTTTTAGTTATGACAGCCATTAAAACCAGATGTAGAACTACCTAAATTTGGACTAAATCTTTGAAAAATTGCACCAGAAAATAACAAAGAAGTTTTACCAGATGACACATAAGTCATCATATCTAATTGGAGGAAGAAAGTTCTTTAACCTAATTATATTAAATTAATTCAAGAAAATGTATTTCATGTATGGCATAATCATTTTAATTCCTAATTTATATATGGTTTATAATGCATATATTTTGTATACTGGTATAGTGGTGGAGATACACAAATATATACATACATAAATAAAAATTGATGTGTGTTTGTGTATGTGAATAGGCTAAAGCAATTTACTGATAGTAATACATGAGTAAAGTCTTTGGAGACCACTCTGTTGTTGGCTCTGTGACTGCTGTTTTCCCAGGCTCCACAGATCGTGTATTGAAACAGTAGCATACTGCCTGATAAACATATATGATTTAGCAGGGGTGCTTGGTCTCAGTTTATATCCAACTTGTAAAAAATTATGCTCAACTTAATAGCCAACCACCCTGAAATATGTATATGTATTTGCTTTATAATCCCAGGGATAAAATGTTTTTAGAAATCAATAATGCTATATCATTTTTCAAATAGCCACATAAAGCATTAGATCAAAGAAAGATAATTTATTAATTGGCTAACAATTTCTGAATTATTATGTTTTATCCTTTAATAACACAAAATGGTAATACACTTAAAACTAATTATAATAAATGCTACACTCCAGTCCTAACCACATCCAATTATTGATGAATTTATAAAGTAGGAGCTTCATAAATATAAAGTTTCAATGAGGTTTATAAAGTCTCAAGTCTGTCTGGTATAGTCCCACACTGTTTTAACACATCATCATGACAGATAAATGACAGGCAGAAATCAGGTCTCTGTGACCTCTCAGTAATCACCAGGCACGTACTGTTCTCATGGGTTTAAAGTGTTATCCATAAAGAAGACTATAGTATTAAACATTGACATTGGGTATTAGTTTTGGTACCATTTGTACTTATCATGCCTAAATGCATGAAGAAAAAATTCAATTCTATATGAGTTTTTTTGGTATTCTTTTTATAGTCTTGAGAAAAAGTATATATAATCAAGTTCAATGATAATGCATTATGAAAAGAACATTTTGAGTCCATTTTTGGCTAATTAGGACTGGTTTTGAGGCTGAAATTCCAATACTTTGGCCACTTCATGCAAAGAGTTGACTCATTGGAAAAGACCCTGAGGCTGGGAGGGATTGGGGCAGGAGGAGAAGGGAACGACAGAGGATGAGATGGCTGGATGACATCACCGACTCGATGGACATGAATTTGAGTGAACTCTGGGAGTTGGTGATGGACAGGGAGGCCTGGCGTGCTGTGATTCATGGGGTTTCAAAGAGTCAAACTTAACTGAGCGACTGAACTGAAATGAACTGAACTGAACTATCAATAAATGTTTTCTTAGCGGTAGTATAATATTCTCACTCCTAGTAATATAAGGTAAAATATGTGTTTCCATTCCATAGAAATACATAGAAGTGACGGATTCTGGATATATACATTACTTTCAGAAGTCGAGTCTCCAGATAATTTACATAGCTTGACCCCACACTGAGATAACCATTATTACTTAAAAGTTCAACTACATGAACAATAATCCCTTTAAAAGAGTTGAAATGATTAGTCCTTGCAAGATGCCTAGGCTTTGATCTATTTTTTTGAAAGTACATTCTCTGAGATTTTTAATTTAACTGAAGAGTTCAATAAAATACCAAAGCATGCTAGCTCAATACCAGAAAAATGAACAACCCAATCAAAAAGTGGACCAAAGAACTACAAGAGGTATCATCTCCTATTGGCCAGACTGGCTGCCATCAAAAAGTCTACAAACAATAAACGCTAGAGAGGATGTGGAGCAAAGGGAACCCTCTTACACTGTTGGTGGCAACACAAACTGGTACAGCCACTATGGTGAACAGTGTGGAGATTCCTTTAAAAAACTGGAAATAGAACTGCCATATGACCCAGCAATCCCCCTGCTGGGCATACACACTAAGGAAACCAGAATTGAAAGAGACACGTGCACCCCAATGTTCATTACAGCACTGTTTACAATAGCTAGAACATGGAAGCAACCTAGATGTCCATCAGCAGGTAAATGAATAAGGAAGTTGTGGTACATAAACAAAATGGAATATTACTGTTATAAAAAAGGAACACATTTGAGTCAGTTCAAATGAGATGGATGAAACTGGAGTCTATTACACAGAGTGAAGTCAGAAAGAGACATGCCAATACAGTTTATTAAGGCATATATATGGAATTTAGAAAGATGGTAATGATGATCCTATATGCAAGACTGAAAAAGAGACACAGATGTAAAGAACAGACGTTTGGACTCTGTGGGAGAAGGAAAGGGTGGAATGATTTGTGAGAATAGCATTGAAACATGTATATTACCATATGTGAAACAGATGACCAGTGCAAGTTCTATGCATGAAGCAAGGCACTCAAAGCCGGTGCTCTGGGACAATCTAGAGGTATGGAGTGGGAAGGTGGTGGGAGGCGGGGTTCAGGATGGGGGGACACATGTGCACCCATGGCTGATTCATGTCGATGTATGGCAGAAACCACCACACTATTGTAATTATCCCCCAATTAAAATTAATTAATTTTAAAAAATAACAAAGCATGCTAACACAGTGAAATAAGAAAGTGACTGTGTTTCCTATTGCTCATTCCGTGTTCCTCTATGTCTCTAGTTTCCAAGCTGTGGATTGGGATGACAATGAGTATCTTACTGTTTGTATCTTTCTCATTAACTGATGGGATATAAGCCAAAGCTTGCCAGCTAGTGGCCCACAGCTATGCCTTGTGAGTTCTACTCAGCATTAGAAAAATCAAGGAAGTTCACAGATAGTATGTATTTCCAAATTCAATAACAAAACTGACTGGAGTAGAATGATGGTACACTCTTTTAAGTAAAGAATTAGCTCTTCAATTTGCTGAGGTCACCCATACCTATTCCTATTTCCTCATACTCTCCAATACCTGGCCATTTCCCTTATTTACATTACCATTACCTGCCAGTCTTATATAAGCCAAGGTTAGGATATTAATAACTTAAGTCTATTTACAAAAGGGGTTACAGAGTTTTCTATCTTCATGACAGATATTTTTTTAAAAGTAAGAGCTGTAGTATTATGTTGTTTCAAGAAGGGGCTAACCATAAAAGTAGGTGTTAGAACTCAGCACTATGCTTTATTTTTACAAAATATAACAGTGACAGCGTTTAGCCTGAACAAAACTGAGTGCACACTGCTTTGTGAAACCAACAATAGCGGGGAAAAATTTTTCTGAGGCTTAGCATCTGTCAAGAAGTGGATTGTATTATAGCATTTCTGTTATGAAATAGTTGGACAGTTTGTACATGTAATTAGGAAGGCATTAAAGTCTAAAATTTAGGATATTTTAATATTAAAAGCTACAGAAAGTTTTTGGCAATCCTACCACAGATAGTTTTAATAGATTCTGAATTTTTTTAAGACTTGAGAAAATGAATATTTATGGAATCTTCAAATGAGCCACAAGATATCTGAGTAGAAATGGCTACATATTATGTGTAAACTAGCAATTATTGGAGAAGGCAATGGCACCCCCTCCAGTACTCTTGCCTGGAAAATCCCATGGACAGAGGAGCTTGGTAGGCTGCTGTCTATGGGGTCGCTAAGAGTAGGACACGACTGAGCGAGTTCACTTTCATTTTTCATTTTCCTGCACTGGAGAAGGAAATGGCAATCCACTCCAGTGTTCTTGCCTGGAGAATCCCAGGGACGGGGGAGCCTGGTGGGCTGCCGTCTCTGGGGTCGCACAGAGTTGGATACGACTGAAGTGACTTAGCAGCAGCAGCAGCAGCAGCAATTATATCCCTGGATTTAAATATTATCTCTACTTAACTATACAATTTTCAGTAAAAAAAATTTCATCTCCCTTTTTCACCCTGTTTGTATGCTAGATATATTGAATTAAAGAACATAAACCTTTCTGTATTTCTGTTCCTATGTATCTTATCAATTGATAAAACTGAATTCTAATTTTAATATCTCTAATTAAACTAAATAAATTTTGAAAACATTTCACAAAATTTTCAACATTATTATGGTAAAATGCTATGAAAATAAGCCAAAGATCCAGTTAGTTTGATTTCATTATATGATAACTGATTTAAAAAGAAGTTGTAAATTTACAGCAATGTCAGAGAGCATTACAAGAGTGCAATTTATTTATGAATCAAAACTGCTGCTAAGTTGCTGCAGTTGTGTCCGACTCTGTGTGACCCCACAGACAGCAGCCCACCAGGCTCCTCTGTCCCTGGGATTCTCCAGGCAAGAATATTGGAGTTGGTTGCCATTTCCTTCTCCAACAAATCAAAACTAGCCCTAGTATACTTCATAATATATGGTTCTTCATCCAAATTATTTTAACCTCTAGTCACAGAAATAAGTATGATTTCTGGAATTTACTAACTTTATGCATTTGTTGTCAAACATTTTGGTTACAAAGTGAAATTATCTAGTCCATTTGCATTCTGCATGCCAATAACTAACCGTCCATAGCTAGTATGGTATATATTGTGATTAAAATAGCGATGTCATCTTTTAAAAAATCTGTTCTTTTAGACTCATTATTATGTTTATTGTTTCTCATGATGTACTCTGCATATAAGTTAAATAAAGAGGGTGACAATCTACAGCCTTAATGTACTCCTCTCCCGATTTGGAACCAGTCTGTTGTTCCAAGTCCAGTTCTAATTGTTGCTTCCTGACCTGCATACAGGTTTCTCAAGAGGCAGGTCAGGTAGTTTGGTATTCCCATCGCTTCCAGAATTTTCCACAATTTGTTGTGATCCACAGAGTCAAAGGCTTTGTCATAGTCAATAAAGCAGAAATAGATGTTTTCCTGAAACTCTCGCTTTTCCAGTGATCCAACAGATACTGGCAATTTGATCTCTGGTTTCTCTACCTTTTCTAAAACAAGCTTGAACATATGGAAGTTCATGGTTACCTACTGTTGAAGCCTGGCTTGGAGAATTTTGAGCATTACTTTACTGGAGAAGGAAATGGCAGCCCACTCCAGTATTCTTGCCTGGAAAATCCCATGGATGGCAGAGCCTAGTAGGCTACTGTCCATGGGGTCACAAAGAGTCGGACATGACTGAGCGACTTCACTTCACTTTACTAGTGTATAAGATGAGTGTAACTGTGCAGTAGTTTGAACCCTCTTTGGCATTGCCTTTCTTTGGGATTGGAATGAAAAATGACCTGTTTCAGTCCTGTGGCCACTGCTGAGTTTTCCAAATTTCCTGGCGTATTGAGTGCAGCATTTTCACAGCATCATCTTTTACGAATTGAAATAGCTCAATTAGAATTCCATCACCTCCATTAGCTTTGTTCATAGTGATGCTTTCTAAGACCCACTTGACTTCACATTCCAAGATGTCTGGCTCTAGATTAGCGATCACATCATCATGATTATTTGGGTTGTGAAGATCTTTTTTGTACAGTTCTTCTGTATATTTTTGCTACCTCTTCTTAATATCTTCTGCTTCTGTTAAATCCATACAATTTGTATCCTTTATTGTGCCCATCTTTGCATGAAATGTTCCCTTGGTATCTCTAATTTTCTTGAAGAGATCTCTAGTTTTTGCCATTCTATTGGTTTCCTCTATTTATTCACACTTATCACTGAAGAAAGCTTTCTTATCTCTTCTTGCTATTCTTTGGAACTCTGCATTCAAATGGGTATACCTTTCTTTTTCTCCTCTGTTTTTTACTTTTCTTCTTCTCACAGCTATTTATAAGGCCTCCTCAGACACCCATTTTGCTTTTTTGCATTTCTTTTTCTTGGGGATGGTCTTGATGCCTGTCTCCTGTACAATGTTACGAACCTCTGTCCATAGTTCATCAGGCACTCTGTCTATCAGATCTAATTCCTTGAATCTGTTTGTCACTTCTACTGTATAACCTCAAGAGATTTGATTTAGGTCATACCTGAATGGTCTAGTAGTTTTCTCTACTTTCTTCAATTTAAGTCTGAATTTGGCAATAGGAGTTCATAGTCTGAGCCACAGTTAGTCCCAATTCTTGTTTCTGATGACTATATAGAGCTTCTCCATCTTTGGCTGCAAAGAATATAATCAATCTGATTTTATATTGACTGTCTGGTGACATCCATGTGTAGAGTCTTCTCTTGTGTTGTTGGAAGAAGGTGTTTGCTATGCTCAGTGGATTCTCTTGGCAAAACTCTGTTAGCCTTTGCCCTGCTTCATTCTGTACTGCAAGATCAAATTTGCCTGCTACTCCAGATATTTCTTGACTTCTGACTCTTACTTTCCAGTCCTCTATAATGAAAAGGACATTTTTGTGGGGTGTTAGTTCTGGAAGCTCTTGTAGGTCTTCATAGAACCGTCCAACTTCAGCTTCTTCAGCATTAACTGGTCAGAGCAAAGACTTGGGTTACTGTGATATTGAATGGTTTGCCTTGGAAACGAACAGAGATCAAGTACTACATTTCGGACTCTTGTTGACTATGATGGCTACTCCATTTCTGCTAACAGATTATTGCCCACATTAGTAGATATAATGGTCATCTGAGTCAAATATACCCATTCCAGTCCATTTTAGTTCACTGATTCCTAAAACGTCAATGTTCACTCTTGCCATCTCCTGTTTGACCACTTCCAATTTGCCTTGATTCATGGACCTAACATTCCAGGTTCCTATGCAATATTACTCTTTACATCTTCAGACTTTGCTTCTATCACCAGTCACATCCACAACTGGGTGTTATTTTTGCTTTGGCTCCGTCTTCATTCTTTCTGGAGTTATTTCTCCACTGATCTTCATTAGCCTATTGGGCACCTACAGACCTGGGGAGTTCCTCTTTCAGTGTTCTGTCTTTTTGCCTTTTAATCCTGTTCATGGGGTTCTCAAGGCAAGAATACTGAAGTGGTTTGCCATTCCCTTCTCCAGTGGACCACGTTTTGTCAGAACCCTCCACCATGACCCGTCCATCTTGGGTGGCCCTACACAGCATGGCTCGCAGTTTCATTGAATTAAACAAGGCTGTGATCCATGTGATTAGACTGGTTAGTTTCTGTGATTGTGGTTTTCAGTCTGTCTGTCCTTTGATGGTGAAGGATAAGAAGCTTCAGGAAGCTTCTTGATGGGAGAAACTGAGTGGGAAACTGGGTCTTGTTCTGATGGGAGGGTCCATGTTCAATAAATCTTTAATTCAATTTTCTGTTAATGAGTGGAGCTGTGCTCCCTTCCTGCTATTTACCTGGAGCCAAACTACAGTGGAGGTAATGAAAATAATGGCAACCTCCTTCAAAAGATCCCATGCATGTACTGCTACACTCAGTGACCCCAACCCTCCAGCAGGCCACCACTGACCCACACCTCTGCTAGACACTCCTGGGCAAATCTGGGTCAGTCTCTTGTGGTGTCACTGCTTCTTTCTCCTGGGTTCTTGGGCACACAAGGTTCTGTTTGTGCCCTCCAAGAGTCCTGTGTAAGTTCTGGTAGCTCTATGGTGGGGATGATGGCTACCTCCTCCATGAGGGCTGATGCCATACCCAGGTCTGCTGTACCCAGAGCCCCTGCTCCTGCAGCAGTCCACTGCTGACCTGTACCTCCACAGGAGATAGTCAGACACAGTTCTGTCTCAGTCTCCGTGGGGTCCCTGAGTCCTGGTATGCACAAGGTTTATTTGAGCCCTCTGAACGTCTCTGGCAGGAAAGGGATTTGATTCTAAAAGTGAATTCATCTATCCTACCATCTTGCTGGGGTTTCTCTGACCTTGGATGTGGGGTATCTCCCCATGGCAGCTCCAGTGACATGCAGCCACCACTCCAGCATGAGAAATGTTGGGTTGGATGAAGCACAAACTGGAATCAAGATTACCAGGAGAAATATCAATAACCTCAGATATACAGATGACACCACCCTTATGGCAGAAAATGAAGAAGAACTAAAGAGCCTCATGATGAAAGTGAAAGAAGAGAGTGAAGAAGTTGGCTTAAAGGCCAATATTCAGAAAACTAAGATCATTGCATCTGGTCCCATCACTTCATGGCAAATAGATGGGGAAACAGTGGAAATAGTGACAGACTTGATTTTTGGGGGGCTCCAAAATCACTGAAGATGGTGACTGTAGCCATGAAATTAAAAGATGTTTGTTCTTTGGAAGAAAAGTCATGACCAACCTAGACAGTATATTAAAAAACAGAGATATTACTTTGCCATGAAAGGTCTGTCTAGTCAAGGCTATGTTTTTTCCAGTAGTCATGTATGGATGTGAGAGTTGGACTATAAAGAAAGCTGAACACTGAAGAATTGATGCTTTTGAACTGTGGTGTTGGAGAAGACTCTTGAGAGTCCCTTGGACTGCAAGGAGATACAACCAGTCCATCCTAAAGAAACTCAATCCTGAATATTCATTGGAAGGACAGATGTTGAAGCTGAAACTCCAATCCTTTGGCCACCTGATGTGAAGAACTGACTCATTTGAAAAGAGTCTGTTGCTGGGAAAGATTGAGGTGGGAGAAGAAGGGGACAGAAGAGGATGAGATGGTTGGATGGCATCAATGACTCAATGGACATGAATTTGGGTTAACTCCAGGAGTTGGTGATGGACAGGGAAGCCTGGCATGCTGTAGTCCATGGAGTCTCAAAGAGTTGGACACTACTGAACTGAACTGATCATGTCTAACTCAGCATCAATTTAGTCAACAGTTCTTTCAGGAAGATTAGGGGAAATAATACATATTTAAATTTCTAATACAGTGACCAACATAGTTAAATGTAAAAGAAAAAAGTAACTGTTTTCTATGCTACTTTGTTGTCATCTTCTATATTATGCAAATAATTGTTTTCATTCATTTTGTCTACACAGATGCCATTATCTATCTTTTTTAGAGCTAATCAACTTCTCTTCTTTGAATAAATAATAAATTTTCATGATTAAAACTTTCATAAAGCAAAATGAAATGCTTCAGATTTGTGTCATAATTTTCATGTTTCTTAAAGTTGATAGAATGCAGTTTTCACATCACATTAAAAGTAAGCATTCTAATATCAGACTGTTTGCACTTCAAATGCCAGTTCTAAGACACTTTAGTCATGACCTTGAGCTTCACGTCCTCTCAAAGTCTCAGATTTTCCTCTGTGTAAAATCATGAAAATGACGCTACCTTATTTATAGTTATTATCAGAAATAAATGTGATAATACACATAAAATTCTCAGCACACTGCCTACAAAATGTATCCATTTAAAATACAGATCAGTTTATTATCACTATATTTTGTGCCAGTGTTTGTGCTATTTTATCATCAAAGTAGAGTCTCTGCCCTCAAGGAACTTAATTTGTAAGGCACACAGATAGCAATAAGCAAGTGGCTTACATTTTTTTTTATGTTTTATGATTGGCACAAGTATAAGAACAATAAAAGACATGTAGCCTAGTTTTAACAGTTAAAAAGATAATATGTCTTGTTAAATACACGAAGGATGAAAAACAATTATCCTGGTCAAATGGAAAATCATCTAATTTTCTAATCAAGAGCCCCTTCTTTTCCTCACAACTTAAGTATTCCTCACCAAAAATAGCATTTATGTATAGGCCATTTGTGACTTGCATTACAATCTGTATGACTATGGTCCATGAGCTGTTCTTTTTTCCTCTGCACTGTGACCTAAATACTACAGGCTGTGGCTATTCTGAAATAATGAAGACATCTTACTATTTGTTAACATAAGCCCTTGAAATTTTGAAATTCTCATATTGCTCTTTCTACTGCCTATCCTAGCATTTTAATCTATGAATATACCTAGATTGGAACCCCTGCTTTACAGCATATTATCTCTATCATCCTGAGAAAGTTACCTGAACTACATGGTTCATAATGTCTGTGCCCAGAAATTAGAAAAATAAAGTCTGTGATGAACACATGTGGCACTCAGAATCTTTTCCTACCCATTTCCCCTCATTCCCTCCTACACAGAAAAAGCTAAAAAGCTAAAAACATTTTCTAGACTTCCTTGCAGCTGAATTTCTGGATGAAAAAACTAGTTACTACCAATTAAATATACTTCTCTGAGATTTGGAAAGTATAAATGGAACAGAGGCTATCTTCCAGCTGCTTTAGCTGTTTTCTGCTGGTTAGTAAAAATGTGGATATGTCTGCAGCTCTGAGGCTGTTGAAGGCAGTTGTGGCAAAGTGGTGGCTACTTTTAGTGGTCCTGTTCAGGTACAGGCTTGGAGTCATTCCTGGAAACCATCACATCTCCAACACTTAAATTGTTCTGAAGACTCTGATTCCTTACATTTTGATATAATGGTGTCTGGTTTCTGTCTAACTAAAATCCTGGCTGATTCCATTTTTTGTTATTGTGAGTGTCAAAGTATACACCATGTAAAACATTCTTATAGCCCTCAGGACATAATTATCTCAATAAATATTAGATGCTATTATTTTTATTGACAATCCTCAGCTTTCAAAGATGTTCAAACAAGAAAATGATACTGTCACCGAGCTAGTTCTGTGGTTCATTTCTTCAACAAACCTCTGCTACATGTTTGACAGTATTCTAGGTGCTTAAAGGAAACAAGAAAATTAGAAAAGGCCAGATGGCTGTCCAAACTTTTTCACTAAATTATGGAAAAAAAATTCTCCAGGATCAAACTCTTGATAATTTTATTTGTCTGACCTGCTCATGCTGACTATCCAGTATCTCCTTTTGGGGTTTCATAACTTGAATTCAGTTGCTCTGCCAACACAAAACTATATCTATGATCACTGCTAAATCTATTGAACTTGCTTTGTATGAAGTTAGTGTATGTTTTTCTAGCGATCTTTATCAAATGGGCATTCCCAACTGAAATAAATGTCAGGGATAGAAAAAGGAATATCTTCAAAGCTTCTCACTAAGCTACTAAATCTCTTAAATGTTCAACTTGGCACCATGAAATTTACTCATGACGGTACTTCCCAGTTAGAAAATGTGTTTACAGGTTGGTGAGAGACATATTTAGGATTTAATTGGAATTGATGATAACACAGTAGTTGGTAAATTTAATGATGCCAACTGGTCATTTATGTGACTCTATCATTAGTTATACAGGCTGATAAAATCCTTATTTAAAAGGAGTATACTGCATCATTAATTACAGAACAGAAATTTTCATTTCATGTGGATAGAAGTGAAACATATTGAAGAAATTCAGGAATTCATTCTACCAAATGGCAACCTTGGGTATACTGGCAGAGACGGCAACTCAAATGTGTCACACATGTATAAACGTTACTGAAATAATAGTGTAACTATTCTATATCTTTTCAGGATGATTACCTGATCATTTTAGTGAGTGAAAAACAAATACACTGGAAAATAAAACAGTAGAAATTTCTATTTATAATTGATTACTGCAGGACAAATTATAACATCCCAATTATCAAGAGTGTAACTTTTTATACTATTAATTAAAGTTAATAACCCTAATGGTAAGCATTTACTTAGAGCATAGCATAAATGATTAAATGTGTATAATGGTGTACATTTCAGAAAGCACTTTCATGTGCTTCATCACATTTAATTTTTATAAAAGTTCTGAAATTATACTAATAAGGAAAATTTCTTTCAAACAGTTTTAGTGACTTGCCCAAATCTAAGATAATAGAGTACCAACTTTAAATATGACCAGTATGAACTAATCTCTGATTTGGCATCCAGAGTTCTGAGCTGATTTTTGTAACAGTGCTGTCCCAGATGAGTATTACTGTAAGTGTTAGTCATAGTAGTGGTGGATTTGGTGGTGGTAATAGTGATTTTAGTAGCAGCAGCAGTAAGCAACAAGAAGTAGCGGTAGTGTTTCAAAGGTACCACTTTCTCCCATATGTACTGTGAAAATAATCTGTAACAGAAGTGAAATTTAAAAACATTTGTGTGCATTAAATCTCCCAGATGACATAAACACATGGCTATTTATATATTCTAAATATATCAATACTATCCTTTAGTCAATAATTTCTATAGATCCTTAGGTTCACTATTATAAAATTTTATTTTCTTATAAGATAAATGATAGGTCACATATATGATAGTGTTGAGTGAAAAATGACATAATATTAAAACTATACACCCAAAAGAGGATCCAAATTTGGTATATAATGGTTTCTTCAGTGTTCATGAATGACTTTATGTAGCAAAATGTATAAAGGAAACTGGTAATCACGATGAACATGTATCAGCATAGAGAAAAGTGAGTTGGCACATTAAATAAATTAATTCCTCATTAAAATTTTTAATAATTTGACATATAATCAATAGCACACTAATTTGGAAGCTCGATTTGAATACTAGCAAATTATTACCACATAGCTGTCAATGATTTTGAACTTAGATCTTAGAACTTTCTCAAAATAAGAAAGTCACCAATAATCAAATGTAACTTACTTTAACCAAAGGAAATCAAAATACTCTCAAAAGGTAGTTCACCTCTCTTTTTCTTTACAAACTTGCTTCTTTCTTCTCCTTACAGACAGGCACTTTCTACTTCTACTTGCAGATAAAGTGTCAGATCCTGACTTTATTTCAGGTGACTTTAAGTAGTCTGGTCAAATGAACTGGACTCACTCAATCCCAATTTCAAATTCCTAAGAGAACAATAATAGTCTAGGTGAATTCTGGTGCCTATTCCTAGTCCAACAAAAGGATCACACATGAACATGCCAGTGTAAATCATATCTGTTATAGGTGAGGAAGCAGTTCTCATAGAAATAGGCACATACTCCAAGAGGTGATTGGAGAAGGAAATGGCAACCCAGCCAAGTATTCTTGCCTGGAAAATCTCATAGACAGAGGAGCCTGGCAGGCTACAGTCCATGGAATCACAAAGAACTGGACACGATTGAGCATACACAAGAGATGATTAACATCAAGTAATTTTGAAATGACTACTTAACCTATCTGAAATTCAAATTTCTTCTAAAAATGTAAAATGATGATTACAATGCATTGTCCAAAAGGGATATTTCAAGATACAGTGTCTGGTATATGAAGGGTGCTTTAAAAATAACAGCTGTTGTGGATGGCAGAGGTGTAATGCATTACTGGGAAGAACAGTATGGTGCTCATCTCTGTATTCCTCCCTAGGATTTACCACCGTGTCTTGTACATAGTTGGTTCTTAATAATTTTTCACTAAAATGTTCAAATTATATGCTTTAGCAAGGTCAGAAAACCAGGTAGCATCTTCTTGATATATGTATATAACAGTCAGCCTGTGATTCTGACTTCAAGAACCACAACCTTCATTGCAGACTTTTAACTCTGTAGGCAAATAAAGAGTACTTGTGAATCAACTAACTTCATAGATTAAATTCAAAAGCCTTATGGTTCTGACAAAGGGCAAATTTCCCTATGTCTGACATATTTTTGATTCCAGATATATATTTGTCCTCAGCAGGATACAAACAGAGCATCATGGAAAAGTGCTTTATTTTCAAAGACTAAAATAGAAATGAAATGCATTTTGAAAAATCACATATATGTCTACTTGGCAGCAACAGTTAAGCCTATAATCATAAACATATCAAATGCCTCATTTGTTCTTGCATGGTTTCAGAGATTACTTTTCAAATGCTCTCACAGAGTACTCTCTCAGTGTTGCCATGTGTTATAAAAATAGACATTATTTACATAATCAGCATTCTTCATGAGGTTTGGAAATTTTTGTTTTTGGTATTTTTTCCCTTCTTTAAAAGTAGATAGTGAATTAGACAAAAGTAGGAGGACATGTCTCTCTATGTAATATAAATATGTATATATTAGTATGTACATATATGTATTTTGAATGCATTAATGAATAAAACTTTATTTCTTCATTTGTTGCTTAGTCACAAAATCATGTCTGACTCTTGTACAGCTCCATGGTCTATAGCCCACCAGGCACCTCTGTCCATGGGATTTCCCAGGTAAGAATACTGGAGTGGGTTGCCATTTCTTTCTCAAGGGGATCTTCCTGACCCAGGGATTGAACCTGCATCTCCTGAACTGCAGGTAGATTCTTTATCACTGAGTTACCAGGGAAGCCCATTCATTCATTAAGCATCTTATTATAGGTCAAAGTTTTGGTTCCAGATACTCAGTAGTGAACGAGCAGATAAAAACCTCTACCTTCCTGGAGTTATATTCTTCATGAGAAGTCAGAAAATAAACACGGTAAAAAGGCAAAATATCTTATTTTGCATGTTTCAAAAGAGATGATGCATGATTCCAAGGAGAAAAAATTGAATAAAGGAAGGAGGAATATGTAAAGTGGGCGGCTTTTACAGAAGGTATCAAGGAAACCTCACTAAGTGAGTTTTATTATTTGCATATATATAGATCTTACTTTTAAAAAAAAGGCTTTTTTTCTAATTTCAGAGGTAATTTATGTTGAACATTTAACCAAATTAAAAACAATGGACATGCAATATGAAAATTTCCTTTAATTCATAGTATATATGCATATAATATGAAAGTTTCCTTTAATTCACATTATACATGCATACACATTTATTGTCTCCCTCCACATAATATGACCCTGCATATATTTCTCAATAACTTTCTTTTTCCTTCAATACTGTTTACATAAATTCTCATCAATTTTATTTAACTGGCCAAGTGATTTTAACAAAAATTGAAAGCAGAGTTTGAAAATATGAAGCCATTTTCATAGCACTAAATAAAAAGCAATAGCCCACATATACATCTTTAAAATGTCACTTCGAGGTCATGACATTAATTTTAACTTTAGTATAAACCTTTTCATTTATGAAGTATGATTTTAGCTTGTCTGCCTTCACAAAACTACTAAATAATGTAGTTTATTTTGGATGATAGATTATGGGACGCTAGTTCATCTACCCAAAGCTTGACATTTTAAATCATATGTTTGCATTTTTTAGAAATCAAGTAAGTTTGAAATCATTCCATGGTGTATAGTATAATTTCTTGTTTTTGTTTTTTAATAAGTTGTCTCATCTTCATTTTTAATATGTTTAAGCCTAGGTTTTAAAAAGCATCATTGTTGATGAATCTTATATCTAAAATTTAACTAGGAAATAACATTTTTGGAAAGAAATAATCAAAACTATGAATAAACATTTTGATTATGATTTTTGTGATCAACTCTAATTATTTGCTTGTTGAAGCCAAATAAATGTGCCTTCAATTGAATCGTTTACATCAGTAAATGGTCACTTGTTTCAGTATATTGGGATTGTGTTCTCTGGCAGAAATTCAGAACATATTAAGATGCCCCCATTAAGGGTGAGGTAAACAAGGCGCAGTCTCATAATAGCTAAAAAAGTTGTTCTTTATAATCAAGAGAAGTGCTATAGGACTATAATAATTACTTCCTTTCTTTATTCCTTCTTGTTAAAATTACTCTGTTCTTTTTTTCCGAAGTAATTGATTTAGTGGTTCTATTTGATACCTTCTTATAATTGGAGAATTGAGGTCCATGAATCACATCCTTGGTTGAGCCCTGTCCTTCTTCAAATAGGTATCTCCTTAACAATAGCTGACAATGGACTCAATGCAAGTTGTTAGTCCATTTAGGACTATTTAAAAAAATTGTGGCAGGCTTTGTAAAGATACTTTTCCTTTGCAGAGTAAATAACACGTTGGTAAGTATTGAGGCACTGAAAAATGTTCTTTGATGAAACATTAAAAAGCAACTAAAAAAAAAAAGAGGCTATTTTTATTCCCTGTTTACACTTAGACATATTAAACCAAAATAGATTTTGACTTAAATAATATGAACTTAAACGGCTATTTGGGATTTTAGCAATGAATATTTATTAAATTTTTGTCTAGAAAAAAGTTTAATTGAACAAAATATGATTATTCATATTTATATAAATGGCATTTGTTTATATAAATGGCAAGGTTAGCAGAAAGTAATTTAAGTTTAGAGTTGTAAGGTTGTTACATTACTCATTTTTTTTTTCTTTTTGGTCCATTTTTGTTCCATTTTGGTCTTACTGTCATATCTGTAAACAGTACAGCATTCTGTTGGTAGTGGAACATTATTTAAATAATGAAGAGGATATATCTTCAGAAATTAAGTTACCTCAAACAGATAATTGTGGAATAATTTTTTACCATTTTGATAGTATCTATTTCTTGCCTTTACAATTTTGCAACTAAAAGTAATGTGTGATGGAACAGTGGTAAATCTCAGTATGATAATTATAATAAAAGCAGCTAACCATTTTATTAAAAAGCAACTGAATCATTTTGGTTTTAAGTAGTTATCATAATCAATGTTCAATGACATATCCACAATTTGCAGATCCAAAGGGCTTAAGTGATATTCTGGTTGGAAGTTGAAGCCTAAGGAATTTATCTAAAATCTACCATTGTCTAGTGACAAGTATTTTTCACTAAGCTGATATATTTAATGGGGTGATTTTTGAAAGTAATTAATGGTGATAGAGTTGGACAAAGTCCCTCACCCCAGCTGCTTCTAACAATCACTTTTCAGAGTCTGAATGTTGCCAACTACTGAACAGCCTAGTGCCACCAAATACTGGTGGGTAGTTCGCTAGATGCTGAGTGGACATAAAATAAGAGACAAAAAGCTGCCCTTTAAATACCACAACCATGTATGTTGATCATTGGATGACAGTAGGTATATAAGGAAATAATTCCATGAAGATGTGATAGGTGCTAAAGAAGAGGAGAGCTAAACTCAACCTAAAGATCCAGAGAAGCCCTTCTGAGTAAAAAGATGCTTTGACTGAATCCCAGAGAAGACTTGAAAGATATTCTAAGAAGGAAAAGTTCAGGCATGTGTAGAGCTATGAAACAGCATGGCCTGTAATAACATCAGGCTCCTCTGTCCATGGGATTTTCCAGGCAAGAATACTAGAGTGGGTTGCCATTCCCTTCTCCAGGGGATCTTTCCAACTCAGGGATTAAACCCAGGTCCCCCACATTGCAGGCAGACTCTTTACCAACTGAGCCACTAAGGAAATCCATATTAAAAAAAAACAAGTTCATTCTAAAACCTTCATGTTACTGGACTGCAAAAGAGAGAAAGAAGATGTCTAGGACCGTTGATATAAGTAGGTACCAGCTCATATATGGCCTTATCATGTCCAACTAAGATAATAAATGTACTCTGGGAAGCAGGATATTTTGGAAGCTTTAACCTGAAGTGTGATAGTCTGATTTCTCACTTCCAAGCATGACTATGCTGGTGGATGGCATCTTCATATCCCATGCAAGTCTGTTGCATGAGGAGAGTTAAGAGAACTGTCAGGGATAAAGTTCCATTTGGAGAGATTTTCCTGGTAAAGTGATGATAAAAGTATCAGTATTGGTATCACTGAGTAAAAGCTTGAGAGTGAAGCACAGCATAAAAATGAGGAGCTGAATTAAGCAGTTTCAGTATGGGGCACCTGTGGAACCAAGTGACTACGTATGGTGGGAAAGAAGTTTCAGACTCAGAAGTTTCAGTCCAGCCTGGTGACGTAACCTTGGGATTCATCAGTGAATATGTAGTAATAAAGATGTTGTGAGTCGTGGAATCACATGTGCAAATGTGAAGAGAGAAAAAGAGCAGAAGAGAATAGACATTTATGGAATAAGCTCTCTTGTTTGGACTACAGGTCAACACAGGGAGGCCTACAAAAGAGGATGAGAAGAAATACAACAAAAATCCTGGTAGCTAGGTAATTTTATCCTGATTTTTTTCAGGTGAAGACTGTGAGCCTTATGAAAGGGCAACTTGCTCAAAATATAGCTAGGAATTGTCTGAGTCAAGATTTCACCCCTAGAATTTTTGTCTCCAAAATGTGCCATTTCCCTGTATTATGAAGCCATCTTGCCAAACTGTAATGTTCTTAAGTGCCGGGGTCCAGCCCCAGTGGATCCAGGGAATTCGAAGGGTGGATGGTGTTGGAGTGAGAAAAATTTATTTATTGATTGATATAAGAAATACAAGATTAGATTAGGAAGAAATAGTGTAGTAGGAAGATTAAGTGGAGAAAGAGGGCTGAATAGCTTGGATTACTCGGAAGACCAATAAAATTCCAGACAAGGAATTTGCACCATCTACGTTGAGCCACCGGCGCTCGCTTGAATATCTAAGGGTGCCTCGCCTTAGGCTCCCTTTTGCGCGGGTCTTAACAGCCAGGGCAAGTAGGTAGACTTGGCGAGCCTCCACGCCCCAGATGGAAATTCAGCCTGAAGTTAAAGTAAAGAGGGAAAAGAGAGAGAGACACGGGGGAAACCAGTCCAGCGACTGGCTCCGGCCTCTATTGTTCAGAAGGCCTTTTATACTTTTGATAAAACATGGAGATCAATGGGTAACACAAAGTTATGCAGCGTTAGCAGTCCAGACTCTTATCAAAAGCAGGCTTTTCTCTCTGCATACCTAATTGTATACACAAGTCTTAGGTAATTTACATCATCTTCCAGCCAAAAGGGCCCATTAACATTTTGCAGCCTCTTTTCTGATAAGGGTTTGTCAACCAGAAGACTTATTTGTGTTGATCTTCCCAAGGTCTGGTGCCACTCTCAGAAAGCATTAAATAAAGTTACATTCTTACACAGCAAAGATATAGCAACTTATAACAAGTAGAGGGAGTACAGTGATTTACAGCAAAAGAGAAGCAATTAACTCAAAAGTCTAGTGTTGCTAACATCAAAACTATTATGTATCTTTTTCTACATCCTGCTTACATTGAGTAACATCCTTCCAGGTGCCTAAAAGATAAAGAACATGGAGGCCTGGCAGCAGTCATTGAGTCAACAGTGAAAACCCTCTACCAATATAATTTTTAACTCTTTAGAAAAGGCTCTGTATCTTTAAGATGCTTTCAAGCTTTGTGCCTCTCGCGGTTGGGGGTCTGTAAGCAACTCACAAGCTGTAAGAGGTCTGGGGAACCTGTTAGGCAGGCTAGAGAGTTATCAGAGGGGTTTAACTGAAACATCCCTTTCAAATGCAGAAGACTAAAGCCCTGAGTTGACTTCTTCCAGAGAATATCAGAAGAGTGAAAAAGCAGGCAGATTCTTATTTTGGGGGGGGTACATGCTCAGGAAATGCCAGGGGGAAAACCTGAGGTCTGATTAGCCTTGCTATCAGAGCTCTGCCGCATGACCTTGTCACGGGTGGAATTCCTCACGCTGGCTCCCAGCACTTAAGGATCAAAATTATGTCTTCTACTTCCAAAATATCTGCATAATGTAAATATAAAATACATAATTTAAACAAATGCTTGAATTTGTTCCACAAAAATCATAATGAATTAAGATAACGGTAATTTGCTGCAATTTTAACCATATGTATCCTTTAGTTATGCTGCTTTAGGGCTGTTTTTTAGTATTAGCATTTTGATATTGATAATAAAGTTTAAAAATTAATGTCCTATACAAACACATTTAAAGATTAAATATATACTTTAACAGTGATTTTCATTCTTTCAAAACAAAAATGTTTATAAAATTATATTAAAATTATACAAATCATAAAATTTTACAGATTATAAAAATATAATCTATAAAATTATATTTTACAAAATTATACAAAATTCTCAATTCCATTCAGTCTTGTCCATCTCTTTGTGACCCCATGGACTGCAGCATTCCAGGCCTCCCTGTAAATCGCCAGCTCCTGGAACATGCTCACACTCATGTCCATTGAGTCAGTAATGCCATCCAACCATCTCATTCTCTGTCATCCACTTTTCTTCCTGTTTTCAATCTTTCCCAACATCAGAGTCTTTTGTAATGAGTTAGTTCTTTGCATCAGGTGGTGAAAGTATTGGAGTTTCAGCTTCAGCATCAGTCCTTCCAATGAAAATTCAGGACTGATTTCCTTTGGGATTGACTGGTTTGATCTCCTTGCTGTCCAAGGGACACTCAAGAGTCTTTTGCAACAGCACAGTTCAAAAACATCAGTTTTTCAGCACTCAGATTTCTTTACAGTCCAACTCTCACATGCATACATGACAACTGGACAAACCATAGCTTTGACTAGATGGTCCTTTGTTGGTAAATTAGTCTCTGCTTTTTAATATGCTATCTAGTTGGTGATAGCTTTTCTTCCAAGAAGCAAGTGTCTTTTAATTTCAGGGCTGCAGTGACCATCTGCAGTGATTTTGAAGCCCAAGAAAATAAAGTTTTTTGTCACTGTTTCCATTGTTCCCCCATCTATTTGCCATGAAGTAATGGAACTTTAATTTTTGGGGCTCCAAAATTGTTACATATGGTGACTGCAGCCATGAAATTAAAAGACGCTCCTTGTAAGAAAAGCTATGACCAATCTAGAAAGCATGTTAAAAAGCAGAGACATTACTTTGTTGATTAAAATGCCTGCTTTTCCTTCCTCTTTATTTTTTCCAGGTTCAAAAGGGGACAATTCCAGTTGTTCAGTTTTGTATGTAGAGGAGACAGTGGTCAGATAACTCATCACAAAGGTAAAAAAAAGACTGAGCAGATATTTGTAAATCAAACAAAACAGTAGAAGCTAAGTGCATGTTTGGGGATGGGAAGAAGCCATGGTGGGTGAGTTGCTAAGGCCGTGGGAAAGCATACATGCAAGGGCCTAAGAATGAACCAGTAAGGTTATTTGCAAACTGCAAGCTGCTTGTTGTGGAAAGAACAGTAAACAAGTGGCAAGGAGTGGGATACTTAGTTGGAGAAATAATTAGGAAACACATTTTAAACTTGAAAGCTATGCTGTGGAATTTGGAGTTTACTTTAGGGGTTATAGAATCCATGAACGTTTTTAAGTAGAGTAGTGATACGCTCACATTTTATTTGTGCTTCAGCAAGGTCACTGAAACTGCAGTTTGAAAATAGATTCAAGAGCTTCTGTTGTTCTCAAATACTGACAACTTCATAGGCTCCCTCTCTAGTAAAAAGGCCTCCTATATTTCCAAAAAGTAACTGTTCACTATCCAAAAGTCCAATTACCTGTGCTCTCCAATGTCCTATAATAGAAAATGACCTTGAAAAATTTTTGATGAAGCCTGCAAGCTGAGAAAGACTACCACTATAGTAAAAAGGTTTTATGGTAGATTCAGTTCATCTATGTTTAAAATCATATTTGATGGCTAAAGTCAATTAAAAATTTTATCACATCTGTGATAACTGCAGAATTGGATTCAGTCTCAAGCAGTAAGTAGGAAGGAACCAGGTCAAATTCCACAATTTTATACCTGATAATGGAGTATGTGTGTGCCTACTCAGTCAACTGTTTGTAACCCCAGGGACTGTAGCCCACCAGGCTCCTCAGTGCATGGGGTTTTCTCAGGCAAGAATACAAGAGCAGGTTGTCATTTCCCATGCCAGGGGATCTTCCCAACCCAGAGATCAAACCAAAGTCTCCTGCATTGCTGGTGGGTTCTGTACAGCTGAGTCATCAGTGAAGTCAATAATGGAGAAAATTCCATTAGTAATTGTGCAAGTTGACTAAAAATATGACCAAATTAAAGATATGATAGTGCTCAGGTAGATTAAGAATTTTAACACATAAAATAAAAATCTTAATATATAATGATTTTGATACAAAGAATAGAACTAAAGCTCTTGTTTTTATTCCTACTATGTATATTGTTGTTCTCAAAAGACAAGACTTATATTTTATGTTAGGGTAAACTCCAATGCATGGATTTTTTTTTTTTTTTTACTCTGCAAGTTCTTATTATTCCAACACCAGCATACTCACATCAGATCATTTAAGCAAGGAATAAAAACTTCAGTACAGCTAAAGACTACTTTGTAGTTCAGGAGAGAGGGCCTAAAGTTTATAGGGGTAGATATGAAAGAGCATTGCATAAGGAGTCAGGCTATGAAATGTGAAATTAAAAAAAAAGGTTAAGAAGACATAAAGTAAAATAAAGATCTGGATATATGAGTTTCAGGCAAATGTAAGCAAAAGCACTAAACTCTTTTTACATAATTATTACAGTTAGAAACAGATACTTTGGATGCATATTACCAGGAGTATGCTCTACTTAGTCCATTTATAAAATAACAGTAGAGATGAAAAATTATGTAACATAGGAACACATATATAGGGAAAATGAAAAATTTACCCTGCCATACGTAGCAATCCATAATGGAAAAATATGACTGGTAAATGCTTGTGTATCTGAGACCACTTTGAGATATGGCCTCATTTTCTATTCCATAATGAATTAACTTTTCCCATCCAATTAGAAGTTTTCTTCTTCAGTCAATATTTAATTTTCTTTCTCTCATATTTTCCAAAGCATAGGGTTTTTCTCTCTCCTCTTCATTTAGGATTAAGAGTCTGATATGCCTTTCCAGCTGGATAAGCAAAATGCATAAATCTAGACAGTCACTAAGCAGGAGCACAGGTCTCACTAAGGACTAATGATTACACTCCCTCAGCTCTTTTACCACTATTATCTTTTTATATGGGTCAATGAAGAGAACAACTTATAAGATCATTTCTATAATTTTCCAAACAGCTAAAAATAGGGCCTTAGAAAATTCTTTTATTTAGTTGCTGATTCCTATGCTTGTTTAACATGACTCAGATCCCTCATGTCTGGAAAGAAATTTTGGAAACTCTGAGCAGTTTTCATTTTATCACTGTCTCTCTGATTGCTTCTTGAAAGTATGTTATACCTTAAGAGTTAGTAGCCCGGTCATGTCCAACTCTTTGCAACCCCCTGGACTATAGCCCGTCATGTTCCTCTGTCCATGGGATTCTCCAGGCAAGAATACTGGAGTGGGTTGAAATGCCCTCTTCCAGGGGATCTTCCCGACCCATGGATCAAATCCACGTCTCTTATAATTCCTGCATTGGCAGGTGGGTTCTTTATCTGTAGCACCACATGCAAAGACCATAACTTAAGCTAGTTGCTATAAAAAAATATTAAGGCATCTTTCAGTGGGAATTAAATTAAGGTTTGGAATGATGATTTATACAGATCTACCCTCTTACTTGCTCCATTTTCCCCAGTATGGGTCCTCAAAATGGCCCTTGAAAGAGTTTAAGATTAGTTTACCTCAGACATTAACCAAGGCAGACTGTCCAAATAATTTTAAGAACAAATAGAATTTACCTATGTGGCCATTAATCATTCCTGTGAATTAAAATGCTTCTATTTAGTGTGTCCAAGTTTTAATTTATATTTCATGAATAGCTATTAATATCATGCCAAGAAAATCCAAGTTTAATATATATAAATTGTTTGTGTATACATGTACAATTTCCCACATGAGGACCAAATAACTATAATAATGTTAAGCCATAGGCATTTTCCCTTTATTCCATAAAAATTATTAAACATCTTGAGCAGCACTCTCTGACAGAGTTGCTATGAATATGGGCATGTTCTACACCTAAACCTTCCCATGCGGTTGCCATTAGCCACACATGGCTACTGTGCCCCAGAAGTGTAGTTGATGCATCTCAGGGACTGAATTTTAATTTAATGCACATTTAAACACTCTAATTTAAATCTATTAATAAATAATAGCCAGATATGGCTACCATATTGGACAGAGCCGATCTATGACAGTAAGAAGCAGCTACTATATGCACATTTTTATTGGGAAAAAGCAATTAAGTACAATTCTTTAAGTACATTATGAAACGTATAATATTAGACACAGAATGATTAATGGAACATAGAAAATCTCTCACTCAGATTAGAAAGTCTGGGGGACTTCCCTGATGGTCCAGAGGCTAAGACTCTGCACTTTGCAGGGAAACGGGGTTCCCCTGGCGTTCATCCTGGCCAGGGAACTGGATCCCACATGCCTCAGCTGAGACCCTGCAGCCAGATAAGTAAACAAATAATTTTTTTCTTTTTAAAAAGAAAAGGTATGATAAGACACCAAGGAACACTTTCTAAAGAAAATAAAATTAGTTGTCTTGAAGGATAACTAGGAGTTAGAACCAACTAAATCCTTTTCTGCCCTTGCAAAGAAGACAAATGATAATAATCTTGGTCATACTAATTTTCAAAAATAGATTCCTCTATTGTGTCTGGTTTCCTGTGTTTCTTTCTTTCCAGTCTTACACTTCTGTAGGCAAGAAAACAATCAGAGTTCACACAAGCAAACTTTAAAGAACATCCTCTAATGTATCAGATCAGTTCCTCTTGCATTCAAAAAAGTACAAGTGAAAAATCTGGACTTTGGTTATCTACTTTTTTCATATAATATTTGAAGAAATGTGCTACTGCCAGCAACATATAATTATCTACATTTAATGTCCAGAGGAAGAAAATCATTCATTATTTCTTTTGGCTCTGACAATGTTACTTTAAAAACAAGTCTAACTAAATATTCCTAGTGGGATTTGAAGGAAATATTCAGAAGGCGGTATCACATTCCTACTTACGGCAATAAGCAATAGTTCCTTATCGTCCTCCCCTTGTTCTTACTTCATGTTGTGTCCCACCTGAAAGTGAAAGTGAAGTCGCTCAGTCGTGTCCGACTCTCTGCAGTCCCGTGGACTGTAGCCCACCAGGCTCCTCCATCCATGGGATTTCCAGGCAAGAATACTGGAGTGGGTTGCCACATCCTTCTCCAGGGGATCTTCCCCACCCAGGAATCGAACCTGGGTCTCCCGCATTGCGGGCATACGTTTTACCATCTGAGCCACCAGGGAAGCCCTGAATCCCACCTGAATGTGACCTCAAACCTATGCTTTTAGCCTTACTATCCGTCCAATGGATGTTTAAGCTGAATCTTTCTAATTTCAGCTCTCCATTCAGGGCTGAGGTTTTACTTGCTCTATTGCCTCTTTTGCTCCTGACTGCTTGGGCTTAATGCACTTGCCCTTCTCTTTCTGCACTCTAGAAGCAAGACCTCTGTGCCATTAGGATGACTGACACTTAGATTAATTAATCAGTCTTAAAGTGATTTTACAGTTTTCAGAGATATCTTTTAGTACCTACTCAAAGATACCATTTATAGCACTATCTACATTTTCTGAGTTTTTGAAAGGATTTAATTTTAAATGAGAATCACACAAATGACAGTATGGGATATTGCCTGAGTATTCATTTTCTGCCCTATGAGAATACCAGATACACAAATTAAAGAGAGTCACGAATCCCCTGAGGCTCCTCCCATCAAATTGGATAGGCTTTGTGACTGCTTTGACTGATGGAATATACTGGAATTTGTGCTGTGCCAGTTTCTGCTCCAGGCCTGTAGAGATTGGCAGCTTCCACTCCATGTTTCTTGGAAGACTCAGTCTTGGAAGTCAGCCACCATGCTGTGAGAAAGCCACAGCCGCCTCCTGGAGAGGACTAACCTGGCTAAGCTCCCAGCCAGCAGTCAGAACCAACTCGCTCTTCCATGTGAGAAGGTTCCTCAACCCCTAAACCTGATTTACAATATGAAATCCTGGATCCTGTCTTAAACCTGATACCGTATTGGGATACAAAATTTGGGTTTGGGGAGGTGAATGTATTTTGCATATGGGCGCAATGTAAATAATTTTTGGACAAAAGGCTAACTGTGACAGACTAAAGATGATCATACATTCTTTGCGTTTCTCCTACAGTTAACAGTTATAATCTGCACCCACTTTTCTTGAGTCTGTGTGCTCTGTGACTACTTTGAGTATGACAGAAGTGACACGTTAAGAGACAGGACACCTCCACTTCCTGTCTCTAGGAACACTCACTCCTAGATGCTGGTTATCATGCCGCAAGGAAGCTGAGCAAGCCCTTGGGGAGATCCACATAAGGAAGAGTTGAGGCCCAAACCAGCAGCCCCAGCTCAGCTTCTAGGCATCAGCCAGTACAAACTTATCAGAAATGTGAATAGATCTCCCAGCCCTACTGAGTCACCACAGGTGACAGTACGTAAAACAGAAGCGTGCACAACACAGAACCCATCCTGTCTTCTGCATCCACAAAGTCATGAGCAAATTAAAATTCATACTTCAAGCCACTAAGTTTTGGGATTGTTTATTTCATAAAAGTAGACAATCGTTTGCTGTTCAGTCGTTCAATCATGTCCAACTCTTTTTGTGATCCCATTGACTGCAGCACACCAGGCTTCCCTGTCCTTCACTATCTGCCAGAGTTTACACAAACTCATGTCCATGGTGTCAGTGATGCCATCCAACCATCTCATCCTCTGTCGTCCCCTTCTCCTCCTGCCTTCAATCTTCCCCAGCATCAGCTTCTTTTCCAATGAGTCGGCTCTTCGCATCAGGTAGCAAAAGTATTGGAAAACTGGAACCCCAGAAGATCCTCACAGTAGAGTGTTTCTGTTCTCTCCATGTGGAATTATCTTCACACAAATCTTGCAGGGTTGCTTCATGTTGAGAATTTGGTATTCACTTAAATGCAATAGTATAAGACATGAATCCCCATCTTAGGTATTCTTATTCTCCTAAATCCATCACAAATATAGTTTCATTGTTTATTTCTATATGTGTTTATTATCTGTATCTGTCTAGTCTCACTCAAAGTAGAATACTGGCTACATAAAGAAATCTGTTTGCTTAGTTCTTTGTTATATCTGCTGCACACAAAACATTGTCTCAATACATATTAATTGAATAAATGACAATTTTTGTTCTACTAACTTAACTATTGAAGATAATCTGACCATGTAGTAATAGAAGAAAAGAATACTAGAAGTAAATGAGTTAATTCTTTATATCCTCAAATGCTTTTCTTATTGTCTCTCCAAATATGGATCCACCAAATTAAGAAACTAGATTTTAACTGAACTATATTTCAATAACTGGTCTAAAACAATGATGCTTTACACCTACAAGCCAAACATCTAGATAGTTATAATGCTGGTTTAGTTGTCACAAACCAAAGAACCTGAGTTGGCTGCTTAAATATGTAGTGATTAATTGGAAACATCAAAACCCATAATTCACCCTAAGAAAGTGCCCAGTATGTGGTTTCAGTTGTATGTTTTTGGTATTTCTCATGATTGTCTTTGCTTTGCATGGGAGCTAGTCTCACATACAACATTTTGAGTTAGATAATAATTTTACACACACACAAACACACATTCTTCCACTCTTCTACATGATTCAAGGAACTTGCTGTCCACTACACTTATTCAGAAACATGTATAATCATATGTCATCCTTTTGAGATGTACAGTTTTAATTAGGGGAACATAAAAGGTTATACTCTGTTTCAAGCAAAAAAAAAAAATCTAATTTTCAGACAGTAAATCATACATGTGGAATCCAAAGGATATAGTCCTTATTCTCTTTTCTTCCCCTTCAGTTCAGTTCAGTTCAGTCACTCAGTTGTGTTTGACTCTTTGTGATCCCATGGACTGCAGCACACCAGGCCTCCCCGTCCATCACCAACTCCCAGAGTTTACTCAAACTCATGTCCATTGAGTTGGTGATGCCATCAACCATCTCATCCTCTGTTATCCCCTTCTCCTCCCACCTTCAATCTTTCCTAGCATCAGAGTCTTTCCCAATGAGTCAGTTGTTTGCATCAGGTGGCCAATGTATTGGAGCTTCAGCTTCAGCATAAGTCCTTCCAATGAATATTTAGGACTTATTTCCTTTAGGATTGCCTGGTTTGATCTCCTTGCAGTCCAAGAGACTCTCAAGAGTCTTGTCCAACACCACAATTCAAAAGCATCAATTCTTCACTGCTCAGCTTTCTTAGCTGAGTCCAACTCTCACAACCATACATGACCACTGGAATTCTTCCCCTTAGTGTCCTGCATGTTACCAAACTCTTATTGAATGGATGTCAAAAGCTTTCATCTTCATTCCCTTCACGCTTTTTTTCTACAAAATCTTCTAAAATATCAGTTGATAAGAAAGAAATATTGAAGTTCTAATAATGCCTTCAGGAAGACTAGCTTTCAGGATTTTAGGTGAGGTGGCAGACCAGAGTATGGGTGAGCCTCCGAAAGATCCAGCGAATGTGTGATATAGCACTCTCAGACCACCCAAGGGAATGTCCAGAAATGGTTAATTAACACAAATTAACTGGTTCAGTTAATACTGTCTAACCTTTTCCCCTAAAACAAGGATTTGTGTGTGTGTGTATTAGTAGCAGTAACAGTAATAGTAGTTGCTCAAGAAAATTTCCATTAAAATTTGGCTTGCAAAAGGACTACTGTGTTGGGTCTTCTATCCCTGATTGCAGAAATATAAAGAGGGAGGTGTCTTGGTAGTTGAGCTATTAGAACAATCATTACAAAACTGCTAAATCATGAGAAAACATGACCCTGAAAATTAGATCATGAGAGGCAGGATACTCCTGTGAGCGCTTGCCGAGCATTTTAAATGTGCCTGAGCACTGCTTTCCAAATGCATTAGTTCTGTGGTATCTGTTAAAACACTTATTAGAAACTATTTACAATTTGCTTGTTTGGATTTTCCTCTATTATCTGTGAGTTCATTTCCTTTTAAAATGTCAAGGGACCCACATTATTACCTACCATGGCCCTTGAAAGAACCAAGGTAATCACACGAGTATTCCCCAGCTTCTGCTCTCAGACACTTTGGAATCCCGTCATCCCAGTCATCATGGTGCTAATACACTCCAAGCACTGAAGACTCAGAGGAGAACGATGCTTCAGTGTGTTTATAGAATGCATTTCATGTAGACAAGCACGAAAGGAACAGTTTGCATAATCATCTGCCAAGAAGAATCCATCTGTCAGAAGAGTGAGAGCTGGTATTGAACAAGTTCACATTAAAAAACAAAATCTCAATTTCCATTCTATGCACTTCATTTCCTTGAGCCTAATTATCTGTGTGCATATAAATGGGGAAAATACTTCTTCCTGGTTACAGTTCAAAATTCTGGTCTTGGCGAGAGACAACAATAGATGCTCACTTCACTGGGGGCTGTTCCATGCAGCTGAGAGCATCAGGGCTGGAAATGCCAGGCCAAATTCTGTTGTTGTTGCCAATGTGAAGCTTTACTTTACTGCTTGTGGCAAATGTGGTATGTGTGAACAACAGAAATATTGTCTCATTTCCTTAGTGTTAACTAATCCTGAATAGGCTCCAAAGAAAAAGCACAGCCCCATTTCCCTGAATAGCATTCGTTTTCATAGATTTTTTAATCTGATAATATTTTCAAAGTTCTGCCTAGTTTACTATGGCAGAGACACCAGTCTTCAGAGAAAAACAAGGAAAAGTGCAAAGACACATTTTAAAGACTATCCATTCAGTTCAGTTCAGTCACTCAGTCGTGTCCAACTCTGCGGCCCCATGAATCGCAGCATGCCAGGCCTCCCTGTCCATCACCAACTCTCGGAGTTTAACCAAACTCATGTCCATCGATGACATCCAGCCATCTCATCTTCTGTCATCCCCTTCTCCTCCTGCCTCCAATCCTTCCCAGCATATAATATGATCCAAATATTAGGCAAAAAATGTTAAAAGAAAATTCAATTATTTGCTTCACAAAATATTCTTTGCTTAAACATTACTCATACCTATTCTGTAAAAACTGTCTTCCTTCAATATTTAATGTGATCTTAATCACAAGCAGCTTAAAACATGTAAGAAAGAAAGAGGTAAGTCTGCACTTTCTGATAAACTGAAAAATTATCAAGCTGAAAAATATTTTTTAAATATAATATTTGAAAAATATTTAAGTGCTGCAGCATAAGTTCCAATTAAGTTGTCAAAAACATCTTAAAATTGCAAGAGAAATGTATAATTTGCAGATTATAAAGTCTCCATTCATTTATTTACAGATAAATGAATGGAGACTTTATTTACACCTGCCTTGTATCAGCCAATAATCTAGGATTAGAAATTGTAGCAGTAAACAAAACTGAGAATTGGTGGAATGACTTAACTTTTTAATGGCTGTCTCCCTATTCTTCTGACTTCCTGTGTCTGACTCAAATCTCAACCACCTGGGTAAAGGTCATGCTGCTTCTTACCCCTTGCCTCACTGTATCATCTTAACAGCAGAGTAAGGGGTATGAACTAGAATAGAACAGTCTTTCCTGCCTTTTTCTTCATATTTCACTGGACACCAGACTCTATCTAGCAGCATTTTCACAAAAGTTAAATATGCTCGCTAGTAAGTAGAGTACAGGTCACTTTTTCAGGGCCACTCAGAGGCCAGCTCTTTTCCTTAGGTCCAGTGTACCAAGTTCACTGATGCTCGTGTGTGTTAGTCACTAATTCCTGTCCAACTCTTTGCAATCCCACGGACTGTAGCTCACCAGGCTCCTCTGTCCATGGAATTCTCCAGGCAAGAATACTGAAGTGGGTTGCCTTTTCTTTCTCCATGGGATCTTCCCAACCCAAGGATTGAACCCAGGTCTCCTGCATGGCAGGCAGAGTCTTTACCATCAGAGCTACCAAGGAAGTCTTCTCTCCTGCAAATGACCTCCTGGACATACACCGATTTACCCAGGTCAGGGCCTCAATATATTATCTCTTTAGACCCTTGAAAATGAATCATTGCATTTTAAGGAATGTCTGATAAAACCTGATATTTCTCCTATCTTCCAATACTAGGACTATGTGGATTCTAACAGAAGAGAGCATTCAGACTTTTAAAATAGTTTTTAAAATACCATCTAAAGAGAAAGATCCTAACTAAATTGTTTCACAATACCTCCCAACCACAGTTTAACATTTCTTTTGAACGCTGTATGTCTTTACTACTTTACAACATAACGGCAGTAGTTCAGTGATGAAGATAAGAAAGATAGTGGTAAACTCTGAGTGCCAGGCATTCTTCTAAGCACCATATGTGTGTGCGTGCTGTCATGTCTGACTCTTTGGCATTCCATGGACTGCACCCCACCAGGCTCCTCTGTGCTTGGAATTTCCCACACAAGAATACTGGAGTTGGTTGCCATTTCCTACTCCAGGGGATCCACCTTCCCTAGGGATTGACCCTGCATCTCCTGCATTGGCAGGTGGATTCTTAACTACTGACTTGCCTGGAAATTAGTCATAAGCTTAAAAACCAGATAAAGAGCAGCAACAAGTCATTTAATCATTCATCCTCCTAACTCATATTTACACAAGAGGGAACTGAGGTACAAAGAAGCTAAAGTTGCTGATGGTCAAATACTTAATAAAAGGAGGAAGTGAAAGTGAAAGTTTCTCTGTCATGTCCAACTATTTGCAAACCCATGGCCTGTAGCCTGCCAGGCTCTTCTGTCCACAGGATTCTCCAGGCCAGAATACTGGAGTGCGTTGCCATTTCCTTCTCCAGCAGATCTTCTGACCCAGGAATTGAACGTGGGTCTCTAGCATTGAAGGCATATTCTTTATTAGATGAGCTATCAGGGGAGCCCCTATAAAAGGAAGACCCGGATTAAATATAGATAATTGGGGCTTCCCTGGTGGCTCAGACAGTAAAGCATCTGTCTACAATGCGGGAGACCTGGGTTCGCTCCCTGGGTTGGGAAGATCCCCTGGAGAAGGAAATGGCAATCCACTCCAGGACTATTGCCTGGAAAATCCCATGGACAGAGGAGCCTGGTAGGCTACAGTCCATGGGGTCGCAAAGAGTCAGACACAACTGAGTGACTTCACTCATTCACTCTCTAACTGGGGCTTCCCTTGTGGCTCAGCTGGTAAAGAATCTGCCAGCAATGCAAGAGACCTGGGCTCAATCCCTGGGTTGGGAAGATCCCCTAGAAAAGGGAAAGGCTACCCACTCCAGGATTCTGGCCTGGAGAATTCCATGGACCACAGTCCACTGGTCACAAAGAGTTGGACAGGACTGAGCAACTTTCACTTCCACTTTCAACTGTGTTCCAGAGCTCTTCCTGATCACTTTGCTCTATTAAATCCAACTTCAGACAGAAATTTGGGAACTTCAAGATTTGAGTTTTGGCCTCCACAGCTCTAATTATGTTCCTTTCAACTGAGTCATGTGGCTCTCACAAAACAGATTTCTTCTCTTTAACATGTTTCATATATTTTCCTGAAATTGACTCAAATGTGTCTTATTTGCCACATTCTGTAAAAATTGATCTTTGAATCCTTATTTTTCTTCATGGATCAAATTCTACAGAAAGTTTAAAAAATAAAGAAAAAATTGAAATTTTAATACCATTCCCTAAGATTATTTTTTAAAAAATCTTTTAAAGTTAGAGGGATCTAAGTTTATGTGCTGATATTTCACTTCATAAAATAAAGAAATAGGTTCAATGACTTTTCATTTATTTATTTTATTTTGGGCCGTGCTGGGTCTTTGCTGCGGCACGGGGTTTGCTCTAGTCGTGGTGCACGGGGGTACTCTCTCACTGCGGGGACTCCTCTCGTTACAGAGCACGGGTTCTAGGGCATGTGGGCCTCAGTAGTTGCGTCATGCGTGGCACGTGGGCTCCCAGGCTCTAGAACGGAGGCTCAATAGTTGTGGTGTGCGGGCTTAGTAGCTCCGCAGCACGTGGGATCTTCCCAAACCAGGAAGTGAACCCGAGTCTCCTGCATTGACAGGCGGAGTCTTTACCACTGAGAACCAGGGAAGCCCTCAAACCTTTTAAATAAAAAATGATGTGTACAAGACACGGAGCTAAATTTATGATAAAAAAAAAAATTTCACAGGACCTTCAGTATTATGAAACTCAGTTGTTTCCTGGTTAGAAAACTATTTAAATAGGTTTTTTTTTTTCTTCTCATTTCATGTTTTTTCATTTCATTCATTTCATTTCATGTTTTTCATTTCATGCTTAACTAAGCATGCTAAGGTAAATCTACATTTTCCATTTTCTCTTATAAATCCCAAGAAATCCTGTATCATCTTATCTGTGCATAAAGGACTTTGTTGTTGTTTAGTCACTTAGTCGTGTCCCAACTCTTTTGTGACCCCATGGACTGTAGCCTGCTAGGCTCCTGTGTCCATGGGATTTCTCAGGCAAGAATACTGGGGTGGGATGCCATTTCCTTCTCCAGGGGATCTTCCTGACCCAGGGATCAAACCCACATCTCCTACACTGTCAGGAGGATACTTTATCACTGAACCACATGGGAAGCTCCCACCAGGACTTAATCTAAAAACCTGTGTTCTTTGCATGAACTAGAATCTATGATACATGGATCAGAAATTGGGCTCACATGGATCTACAGAAAAATTCATCTGCTGGTGTAGTTTCAGTTTAAAAAAAAAAGTGGCATGTATATTATTTCAACTGTATGGAAATGTTCTATACAGAATTGTAGGAAAAGCAAGGTTTTCCATAAAATTCAGTACACCTGCTTGAATGTCATGCCATGTCAACAACCCAAGCATCAAATAAGTGCCCAAGATATCACTGTTCTATTTCACATAGGATTTCCTTCCCTGAAGTATGCACCATGCATGCTCCTTCTGAATTCCATTTCTCTCTGTAAATATGTGATCCTCTCTTATAAGAACTGGTATAACATTTGTGCCCAGATATTAGTTACAATTAATGACTCAATTATCTTTTGCAGTATATGGAATACAATTTCATTTTGGCAGTGATATAATGAAATAGGAGCTTTAATCTAAGAAATAAGGCTTATAAACAAACATATATAAATCACTAATCAACAGTAGATAGTATAAACCTCATTGTAGATCTGTGCAGTCTGCAATTGCTTTTTTTAAAGGTGTGAAGAAAACTAGACATTACTAGTTGAGCTGAAAGAGTAAGTAAATACAACAAAGAGGCGTAAAGTGCAGAGAGATGTGCTTTGCTCAAAGAGGGTTAGTATCCTTTCAGAATAAGATTGTCGCTTCTTTTAATTTTTTTTAAACCACTATATTGAGTTATCATTGACATACAAAAATCTATACATATTTAATTGATCAAAATTTCTTGACTATTTAATCCACTCCAGATGGACAGTTGCCTGTTTTATCTCTGATTGGGTTTTGCCATGCTCTAAGGAGTACAACAGCAAGCCAAGATAATTCTCTCTGCTGCCAATGTTCTTGCGAAACTGCAGAAAAAGTGAGAAATAAGGGATGATTTTAGGCCTTTTCTAGCTCTTTTCTAACTTAAGTAGAAACCAGTAAAAATGAATAAAGTTAGGGCATGTATTTGATATAATGGTATAACTTTAAGGGATAAATTAAAAGAAATGTGTATGTTCCAACATGAAGTGTTATCACTTCCTTTGCAATGTGACCAATTTGACTATAAAAAATAAGGTATCCAGTAAATTGGGATCTTTATTCTTTTTTCACAACTTACATATTCTCCTCTAGAAGGCAACAATTGTCATGCTTTAGTGATTTATATATAATCAAAAGATCTATTTTTTAAAGACTAATAAAGTTTACTATATCATGATGGTAGAAGAGCTGAAACTTAGACTATTCAAAAGTTTTTATAGAATTAAAGAAAACACACAAACTGGCTAATATGAATAACAAGTTCTCATATTCACTTGGTAAAGTTATAAAGGAAAAAATTTTTAATATTCCAATTCCAAATCTGTTCCTTAAAGCTACTTAGCACTGAGTCTAATTTAAGAGAAACAAAATTAGCTATAGTAAAACAAGCAATTGAGAGTCTAGTGCTGATTTTACCACTCTTCAAAGAAAGGCAATGCCAAAGAATGCTCGAACTACTGCACAATTGCATTCAACTCATATGCTAGTAAAGAAATGCTCAAAATTCTCCAAGCCAGGCTTCAACAGTACGTGAACTGTGAACTTCCAGGTGTTCAAGCTGGTTTTAGACAAGGCAGAGGAACCAGAGATCAAATTGCCAACATCCACTGGATCATAGAAAAAGCAAGAGAGTTCCAGCAAAACATAGGTTTCTGCTTTATTGACTATGCCAAAGACTTTGACTGTGTGGATCACAATGAAACTGTGGAAAATTCTGAAAGAGATGGGAATACCAGACCACCTGACCTGTCTCTTGAGAAACCTGTATGCAGGTCAGGAAGCAACAGTTAGAACTGGACATGGAACAACAGACTGGTTCCAAATAGGAAAAGGAGTACATCAAGTCTGTATATTGTCACCCTGCTTATTTAACTTATATGCAGAGTACATTATGAGAAATGCTGGACGGGAGGCACAAGCTGGAATCAATATTGCCAGGAGAAATATCAATAACCTCAGATTATTGATTGGAGAAAGAAATGGCAACCCACTCCAGTATTCTTGCCTGGAGAATCCCATGGACAGAGGAGCTTGGTGGGCTACAATCCACGGGTCGCAAAGAGTAGGACACGACTGAGCAACTTCACTTTCACTTTTACTTTCAGATATGCAGATGACACCACATTTATGACAGAAAGTGAAGAAGAACTAAAGAGCCTCTTTATGAAAATGCAAGAGGAGAGTGAAAAAGTTTGCTTAAAACTCAGCATTCAGAAAACTAAGATCATGGCATCTGGTCCCAAAACTTCATGGGAAATAGATGGGGAACTAGTGGAAACAGTGGCAGACTTTTTTTGGAGGGGGGAGCCTCTGAAATTACTGTAGATGGTGACTGCTGCCATGAAATTGAAAGATGCTTACTCCTTGGAAGGAAAGTTATGACCAACCTAGATAGCATATTTAAAAGCAGAGACATTACTTTGTCAACAAAGGTCCGTCTAGTCAAGGCTATGGTTTTTCCAGTGGTCATGTATGGATATAAGAGTTGGACTGTGAAGAAAGCTGAGCACCAAAGAATTGATGCTTTTGAACTGTGGTGTTGGAGAAGACTCTTGAGAGTCCCATGGACCACAAGGAGATCCAACCAGCCCATCCTAAAGGAGACCAGTCCTGGGTGTTCATTGGAAGGACTGATGTTGAAGCTGAAACTCCAATACTTTGGCCATGTCATGGGAAGAGTTGAATCATTGGAAAATACCCTAATGCTGGGAGGGATTGAGGGCAGGAGGAGAAGGGGATGACAGAGGATGAGATGGCTGGATGGCATCACCGACTCGATGGAATTGGGTTTGGGTAGACTCCGGGAGTTGGTGATGGATAGGGAGGCCCTAGTGTGCTGCGATTCATGGGGTTGCAAAGAGCTGGACACAACTGAATGACTGAACTGAACTGAACTGAACTGAATATGGTTGTAAGAGATAAGCTTATTTAGATATTAGTTTCTACTTCTCTGGTGGCTCAGACGGTAAAGCGTCTGCCTACAATGTGGGAGACCTGGGTTCAATCCCTGGGTCGGGAAAATCTCCTGGAGAAGGAAATGGCAACCAACTCCAGTGTTCTTCCCTGGAAAATCCCATGGACGGAGGAGGCTGGTTACAGTCTACAGAGTACAGTCCATGGGGTCGCAAAGAGTCAGAAACGACTGAAGGACTACACTTCACTCATTTCTTCATATGCTAATTGAGATTTCCATTCTCTCCCCTAATAACTGGAGAAGGAAATGGCAACCCACTCCAGTATTCTTGCCTGGAGATCTCCATGAACAGGGAAGCCTGGCAGGCTACAGTCCATGGGGTTGCAAAGGGTTGGACAAGGCTAAGTTACTAACACATTGCTGCTGCTGCTAAGTCGCTTCAGTCATGTCCAATTCTGTGCGACCACAGAGACGGCAGCTGACCAGGCTCTTCCATCCCTGGGATTCTTCAGGCAAGAACCGTGGAGTGGGTTGCCATTTCCTTCTCCACGGCATGAAAGTGAAAAGTGAAAGGGAAGTTGCTCAATGGTGTCTGACTCTTGGCGACCCCATGGACTGCAGCCTACCAGGCTCCTCCATCCATGGGATTTCCCAGGCAAGAGTACTGGAGTGGGGTGCCAATGCCTTCTCCTGAATAACACATTACACTGCCCCTAATAACACTTTGCTAGATTTAGCTCAGAATTTATTCTCTTTTTCCTATGGTCATAAAGACCTGTAATATTAGACAGACATGACTATCCAAATAAAACCACATGTGGCTCTCTCTTTTATAGCATGATGTTACCATGTGATTAAGTTCTAGCCAATGAAATTTATTTGAAAGAAGTGTACAGCTTCTGTACAGTCTCCTTAAATGGAAACAAGCTTCTTCTCTTCCTCTAACATCCTCCATCCTACTGGACTGAAAGTAAAAATGATGGATGAAACCTAGATGGAATTTGTAATTATAAATCAATAAAGCCCTTGTGTTTTGAAAAATAGATCTAGCACTGCATATAAGTAGAAACCTATTTTTGCATTGTTCATTAAATACCTTTGTGACATATGCTTTATTTAAAACTAGGATTGAAAAAAAAATGTTTTTAGATTTGTGATGTGTATTTGTTTAACACCTTTCTCAATGTGTATGGAAGTTTTGCCCTCATTTTTATTCTGTACTTTCTTATTCCTTCCTTGTACTGATCACTAGATCACTTTCTAACACCATACACAAAAATAAACTCAAAATGGATTAAAGATCTAAACGTAAGACCAGAAACTATAAAACTCCTAGAGGAGAACATAGGCAAAACACTCTCTAACATAAATCACAGCAGGATCCTCTATGATCCACCTCCCAGAATTCTGGCAATAAAAGCAAAAATAAACAAATGGGATCTAATTAAAATTAAAAGCTTCTTCACAACAAAGGAAACTATAAGCAAGGTGAAAAGACAGCCTTCTGAATGGGAGAAAATAATAGCAAATGAAGCAACTGACAAACAACTAATCTCAAAAATATACAAGCAACTTCTGCAGCTCAATTCCAGAAAAATAAACGACCCAATCAAAAAATGGGCCAAAGAACTAAATAGACATTTCTCCAAAGAAGACATACGGATGGCTAACAAACACATGAAAAGATGCTCAACATCACTCATTATCAGAGAAATGCAAATCAAAACCACAATGAGGTACCATTTCATGCCAGAGAGAATGGCTGTGATCCAAAAGTCTACAAGAAATAAATGCTGGAGAGGGTGTGGAGAAAAGGGAATGCTCCTCCACTGTTGGTGGGAATGCAAACTAGTACAGCCACTATGGAAAACATTGTGGAGATTCCTTAAAAAATTGCAAATAGAACTGCCTTATGACCCAGCAATCCCACTGCTGGGCATACACACTGAGGAAACCAGAATTGAAAGAGACACGTGTACCCCAATGTTCATCCCAGCACTGTTTATAATAGCCAGGACATGGAAACAACCTAGATGTCCATCAGCAGACGAATGGATAAGAAAGCTGTGGTACATATACACAATGGAGTATTCCTCAGGCATTAAAAAGAATACATTTGAATCAGTTCTAATGAGGTGGATGAAACTGGAGCCTATTATACAGAGTGAAGTAAGCCAGAAAGAAAAACACCAATACATTATACTAACACATATATATGGAATTTAGAAAGATGGTAATGATAACCCTGTATGTGAGACAGCAAAAGAGACACAGATGTTTAGAATGGACTTTTGGACTCTGTGGGAGAGGGAGAGGGTGGGATAATTTGGGAGAATGGTTTTGAAACATGTATACTATCATGTAAGAAATGAATCGCCAGTCTATGTTCGATGCAGGATACAGGATGCTTGGGGCTGGTGCACAGGGATGATCCAGAGAGATGATATGGGGTGGGAGGTGGGAGAGGGGTTCAAGATGGGGAACTCATGCACATCCGTGGCTGATTCATGTCAATGTATGGCAAAACCAATACAGTTATTGTAAAGCAAAATAAAGTAAAAATAAAAATTAAAATAAATAAATAAATAAAACTAGGACTGAAAAAAAATGTTTTTAGATTTGTGATGTGTATTTATTTAACACCTTTCTTAATGGGTATGCAAGTTTTGCCCTCATTTTTATTCTGTACTTTCTTATTCCTTCCTTGTACTGTATCTGATAGTATTCTTAAAATTGTTTGAATTACACTCCCCTGTTCTTTCATTTCACCATCTATTTTACTGGTCCAGAAAATAGAATCTGAATAGATTCTGTTCCTTCTCTTTTCTTACATATGACTTTTCAAGTTAACTATCTCTTTTGCTAATATGAATGTCTTCCTTAATATTCCACTTGCATTTTTATTAACAGCTATTTCAGTGATGGTTCTTGTTGTTGTTATTTTTTTTCCATTTGCTTCTTTCTTGGTCAGCCACATAACTGCATCTACTATAGCTATTTATGCGGTAAGTCCAAGCTTTTCAAACTGCTAAGAGCATGCTCACATCTCATGTGGGTCTATTAAGTGATTGCAGCTTTTGATGACTCTTTAACTTCACATTTGAAATAGTTGGTGTCAATTAGCTATGAGATGAGAATACTCATAGGAAAGACAAAGAAAAAATGTTTACACAACACACATCTTTACAGTGAGACTATCATTGTTATTAGCTAACTGATAAGTTTAAAAATCATAAATTATTTATTTACTACTAAGAAATTTTGCATAGGAACATGGAATGTTAGGTCCATGAATCAAGGCAAATTGGTAGTTGTCAAAAAGGAGATGGCAAGAGTGAACGTCAACATTCTAGGAATCAGGAAACTAAAATGGACTGGAATGGGTGAATTTAACTCAGATGACCATTATATCTACTACTGTGGGTAGGAATCCCTTAGAAGAAATGGAGTAGCCATCATGGTGAACAAAGGAGTCCAAAATGCAGTACTTGGATGCAGTCTCAAAAATGACAGAGTGATCTCTGTTCGTTTCCAAGGCACCATTCAATATCACAGTAATCCAAGTCTATGCCCCAACCAGTAATGCTGAAGAAGCTGAAGTTGAACCATTCTATGAAGACCTACAAGACTTTTTAGAATTAACACTGAAAAAAAGATGTCCTTTTCAATACAGGGGAGTGGAATGCAAAAGTAGGAAGTCAAGAAACACCTGGAGTAAAAGACAAATTTGGCCTTGGAATACAGAATGAAGCAGGGCAAAGGCTAATATAGTTTTGCCAAGAGAATGCATTGGTCCTAGCAAACACCCTCTTCCAACAACACAAGAGAAGACTCTACACATAGACACCACCAGATGTTCAACACAGAAATCAGATTGATTATATTCTTTGCAGCCAAAGATGGAAAAGCTCTGTACAGTCAGCAAAAACAAGACTGGGAGCTGACTGTGGGTCAAATCATGAATTCCTTATTGCCAAATTTAGACTTAAATTGAAGAAAGTAGGGAAAACCGCTAGACCATTCATATATGACCTACATCAAATCCCTTATGATTATACAGTGGAAGTGAAAAATGGATTTAAGGGACTAGATCTGATAGGTAGAGTGCCTGATGAACTATGGATGAAGGTTCATGGCATTGTACAGGAGACAGGATGCTAGAGACCATCCCCATGGAAAAGAAATGCAAAAAAGCAAAATGGCTGTCTGGGGAGGCCTTACAAATAGCTGTGAAAAGAGAAGTCAAAAGCAAAGGAGGAAAGGAAAGATATAAGCATCTGAATGCAGAGTTCCAAAGAATACCAAGGAGAGATAAGAAAGTCTTCCTCAGTGATCAATGCAAAGAAATAGAGGAAAAGAACAGAACGGGAAAGACTAGAGATCTTTTCAAGAAAATTAGAGAAACATTAGGGAACATTGGAAACATTAGAAAATTAGGGAACATTCACACAAAGATGGTCTTGATATAGGACAGAAATGGTATGGATCTAACAGAAGCAGAAGATATTAAGAAGAGGTGGCAAGAATACACAGAAGAACTGTACAAAAAAGAGCTTCATGACCAAGATAATCACAATGGTGTGATCACTCACCCAGAGCCAGACATCCTGGAATGTGAAGTCAAGTGGGCCTTAGAAAGCATCACTAAGAACAAAGCTAGTGAATGTGAAGGAATTCCAGTTGAGCTGTTTCAATTCCTGAAAGATGATGCTGTGAAAGTGCTGCACTCAATATGTGAGCAAATTTGGAAAACTCAGCAGTGGCCACAGGACTGGAAAAGGTCAGTTTTCATTCCAATCCCAAAGAAAGGCAATGCCAAAGAATGCTCATACTACCACACAATTGCACTCATCTCATACGCTAGTAAAGTAATGCTCAAAATTCTGCAAGCCAGGCTTCAGAAATCCATGAACTGTGAACTTCCAGATGTTCAAGCTGGTTTTAGAATAGGCAGAGGAACCAGAGATCAAATTGCCAACATCTGCTGGATCATGGAAAAACCAAGAGAGTTCCAGAAAAACATCTATTTCTGCTTTATTGACTATGCCAAAGCTTTTGAATATGTGGATCACAATAAACTGTTGAAAATTATGAAAGAGATGGGAATACCAGACCACCTGATCTGGCTCTTGAGAAACATATATGCAGGTCAGGAAGCAACAGTTAGAACTGGACATGGAACAACAGACTGGTTCCAAATAGGAAAAGAAGTACATCAAGGCTGTATATTGTCACCCTGCTTATTTAACTTTTACGCAGAGTACATCATGAGAAACGCTGGGCTGGAAGAAGCACAAGCTGGAATCAAGATTGCTGGGAGAAATATCAATAACCTCAGATATGCAGATGACACCACCCTTATGGCAGAAAGTGAAGAGGAACTAAAAAGCCTCTTGATGAAAGTGAAAGATGAGAGTGAAAAAGTTGGCTTAAAGCTCAACATTCAGAAAACGAAGATCATGGCATCTGGTCCCGTCACTTCATGGCAGATAGATGGGTAAACAGTGGAAACAGTGTCAGACTTTATTTTGGGGGGCTCCAAAATCACTGCAGATGGTGGCTGCAGCCATGAAATTAAAAGATGCTTACTCATTGGAAAGAAAGTTATGACCAACCTAGATTGTATATTCAAAAGCAGAGACATTACTTTGCCAACGAAGGTCCGTCTAGTCAAGGCTATGGTTTTTCCAGTGGTCATGTATGGATATGAGAGTTGGACTGTGAAGAAAGCTGAGCACCGAAAAATTGATGCTTTGAACTGTGGTGTTGGAGAAGACTCCTGAGAGTCCCTTAGACTGCAAGGAGATCCAACCAGTCCACTCTAAAGGAGATCAGTCCTGGGTGTTCTTTGGAAGGAATAATGCTAAAGCTGAAGCTCCAGTACTTTGGCCACCTCATGGGAAGAGTTGATACACTGGAAAAGGCTTTGATGCTGGGAGGGATTGCGGGCAGGAGGAGAAGGGGAAGACAGAGGATGAGATGGCTGGATGGCATCACCGACTCAAAGGACATGAGTCTGAGTGAAAACCAGGAGTTGGTGATGGAACGGGAGGCTTGGCATGCTGCAGTTCATGGGGTCACAAAGAGTCAGACATGACTGAGCGACTGAAGTGAACTGAAGAAAGTTTGTAATATGATTTTTTTTAATTGATGCACATATAAAATCACCTATCACATTATTTCATCTTTTTGATATATCATTTCTGTTGAAGTAATCCAGTTTTTAGTGCATATAATTTACTTAATATTCCATTTATAAATAATAATGTTTATAAAATGTTTTTGAAAAGCATTATAAGATTAATAGAAATCACAAAAGTTAGGAGACAGTATCTCCGATTTTTCAAGAATCAATAAATCTGTACCACTGCATTGGTACATAATATTTTAGGTCTTCAGGTTTCTTGACTGAGTAAAATTCTTTCATGATTCTCTGGGAAATTCCAATGTGAAAAATCATTAAAGCACAAAAAGAGGCAAAACATATATGTGTATTTAATTAAAATCCCAATGAAAATAACAAAGCCTTTATATATATTTTTTTAATATTCAAATTATTTTGGATGCAGTTTTGGTTATAATGAAAGTTGAATGAAATAAGTTCTACTTATTAAGATTCCATCTCGTAACAGCCTCTTCAGCAAGTGATAATGGAAAAGTTGAACAGCTGCTTGTAAATCAGTGAAGTTAGAACACAGTCTCTCACCATATACAAATACTCAAAATGGCTGAATGACATAAATATAAGACATGATATCATAAAAGTCTTAGAATAAAACATAAGCAAAACAGTCTCTGACATAAATCATAGCAATATTTTCTTAGGTCAGTTACCCATGGCAATAGAAATAAATGCAAAAATAAACAAATGGGACCTAATCAAGCTTGAGAGCTTTTTCACAGCAAAGGAAACCATAAACAAAGCAAAAAGACATCCTACAGACAGGGTGAAAAATTCTGCAAATGATACAACCAACAAGGGCTTAATTTCCAAAATATACAAACAGCTGATACAACTCAGTAGCAAAAAAGCAAACAATCCAATTTAAAAAAAAGGTCAGAAGACCTAAAAAGACATTTCTCTGAAGAAAACATATAGATGGCTAATAGGCATATGAAAAGCTGCTCAGTACCACTAGTTATCAGAGAAATACAAATCAAAAATACAATAAGATACCACCTCACATCAGTCCGAATTGCCATCACTAAATAATCTACACATAATGAATGCTGGTAAGAGTGTGAGGAAAAGGGAACCCTCTCACACTGTTGGTGGGAATGTAAATTGGTGTAACCAGTATAGAAAACTATATGAGGTTTCCTCAAAACACTAAAAATGGAGTTGCTATACAATCTCACTCCGGGGCATATATCCAGAGAAAATTATACTTTGAAAAGATACATGTGCAGCAGCCAAGACATGGAAACAACCTGGACATCCATCAACAGATGAGTAGATAAAGAAAATGTGGTATACTGCACAGTGGAATACTACTCAGCCATGAACAAGAGAGGTGCCATTTGCAGCAACGCAGCTGGACCTAGAGGATATCACACTGAGTGAAGTAAGTCAGAAACAGAAGGACAAGCGCCATATGATGTCACTTACACGTGGAAGCTAAAATATGCCACAAGCAAGATTATCTATGAATTAGAAACACACTCACAGTTATAGAAAATAGACTTGTGGTTGACATGGGGAAGAGGGGTGGAAGAGGCATGGAGTGGGAGGTTGGGGTTAGCAGATGTAAGCCATCATATGAATAAGCAGTGAGGTACTACTGTATAGCACAAGGAACTATATTCGACATCCTGTGATAAATCACAATGGGAGAGAATACAAGAAAGAATATGCATATATATGTGTGTGTGTGTATAACTGAATCACTTTGCTGTACAGTAGAAATTAACATTGTAAATCAACTATACTTCAATAAAATCCATTTTTTAAAAATTCCAATTCCATCTTGTAATTTAGAGAACTGAGGCTAATAGCTCAATGTTGAGTATTACGCCACACATTAATTCATTAATTATTGGTGTGCTCCCCACCAAAACCTGTCACAGAGTTATTGTTGGGGTGATTTACTGCTGCTGTTTTTACCAAAATGTACTTTGTTTATTATGAAGACTTTTAAAATCAGAGCTTGTCACACTTTTCTATGTGTACTTGCACATACTTAAATCAGAAAGATATGCTATAGGTTCTGAATTTAGTGTGCCATCAGCCACAAAAGCACTGCTCCTCAAACATTCATGTGCATACCAATCTTTTGGGGAGCTTGGTAAAAATGAATATTCTGATTCAATAATTATGGTCTGTGTCAAGTGTCTGCCTTTCTAACAAATTCCCAGGTAATGCTGAGAACTGTAAACCCCACCTGAGGAAGCAAGGCTTTAAAGAACTCATAATGAGTGTGGTCAAAACCTAGTTCTGATTATCATTCAAAATCCCCTTTCATGCATCCCACATGGATTTATGCCTCCCAGTGTGTGCTGAGAGCTCTCATGCATATTCTTTCAAGCTGTTTTAATTATCATTGATATCAAAAATCTCTGTAGACTTCATTATTGAATGTTGTTTCCAGATTACATTCCCTCACATTATTTTATTTTTTTTAATTCATTCAAGCATTTATTAGTGTCTCTTATGTATTATCCACTGGTAGTGTAGCAGTGAACAAGTCATGCGTTTCTGTTTTAAATTAAATTTTTTTATTTATTTTTATTATTTAAAACTTTTTATTTTATATTGGAGTATAGCCAGTTAACAATGTTGTGGTAGTTTCAGGTGAACGGTGAAGTGACTCAGCCATACACACAGATGTATCCATTCTTGCACAAACTCTCCTCCCAACCACGCTACCACGTAACACTGAGCTGAGTTCCCTGTCCTATACAGAAGATTACCCACTTTAAATACAGCTGAGCGTATATGTCCATCCCAAAGGAGCCTCATTTTAAACAGTAGAGAAGCAATACAAAGCTAAAATTTACCACCTTAACCATTTTAAGTATATAGTTCAGTCATGTTAAGTATATTCATGCTATTGTGCACTGAACTTCACAACTTTATCATTTCTCAAAAAGAAACTCTACATCCATTAAACAGCTACCTATCTGCCCTTGCCCCAGTCTCTGGCAATCTCCATTCTACTTTTTCCCTATCATTTAACTACTCTAAAGACCTCATATAACTGGAATCCTACAATATTTGCCTTTTGTGGTAGCACATTTCACTTAACATAATCTCCTTAAGCTTCATTCAGCTCAAGTCTATGTCCTCCCTTTTTTTTTCCTTTAGTACATCTTTTTTTAGACTCATTTTTTGAGAAACATAAAACAAGAGACGAATGTACCCTAACGTTCATTGCAGCCCTTTTTATAATAGCTAGAACATAGAAACAACCTAGATATCCATCAACAGATGCATGGATACAGAAATTGTGGCATGTACAATGGAATATTACTCAACTATAAAAAAGAATGCATTCAAGTCAGTCCTAATGAGGTAGAAGGACTGATGTTGAGGCTGAAACTCCAGTACTTAGGCCACCTCATGCAAAGAACTGACTTATTGGAAAGGACCCTGATGCTGGGAAAGATTGAGGGCAGGAGAAGGGGACGACAGGATGAGATGGTTGGATGACATCATTGACTCGATGGACATGGGTTTGTGTGGACTCCAGGAGTTGGTGATGGACAGGAAGGCCTGGTGTGCTGCAGTCCATGGGGTCGAAAAGAGCCAGACATGACTGAGCAACTGAACTGAACTGAACTGAATGAGGTAGATGAAACTATGATACAAAGTGCAGTAAGTTGAAAGAGAAAGACAAATATTGTCTATTAACACATGCCTATGGAAGCTAGAAAGACGGTACAGATGAACCTACTTGCAGGGCAGCAGTGGGGATGCAGACATAGAGAACAGACTTGTGGACCCAGTGGGGGAAGGAGAGGGAGGGATGAGTTGAGAGAGTAGCATGGAAACACGTACATTACCATGTGTAAAATAGATAGCAAGTGAGAATTTGCTGTGCAAAACAGGGAGCTCAACCTGGTGTTCTGTGACACCCTAGAGGGGTGGGGTAGGGAGAGAACTGAGAGGGGAGATCGGGACAGAGGGGACATATGTATATCTGTGGCTGACTCATGTTGATGTGTGGCAGAGGCCAACACAATATTATAATTTATTTATTTTTCATTGGAGGACAATTGCTTTACAATATTGTGTTGGTTTCTGCCATACATCAACTTGAATCAGCCACAGGTATCCATACGTCTCCTCCTTCTTAAACCTCCCTCCCCCCTCCCACTCCATCCCACTCCTCTGCATTGTAACAGAGCATCGGTTTGTGATCCCTGAGTGAACAGCAAATTCTCACTGGGTATCTATTTACATGTGACAATGTACACATTTTCATGCTATTCTGCTAGTCTCACCTTACCTTATCTTTATTCAGAGAAATTGATGTATATTCAATTCTATTTTTTCCGTGCTAATAAAATCACATAAAGCACTATATTTAGAGGTATAATTTGAAACTTTATATGTTTTTACAGAAATAAGACCGTAATATACCTATCTCACCGCATGTTACAGTTTTCACTTAGTAGATCAAGATGAAAAACTTTTCTGTATTATTTTTAATATCTTCATATTCTCCAGTTTGGATATGCCATATTTTACTCAACCATCTTCTTACACATCAGCTTCCATAAATTTCACTTTTTGCCACAATACATTTATGATAAACATCCTTGTAACTGTATGAGTGAGACTTTTCTTTTCATACGATATAGTCATAGGAAAAATGTCTATGTATATTTTTATTTTAACAGATTTTTCCATAGAATTCTAAGTACTGTACAATTTATATTTCTACTAGCAATTTATCATAGTACTTTATTTTGCTGTTAACAATCAATGTTGATGATTGTTATATATTGAAATAAATGTTGAATGTATCATATTTTGTAATATCAATAAAACACTTCAGTTCAGTTGAGTCGATCAGTCATGTCTGATTCTTTGAGACTCCATGGACTGCAGCATGCCAGGCCTCCCTGTCCATCAGAAATACCCAGAGTTTACTCAAACTCATGTCCACTGAATTGGTGATGCCATTCAACCGTCTCATCCTCTGTCGCCCCCTTCTCCTCTTGCCTTCAATCTTTCCCAGTATCAGGGACTTTTCACATGAATCAGTTCTTCCCATCAAGTGGCCAAAGTGTTGGAGTTTCAGCTTCAACATCAGTCCTTCCAATGAATATTCAGGACTGATCTCCTTTAGGATTGACTGGTTGGATCTCCTTGCAGTCTAAGGGACTCTCAAGAGTCTTCTCCAATACCACAGTTCAAAAAGCATCAATTCTTCGACACACCGCTTTCTTTATAGTCCAACTCTCATTTCCATACATGACTACTGGAAAAACTATAGCTTTGACTAGATGGACATTTGTTGGCCAAGCAATGTCTCTGCTTCTTAATATGCTGTCTAGGTTGGTCATAACTTTTCTTCCAAGGAGCAAGCGACTTTTAATCTCATGCCTGCAGTCACCATCTGTGTGATTTTAGAGCCCCCTAAAATAAAATCTGTCACTGTTTCTACTGTTTCCCCATCTATTTGCCATGAAGTGATGGGACCAGATGCCATGATCTTAGTTTTCTGAAAGTTGAGTTTTAAGCAAACTTTTCCACTGTGCTCTTTCAATTTCATCAAGAGGCCATTTAGTTCTTCATCGCTTTCTTCAATAAGAAGTGGTGTCTTCTGCATATCTGAGGTTATTGCTATTTTTCCCGGCAATCTTGATTCCAGCTTGTGCTTCATCCAGCCCTGCGTTTCTCATAATGTTCTCTGCATATACGTTAAATAAGCAGGGTGACAATATACAGCCTTGACATGCTGGAACCAGTCTGTTGTTCCATGTCCAGTTCTAACTGTTGCTTCCTGACCTGCATATAGGTTTCTCAAGAGGCAAGTCAGGTGGTCTGGTGTTCCCATCTCTTTCAGACTTTTCCAGTTTGTTGTGATCCACACAGCCAAAGGCTTTGGCATAGTCAATAAAGCAGAAAAAGATGATTTTCTGGAACTCTCTTCCTTTTCCCATGATCCAGTAGATGTTGGCAATTTAATCTCTGGTGCCTCTGCCTTTTCTAAATCCAGCTTGCACATCTGGAAATTCATGGTTCACCTACTGTTGAAGCCTTGCCTGGAGAATTTTGAGCTTTACATTACTAGCATGTGAGATCAGTGCAATTGTGCGGTAGTTTGAGCCTTCTTTGGCATTGTCTTTCTTTGGGATTGGAATGAAAACTGCCCAATTACTATGCATATTTGCCTATTTCCAGAATTGTGACCACACTATACTACAGAGGTTAACTGAAGTGCAGATATTAATCCTAATCAATACTAGGTATGTTAGCTTTTTTATGGTGTATTTGGTGGTGTAGCATATTTTTAAAAAATACATATATTCAAATACATCTTTTTTCCATAGTTTCTTTTTCTGACATGGCTAAAATTCTTCCTAAAGAACATTCTTCCAAAAGAATGTTCCTTTACTCTCCTACATTTTCTTATAAAATGTTTAATTTTTACATTTATGTTTTGGTTCATCTAAAATATATTTTTGAGTAGCAGGCTGCTGCTGCTGCTTAGTCACTTCAGTCATGTCCGACTCTGTGTGAGCGCATAGACGGCAGCCCATGAGGCTCTTCTGTCCCTGGGACTCTCCAGGCAAGAATACTGGAGTGGGTTGCCATTTCCTTCTCCCATGAGTAGTAAGAGATAATCTTTATTTTCTCCTATTTAGATGACAGTTGGGTCAACAGGTTATTAAATCAGCCATTGTGTTCCCACAAATTTAAAATATACCACAGCCAAATGTAAAATTTCAATTATGCATACAGTGGAATCTGTTAGTTTTCTACTTGGTTTCCCTCTTGGACTTTCTATTCTTAAATCAGAAACCGTTCTAAAAAATTCTGATTTTATATTGTTTCATTCTTTTATAAGGTCAAACTGCCATTTTTTTTATTGTTGTTGTTGTCCTGAGTATTCATAGGATTTTATTTTTCAAGTAGAATTCAAGATGACTTTACACAATTAAAAATTGATTGCTATGATCTCACTGGAAATTACATTAAATTTATAATACAAATCAGACAGAATTGACAACTTCATCACATTACTCTTACTATCAAAAACATAATATTCATTCAGCTACTTAGAATTTATTTCACATTATTAAGACAGAATAGTTTTCTGTATCAGAGAAGGCAATGGCAACCCACTCCAGTACTCTTGCCTGGAGAATCCCATGGATGGAGGAGCCTGGTAGGATGCAGTCCATGGGGCCGCTAAGAGTCGGACATGACTGAGCGACTTCACTTTGACTTTTCACTTTCATGCATTGGAGAAGGAAATGGCAACACACTCCAGCGTTCTTGCTTGGAGAATCCCAAGGACGGAGGAGCCTGGTAGGCTGCCGTCTATGGGGTCGCACAGAGTCGTACACGACTGAAGCGACTTAGCAGCAGCAGCAGCAGCAGTTTTCTGTATATAGTATAATATTTAATACTCGGCATACTTGATACAAGCCCTACTTCCTTATTCAATGTTTGCTTTATTTGTCATTTCATTGTTACCAGTTTTCCACTTCTATGTTTTGCTGATTTATTCAAAAGCTACAAATGACTTTTTAAAATTTTTCCTTTGGGGATTTCTGCTTCCCGCTATGATAGATTAGCTTGTATTAGACCAACTTGACTCTTCCAGAAAAAGTATAAAACTTGTAACATATACCAAAAGCAGCTAGAGTACAATTAAGAAAGCCACAATTTTACAGAGCAAAGATCCTAGAGAGAGGACATAAGTCCTGACAAGAGTTCAATATTCTCTGCCACTTTAATTTTGAGATATTTGTTGATTAATAACAGTAAGAAATGTAGTAAACAACACAAATAAACTCAGAACTTATGGTGGTCTCCTGGAACCAGGGGGATAAATAATTGTTATTCAAGGCTACAAAGTGACCTAATAACTGTAGGAGAAAGACCCTGTAGAAAAGAAACTTGTAGAAAAATGAGCTTAACATTCTGTTGTGCTTTCCTCTTTGAAGCATTATTCATTTCTTCAAATCATGCGACCAGGCTAAAAATATGTGAAGAAACGCATATTTAGAGTCTAAAGTAGGTATCAGTAATTTATGACATCCAGGTTAAATTTAGCCAACCATCTGTTTTTATAAATAACATTTTATTGTAACAAAGACATACTGATTTGTTTATGTTTCTCTAGGGAATGCTTTTGTAGCTTAGTAGTGTAACTGAGTAATTACGACAGAGACTATATGACCTGGAAAACTCAAAATACTTATTATTTTGCTATTCACATAAAAAGTTTGCTGATAATAAATCAACAATAAACAAAATGAAAGGCACCCCTCAGAATGGGAGAAAATATTTGACAATGGGGCAACTTACGAGATTAATCTCCAAAATATACAAACTCATGCAGCTCAATATTAAAAAAAAAATAAACAGCCCAATTAAAAAATGGGTAGAATATCTAAGTAGACATTTCTCCAAACAAGACGTAAAGATAGTCAAGAGGCACCTGCAAAGATGCTCAATATCACTAACCATTGAAGAAATGCAAATCAAAACTATAATGAGGTATCACCTCACATCAGTCAGAATGGCCAGCATCAAGAAATCTACAAACAGGAAATGCTGGAGAAGAGGTAACTCTTCCACACTGTTGGTGGGAGTGTAAACTGTTACAGTCACTCCAGAAAGTAGTATGTAAGTGCATGCACGCTCAGTCTTTCAGTCGTGTCCAGCTCTTTGTGACCTCATGGACTGTAGCCCTCCAGGCTCCTCTGTCCACGGGATCTTTCAAGCAAGAAAACTGGAAAGGATTGCCATTTCCTTCTCCAGAGGCTCTTCTGGACGCAGGACTCGAACCCACATCTCTTACGTCTCCTGCACTGGCACATGGTTCCTTTGCCACTGAGCCACGTTGGAGGTGATCCCTTAAAAAGTAAAAATAGAGTTGCCATATGACCCAGAAATCCCATTAATGGTCATTTATCAAGGGAAAACCATAATTTGAAAAAAATACATGCACCCCAACGCTCATTGCAGCACTGTTTACAACAGCCGAGATATGGAAGTAACATAAATGTCCACTGATAGAAGAATGGAAAATGAAAATGTGTTTTTTATATATATATATATATATATATATATATATATATATGCATGTATGTGTGCATTGGGTTAGCCAAAAAGTTCATTCGGGTTTTTGTACGATGACCACACCTTTTGGTCAACCCCATATACATGGGATAGGATGAAGTGTGATATGGAGGCTTCCCAGGTGGCACAGTGGTAAAGAATTCACTTGCTTTGTAGGAGATACAGGATGCACGGGTTCAACCCTTGGGTCAGGAAGATCCTCTGGAGTTGGAAAAAGCAACCCACTCTAGGATTCTTGTCTGGAAAATCTTACGGACAGGGGAGTCTGGCAGGCTGCAGTCCACAGAGTCACAAAAAGTGAGACATGGCTTAGCCACTGAGCACATATGTAAATGTATAACTGCTTCCTTTTGCTGTACAGCAAAAAGTAATACAACATGACAAATCAGCTGTAGTATGACAAAAATGAACTTAAAAACTAAAAATTCAATTAAAAATAATTCTTTTAAATAGAGGAAAATATGAAAATTTGTACCAAAAAAATGGGAATATATAAACATAGAAAATCAGGGAGATTCTAAATTTAAGAAATAACTGAAATTAATTTAAATTAATTTAAAATGCGGATAAAGGCTTTCCCTAGCAGTCCAGTGGTTAAGACTTGGCACTTTCACTGCCGTGGCCCTGGGGGATTCAGTCCTTGGTGAGGGAACTAAAATCCTGCGAGCCATGGTATGGCCAAAAAAAATAGAAAGAAAGAAAGAAAGAAAAATGTGGGGTTAAAAGCAGAATAACAAACAGAAGAGAAGACTTGTGAAGTAGAAGACAGCATAAAAATAAATATCTGGGAACAGACAGAAAAGAATCCAAGAGCTAATGGCCTATCATTCATATAACTGGGTTTGCATCAGAGGAGGAGAGACATAATAGGACAGATAATAATTGGAGGAACATGGTCTGTGAACTTTTCAAATCTGATCAAAACCACAGGTTTAAAATTCCTTTTTAAATTGAAATTGTGTTTAAGTTAAATTAAAACTGTTGCTTTTGCTTAAAGTATCTTCCTTCTAAGAGCAGTCTTATTGCATTAAATTGCCTCTCTTTCTCTGTTCTATCTCTGGGCCTTCTTAGCAACTACAAACATTTTCTCTTGTCTGCTCCTGAAGACTTAGTCCAAATACTGGAGTAAGGTGATAGTGCTCTGGGGAGAGATGCAAACCATTGCATTCTTGGCCCGAGAGAGGCAACAGTCAACTTTTCAGTTCCCTACTGCTCTAGTTTTCAGGAGTACAGAGAACTCAACAAGCCAGGCTTGCTGTCTCCCAGCACCTCCAGTGTAGACGGACCAGCCGGTCTTCTTTGAAGCATACCTGGAAGAAATATACAGCTTCTCGCCTTGTAGGGGGTGGGATTCATGGGTATGTATCTTCAGGTCGGCTTCTACCTTGAGGCCATCTGGTCCTTTAGATCTTTAACCTAAACTTCCCTCTACTTTTCCAAAATGATAGCAAGTTCAGTGGGGGAAAACAGCCATATTCTCTTCTTTAGAACTCCAGTTAAGCCTGAGGCCTTGCTCCCAGCTGCTAAGCCTCAGTTTCACTTGCGTGGGGCATGGGAGAGATAAAGTTGTTAGGTGGCAGTTAGGATAAGGACCTCCAGGCAGTAAGCATGGAAGCTGCCACCTGTTCCTATTTTCCAAACCTTTCCTCTTTCAAAATGTATTTAAATATTGCTATTTCTTCAAAAAGGCTTATTATTTCAGAAAATTGTTTTAAACAACTCTCTCTCTGAAGGAAATGTCATGCAACTGAAATAAAAGCCCAAAATAGGCTCTTATTCTTAAATGGCAGTAAACCAAACAGATCATTAACTAAAACATTACTATAATAACTTTTCAGACACCAAATAGTCTTGTGCAGAACATAATTTTACTAATACTATCTCCTTTTTAGGTACCCCATAAAATCTATTGTAAATTCCATTCCAAAATGATTATGTATTTATATATTCTCAATTCAATAGAAAGCTATAAATATAGAAGAATTTCTTCTGTTTAGCATACATATGTTGGTAGATTTTTTAAAAAATTTTTTTTACAAAAATATCCACATGAGAAAATGAAACATGATGGCTATGAATTTCTGAGCCAAATGACCGAGTCAGATAGGTATTCCATTTAACACTGTATGGAAAATGTTACAGAGATATGTTCAATAGTCTCTAAATTAAAAATGCTGTTTTTACCCCAATGAGTATATCATAAATAGAAATGAATAAGTTGCTAAACCCTCAGAAGTCTAGCATTCTCCGAGTTCTAAACATATTGAATTACAAGGATGCAATTTCTTTTCTTGTTTTCTGGATTTTAAATGACAGTGCACTGGCAGGAAACAAAAGCTGAACCCAACTAACCCTGGGACATGAAGAAAAATGAAGCTGGCATCCTAGCCCAGGGAATCTTGCCAAAATAAAGTAGCTTCTTCCCTCATTCCTAAACTCATTTCATTTTCAGAGGCTGAAACGGATTTCCTATCCCACACTAGTAAAAATGAGATTGAATTCAGGAAATTCAAATGCTTGTGAGGAGAAATGCTAATTATAATCAACCATATTTACATAATAAATGTCATAAGTAGACCTCAGAGAGCTATGATTAAAAACCGGTATTCCTTTAGTTTATCAATACAAAATTGACATGCAACACCGGACGGTAATCGTGTTAGTCACTCAGTCATGTCCAACTCTGCCACCACACAAACTGTAGCTTGCCAGGCTCCTCTGTCCGTGGGATTCTTCAGGCAAGAATACTGGAGTGGATTTCTTTCTTCAGAGGATTCCGATCCAGGGATCGAACCCAGGTCTTCTGCATGCAGGCAGATTCTTTACCATTTGAGCTACAGGGACTCCATAAACATGTGAGGCAAACCTCTGTTTATGGGCAGCACTGTTAGTGTGAGTCGCAATGTTGCTTATCCAAGAGTATTCAGCCATGAAGATGCACCTCACAGACTTCCCGTCACCCGGTGAATTATGGCCAGTTTCACTGTTAAAAGGACCTCTGAGAGATACTTCAATAACATAATTATACAGATGAGGGAACGGTCAGTCAAAGAGATTAAGGGACTTCTGGTCACCACTTAGTAAAGTCGGAGGAGATCTCAGGTTCCAAGATTTCTACCAACACAGATTTTAATGCCCACTTAGTAACCAGACATCAACTAATTCAACCGAAATGAAATGTAGAAACAGCTGGAATTTTCTCATGTCTGAAATATCTCTATCTCTACATCTGTATCTTTATATAATCTCACTCACTTTTAAGATATTCAGAGAAGACAATTATTCATCAAGTTATCTAAAGGATAAAGAGGGGAGAGTGCCATGGTGAACTCTGCGGGTATATGAGAAAGGAGAAATTTTGGGGGTGAAAATAATGAATTTGGTCTCTGACACATTAGTATTAGGTGTCAACAAAGCAATATTTACATAGCAGGGAAGAGAAACAAATACATCTCAAAGTGTTAGAAGGAATGAATTTAACATTCCACAGTGTCTTTTGAAGGAATTATCCTCAGGTGGTGCCAGTAGTAAAGAACCCATCTGTCAGTGCACGAGACATAAGAGACACAAGTTCAATCCCTGGGTTGGGGAGATCTCCATGAGGAGGGCATGGTAACCCACTCCAGTATTCTTGCCTGGAGAATCCCATGGACAGAGGAGCCTGGCAGGCTACAGTCCATGGGGTCACAAAGAGTAGGACACAACAGAAGTGATTTAGCATGCATGCATCCTCTACACAATACATGAAAGCTGGAAATTTATGAGTAAACCTCAAAAGTAGTGACAGCACTGTGACATTGATAGGTGAAATGTAAGGCGGTTCTTAAGTAAGCAGAAGTTGCTATGAATTAAGAAAAATATTTTTAAAAGTAGATTGAAGAAATTTTGTTGTAAATAATCAAAACACTAATATCATTTTGAAAGTGAAGTTAAAGTGAAGTTGCTCAGTCGTGTCCCACTCCTTGCGACTCTATGGACTGTAGACTATCAGTCTTCTCTGTCCATGGAATTTTCCAGGCAAGAATACTGGAGTGGGTTGCCATTTCCTTCTCCAGAACATCTTCCCGACCCAGGGATTGAACCCTGGTCTCCCGCATTGTAGGCAGATGCTTTACCATCTAAGCCAGTTTTATTAAATTCTAAATAGTGTTCAACTTTGTAAGGGAGTGTGGCATATGAAGTAACAAAGAAGTGGACCATTATCCATTTATAAACTATGCATTTGAATTTCCAGAACTATTGTGAAACACAGAAAGCAATTTCCATATTAAATGGCAGTAAATACAGCTCTGAAAAGGAGTCTCTAAACAATTTTTGATTTAAAAGCATTTGTCTTCCAGAAAACATGGTGAGCTAATTTTCTCATTTATGGGCAAAGAATGTTATAATAGGGATGATATAATAACTTAACTCTTAGGACATATAAATTCTTTAACTTGAAATTTTATTTTCTTTGACAAGATTTTAATTGAAACAAACAGATTTCAGTGACATTTAGAAACTGACTTTATTTTTTAAGTTAATCTACAAATCTATAATTGATTATTTTGAAACTTTTTATTACTAGTATAGGTTCTATGAAAGATATTAGATACTATCCTTGCTCTTGTGAAGTTTACATTTTCACTGGGAAGACAGGATTTATCAAATCAGTACTATATATTTGCTATATTGAATGAGTTACTAAAAGACTTTCTAAGTAAGGGACTAAAATGAAAACAATAAGTTAGGACCAGATTATTTAAAAATCACACAAATCAGACAATTTATATTTAATATGATAAATAATATAAAGATATTAGAGGTTTTTAGTAGGGAACTGAACTATTTTCCTCCTGTTTTATGTCAACATAAAATTAGTTTAGGGAAAATTAAGCTAACAGTAACATGTAGAAAGAGTTTAAAAACGGAAAAAACGGAAGTAAGGAGACTGTTAAAAAGCTATTGCAGGAGACGTAAGAGACGCAGGTTTGATCCCTGGGTTGGGAAGATCGTCTGAGGCATGGCAACCCATTCGAGTATTCTTGCCTGGAGGATCCCATGGACAGAGGAGCCTGGCAGACTGCAGTCCTTAGGGTTGTACAGACACAGCTGAAGTGACTTAGTACACAAGCGTGCACATATTACAATCTAGTAATGAATACAGTTAGTTTCTAATGAATGTGCTGGTTGTGAGATTTGTTATGATATAATTTACTGTTATATGACTTATAAATTCATACACGTGAGATGGAAAATCACAATAATGTACCCTCAAAGGTGACTCTAAAATTTTTTGCCTGGAATATAATATATAAAAATACTAAATCACTTTGTTGCGCAACTGAAACTAATATAATACTGTAAACCAAACATGCTTCAATAAAAAATTCTTTTGCCTAGAATACTGAGAGGATAGTGCCAAATGGACTTGGAAATTAAGAAGGAATATCTATGCTAATGAAAACAATTTTAGGTTAAGACTATTAGGAAATGGCTAGTGTTAACCATTACAGCATGAAACAAAGATTACCTACAGTGAGGCATTTGGATGAATAAATTAGCAACTTGAGACCCTTGTTTGAATCCTGTCAGACAAGTGAAATCTTGCTGAGCATCCATTTACCATCATGGCAAGAAAGTCAAGAACATCAAGAATGACAGACACCAAGAATTTTATGTGGTCTGCATCGCACAGTTATACCAGATGAGTAAATGCGGAGCCAGAGTAAATGTTACATATAGTACTATTTTCACTGTCTTCCTGCACCTTATTTAAGAATCCCAAAAAGGTCAATCAATCTTTGCTAGAGGGTCTTTTACTTGTCTTCCAAAATCTGGGCCTCAAGCTGGAATCAAGATTGATGGGAGAAATATCAATAACTTCAGATATGCAGATGACACCACTCTTATCGCAGAAAGTGAAGAAGAACTAAAGAGCCTTTTGATGAAAGTGAAAGAGGAGAGTGAAAAAGTTGGCTTAAATCTCAACATTCAGAAAACAAAGATCATGGCATCTTGTCCCACCACTTCATGGCAAATAGATGGGGAAACAGTGGAAACAGTGGCTGACTTTATTTTTCTGGGCTCCAAAATCACATGGATGGTGACTGTAGACATGAAATTAAAAGATGCTTGCTCCTTGGAAGGAAAGTTATGACCAACCTAGATAGCATATTAAAAAGCAGAGACATACTTTGCCAACAAAGGTCTGTCTAGTCTAGGCTATGGTTTTTCCAGTGGTCATGTATGGATGTGAGAGTTGGACTATAAAGAAAGCTGAGAGCAGAATTGATGCTTTTGAACTGTGGTGTTGGAGAAGACTCTTGAGAGTCCCTTGGACTGCAAGGAGATCCAACCAGTCCATCCTAAAGGAGATCAGTCCTAGGTGTTCATTGGAGGGACTGATGCTGAAGCTGAAATTCTAATACTTTGGACACTTGATGCAGAGAGCTAACTCATTTGAAAAGACCCTGATACTGGGAAAGATTGAGAGAAGGAGGAGAAGGGGACGACAGAGGATGAGATGGTTGGATGGCATCACCGACACAATGGACATGGGTTTGGGTGGACTCTGGGAGTTGGTGATATACAGGGAGGCCTGGCGTGCTGTGGTTCATCGGGTTGCAAAGAGTCGGACACGACTGAGCAACTGAAGTGAACTAAACTGAATGTGTGATTTGTATGACAGCTGTCATTTCCTCTAGTTACTTCTGTGTGAAAGACTAAAGGGTGTGTTATTCGCTCAGTCATGTCTGAATTTTTGCAACCCCATGGACTGTAACCTGCCAAGCTCCTCTGTCCATAAATTCTCTAGGAAAGAACACTGGAGTTGGTTGCCATGCCCTCCTCCAGGGGATCTTCCCCACCCAGGGATTGAACCTATGTTTCCTGCCTTGCAGACACGTTCTTTACCATTTGAGCTACCTGGGAAGACCTAGTTACTTCTAGTTTTCAAAATGACCCGGAAGTGAATCACTGAAATTCTTGCCAGTCTGTGTTGAAGGGGCTGTTTTTTCTAATAGGTCTGAAGGTTATCGAGAGCACTGCTAATTCTGTCAGTGATTGCACTGAGACTACTAACAAGCAAAGTCTGAAAACTGACCCCAAAGGAGATCGACCTGGCTCCTGCTGTTTCCAAGGTTGTTGGCACTCATACCACTGAATTCTTGTCCTCTCTGTGCATGCTCCAGTAAAAGTAACTTCCTTTTTATTTTATTTTTTTATTTATTTGCTTTCTTACTTTTACTAGTGTATGAACAATACACCCATAGATAATGAAACCAGAGAGCAATTTTACAGTTTATCCTTAAAATAACTTTCTTATATGTTGGAAACACAACCTTGAACCATGCAGTTGGGCTTTTGCACTGTTCCTTCACATTTTCAGAGGCTAAATTTAGTGGGAAAGCAGAAATAATGAAGCATGAATGAGAGGGATCAGAACTGAAGATGTCGATTTTGGAGTGAGGAAAAAAAAAAAAAAAGATGTGGATTTTGAGCAGTGAAAAGCAGATGCCCTTTACAAAGAACTGCATATGAAATGGGTGGAGGATGTCTCAAGAAATGATGCCTGGAGAAAACGGTGGCAGCAGTAGCTGCAGAGGGGGTGTGAGAGAAATTGCCAGGGGGACGTAACAACGTACGCGTCAAATGGTACCCAGGAGCCAAATCCCAGAAATAAAGGAAAAAACCCAAATACTGTGGAGGAGGAAATCTTCCCCCAGTTAGAGAAAATCTCTTCTTCCAACCACATGATTTCATCCCCAGCTACTAGTAAGATTCCAGATCTCTAGAAAAAGTGGGTTTTGATAACATGAAGGGAAGTCAGGTGTAGGATGCACAAACTGAACAGAGTGACAACCAGGGCATTATGGAGAAAATATTCTGATGGTGAGAGAGACTGATGGGGAAAAGGCTGGTTTTAAAACAATGTGTCCAGGTAATTTTGTTTTACAAGCAATAGTTTTAAACATAACTGAAGAATTAATCATTTTAATGTATCTTGTTGAGAAAATATATATCTCACTCAGTCTTTATTGTCAATACGCTAAGGCACAATTCCAGAAGAAATGATATTCCAGTAGGAATCGTGGTCAATGATAAGCATAAAGAATAAGGTACGGCTGCTCTTAAGTGTTCACATTCAGCAGCTATCCTGTGTCATTCAGCTAAAAGCAGAAGAAAAACAATATTCCTGCTTATTACAGCTTTCTGAAAAGTCTCTGATGACACCTAATCCCATGCCATTATCAATTAAGGTAATATCATTATAAGCTCTAGGAACTCCTAACTGTGAATCTGAGAGAGAGAAAAGGCTCAGAAAATAAAGGAAAAGTTTAAATCTATAAGTTCAAATATTTGAATTGATAGAGAGTAAAAATTATAATTCCAGAAAAGGAATTTAGGATTAATGTCAAATTAGAATTATTTCAGAATTGTTATCAAAAATTCAAATCTCATGATTTTTATCAAATATATGTACAGCCTACCTACAAAGAGAACACTTCACTTTGTGACATTATCTTTTTAAAATTCATACTCACATAGACACTGCTAAATTTTATACTTGCTTATTTATAAGGACTTATATGAGTTTGTGTTAGAGGACATGGGGCTTCCCTGATGGCCTGCAATACAGGAGACCTGGGTTTGATCCCTGGGTTGGGAAGATCCCCTGGAGAAGGGAATGGCAACCCACTCCAGTATTCTTGCCTGGAGAATTTCATAGACAGAGGAGCCTGGCATGCTACAGTTCATGGGGTCACAAAGAGTCAGACACGACTGAGCGACTAACACTGCCGCTAGAGAATGTAGTACCTAGTGTTCATTTCTACCTGTTCTTCCTTCCCATCCCCAAGGCCAGTCTTTCAGAGAGGAAAAAGGCTGATATAAATGGATACAAAGATTTCTCCTATATGTTTCTGAATCTGTCTTTAATTCCTCAATATCTTTAGAACTCTTAGCACTATAAACAAAAAAGAAAAATAGTATCAGATTCAGAAGGACCTATTTTCATCCGCATAGTATATGTGGAATCCCTATTGTACTAGAGGTAAGCACTATAACTACATAGTATATTTTGCTTTTAATTTTGATGGTTTACATTTATGTTATTTCCTTCTCTAAACAAGAAAGCTGACAGATTCCCATAATAATTAAATGTTACCTATGTTACTCAGAGGAAAATGTTCCCTAAATCCAGTGAAGAAACTCAGATTTATTTTCTGCCTTAAATGCTTACCACCTTTTCCTTCACAAACCCTTGAGATCCCTATATTCAGGTGCAGTAATTTAGCCTGCTGCTCAGCTCAAGAGCTGTGGCAAGGCTAGGATTTTTACCTTTCATTGCACCTTTGGTGTCGGTTCATTTCTCATCTCCCTACATGCCCCATAGAGCTGATCTGAGTGCAGAAAACTCTTTGAAGTCACTTGGAACTTCGTGCTCTGATGAGGCCTGAAGGACATGCAAAGTAAGAAACATGGCCGTGCTTGCAAAGGAGGGTGAAAATTCAATCAACTTTACTAATGTGCTTCTTACGCCTCAAGGCATTTCTATGCGTGTATATATGTACATCTGCAATAAAAACTGAGCCAAGTAAATTTTAAATCTGTAAGAACAGAACATTTATATAGATATGGCTACTACACTTAGGTCAATTTATTTCACGTATGAAAAAACAGATTGAGTAAATTAGTGAAAGAAATGCCTTCAAAGGCTCACACAGAAAATACATACTTGCACCATAACATCTGTACTAATATTTAAAATATGTATTACTTTTACGATAGATTTTGAAGCAAAAACATAGTTAATGGTTCTTATACTCTGATATCCTCAACTACATAGGCCCAAATTTTAAAATCACATCAAACATATAACCTGTTTTTCAACATAAGTATTATCCAATGTGCCAGTAAATGATCAGTAAACGAGTTTGTAGTTCTAGGCTTAGGACTGAAAACCCCATTTCTGTTTTGCAAGCCCATGCTAGCAGTTAGGTTCTGCCAGTAGGGAATCTAGAGTGAGACTGCAAGGCTGGATGCTGCTTGCTTCCTTTGACTTTCTGTCTACTTCCTGTGTCTACACAGCCCAACATTCTTACATCTGGCAGACAGTTTGTCCTAGTGGTTCCAGTAACTGAATACACTTTGCATTCTTCTCACCACTTGAAGAATCAGCCCTGTCACAGGCCCTCAAAGACAATAGCACCTACTGTTCAATGCTGCCTCCTCAGATATCTGTTTTTCAACTTCATGGGGACCCTTCTGCAAGCTACTGAACGGTAATAACTTTAATCTCTTCCCTTTGAATACCTAGCTCTAAGGAGTTGGAATTGCTATCTCTATGACATCCTAATCAAAGCAATTTTATATTCAATTCTGTCATGTTTAAATACCTAATTTAGTTTTATTTTCTGATGACTCAGAATGGAACCCATATTTAGTTTAACCCATGGTTATTTAGGGATTTTCTAAAGGTGACCATATATTTTGAGTCTAAGCAACACTTCTGAGTGCAAAACAGCTGTCCCAGACAAACCAGGCATATGGTCATCCTATATATGTCCCTAAATATAATCCTAGCTGAAATTCTGGGTAACAATGTTAACAGAACCAGATTTCTTCCCAGTATTGATCTCACATACCTGGAGGCTAAGAATCTTTTTGTTCTTCTCCCTATTGCTAGTCAGGCTACAGTCTTAGGAATTAAACTCTTATCAGGGTTATAAACAGAAGTACTAATGGTGCAAAAATTGTTGACACATTACTGACCTTTTTAAAGTGCACATCTGATTATCTCTCTTCTTAAAACCATTCAATGGTTATTGTTCATTTGACTCCCCTGTACCTCATATACTCTCTTAATCTGTTCTCCACCCGTCTTTTCCCTGCTCTATACATTAGGAAGTTAACACCTATGGATTGGTTCATATGGGTTTTCTGACCAGATGATTTATAGTTAGAATTATACAATGACAGTCAATGAAAGAAGAAAGCAGAGAATTTGCAACAGTTCTTCTGAAATCTCTCCCTGCTTCAGACCTGTTTCTTCAGCTGAAGCTAACTTGCGCCAGGAGTTAACCTCCCAGTAATTAGACCCTCACCCAAAGCTAAGATCACGCCAACTGGTCCCATCACATCATGGCAAATAGAAGAGGAAAAAGCTGAAACGGTGACAGATTTTCTTTCCTTGGGCTCCAAAATCACTGAGGACGGTAGCTGCAGTCATGAAATTAAAAGACGCTTACTGCTTAGAAGGAAAGCTATGACAAACCTAGACAGGGTATTAAAAAGCAGAAACATCACTTTGCTGACAAAGGTCTGAACATAGGGTTGCATATATCTTTTCAAATTAGTGTTTTCCTTCCTTCTTATAAATACCCAGGAGTGGAATTTCTGGATCATTTGGTAGTTCTACTTTTAACTTTTGAGGAACTCCCATACTTTTTTCCATAGTGATCGCACCAATTCACATTTCTAGAAACAGTGCACAAGGGTTCCCTTTCCCCCACATCCTCACCAACACTTATTTGCGTCTCTTTGATAATTGCCATTCTGACACATGTGAGGTGATGTCTCAGTGTGGTTTTAGTTTCAATTTCCCTAATGATTACTGAAGTTAAGTGTTTTTTTTTTAATATGCTTGTCAATCATCTGTATCTCTTCTTTGAAAAAAAAATTGTATTCAGGTCCTCTGCTCATTTTTTAAGTAGGTTGTTTGCTTTTGTTTATATTGAATTGTATGAGTTCTTTGTATGTTTTGGATACTAACCCCTTATATGATATATACTTTGCAGATATGGTCCCTCATTCAGTAAGTGGCTTTTTGTTTTCTCGATAGTTTCTTTCACCTTGCAAAACCTTTTTAGTTTGATGGAGCCCCATCTGTTTATATTCTTTTGTTTCCTTTGCTTAAAAGACATGTCCAAAAATAGATCACCTAGGCTAATGTCAAAGAAACATGTTTTCTTCTAGAAGTTTTATGAATTTAGGTTTTACACTTATGTTTAGGTCTTCAATCCATTTTGAATTTATTTTTGTATGTGGTATGAGAAAGTCGTCCAGTTTGATTCTTTTACATATAGTTGTCCAATTTTTCTACACCATTTATTGAAGAGGCTGTCTTTTCACAATTGTATTTTCTTGCTTCCTCTGTCACAGATTAATTGTCCATGCAAGCATGAGTTCATCTCTGTACTATTTTGTTGATCTATGTGTCTTTTGTGCCAGAACCATACTGTTTTGATTCATGTAAGCTTGGTAGAATAGTTTAAAATGAAGGAATGCTATATATTCAGTTTTGTTCTTCTTTCTCAAGTATTCTTGACTATTCAAGAGTCTTTTGCATTTCCATACAAAGTTTAGAATTATTTGTTCTGGCTTTATGAAAAATTAATTAGTATTTTGATAGTGGTTGCATTTAAGGTAAAGATTGTCTTGGGTGGTATAGTCATTTTGACAACATTATTTCTTCCAATCCATGAGCACTCTATATTTTCCCATCTGATTGTATCATCTTCAATTTCTCTTCTCACTGTCTTATAATTTTCCAGCCACAAGTCTTTTGCCTCCTTAGTTAGATTTATTCCTAGTATTTTATTCTCTTTGATCTGATTATAATCCCCCCCTCTATTTCTCTGCTAGTGTTCATTGTTAGAATATAGAAATGCAACAGAATCATGCATACTAATTCGATAGCCTGCAACATTACTTCACTCATTGATGAGTACTAGTAGTTTTGGGGTGACATCTTCAGGATTTTGTGTACACGTCTATGTATAGTATTCTGTGAACTACAAACAGTGACAATTTTACTCCTCCCTTTTCAATTTGAATGCCTTTTATTGATTTTCTTGTCTTACTGCAGTTAGGACTTTCAATATTTTGTTGATTAAAAGTGATGAGATAGGCCATTCTTGTCTTATTCCTAATCTCAGAGGAAATGGTTTTAACTTTTCACTGGTGAGTATGTTAACTGTGAGTCTGTCACATATCACCTTTATTTTGTTAAGGTATGATAACTTAATATCTATTTTGTTGAGATTTTTACCATAAATGGATGTTGGATCTTTGTCAAAGGCTTTTTCTGCCTCTATTAAGAAGATCATATGATTTTAATTCTTCAACCTGTTAGCGTGACATGTCACATTAATTGATTTGCATTTATTGAACTATCCTTGGTATATAGTCTTTTCAATATATTGCTGAATTTGGTTTACTAATGTTTTGTTGAGGATTTTTTCATTATGTTCATCTGTAATATTGATCTGTAATTTTTCTGTGAGTGTGATATATTTGCCCAACAGGAAGCTTTCATGAGCCTCTTAGGCTTATCTTGTCTTCAAACAGAAGACAGAATGAAAACCACAATCACAGAAAACTAATCAAACTGATCATATGGATCACAGCCTTGTCTAAATCAACAAAATTATGAGTCATGCCACATAGGGCCACCCAAGACATATGGGTCATGGTAGGGAGTTGTGACAAAACAAGGTTCACTGGAGAAGGGAATGGCAAATCACTTCAGTATTCTTGCCTTGAGAACCCCATGAACAGGATAAAAAGGGAAAAGTACATGACACTGAAAGATGAACTTCCCAGGTTGGTAGGAGCCCAATATGTTACTGGAGAAGAGTGGAGAAATAACTCCAGAAAGAATGAAGAGCGGAGTCAAAGCAAAAACAACACCCAGTTGTGGATGCAACTGGTGATGGAGTAAAGTCTGATGCTGTAAAGAACCATATTGCATAGGAACCTGGAATGTTAGGTCCATAAATCAAGGTAAGTTTGAAGTGTTCAAACCAGAGAGGGCAAGATTGAACATCAAAATTTTAGGAATCAGTGAAATAACATGGACTGGAATGGATGAATTTAATTTAGATGACCATTATATCTACTACTGTTGGCAAGAATTCCTTAGAAGAAAGGGAATAGCCCATATAGTCAACAAAAGAGTCCAAAATGCAGTCCTTGGATGCAATCTCAAAAATGACAGAATGATCTCTGTTCATCTCCAAGGCAAACCATTCAATACTACAGTAATTGAAGTCTATGCCCCAACTAATGCTGAAGGAGCTGAAGTCGAACAATAATATGAAGACCTACAAAACTGTTCTAGAAATGAAACCCCAACCCCCCAAAATGATGTCTTTTTCATCATAGGGGACTGAAATGAAAAATTAAGAAGTCAAGAGATACCTGGAGTAACAGGCAAATTTGGCTTTGCAATACAAAATGAAGCAGGACAAAAGCTAACAGAGTTCTGCCAAGAGAACGCACTGGTCATAGCAAACACCCACTTCCAACAACACAAGAAAAGACTATACCCATGGACATCATCAGATTGTCAATACTGAAATCAGACTGATTATATTCATTGCAGCTGAAGATGGAGAAGCTCTATACAGTCAGCAAAAGCAAGACTGGGAGCAGACTGTGATTCAGATCATGAACACCTTATTGCAAAATTCAGACTTAAATTGAAGAAAGTAGGGAAAACCACTAGACCATTCAGGTAAGACCTAAATCAAATCCTTTATGATTATACAGTAGAAGTGAGAAGTAGATTCAAGAGACTAAATCTGATAGACAGAGTCCATGAAGTAGTATGGACGGAGGTTCGTTACATTTTATAGGAGTCACTGATGAAGAAAATCCCCAAGAAAAATAAATGCAAAAAGGCAAAACAATGGTCTGAAGAGGCTTTACAAATAGCTGAGAAAAGAAGAGAAGTGAAAGGCAAAAGAGAAAAGGAAATATACCCATCTGAATGCAGAGTTCCAAAGAATAGCAAAGAGAGATAAGAAAGCTTTCCTCAGAGATCAATGCAAAGAAATAGAGGAAAACAACAGAATAGGAAAGACTAGGGATCTCTTCAAGAAAATCAGAGATACCAATGGAACATTTCATGCAAAGATGGGCTGAATAATGGACAGAAATGGTAGGGACCTAACAGAAGCAGAAGATATTAAGAAGAGGTGGAAAGAATACACAGAAGAACTATACAACAAAATATTTCTGTGACCCAGATAACCGTGATGGTGTGATCACTCACCTAGAGCCAGACACCCTGGAATGCAAAAGTCAAGTAGGCCTCAGGAAGCATCACTATGAACAAAGGTAGTGGAGGTGTTTCAAATCCTAAAAGATGATGCTGTGAAAGTGCTGCACTCAATATGCCAGCATATTTGGAAAACTCAGCCGTGGTCACAGGACTGGAAAAGGTCAGTTTTCATCCCAATCCCAAAGAAAGGCAATGCCAAAGAATGCTCAAACTACTGCACAATTGCACTTCATCTCATATGCTAGCAAAGTAATGCTCAAAATTCTCCAAGCCAGGCTTCAACAATATGTGAACTGAGAACTTCCAGATGTTCAAGTTGGATTTAGAAAAGGTAGAGAAAACCAGAGGTCAAATTGCCAAGATCCGTTGGAATCTAGGAAAAGCAACAGAGTTTCATAAAAAAACATCTACTTCTGTGTCATTGACTATGCCAAACTTTGTGACTCTGTGGATCACAACAAACCATGGAAAATTCTGAAAGAGATGGGAATACTAGACCACCTTACCTTCCTCCTGAGAAATCTGTATGCACATCAAGAAGCAACAGTTAGAACCTGACATGAAATAAGACTGGTTCCAAATTGGGAAAGGAGTACGTCAAGGCTGTATATTGTCACTCTGCTTATTTAACTTTTTATGCAGAGTACATTACTTGAAATGCCAAGCTGGATGAAGCACAAGCTGGAATCAAGATTGCCGGGAGAAATATCAATAACCTCAGATATGCAGATAACACCACCCTATGGCAGAAAGCGAAGAGGAACTAAAGAGCCTCTTGATGAAAGTGAAAGAGGAGAGTGAAAAAGCTGGCTTAAAACTCAAGATTCTAAGTCATGGTATCTAGTCTCATCATTTTTTGGCAGATAGATGGGGAAACAGTGGAACAGTGAGACTTCATTTTTAGGGGTTTCTAAATCACTGCAGATGGTGATTGCAGCCATGAAATTAAAAGATGCTTGCTCCTTGGAAGAAAACATATGACCAAACTGGACATCATATTAGAAAGCAGAGACATCACTCTGCCAACAAAGGTCCAAATGTCAAAGCTATGGTTTTTCCAGTAGTCATGTATGGATGTGCAAGTTTTAGTATAAAAAAAGCTGAGCATCAAAGAATTGATGCCTTTGAACTGTGGTGTTGGAGAAGAGTTTTGAAGAGTCCCTTGACTGCATGCATATCGAATTAGTCAATCCTAAAGGAGATCTATCCTGAATATTCATTGGAAGGACTGATGCTGAAGCTGAAACTCCACTACTTTTACCACCTGTTGGAAGAACTGACAAATTGGAAACGACTCTGATGCTGGGAAAGATTGAAGGCAGGAGGAGAAAGGGTGACAGAGGCTAAGATGGTTGGATGGTATCACTGACTCAGTGGACATGAGTTTGAGCAAATTCTGAGAGCTGGTGATGGACAGGGAAGACTTTTGTGCTGCAGTCCATGGGGTCACAAAGAATGGGACACAACTGAGTGACTGAACTGAACTGATGTCTTTGTCTAGTTTTGACATCAGGCTGATTCTCACTTTGTGAAATAAGTTCAGAAGTGTTCTTTCCTCTATTACCTTTTAAAATTGTTTGAGAAGGACAGAGACTAACTCTTCTATAAACGTTTGGTAGAATTCACCTGTGAATTCATCTGGTTCTTTAATTTATTTTTATGGGGATGTTTTAAATTAGTAATTCTGTTTCATTACTGGTACATTAATCTGTTCATATTCTCTATTACTTACTGATTCAGTCCTGAAAGATTGTACATTCCTGGGAACTTGTTCTTTTCTTCCACGATGCCCATTTTATCAGCAAATAATTGTTCATAGTAATGGCTTATGATTCTTTGTGTTTCTGCGGTGCTGGTTGTAACTTCTTTTTCATTTCTCATTTTATTGATTTGAGCCCTCTCTTTTATTCCCTGATGAGTCTAACAGCTTATCACTTTTCTTTTTCTTTTCAAAGAACCAGCTCTTACTTTAATTGAGCTTTTCTATTTTTTTTTGTTTGTTTCCTTTATTTCTGCTCTTATCCTCATGATTTCTTTCCTTCTAACTTTGGGTTTCTTTGTTCTTTTTTTTCCCCCACTTTCTTTAGGTGGAAGATTAGGTTGTTTATTTGAGATTTTGTTTGTTTGTTTCTTGCTGTAGGCTTGTATCACTATTAACTTTTCTTTTAGAATTATTTTTGCTGTATCCCATTGATTTGGGATCTTTGTGTCTTCATTTTTACTTGTCTCTGAGTATTTTATTAATATCTTCTTTGCCTTTTTTCAGTGATCCACTGCTTATTTAGCAGCATACTGTTTAGGTTTAGGTTTCAAGTTCTATGTGGGAGAGGTGCAGATTGACAGCACAAACTTTTACAAATATGGCATGTTTTCTGTATCTGTTGTCATTTTATTATATTTTCTTTTGTTCTGTTAAAAGATCAACTGAGGCATATTAAAACATTTTAATACTTTGTTTAAGCAAAAATAAACTCAAATCATTCAGTGCCAAACCTGAAGCGGTAGGGAACTGCCAGAAATTCAGAGGAGAGACTTGTGTAAAAGAGTTAAAAGCAAAGCAGGACGTTATTTGATAGGCTATGGCTTAAGCAAATGCAGTATTTGGGAAAGTCTCCTTGGCTGTTTGAAATTGGTTTCTTCAAGTTTTCACTTCTTAGCCTTGAGGAATTAAAGGCTTATGTTTTTATTTGCTTATGTACATTGCTAAGATATTAGAACCAGTCTAATGGCCTCTTTAATTAATTTAACAGTCCCAATTAATACTTTTAATTTGAATTCAATTTTACCTATTTTCACTATGATTCTTGCTTCTTGTCAATTACAATTGCCTGAAATATCTTCATCCATTCCCTTATTTATACTCTGTTACTAGGATTTAGACATTTCTAATAAAGCCTCTGCTGCTGAACTTTGTTTAATTAACACAATCATAAAGCCTGAATTGTTTAATAGGAAAATCAATACCTTTAAAAACATTATGTTGTTTTGCATCTTTCTCTATTATTGTGTACTTCTTAATGCCTGTATCTATATTTTTTTGGATTATGTTTGATTTTCTTCATTCCCTTTCCTTTCTAAGCTATTAATTTGAAAGTTCCACAATTTGTTTGGTGTCAGTAGCGTTTATTTTCAAATTTAATCTGAATTCTTTAGAAGACAGCATTTAAGGCAAAAGTTTACATGCTAATACCAATGGTGAGTGCAATCCCAGGAACATAAGACTAAGGGGGAAAAAAGGAATGAGGCAGGTAAGGAAGGACCCTTCCTTCCTGGAGTGGTACTAAAACAAATTGTTAAAACTCCCATCTGAAGCCATCCTACATCATCTGTTTCATATTTAAATTAATAATAACAGTGAATCCAACACAAAAATATTTAACTTATTCAATTCTCCCATGCTAACAAAGTCTTCAGAGTACTTTTTTTTTTTTCCTTTCTTCTCACTACACTCTTCCGTAAATTCAAGAATTTTTAGAGGAGCAATGTCTCCTAATATTTCTGTTGTTTACATAATCCTTATAACATGATCCAAGCCACATAATTATATAATTATATGTTATTGCATATTCCTAATATTGTGCTGTGCTGTGCTTAGTCACTCAGTCATGTCCAGCTCTTTGTGACCCCCATGAACTGTAGCCCGTCAGGCTCCTCTGTCCATGCGGATTTTCCAGGCAAGAATACTGGAGGGGGTTGCCATGCCCTCCTCCAGGGGATCTTTCCGACCCAGGGACAAAACCCAGATTTCCCACATTGCAGGTGGATTCTTTACCATCTGAGCCACCAGGGAAGCCCATTCCTAGCATTAATGTACATAATCCTAATATTAACTCTAATAGCAATACTAATTTATAATTTTAATTTAATTAATATCCTAATATTAATTTTAAACTTTTCTTCCACTTCTGCATTTTCTATATTTTTCTACTTCAAATTGCATTTGGTTGCAGCACATGTTCCAGTACTTTCTTGAACTGGGTGTATGAAGGCATACTGTTTGCGTTGCTTCCTTTATACTCCCTATACCTCAGTGAGATTTTTCAAATGAACAGTCCACTTGACTTTGATGAAACTGTTTTCCTTTACTATTTCTCTTCTTTCTTACTCTCTTTTTAGAGCTTCAGTTATTCACAGGTGACTCCTTTGGGTTTAGCTTCTGAATCAGAGCTCCCAGAATCTTTCATTTCTCTTTTACAGCATCAGTGGCCAATGAAGTAGTCTGCACACAGTAGCAACCTGGGCACCTTGGCCACTAGAGGCCTTCACAGCTTGTGGGAAATTAATATCTCAGCACATAGGTACCCCACTGACTGCTCAATAATCTGAAAACACCCAAGAACTGAAAAATTCTGCTCTGGAATTCTTCACACACGATTTTCATATTTCTTCCCCATTAGTGACACTTCTTCCTCAACAGTGATCATAGTCTTATTTTTGTTTGTTTACACGTTGCTGTTGTTTCAGTCAGTTCAGTTCAGTTGCTCAGTCGTGTCCGACTCTTTGCAGCCCCAGGGACTGCAGCACAACAGGCCTCCCTGTCCATCACCAACTCCCAGACTTTACTCAAGCTCATGTCCACTGACTAGGTGATGCCATCCAACCATCCCATCCTCTGTCGTCCCCTTCTCCTCCCGACTTCAATCTTTCCCAGCATGTGGATCTTTTCAAATGAGTCAGCTCTTATCAGGTGGCCAAAGTTTTGGAATTTCAGCTTCAACATCAGTCTTTACAATGAACACTCAGGACTGATCTCTTTTAGGAAGAACTGGTTGGATCTCCTTGCAGTCCAATGGACTCTCAAGAGTCTTCTGCAACACCACAGTTCAAAAGCTTCAATTCTTCGGCACTCAGCTTTCTTCATAGTCCAACTCACTTGCACATGCATACATGACTACTGGAAAAAACATAGCCTTGACTAGACGGACTCTGTTGGCAAAGCAATTTCTCCACTTTTTAATATGCTGTCTAGGTTGGTCATAACTTTCCTTCCAAGGAGTAAGCGTCTTTTAATTTCATGGCTGCTGTCACCATCTGCAGTGATTCTGGAGACCAAAAAATAAAGACTGACACTGTTTTCCCATCTATTTGCCATGAAGTGATGGGACCAGATGCCATGATCTTAGTTTACTGAATGTTGAGCTTTAAGCCACCTTTTCAACCCTCCTCTTTCACTTTCATCAACAGACTCTTTAGTTCCTCTTTAATATCAGCCATAAGGGTGGTGTCATCTGCATGCCTAAGTTACTGATATTTCTCCCAGAAATCTTGATTCCAGCTTGTGCTTCATCCAGCCCACCGTTCCTCATGATGCATTCTGCATTTAAGTTAAATAAGCAAGGTAACAATATACAGCCTTGATGAACTCTTTTTCCTAGTTGGAACCAGTCTGTTGTTCCATGTCCAGTTCTAACTGTTGCTTCTTGACCTGCATATAGGTTTCTCAAGAGTCAGGTGAGGTGGTCTGGTGTTCTGATCTCTTTCAGAATTTTCCAGTTTATTGTGATCCACACAGTCAAAGGCTTTGGCATAGTCAAGAAAGCAGAAATAAATGCTTTTCTGGAACTCTCTTGCTTTTTTGATGATCCAGTAGATGTTGGCAATTTAATCTCTGGTTCCTCTGCCTTTTCTAAAATGAGCTTGAACATCTGGAAGTTCATGGTTCACCTATTGTTGAAGCCTGACTTGGAGAATTCTGAGCATTACTTTCCCAGTGTGTTCAGTTCAGTCGCTCAGTCGTGTCCGGCTCTTTGCGACTCCATGAATCACAGCACGTCAGGCCTCCCTGTCCATCACCATTTCCCGGAGTTCACTCAGATTCATGTCCATCGAGGCAGTGATGCCATCCAGCCGTCTCATCCTGGGTCATCCCCTTCTCCTCCTGCTCCCAATCCCTCCCAGCATCAGAGTCTTTTCCAATGAGTCAAATTTTCACATGAGGTGGCCAAAGTACTGGAGCTTCAGCTTCAGCATCATTCCTTCCAAAGAAATCCCAGGGTTGATCTCATTCAGAATGAATTGGTTGGATCTCCTTGCAGTTCAAGGGACTCTCAAGAGTCTTCTCCAACACCACATTTCAAAAGCATCAATTCTTCGGCACTCAGCCTTCTTCACAGTTCAACTCTCACATCCATACATGACCACAGGAAAAACCATAGCCTTGACTAGACGGACCTTAGTCGGCAAAGTAATGTCTCTGCTTTTGAATATGCTATCTAGGTTGGTCATAACTTTTCTTCCAAGGAGTAAGCGTCTTTTAATTTCATGGCTGCAATCACCATCTGCAGTGATTTTGGAGCCCCAAAAAATAAAGTCTGACACTGTTTCTACTGTTTCCCCATCTATTTGCCATGAAGTGATGGGACCAGATGCCATGATCTTCGTTTTATGAATGTTGAGGTTTAAGCCAACTTTTTCACTCTCCTCTTTCACTTTCATCAAGAGGCTTTTTAGCTCCTCTTCACTTTCTGCCATAAGGGTGGTGTCATCTGCATATCTGAGGTTATTGAGATTTCTCCTGGCAATCTTGATTCCAGCTTGTGTTTCTTCCAGTCCAGCGTTTCTCATGATGTACTCTGCATAGAAGTTAAATAAGCAGGGTGACAATATACAGCCTTGATGTACTCCTTTTCCTATTTGGAACCAGTCTGTTGTTCCATGTCCAGTTCTAACTGTTGCTTCCTGACCTGCATACACATTTCTCAAGAGGCAGGTTAGGTGGTCTGGTATTCCCATCTCTTGAAGAATTGTCCACAGTTTATTGTGATCCACACAGTCAAAGGCTTTGGCATAGTCAATAAAGCAGAAATAGATGTTTTTCTGGAACTCTTTTGCTTTTTCCATGATCCAGCATATGTTGGCAATTTGATCTCTGGTTCCTCTGCCTCTTCTAAAACCAGCTTGAACATCTGGAAGATCACGGTTCACGTATTGCTGAAGCCTGGCTTGCAGAATTTTGAGCATTACTTTACTAGCATGTGAGATGAGTGTAATTGTGCGGTAGTTTGGGCATTCTTTGGCATTGCCTTTCTTTGGGATTGGAATGAAAACTGGCCTTTTCCAGTCCTGTGGCCACTGCTGCGTTTTCCAAATTTGCTGGCATATTGAGTGCAGCACTTTCACAGCATCATCTTTCAGGATTTGAAACAGCTCAACTGGAATTCCATCACCTCCACTAGCTTTGTTCATAGTGATGCTTTCTAAGGCCCACTTGACTTCACTTTCCAAGATGTCTGGCTCTAGATTAGTGATCACATCATCATGATTATCTGGGTGGTAAAGATCTTTTTTGTACAGTTCTTCTGTGTATTCTTGCCACCTCTTCTTAATATCTCCTGCTTCTGTTAGGTCCAGACCATTTCTGTCCTTTATCGAGCCCATCTTTGCACGAAATGCTCCCTTGGTATCTCTCATTCTCTTGAAGAGATCTCTAGTCTTGCCCATTCTGTTCTTTTCCTCTCTTTCTTTGCATTGATCGCAGAAGACAGCTTTTTTATTTCTTCTTGCTATTCTTTGGAACTCTGCATTCAGTCGCTTATATCTTTCCTTTTCTTCTTTGCTTTTCACCTCTCTTCTTTTCACAGCTATTTGTAAGCCCTCCCCAGACAGCCATTTTGCTTTTTTGCATTTCTTTTCCATGGGGATGGTCTTGATCCCTGTCTCCTGTACAATGTCATGAACCTCCATCCATAGTTCTTCAGGCACTCTATCTATCTTACATCTACTTCTCACTCCCACTGTATAATCATAAGGGATTTGATTTAGGCCTGAATAGCCTAATGTTGTTGTTTAGCCCCTGTCGTTTGAATCTTTGCAACCACATAGACTGTAGCCTCCTAGGCTCCTTTGTGCCATGGGAATATTCCCAGCCAGAATATTGGAGTGGGTTGCCATTTCCTTCTCCAGAGGATCTGCCCAACTTTAGGATCCAACCAGCATCCCTTTCATCTCCTGCCTTGGCAGGCAGATTCTTTACCACTGAGCCACATGGGAAGCCTATTTGTTCATATAATGACTTCTTTTAATTTAGAAATCATACCTTCCTAAAGGAGTTGGACGAAAAGTTAATTATAAGTGGCTTTCTTGGAACACTATTAATATTTTTTCTGGAAGTTAAACTCTTACTCATCTCTTTCTGCCTAAGAGATTCTGCTTGTCTAGGCTTTTGGCTAGGTGTTTATCCCTCTGGTGACTTTGAGAACTACTGATACTTTTCTCTTGATTGTTCACAATTTAGCATTCCCACAGTCCTCATTCATGTCAGACTGTTGGATTCCCTCAGGCACTGGCAGAGAGAAATGGAGGGAGCCACACGCTTTTGTTCCAGTTGATCAGGCAAGCTCTTGAGCCCTCTGCTGAAGCACCAGAAGGAAGACCTCTCCCATCTCCCAAGCCTTCCCTTTGCAATCAGCACACAGGCAGCCAGCTTCCAGTCACAAGAGCGCTTCACTCTAGACTGTATTCCCACTGCATGTCTCCTAAGACCTGGAAAGTCAGGGAGGCCTTTCTTATGATCACGTGAGGCAAGGTACATGCAAACATCTCTAGCCCCTTGAAAAGAGCTTAAAGTACATTCATTTTGCACCACAACATTTATCTCTGTTGCCAGTCATCACTTTGACTTTTTCCAGTGGAACTTCTTATCCAGGGCTTTCCCATATTATACTGTTTCATTTCAAGAAGCCTTATCCAAAGTAGCTGATAAAGATTTTGGACAGATATGTTCTATAAGGTCAAGACTTCAAGAGGGAGTCTATGTGTAAATTAATGATTAAATTAAATTAGAAATTAATTTAAATAAATCAATTTAATTAATTAACAATAAATTAATAAATTTAATAAAATGATAAATATATAATAGAAACCTGAATAAGAAGCAGAAGAATAACTAATCTTTCTGAGGATGGGCCAGAGAAATATCTATTAATAAATGGAATTTGAACAGCGTTTTGAAAAATATCTAGGATGTTTTAAAATATATTTAAATGGTATCTATATTGTCATTAATTACTAATAATAACAATATCAGAAACCATCAAATGTAATTATCATCTTTGCAACAAATAATGTGCAAATAATAATATCTGTCTTAGTTAAGGAATACTCTGTTTAATAATATACAACATTAGTATTATATACTAATAATATGGGCTTAGAAAAAACCTTAGGAAAAAACCTACAAACTATCTGAACACCTGTTCTACAACAGGGGATACAAAGAACTATATTAAGACAAGTAAGAGATGCAGAGAAACTTTCTCTGCCGACCCCCAGTGTGACAGCACACAGTAGGGAGGGAATCTCACCAGACAGGCACTTCTCCAGGAGGAGCAAGGAGTTGGCATCAACATTAGGTACCTTAGCCTCTGGGGTCTATAGCAGAGAGCCAGGTTCCCAAAACATCTGGGCTTCCCTCATAGCTCAGCTGGTAAAGAATCTGCCTGCAATGATTTCTGGGTTGGGAAGATCCCCTGGAGAATGGCTAGGCTACCCATTCCAGTATTCTTGGGCTTCCCTTGTGGCTTGACTGGTAAAGCATCCACCTGCAATGCGGGAGACCTGGGATCAATCTCCAAGTTGGGAAGATCCTCTGGAGAAGGGACAAGGCCTGTAAAATTCCATGGACTGTATAGTCCATGGGGTCGCAAAGAGTCAGACATGACTCAACCACTCTTGCTTTCTTCACTAATAATATACTTTAAAAGTTACTGCATTTCAATTCATTGACTAATACAGTAAATAATTCTACAATAAGTAATCAATCATCTTCTCAGTGGTAAAGAATCTGCCTGTCAATGCAGGTGAGGTGGGTTCGATCCCTGGGTCAGGAAGATCCCCTGGAGCAGGAAATGGCAACCCACTCCAGTGTTCTTGTATGGGAAATCACCCATGGACAGAGGAGCCTGGTGGGCTACAGTCCACAGAGTCACAAAAGAGTCAGACACAGCTTAGCAACTGAACAGCAACAATAGGAGTGAATCACTATATAGCGGAATCAATTCATAATTATTATCTCTCTTAAATATTTTAGAGTAGATAGAGATACTGCAAATTTCCACTGTCATATTTCCTATGATTCATATAGTGATAATTAAATAAATTATAATAATACATGTACCACTAGGCATCCTTTCATATTTAAACCCTGACTTGACAATAAAGACTATAGGTTGCCTCATCTATTATTTTTATAGTTTTTATTTTTACAATTTTGATAGTTCCTTAAATATTTAAATATATCTTAATTGCTTGGCCTTGAGTTCATTAGCTGGACAAAATCTTTCTAACGCTGAATAGATCAATATACAAATTACGGATTAAACTCACAGTGTCTTCAATTGATATTCTCTCTTCCTATCATTTGATGCTGGGCTCGCTTAGGAAAGTGAAAGTGAAGTCACTCAGTCGTGTCTGACTCTTTGCAACCCCGTGGACTGTAGCCTACCAGGCTTCTCCGTCGGCTCACTTAGGAAAGGAGGCAATATTTCTGTAAATTAAATACTTGATCCTATTCCCTCTTCAGTACAAGTATGGTTCTGAATAAATGGAATAAACATAGTATATATGGATGGCGAATGACAATGGTGGCATAGGGTGACCTGAGTTTGTGTATGTTTACAGACCTATAAAGTCTGTGATGTAGCTTCTTGGTTATTTTCATTACTACAGACTAGACAGGGGAGAAATTATCTTTAGTGTGTTGTTTCAGGGCATGAATCACACTTTACAAGTCATTCTTGTCAGACTATAATGTAAACTAATCTTCTAATAAGACACTGTGTCCTTCCACATAGTTCAGGGAAGTGCAAAGTAGTTTCAGCATTAATAGAAAATGATTATCTTTTCCTGAGGTGACCTTTTAACCTAAATAGAAGTCCAAGTACATCTGTATGTTTTACCGGTATGTCTCTTAATGTTGTTTTCAAAGAGTAGAGTATTACACAAGGCATTATTTTGAGCCAGATTTCTGCTATAAAATAACAGTAAACAATCTTCACAGTATAAGTAGTTTTTGACAAGGGGTAAGGTGGTATCTATCTCACCCAGAACACCTGTCGACACTGTATAAATACAGTAAATAAGACTTTATCCTTCCCCGTTTTTAAAGGTGATCCTTTTCTATTTTCTAAAGGTGGTCCTTTTGTGGTTCCTTGAAAATGATAACACTACCCCTTGGTAATGTGACAAGGAAAATCACTTACATATTTTAATTTTGTCCTCCATGTTTTCATATAATCCAATTTGCTATAGGTCACAGAGCTTCTCTTATTTGCAGGAAATGTAGTTTGAGTCAATACACAGACACACACTTGCACAAACTCAGCTATATAGTAACAGGAAATTAGATATCTAAACAGTATTTGGGGAATATAAAATTAATTCCTAAATAACATTGGAAATCAGTGTAAATGAGCTTTCTAAAGTACTTGATGTAGTTTATTCTCTTAAATATTTCAACATGTTTAAGACTTTATATGAATTATTACTATTATTTAAAACCCATCTTGGTAAGTATAGGAACTTGTGCCCAGAACCTTTCTGTTTCACTGCAGATTACTAACTAAGACTGCCTAAGTGATCCTCAATGAATACTTATGGTTTACTATATCACAATATGAATTAGATGACCTTATCTGTTGAAATTCTGATTTCCACTATCAGGAACACAGAGAACAGCATGAAAGAAAGAAAATGACAATAGCGTGTTGCTAAATAACTACATTAAGCATTCATAAAAATAATTTATAGTGACCAATTCATTGTTTACAGCTCTTTTACTTGAGGATTTTCCTCCCTTCAAGTTCTTTTAGATTAAAAAGAAAAATTCTCTTATTAACCTCTGTCTACATGCCCCACAGTAATATACATTAGAATATATACATCAGAGTTGAAACTGTTCAGTGCCTAATAATGCCAAACCTATTACTGATTCATTTAACTGGTGGAGGCTTTAGTTCAATATACCTAACTCATTACGATTTTTTAAAGTGAGTTTATTTTACTAAAATAGTGCAAACATTTTAAATTCAAAAATGATGCCTCACAGTTATAAAATAGTTTTAGCATGCTTTGATGATTCACTTTGTATACATTTGTTAATTTGAGGTAACATCAAAGCCAGTATGACTGCTCAGTGCTATAGTAGCTTGAGAAAACAACTACAGCATTATCATGCTTTAGTTATTTGAGCACATGGTATAGTTGTGCTTATATCTTATCAGGCTATAGTTGTTTGAGAAAAAAAAAAAAAAAAAGATTCTCTCTACACAATCCATGCCAATGAAGCTTTCATAATCAGGCCAATCACCTAATTGCAAGTTTGTATGTCTATTCCCACCGAGATGTGACAATTAAAAGGATACAACTTTAATTCCAAACAACATATTAATCATAATTACTGGATCCATGCACTGCCTGTTTTGAATTTTTTTAACCCTGTATGTATCTGTGTGTGGGTAGTAAATTACAAAGTATATCTATAGCTTTAATGATAGACTGTGATTTCAAAGCTGAAGCTGGTTCCAAGTTTTCAAAACAAGTTTATATTGCTATTCAGGTAACTTGAATTATAAAAATAACAACTAGGAATCATAGGTCTTGAAAGAGTTACTTAAATTGACTTCTTCTCTCCTGTTAAAAAAAAAAGATTCATAAAACTCTGCTTCAATTCATGATTGCTATCATTCCCTGAAGTCAGTTAAGTCATTTGAAATACTAATGAGGTGACTCATGTCCATATTACTAACTACATTCATTTTAGCATATTGCAAATCAATTCCATCACTAGAGAAACTACATATGTGTGGGTTTCAGTTTCAAGGTAGGAACTGGTTGCCAAATCAAAGTCTAATGGACAAGAAATCTAACAATTTCTGAGGTAGTAGTTAAAGAAGAATTCTGAGTTTTCAATTCTCCAATGATTTCATGGTTTGGTGACTTTCCCCTTTGGCTTAGAGATCAGAAAATGACAATGTTGAAGAAGGAAAAACTGGTAAGTGAAAGGAGAGGTTAGGTTTCAAGAAAAGACATTAATGTCTCCTGGAGACCTAGATTCAAAGTATAGAAAGAGCCTGACTCTGGGGCAGAGAAGAATAAAGCCCCTAATCAAATGTAATAATAGCTCTAGGATGTGTGAGTGATGAAAATTGTAGAAATCAGAGCTGATATTCAGAGGCTAGCTTAAAAGAAATATAAGGAAGGGGGAAAAAGAAAAAAAGAAAAACTGCACCTCTTCTTCTTCCAGCTATAAACTCCACAAAAAACAAATTTAAAAATTGAAGCAGCTACTTTCAAATGTGCTTAATATTCAGGAGGTAATTAAATTTTACTATTTTAAGACACATACCTGTTTCATTCTGAACCATTTCACAATGTAGTGGATATATTTGAGTATCATCTTATGAAATGTTTGAATCCAAGTTATAGCTTAAAATAATAGAGCTAAACAAAAGGAAAAGGTAAACTAGAAATTGAATAAATTTAAACACTGATTTTTGAATTAAAGCAGAAAGCATGAATAATACTTTGACAAGAAATACAACACAGGGAATTAGATTCAGAAAAGAAAAAGAAAAAAAAAATCTGCCTCTTACCACCACAGTTTCTCCCTCTAACCAAGACATTTTAAAGAAACTTAAGTCCTTCTATGTTGTATAGAATAATATAGCACAGAGTTACAATAACTGTTTATTTCCCAGGGTATGGAGCCTCGAGACCAGGCTTGCTACACTTACTCATTCTCATTTATTATTAAAGACTTGTCCTTAGACATCTCAGTACCAGGGCACTGTAGATAAAAGATCTGTAAGGGGAGTTCAGAGAAGTGTAACAGAGATGATTAAGGGAATATAGGTTTTGACTTATGAAAGAAGATTAAAAAATCGAAGTCTCTATAACCGTGCAAAAGATACTAAAAGGTAAGATGATAAGTGAAAGTGGCTGAGTTCTGTCCGACTCTTTGAGGCCCCATGGACTGTACAGTCCATGGAATTCTTCAGGCCAGAATACTGGAATGGGTAGCCTTTCCCTTCTCCAGAGGACCTTCCCAACTCAGGGATCGAACCCAGGTCTCCCACACTGCAGGCAGATTCTTTACCAACTGAGCTATCAGGGAAACCTACAAATATCAGAAAGGTGTAAGAAGAGAAAGGACAGGAATTATTGTGCATTTCACTGAGATTATTAAGGTATGAGATGAACAAATGGATTAAGTTAAATTGAGAAAACCTGAGCCTGATATCATTAGAAAGTAACTCTTCAAATGTGTAGAAACTTCTGAGACACCAGAGAGAATGGTGAGTTTACTACTGATAAAATGTTGGTCTGCTCACCTCTTCTCTGTTCTGCATATGCACACTAGTATCAACACATGAGCTGTGCTAAGTCACTTCTATCGTGTCGGATTCTTTGCAACCCAATGGACCATAGCCCACCAGGCTCCTCTGTCCATGGGATTCTCCAGGCAAGAATACTGCAGTGGGTTGCCATGCCCTCCTCCAGGGGATCTTCCTGACCCAGCGATGGAACCCACATCTCCTATGTCTCCTGCATTGGCAGGCAGGTTCTTTACCACTAGTGCCACCTGGGAAAAGCCCCAATATCAACACATGCATAGGCTAAAAAGAAACACAGAGGAGAGTCTTCTGCATAATTTGAATAAAGCAGCACAAGATTACTTTTGAGGTTTCTTTTATCTTAAGTTTCACAGATGGTTATATTTACCTTGTAATATATAAGATCATAATTCAGTGCCAAATAAGTTCTGTGTTAGACTGCGATGAACAGTGGTACCAAGAAACACACAAAATCATAGAATTTCTGAGCTTAAAGGGAAGGGACATCTATTCTTAAGGAACCGACATCCTGATAAATGACTTTCAAGCCTCTGCATAAACCATTTCCATGATCAGAAATTTTCAAGCCAGAGATTACTCATGTCATATACAGATTTCTGTTGCACAGGTCCTTCATTTTGTGAGCTGTTTCTTCCTTCACTTTATAATTATAGATCCTAACTCCCCTAATTCCACTGTTAAAGTTGTACAAAAATGCGTTCAAAGGCAGCTACCATAACATAGATAGACCCTCAGATAAAACTTATATCCTTCCATTATTTTTCATGCTACATTATTTCAACATATCCTTCTATCTCATTGTTATCCCCTGACTGTGTTCTTCTTCTTGTTGAGGTTTCTTCTTAAGTTTAATACCTAGAATTAACCAAGTAATTGTGAACTTACGAACAAAAAAAAAAAAAACAGATGAACATCACTATCAACTCATATAAATTGTTTCTATATACTTTACTAGGAGAATATGGCAATATAAGGCTCAGGCTGACCCCTTCTAATGAGACGATTAGAATAAATTACAAACGGATGAAACAAATATGAGAGATGCTCTTTGACTTTAAATATTGTTATATGACATGAGGATTTTGCATTTTTCTGCTTTATAAAATCTCTATAGATCATAGAGGATGTTCTCTTTATAGTCAAATAAAGTTGCAATTAGAGATCATCTCTGGTTATTACCTTTGGAAGACAAACAACTGATAAATGGATTTGTGGAAGACTAAAGAAATTTTCTATGATCTAGACCTTTTGCTCTACATCACCTAAGATGGCGGGCAGGAGGTGGCAATCTCCTCTACTTGTGAATGTATATATGAAACAGTTTAAAGAAACTGACAGCTTAAAGCTGATGAAATTGTGACTAACACCTTATTAAGCAATTTATCTTAAATTGAAAAACTTCTTTAGTGGTACATATCTCTCAATATTCTGCAACTTTAGTTTACTACTCTACTTAATTGAGGACTTGGCAAAAAACCTGGAGCAAAATATGCCCATTTGTTAGTCGCTTGGTAGTGTCTGACTCTGCAATCCCATGGACTGTAGCCCACCAGGCACCTCTGTCCATGGGATCCTCCAGGCAAGATCCTTCTTTCCTGGAGTGGGTTGCCATTTCATTCTCCAAGTGTTCTTCCTGATGCAGAGATTGAACCTGGGTTTCCTGCATTACAGGCAGATTCTTTACCATGAGCTAAATGCCCCATAGAGAAATAATTAATGACTGCCTAAAATATCTATATTTTTGCATAAATTATGGTACTAGTATTTATTCCTTTTTTTGCAGTGCAAAAACAGAGTCTTATACTTACTTCTGTTAAATTTTATTTAATCAAATTCAATTTATTCTTTATAATATTTCCAGATTCTGTCTACAATACTAACAAAACATTATCATCTTGAGATATATTCTAACAAAAGTTGTTACATAAGTTTTAGAAATCCTCATTCAAATTATTCAGAAAAAATAATGAGTAAGAGAGTCATGATGAATCATTATACAATTGGAGACATATTTCCCAAGATAATATCTGTCAAGAAATTTTAGATATCATTACCAATAACTGATTGTCATTAACCAATTACTAATCCATCTAGTTGTCTTGACATCAATTACATATAGGACCTCATGAGATAACTTATGATATGAATAAAAGAAGTAGTCAAACAGTATTACTCATTATTTGTGTAAATATTTTCAGTATTAACACTAGTAAGCTTCTTATTATTTGTGTAAATATTTTCAATATTAACACTAGTAAGCTTATGTAATGAATCAAAGAGATTTTATCAGTTATAAACAGAGACCCATAGTTTATAAAACATCTTTGTATTCAGTTAATGCAAAATACACAGAGGTCTACAGTTATAGTAAATAGATACAGATCCACAATTATAAACACATTATCTGCAACATGCTCACAAAAATGTAAATATCTAACCTGATATGTAAGTATTACATTTAGAAGTATAAAATATGCAATTTTCCCATAATAAGATGTATTAAATAATTACTGCTGCATAATAGAGATTAAGAGCATACAATTCAGATCAGGTGATAAGTATTCTTGTTCTGACTACCACAGTTCATATTTTGGCAGAGCCATTGTTTATCTTTGGTCTCAGTTCATTCAATGAAACAGAAGATTTCATTAGATCATTTCTAAAATCTCTTTCTTTCCAATATATTCTATAAGAGCTAAACTTAAACTACTTATATGTTGACATATTAATCTGAAAAAGAATATTTCATAAAACATTATTATAGCTCATTGATACTTAATATTTTAATATAAATACTGCCAGTTTAAAATATTATTATTTGTTTTGCTCAAATGCATAAATATTTTAGTTTTGTAGCATTTTTAAGTGAAATTTTAAGTGGTTTAATTTATTATCACTCCTTGAAACTTGAATAATGTATTTTTATTTTTATATTCACCGTGGTTTTCTTTTTCGCCTTTTTTTTTCCTACAATAGACTTTGTAATACTTTAAATTTCTTTGGCTTGAGAAAATTATATTTATCAAGTATTGAATTGTGTTATTCCACCAATACTATCTCAGTTGCAAAAATGTCATACCAACTTGGCATCCTAAATGAAATAAGATATATTTGCTTTTGCTGAAATCTATCTTCAAGTAAATGACCTAGAAAAATGCATGAAAATGTGGAATGGTATATACAATATAATCATGAATTTTCCTCTGTCTAATAAGCTCTGTAGGCTTTGGAGAAATGCAGACTGACACTGGCTGATTCTTACTCACCCCTATGAAGACTCTTTCCTGCCACAACAACAATTTGGTGTTATTCATCATTGTGCTTATTTTGTAGGCAGCTTAGTTTTCAAGAAATACCATAATGTCTACTTGCCTACCTTCTCCCTCTTCTTCTCTACTTTCACAAGACAACCTTTAAACCATGTTCTTAAACAGTACCAAGAAAGTGGGCACTACTGCAGCTATCTGTTACATTCTGAGTGAGCATCATCTCCAACTAAAAGCTTGTATGTTGAGTTACATCAGAAAGGTGGCAGAATGCAAAGTCTCCCATCGGTATCTTCTCTCAGTAACAAAAATTTGACAGCTTATCTACTGCCAAAAGTGACTTTGTGGGAGCTTTGGGTTCCAGGTAGGAGAATGTGAAAGCCAGTGGGTCCTGAGACTGAGGGCCTTTTGAGAAAGCAGACCCATGCCCAGGTAACAGGATCCCTGACTATGTTTCAGATACAGACCCAGAAACGGCTCCATCCTCCTGTGGAATCAGGTATAGCCCTGTTTGGTCTTGGTTCTGCCACCAGCATGAGCTGCTAGGAGACCCCCTAGAGTCATACTCACCCATGCCACAGGTAGCAAGCCCAAGCCCTCCAGCCTTGGTCCCAGTGATAGACACAGGAGTGGCCTGAGGTCTGACACCACCACTCTTGGCCACCAGTCACACCCTCATACTCACCCAAGGTCTATTCAGCAGACATATCTTTCCATGCTGAGGCAGGCTTTCCAACCTTGGCCCAACTGGCAATCCTGAAGCAACCCTGTACCTTGGCTCCTATCGACCAAAGACTGAGAATACTCCTGTACACCTAGGGATTTTCCAGGAGACACTGCCATCTGAACCCCAGAGGCAAGCCCCCCCCCAAACTATGTAGCTTTAAGTAGCCTTTAACCCAGCTCTAGACCCTCGTAGTTGCAGTCGGACAGCAATCCTGTTTGCCTAGGGATCCACTGGGAGTCATGCTGATCTGCGCCCTTGGAGATCAGACCACTGAGGTCAGACCCCACCGACCTCTTTACAGTGGATGCTGAGGCAACCCTGTGACAGCTCCAGCCCTCTTGACCATGGTCCAGGGCCAATCTGGTCCTTCCAGAGACCTGCCCAATGACCTCTCAGGAGCCATCCCAGAAATGTGTAGGGAGCCACACCCACCCACCACCTGGTAACAGACCCAATATCTGCAGACCCTGGAGTGGACACTTGCACTGGTGCCTACCTTACTGGAAGGCTTGTCCACCAAAGTACCCATGTCTACCCAACACCTTTGACACAGGCCTTTCAAATGTAGACACTAATGTGGACCTAGCAGCAACCATGAGACTGCTTCCAATCCTGCTCAAATGTAATCCTAGAGATCATACTATCAGCCAGGGGTCTAACAGAAGATCTTCACCTGCCAAAGCCAGCCTGTAAAGACCAGAAGAGGTATTTGCTCTTTCAAGTACACAGACACCAACACAAGGCAACACAGATCATAAAGAGTAAGGCAAACATGACCCTAATAAAGGAAATTATAAGGCTTCAGTAAATGACCCCAATGAAATAGATATCTACAAGTTACCTGACAAAGAATTCAAAATAAGCATCTTAAAGAAGCTCAAAGAGATGCCATATAATCCAAATGTACAAGTAAACAAAATCAAGAAAATAGTGAATGAAAATAAATGAGAACTTTAATAAAGAAATAGACCCAGAGAGATGTTATGGGGAGGGAGGTGGGAGGGGGGTTCATGTTTGGGAACGCATGTAAGAATTAAAGATTTTAAAATTTAAAAAATAAAAAAATAAATAAAATTTAAAAAAAATAAAAAAAAAGAAAAAGAAAAAAAAAGAAATAGAACAATAAAAAAGAATTCAAAAAATTGGTAGCTTAAGAATACAATAAAAAACTGAATAATTTTCCTAGTGAGCTTAAAAAGCATACTAAATTCTGCAGAAGGAATAATAGATGAACTCAATGACAAGCCATTAAAAATTAGCTAGTTAGAGGACCAAAAAAAAAAGGGGGTGAAAAAAGCATATGGGACCTATGAAATACTATCAAAAGGGCAAGTTTAGATTATGTGAGTCCAAGAACTAGAGGAGATAGAGAAAATGATAGAAAGCATACTTAAAGAAACAGGCTGAAACTTCCCAAATCTTAGGAAGGATGTGCACACACAGATACATGAAGTTCAAAGACCAAGAAAGAGTGACCCAAAGAAGATTATGCCAGGACACATTGTAATCAAATTGCTGAATATTAAAAAAAAAAAAAAAAAAAAGAATTTTGAAGGCAGTAAGAGAAAAGAGACTCATTACATACAAGGAATGAGCCCTACTGACTCCAAGGAAATCAGCATATGTTTCAGAAGAAACCAGGCAGAACAGGAGGGAGTAAGATGATATATTTAAAGTGCTAACAGAAAACAAAAATGCTAACCAAGAAGAGTATACCTGGTAAAGGCAAAGAAGTCATTTCGAAATATTCCCGGACAAAGGTGGAGGGAGTTCATCACCATTAGACCTCACTTACAGAAATTCCAAAGGAAGTTCTACAAACTAAAATAAAGGACACTAAAGTAACAAGATGGAAACAGATGGATTAAAAGCTACAAGTAAATCCATAGTCAAAACTTGCATATTCTACTACTGTCATGGTTGTATATTAATCACTTTAACTTTATCATAAAAGTTTAAAGACAAAAGTATTAAAACTAAATATTGCTATCTTAATTTGCTAATGGGTATAAAACATAATCAAACTGACCACATGGACCACCACCTTGTCTAACTCAATGAAACTATGAGCCATGCCGTGCAGGGTCCCACAAAATAGACAGGTCATGGTAGAGAGTTCTGACAAAACGTGGTCCACTAGAGAAGGAACTGGCAAACCGCTTCAGTATTCTTGCCTTGAGAACCCCATGAAAAGGATGAGAAGGCAAAAATATATGACCCTGAAAGATGAACTCCCAGGTTGGTAGGTGCCCAATATGCTACTGGAGATCAGTGGAGAAAAAACTCCAGAAAGAATGAAGAGACAGAGCCAAAACAAAAACAATGCCCAGCTGTGGATGTGACTGATGATACAAGTAAAGCCCGATGCTGTAAAGAACAATATTGCATAGGAACCTGGAATGTTAGGTCCATGAATCAAGGTAAATTGGCAATGGTCAAACAGGAGATGGCAAGAGTGAACGTTGACATTTTAGGAATCAGTGAACTAAAATGGACTGATATGGGTGAAGATGACCATTACATCTACTGGTGTGGGCAAGAATCCCTTAGAAGAAATGGAGTAGCCCTCAGAGTCAACATAAGAGTCCAAAATGCAGTAATTGTGTGCAATTTCATAAATGATCAAATGATCTCTGTTCGTTTCCAAGGCAATCCATTCAATATCACAATAATCCAAGTCTATGCCCCAAACAATAATGCTTAAGAAGCTGAAATTGAATGCTTCTCTGATGACCTACAAGACCTTCCAGGACTAACACCAAAAAAAGATGCCCTTTTTATCACAGGGGACTGGAATATAAAAGTAGGAAGTCAGGAGATACCTGGAGTAACAGACAAGTTTGGCTTTGGAGTACAGAATAAAGCAGGGCAAAGGCTAACAGAGTTTTGCCAAGAGAACACACTGGTCATAACAAACATACTCTTAAAACAACTCAAGAGACGCCTCTACACATGGACATCACCAGACGGTCAAGACCGAAAGGAGATCAATTACATTCTTTGCAGCCAAAGATGAAGAAGCTCTATACAGTCAGCAAAAACAAGACTGAGAGCTGATTGTGACCATCCCCAAGAAAAAGAAATGCAAAAAAGCAAAATGGCTCTCTGAGGAGGCTTTACAAATAGCTGTGAAAAGAAGAGAAGCAAAAAGCAAAGGAAAAAGGGAAACATATACCCATTTGAATGCAGAGTTCCAAAGAATAGCAAGGAGAGTTAAGAAATCAGTACAAAGAAATAGTAGAAAAGAGAATAGGAAAGACTAGAGATCTCTTCAAGGAAATTAGAGATACCAAGGGGACAATTCATGCAAAGATGGGAACAATAAAGGAGAGAAATGGTATGGACCTAACAGAAGCAGAAGATATTAAGGTGGCAAGAATACATAGAACTGTGCAAGAAAGATCTTCACAACCTAGATAAACAGGATGATATGATCACTCACCTAGAGCTAGACATCCTGGAATGTGAAGTCAAGTGGGTCTTGGGAAGCATCACTAAGAACAAAGCTAATGGAAGTGATGGAATTCCAGTTGAGCTATTTCAAATCCTAAAAGATGATGCTATGAAAGTGCTGCACTCAATATGACAACAAATTTGGAAAACTCAGCAGTGGCCACAATACAGGAAAAGGTCAGTTTCCATTCCAATCCCAAAGAAAGGCAATGCCAAAGAATGCTCAAACTACCACACAACTGCACTCATCTCACACGCTAGTAAAGTAAAGCTCAAAATTCTCCAAGCCAGGCTTCAGCAATACATGAACCATGAACTTCCACATGTTCAAGGTGGATTTAGAAAAGGCAAAGGGACCAGAAATCAAATTGCCAACATACATTGGGTCATGGAAAAGGAAAGAGTTCCAGAAAAACATCTATTTCTGCTTCATTGACTATACCAAAGCCTTTGACTGTGTGGATTATCACAAACTGTGGAAAATTCTGAGAGAGATGGGAATAACACATCACCTGACCTTCCTCTTGAGAAATCTGTATGCAGGTCAGGAAGCAATAGTTAGAACTGGACATGGAACAACAGGCTGGTTCCAAATAGGAAAAGGAGTACGTCAAGGCTATATATTGTCACCCTGCTTATTTAACTTCTACGCAGAGTACATCATGAGAAATGCTGGGCTGGATGAAGCACAAGCTGGAATCAAGACTGCCAGGAAAAATATCAATAACCTCAGATGTGCAGATGATACCACCTTTATGGCAGAAAGCAAAGAAGTACTAAAGAGCCTCTTGATGAAAGTAAAAGAGGAGAATGAAAAAGTTGGCTTAAAGTTCCACATTCAGAAAACTTAAGATCATGGCGTCCAGTCCCATCATTTCATTGTAAATAGATGGGGAAACAGTGGAAACAGTGGTAGACTTTATTCTGGGGGGCTCCAAAATCACAGCAGATGGTGGCTGCAACCATGAAACTGAAAGACGCTTATTCCTTGGAAGGAAAGTTATGACCAACCTAGACAGCATATTAAAAAGCAGAGACTATTCCAGTAGTCATGTATGGATGTGAGAGTTGGACTGTAAAGAAAGCTAAGTGACGAAGAATTGATGCTTTTGAACTGTAGAGTTGGAGAAGACTCTTGAGAGTCCCTTGGACTGCAAGGGGATCCAACCAGTCCATCCTAATGGAGATCAGTCCTGAGTGTTCATTGGAAGGACTGATGTTGAAGCTGAAACTCCAATACTGGTCACCTGATGCAAAGAGTTGACTCATTTGAAAAGATCCTGATGCTGGGTAAGATTGAAGGAGGGAGCAGAAGGGGATGACAGAGGATGAGATGGCTGGATGGCATCACGCACTGAATGGACATGAGTTTGAGTAAACTCTGGGAGTTGGTGATGGACAGGGAGGCCTGGCATGCTGCACTCCATGGGGGTCTCAGAGTCAGACACGACTGAGTGAGTGAACTGAACTGAACTTATACATATATTTAGCTACCACACTGCACACCTTTAAAAGAAAAATACCATGTTGTCCTGCTGCTGCTGCTGCTGCTAAGTCACTTCAGTCGTGTCTGACTCTGTGCAAGCCCATAGACAGCAGCCCACCAGGCTCCGCCATCCCTGGGATTCTCCAGGCAAGAACACTGGAGTGGGTTGCCATTTTCTTCTCCAATGCATGAAAGTGAAAAGTGAAAGGGAAGTCACTCAGTCGTGTCCGATTTTTCGTGACCCCATGGACTGCAGCCCACCAGGCTCCTCCGTCCATGGGATTTTCCAGGCAAGAGTACTGGAGTACTGGAGTTGCCGTTGCCTTCTCCCATGCTGTACTACCTAACAATAAAATTATATCTGCTGAGTAAAAATAAAAGGGACTGGTGCACTGGGACGACCCAGGGGGATGGTACGGGGAGGGAGGAGGGAGGGGGGTTCAGGATGGGGAACACGTGTATACCTGTGGCGGATTCATGTTGATGTATGGCAAAACCAATACAATATTGTAAAGTAATTAACCTCCAATTAAAATAAATATATTAAAAAAATTAAAAATAAAAATAACAAAATCAAATCTTGCATGTTACCCACATATTTCTAACACAGTCATTACCTGCACTTTCCCTATTCACTCATGCTACCCTTCACCTTAGAATAACTCTGAAAAGTGAAAGTGAAGTCACTCAGTCCTATCCAACTCTTTACGACCCCACAGACGGTAGCCTACCAGGCTCCGCAGTCCATGGGATTTTCCAGGCAAAAATACTGGAGTGGGCTGCCATTTCCTTCTCCAGCGGACCTTCCCAACCCAGGGATCGAACCCAGGTCTCCTGCACTGCAGACAGACACTTTACCATCTGAGCCAACAGGGAACCTTTCACCTTAGAATAACTCTGAAAGAGAATAGAAATCTGTTTTGCCTCTGCTAATCTACTATATGGCATAAAACGACTTAATATTGAACTTTAATTTCAAACAGGCATGTTAATGTTGGAGAGAATGTTAAATAAAAAAGTCTTGAAGGGAAAATAACTGAAAGTGCTTATAATAATAATCCTAATAATACTGTTGCCTTTTTCTTCCAAATATTTCCCTTGCAATTCCACTGGGCTTCTAACTCATTTACAGTACCATTGTAGCATTAATTTTAGCAGTATAGAATACTTCTCTGCTGAAATCACATCAAAATGATCTTTTACCATATGATATTCATTTCACACAATATAAATTAAGCCTATATTTACAGAAGATAAAAATAAATTTATGTTAATAAGTTTTTTGTTAAAATAATTATGTAATAGAAAAAGATAAAATTTACTTATAATCGATATATTTATGTAAGCTAAAATGATCAAATATTCTTCTGTAAGGAACCTTAAAATATGAGCTCTTATTATTAAAATTTTCTTTTCCTATGGCCTACAAGTAGTAAAAACCGGTTCTAGTCCTTTGTTTCACTGACTTCATTTTTGGACAAAAGAAAAACACATTTTTGTTATGAAACATGAAGAACTTTGCATATACTTTAAACAGTCTCAGGTTAAATACTTAATTAACTTGATTAGCCATTGTAAATTCACAGTACTTTATACAATAGAAATGAAAGTGATTATTTCCTACTATTTTGGAAAAAATAAGGTTATAACAATATACATCATGTCAGGGCTAGGAGCTAAACATAGGAAGCAATAATTTTCAAATTGTTTGGATTAAGACTTTTATTCCCAAAGCTAATTAAATGGGACTTTTACCTTGATCTGAAGTATACAGTATGTAAATACGTTAAGTCTGGAAAATGCATAAAGCATGAAAATTATACAGTTCCATTTAATTACAAAACATAAAGCATTTGCTTTATTTGGATAAGTTTAGGAAACACAAGGCCAACTTTTGAACATTCTTTTAATGTGGATATGTGGATGTTAACTGATGGAGACATTTGTCGTTGTATTAGTTTCCTATTGATGTCTGATCAATTACCAAAATTTAGTGGTTTAAAACAACTCACTTGTGTAATCTTATAATTTCTTTGTCTAGGCACAGCTTGACTGGATCCCCTGACAGGGTCACTTGTGGGCTACACTCAGAGTGTCCACCTGGGCTGTATTTTCATCTGGAGACTTGACTGGGGCTGAACCAACTTCCAAACTGCTGGCCCTGGATTTTTGTTGGGTGTCAGCTAGAGACTATTCTTAGCTCCTAGACAGAGGTCACCCATACTTCCATATCATATGGCCCCTATTTTTCTTTTCCCCTTGGGCAGTTTACATATTCAAGGCCAGCAGTAGAGTGGAAGCAAGACTGCTAGCAAGACAGTCTTAAAAAATGTTGTGTAATCAAAGGGACGACATCCTTTTCCCCATAGTCTACATGTTAAAAACAAGTCGCAGGCAAGGGGATTACACAAGGCATGAACTCAAAAGTGGGGATCACTGGAAGCCACCTCAGGATCCTTTTGTCCCTGCAGCTAGCAAAAGCACATGTATTTCCAGGCTAAAAACAAGTAGATACATTAGGAATTAGAAAAGAAGAGTTCAGAACATATAAGGTGCTAGCTAAAGAGCTCATAGCCTACCATGCTGCTCTGGCCACACCATTTCTTTCAAATCACACACTTAGCTTCAGTGAAAGGCCAGTCATGGGTCAGTGGTTGTGCCATTAAATGCAGGAGCTGAGTTTAGTCATTGATTCTACTGATTTATAGATAAATAAATAGACAGGTAGATAGATAGATAGACAGGCACACACAGCCAGCCATACCCTCAGAGTACCATGCTATGGTAAACTGGTGTGATAATTACCACTAATCTGTTCTTGTCTCCATGACTCTCTGGATCTCTTTCCCTTGCAAAATTCCTCTGCACTGACCTTGCACTTGGCCACGTGACTTGTTCTGGCCAATGTGAGACAGTGGCATACGTGTCATAAGCAGAGGCTTGAATAGTAGTTAAGCACTAGGACTTGCTTTCTCTTCATTCTAGAAATTTGTCACCATCACAGAAACAAACCTGAGCTAGCCACTGTATGATGAGATCCACAAACCCCCTTGCTGTTGCTACCCCAGCCAGTAGTCAATTAAACCTTAAAAGCAGAGCCACCCAACAGACCAGTAGCTGGCTGCAAATGTATGAGAAGACATACCATTGTGAAGCTAAACCATCGTGAGAACTTTCTTACTGAGTCCAACCCAAACAGACGATATGCAGAATTAAAAACTAAAAAAAAAAAAGAAAAAATTGTTTAGATCTAATAGGTTTTATGGTTGTTGGTCAAGCAGCAAAATATAGCCTAAAAATATATGTACTGATTATATACAATAATTTTAGACACACATATATATGTATACACACAGAAAAAAAAAAAGTGTGTATGTGTGTATAATCCTGAGCCCATAAATATTACTTGACACTGGTTGTATTTTCACGAGAAAGTTAAATTAGTGACTATCTTCTAATAAGTATTCCTTATATTACTAAACCATAATTTCTTGTTCTCTTTCTTTCTAATCACATGACTGTTAGGACTATGCATAGCAAAGATCATTATTAAAGAATAAAATGTTTTAAAATAGATCTTATATCCTCTTTTCCTCAAGAAGAAATTGCTGTTGCCTGTTTGTAGTGAGCAAATCTGTAATCAAATGAGTTCAGACAAGAATTACACCATTTCTATCATTTTTAGTAACCAGGACACTACATCTGAATTTATGGTGTGTAAGAAAACAAAAATTTAATTGCTATACTGTGGAAGGGGACACAGATGGAGATATTTTAAAAGACGCATATATCAAAGAAAGGAAAGTTGCTTTTTTTTTAATAAAAAAAGCAGCTAAAATATATCTTTACTCTGACAGAAACAAATTATTACCTTAACTTTTTATATTGGTTAGCTAAAAGCAAAGATGTTGGTGGGTTTTTTGGAATTATGTTCTCAAAATAGTGAGGAGGATTTAGAAAGTTTTGCATATCATAAAAATATTGGCATTTCCCTGGCAGTACAGTGGTTAAGACTCTGTGCTTCCACTTCAGGGGCCATGGGTTCAATCTCTGGCTTGGGGAGCTAAGCTCTCACATGACACGTGGTGCAGCCAAAAATAACCCTAAAATATGTTGTTCTGTGCAATTTAACTGACATTAGAATATAAATAAATCCTTGCTGATTAAATAAATTTTGTTTTTTATTGTTATTATTTGTAAAACATATCACATTGTAAACTTAACAGCTTCTTTCTGTCTACTCATCAAAAATATATCTGGATGAAAGTGAAAGATTTAATTAATTAGGTGTTTAAACACCTAGATGTTTAAATGGTGAGCATATAAATGTAATGTGTATGCTAAGTTGTTTCAGTCGTGCCTGACTTTTTGTGACCCTGTGGACTGTAGGCTTCTCTGTCTATGGGATTCTCCAGGCAAGAATGTTGGAGTGGATTGCCATTTCCTTCTCCAGGGGATCTTCCCCACCCAGGGATCGAACCCAGTCTCCTGCATCTGCATTGGCAGGTGCTTTCTTTACCAAAGGCTTCCCTGGTGGCTCACTGGTAAAGAATCTACCTGCAATGCGGGAGACCTGGGTTCAGTCCCTGGGTTGGGAAGATCCTCTGGAGAAGGAAATGGCAAACCACTCCAGTATTCTTGCCTGGAAAATCCCATGGGCGCAAGAGGGCAGGCTACAGTCCATGGGGTCACAAAGAGTCAGACATGACTGAGAAACTTCACTTCACTTCACTAAACATATATGATGTGGAGTACAGTTTACATCATTGAATAACTACAATTTCATTGACATTAAGAATGTAAACTATTGATTAAATGAATAAAGGTTCTTTGGTATGTCAATTTGAGAAAAGCATCTGAGATTTCTCACACAGCAAATTAATGTCTAACAAAATTTTCTAAAGTGAGAGAAAATATAGCTCTTGGTCTTTAGAATCAAAGGTTTTCCAATGCTGAAGAAATTCTGATTTGGTTATATGAAGTATATTGGTACAAAAATAAACACAGTACCATTCTCATAGCAGGCAAGAATATTAGATATGCCTTAAAGAAAAGCAGTGGAGTATAATAAATCTCTTCCATTCTTTTTTCTTGGTAGAACTTGAGAAAGAAACCTGAATGACTGCATGAATATTTTAATCTACTCATACTTAGATATAAGTAAATATGACTGTAAAACATATATGAAGAAATGACAAATTTTTAGAAATTTGGGCTAAGCAACTTTTATAAACAAAACTGACTTTTATTTCCTCTATGAATCTAAATTATTTTTTGACAAAAATTCTTTGCATATGTTTTTCAAAAATTTATTTTCATTTTTCATTCTTTGCCATTGACAACTATAGTTTTGAAACAGCTAGTGTCTTTAAATATATCACATAAGACAACAAAATAGACCTTAAATAGTTAACTTTTCAATAATGTATGAGCTGTTTCTAAGCAGTTCAAGGAAACTAATAATAATTGTGTATTGCAACTCCACACAATTCCTTTAGTCATTATTCTAATTTCCCTGAACTTTCGAGTGAAAATTCTAATAAAAGTAAAAGTTTTAAATGTACTACATGTATTATACAATGATTCTGTAAATGAAATGAAAGAATGATTTTTGCCACACAAATGAAATCACATGCCAAGCACTGCAATAAACACAGGCAGCAAAATCAAAGTTTCTGACTGACACACAATTTTTCAAATTGACAACATTAAGGGTTTCCAGTGTCATCTCTTTCTGAGCAAATATCCCTACACTTGAATAATGTAAGTATTTTTGGCAAGTACTTTTTCCTTCCTTATTGGACCTGTCACATATGTCAAAAGATGACTGATTATCATGACAGCAGTGAATGAATAAAATGCCGCACCAGAAATCAATGGCAGACAATTCTTACCACATGAATAGGATATTTGATGAATGCAGGTAGGTGATACATCTTAGTTATTTACTTGTTTATACAGTTTTCATCAAATCATTCAGTATTCATGGTTTTAGTTTGTGGCTTTCAATGTCATCAGTTCAGTTCAATCGCTCAGTTGTGTCCAACCCTTTGTGACCCCATGGACTGCAGCACTCCAGGCCTCCCTGTTCATCACCAACTCCCAGAGTTCACTCAAACTCATGTCCATGGAAGAGGTGATGCCATCCAGCCATCTCATCCTCTGTCGTCTCCTTCTCCTCTCACCTTCAATCTTTCCCAGCATCAGGGTCTTTTCCAATGAGTCAGTTCTTCGTATCAGGTGGCCAAAGTATTGGAGCTATAGCTTCAGCATCAATCCTTTCAATGAATATTTAGGACTGATTTCCTTTAGGATTGACATCTTTGATCTCCATGCAGTCCAACAGACTCTCAAGAGTCTTCAACACCACAGTTGAAAAGCATCAATTCTTCAGTGCTCAGCTTTCTTTGTAGTCCAACTCTCACATCCATACACGACTACTAGAAAAATCATAGCTTGAGTAGATGGACCTTTGTTGGTAAAGTAATAGCTCTGCTTTTTAATATGCTGTTTAGTTTGGTCATAGTTTTTCTTCCAATGAGCAAGTGTCTTTTAATTTCATGGCTGCAGTCACCATCTGCAATGATTTTGGAGCCCAAGAAAATAAAGCCTCTCACTTCCATTGTTTCCCCATCTATGTGCCATAAAGAGATGGGAGCAGATGCCATGATCTTCGTTTTCTGAATGTTGAGCTTTAAAGCCAGCTTTTTCAGTCTCCTTTTTCACTTTCATCAAGAGGCTCTTTAGTTCCTCTTTGCTTTCTGCCATAAGGGTGGTGTCATCTGCATATCTGAGGTTACTGATACTTCTTCTGGTAATCTTGATTCCAGTTTGTGTTCCATCCAGTCCAGCGTTTCTCATGATGTACCCTGCATATAAGTTATATAAGCATGGTGACAATATACAGCCTTGACCTACTCCTTTCCCAATTTGGAACCAGTCTGTTGTTCCATGTCTGGTTCTAACTGTTGCTTCTTGACCTGCATACAGATTTCTCAGGAGGCAGGTCAGGTGGTCTGGTATTCCCATCTCTTTTAAGAATTTTCCACAGTTTCTGTCATAGAGATACTTATTATTTAATCCTCAGAGTCTATTCTTTTTAACATTAATGTGAATAAAATGATATTCTGTTAGTATTGAAATAGATAACCCACCATAACACTTTCTAGTAAAGCATTTGAGCCTGTATTTTCAGCTCAGTTCAGTCGCTCAGTCATGTCTGACTCTTTGCGACCCCATGAATCACAGCACGCCAGGCCTCCCTGTCCATCACCAACTCCCGGAGTTCACTCAGACTCGCGTCCATCGAGTCAGTGATGCCATCCAGACATCTCATCCTCAGTTGTCCCCTTTTCCTCCTGCCCCCAATCCCTCCCAGCATCAGTCTTTCCCAATGAGTCAACTCTTTACATGAGGTGGCCAAAGTACTGGAGCTTCAGCTTTAGCATCATTCCTTCCAAAGAAATCCCAGGGTTGATCTCCTTCAGAATGGACTGGTTGGATCTCCTTGCAGTCCAAGGGATTCTCAAGAGTCTTCTCCAACACCACAGTTCAAAAGCATCAATTCTTCGGTGCTCAGCCTTCTTCACAGTCCAACTCTCATATCCATACATGACCACAGGAAAAACCATAGCCTTGACTAGACTAGATAGTAATGCTTTACTTGCTAGTAAAGCATTTGAGCCTGTATTTTCAGTCATTGTTTACATTCAACTACACGTAATATCAACCAAATGAAATGAAATCCTAGCCACAAATTCTAAGGGCCTTGCTGAATGTAGTTTAGAAACAGACAGTGAAACAAGCCACACACAGGCAGAACCTGTTTTGACAAGTGTGTCAGTTACACTTTGCTACATAAGAAGCCACCTCAAATCCCGTGGCTTGAAACATCATGCTGTTTTTCATGAATATTTGGTCTGAGAGGGTAATTCCTGTGCTGTTTTAACTGTGCTCCTTCTTGCTGCTGCATCTAGCTGAGGAGCCGGCCGAGGTTGGGTTCATCTGCAACGTTTAGAATACCTGGGCTTCTCTCTAGGTATCTTTGATCCTCAAGGCGACTAGATCAGGCTGAGCTTCTCCACATGTGATACGTACTCTACAAGGGAGTACAAGGTCCAATGACTGGCTCAGAAGATGCACAGAGCAGAAATGTGCCATTTCTGACACATTCATTAATGAAAGCAAGACCCAAGGCCATATTCAAAGGGGTAGAGAAATAGAATCCATCTCCCAATGTAAAGAACATCAATGGTATTCTGAATTAGGGATTCACACTAGGGCACAACTGTAATAATATTTGCTTTACAGCATGAATGTAAATGTACTCTATGTATTTCAAACCGGATTTTTATGAGATAAATTTTTCAATATATGCTATGCAATTTCTCCTCTATGAATTTCTCTCAATTGTGAGATGCCTTCAAGACTTAAGCTTAGCCCTTTGTATTCTCCTTCCTTTTTACCTTCTTTGGTGACCTATTCCATACTAACTCTCCTTGGAAAACTATAATGATAACCTACAAATACATTTTCTGTGTAGGTTAATGTCACTACATCAAACCCTAAATGTCTAAAATTAGTTTTTTCTTAGAATTCTTAACCCACTGTCTGCGCTAACTCTCTTTTTCAGGTTCACGTTCTCAATTAATAACTGAGAGAATAGTAGTCTTCAGTGTTGTTAGCAAATGAGCACTTTTCTTAAATCTTACATATAATTTCTGTACTGTAAAAATATAAACATGGCTATTAATTATTATAGATTTATTCTTAAAATAATATTTATGACATTTATTATGATTTCAATCAACAAGAAAACTGAAGCTATTTAGACTTAAAAAGTTGAACGCAAAGATTATTAAATGATGGTTGCTACTGTACATTAGGGGTTTCCCAGCTGGTGCTAGTGGTAAAGAACTCACTTGCCACTGCAGGAGATGTAAGAAACACGCGTTCGATCCCTGGGTCAAGAAGGTCCCCTGGAGGAGGGCATAGCAACCACTCCAGCTTTCTTGCCTGGAGAATCCCATGGACAGAGGATCCTGGTGGGCTACAGTCTATGGGGTCGCAAAGAGTCAGACACAACTGAAGCAACTTGGTATGTACGCACGCACTGGACATTAGCCTATCATCTAATGTCTTTCTTTTTGCTTGTTTTGATTGCATAAATATAGATTAAAATCCTGATTCAAACAGATAAGCAGTTACAACTGCTAACTTAAAATTTCAAGATATTCTTTATCCTAAAATAATGTTTATACAAAGTATAAGAGAAAAGGGCATGCTTCAAACTTGATCACTATCAATAATAAAATTGCTGGCATTCCTTATATAAATTTGAAAGGTAAACAATACCCCAAAGTTATAATAACTTTAGAAATATCAGGAAGACAATTTCAGATCTTGATTGGTTGAATCTGTGGTGTGAAACCTACAGATATAGAGGACCAATTATGTTCAATGTATAACACCATCTTATATAAGAGACAGGCACATCCTCGAATTTTAGTGGCAGGAGACTCCTGGAAACAATCCCCTGTGGATCCCAACGGACAACTGCGTTTCCATGTCACACTAGTATTCATTTAGTCTTGATAATGATTATTCCCTGACATAGATGATCCTGAGTGTTGACTTGAAATCATTCCTCTAACTTGCCTAGAAGCAATAATCTGAACAAGCAGCTGAGAAAACAGTTCTTTCTTCTCATATTGTGCTACCATAGTACAAGTCAGAGTGTACCACATGACAGATGCCTTTAGCTCTTTCAGTCTAAACATGTGGGCACACACGGGTTTATATGCACACAGAGCAAATACCCTTTCCTAACCTGCAGTGATGGCAACAGGTTCCCGCCTTCCCGGTATAACATTTTCCAGACTTCTCACACATAAACACTGGACAAATCAAGATACTTCATGAAACCCTTTTGTAAAAAAATAAAATAAACTGAAACCTCAATTAAATAGAATCCAGAAACCAGAGGAGGAGATATCATATCCCATAATTGATAGCGGAGTCCAACCGGAAAAAGAAATACTCCTCTCCTTTCCTGGAAGCCTTTAACCAATGAAAAACCTTGAACTCTTTGTTAATTGTAACCCTCCCACCTACCTTTTCTTCTCCATAAAAGTGTTCTCCTTTCTTTGCTGTGTGGAGACTTGCCTGTGGCTCAACATGGTTGCAGAAGACCTTGAACTGTAATTCTCTGCTGATCCTGGATAAATCCATATTTTCTGGAGAAATACTAGGCTGTCTGTTCAGGTAAACATTTCCATGGCCTGCAGAGGGACCAGAGAAGACCCCTGAAAGCTCTGAGCCTAGGGAGCAAACCGGTGCAGTTCCCACAATTGATTCCATTGTCACTTGGTACTTTTCTCACTGACCCTGGAGCTTGAAGGTATATAGTTCTCCTGGATCCAACTTCACTCTCTCTTTGGTTTTGAAACTCTTCAGGCTTTATTTGGGATCAATTTTAAGGTTTCATCTTTCAGGTTAAGGCCTTATTCTGTATGCAAGTCGCTGTTTGGCACGTCAGTCTGGCCTTGGAATCACTGTTTCAACCAAAGCTGTCTGAGAAAGCACTGACCTGTTCTTTCCAGAACAGGGGCGCTTTGCCTATGCAGTGAAGCATGTGGCAGTTCAGCTCTGCACCCATTCCTTTTGAATAGGAGTTGTTCTCTGTAAACTGGCTGGAAAAGCCTTTGTCTTGGCTATTAACTTAGAATTAGCTAGTATTAGCTCGCAAGCTGTGTGAGTTCAGCTATTTGAACTGCTTGGAAATTGCTCTTTACTCTAGAAAAAAACCTCTGAGAAGTGGGGTCCCACTTTTTTAAGTTTGCGAGGATACCCACAATACAACCTATTTTATGTTTAAAAACCACTGTCCTTCCTCATGTGTATTTGCAACAAAATGGATCAACCTGACCAAAACAAATTTAGAATATCAATGGCCATTATGGGAAACTTTTGAAACCTCCAAACTTAATTTCCCTAAAACTAAATCATAGTAAAAAACTCAAAACTTTCCAGAATTGACTGGTATGCCTATTTTGATTAGCACTTTGAGGCTGGGAAAAGTTACCAGGAGTCTAAAATTACCTCTTTGAGAAGTAAGATTTTAAGATCAGCTGAGAAAAAGTATTTAAAGGTTAGGTTAAAGTGGTCCTTGAAGACTCAGGTTCTTCTTCCTTGGCTTTTTAGTCTCAAGCTCCACCTCTGGTGCCATCTTGTGTCTCTCCGAAGGCTCCTTGTGGTTAGACTTTATCTTTGGTGCCATCTTCATCTTTCCCTTTTAAAACTACTATGTCTCCTCTATACCAGCAGGTCACCATACAAATTACCCTGCTGAAATTCCCCTTTTTGGTTAAAACCCTGCCCAATACCTTTTCCTCTAAATTTGCCAGAACCTGTCCCTTTAAAGTAAGCCGTCCAGGGATCCAGATGCTAAACCCTTAATTTCTTATGTGTCCTGGGCTAAAGCTGAACTGTGAACCACAGTCAAAGGTTTCCCAAAGTAATCAAAGATCCTCACAGATTTTCTAGGGAATTTAACATAGTCATTGAAACATATCAACCTGGTTTCTCTGACTCAAATCAGCTAGTTCATATGCTTATCGATGAAGACCATGCCCAGCACTGGGTGAAAAATGTTAATTAGGAAAATCCTAAAAGGTTTCTGGTATCACACATGAGAGGCAAGCTCACTAATTTATTATGTAAATTAGACTCAGGCAATCCTAAGTGACATCTTTGAGTAAATCCTGGAGCTTTTCCAAAGACCATTGATTGGAATAAAATTTCGACTTGAGCACAAAAACTTGATATCTGTTCATGACTACAACTAACGCCAGCTCAGTTCAGTTCAGTCACTCAGTCATGTCCAACTCTTTGCGACACCATGGACTGCAGCACGCTAGGCCTCCCTGTCCATCACCAAATCCCAAAGTTTACCCAAATTCATGTCCATTAAGTCAGTGATGGCATCTAACCATCTCATCCTCTGTCCTCCCCTTCTCCTCCTACCTTCAGTCTTTCCCAGCATCAGGGTCTTTTCAAATCAGTCAGTTCTTTGCATCATATGGCCAAAGTATTGGCATTTCAGCTTCAATATCAGACCTTCCAATGAACACCCAGGACTGGTCTCCTTTAGGATGGATTGGTTGGATCCCCTTGCAGTCCAAGGGACTCTCCAGAGTCTTCTCCAACACCACAGTTCAAAAGCATCAATTCTTTGGCGCTCAGCTTTCTTTATAGTCCAACTCTCACACCCATACATGACTGCTGGAAAAACCATAGCCTTGACTAGATGAATGTTTGTTGGCAAAGTAATGTCTCTGCTTTTTAATATGCTGTCTAGGTTGGTCATAACTTTCCTTTCAAGGTGGAAGTGTCTTTTAATTTCATGGCTGCAGTCACCATCTGCAGTGATTTTGGAGACCCCAAAAAAAGTCTGCCACTGTTTCCACTGTTCCCCCATCTAACAACTAATGTCAGATTATTTTTAAATTCCGGACTTTTCCTCAGATGTTGATTCCACCCAGGTAGCTTTTAATTCTATGTATACTAATGGACTGAATCAGAACTTTTCCCTTCTGGTAAAAAGAACCAGGATGGAATGGAAAACTATGTCCCCTTCAGATGTAGCTCACTGGGCAAACCAGCTCTTTCCAACACTAGATGAGTCACCTAAAAAGAATAATGCCAAAATTCTTCATCTTCGACTCCAACAAACAAATCCTCCTAAGTGAAAATAAAATCCCATGACTTTCTGTTACTAATGCAAAGAGCTAGGCTATTGGAAAAGAGATGGTTACAAATTTAAGCATTTTAGGTAACTTCAGCCTTATAATCAGGCTTTCCAATGTTCTTCCAACTCTCGGTGTTAGGGGGTCCTAGGAAGTAACAGAGCTCTTCCCAATTATCCCTCTTAACCAACATTTCTTCAGATTGAAGATGATCTCTTCTGGTCCTGATGGACACCAGAGCCACACTCAGTGTTCAATGCCAGTACCCAAAGGAGCCCCTGCTGATACATGTTAAAGCAGCTCAGATAGTGAGATTCTCCAAAGAACTTCAAGTAGTTTCTTTGCATGGACAGATTCCTTTTTCTTTAGCCCCTCTGATAAATGCACACCCTTTTCTCCTTGGTTTCTCTGCTGTTATCCATTTATTAGGCTGAGACACCTTAAAGAAGTATCATGCTAGAATTTCTTCCTCCCAAAACTGGGGAAATAAGTCTAGAGTTTGACACTAATCATCAAAGTAATGAATTTTGAATGAATTAAGTGAAACTTTGACTTTTTTTTATAAACACTCATCATTTATCCCTATCAAATCCATTCTTATCTCCCTTGTGAACAAAATCTCCAACTGATACTGTTGCTGTTTAGTTGCTGAGTCCTGTCCTACTCTTTTGCAACCCCACGGATTGCAGCCCTCCAGGCTCCTCTGACCATGGGATTTCCCAGACAAGAAGACTGGAGTGGGCTGCCATTTCCTTCTCCAGGGGATCTTCCGTACCAAGGATCGGTTTGGTGAAACACAAAGTGTATCTCCCATCAAGATTCATATAGATCCCAAAAAAACTTCTTCCCAGAACTGATACTTATAACTAAAGGGCTTCCTTTCCATTACTGTCTGATGGTTCATAAGTAAAGAGAGGGCTTACCATGTGGCTCAGTGGTAAAGAATCCACCTGCCAATACAGGAGACATGGATTCAATCCTTGGGTTCGAAAGATCCCCTGGAGCAGAAAATGGTAACCCACTCCAGTATTCTTGCCTGGAGGAGCCTGGTAGGCTATACAGTCCAAGAGGTCGCAAGGAGTCAGACACAGCTCAGTGACTGAGCACAAACACTAGCATAAGTAAAGAAGCCCTTTGAGGAATAAAGCCCATCATAGAACATATAATATAATAAGCCCATAATATAATAAGCCCATAATAGAAGATTACAAAGTTCAAAGACTCATTATCCCTAGTACTAGCCCTTGTAACTCTCCCAGTCTACCAGTGAGAACAAGCGGAAGTTTGTCCAGGACCTTTAGGCAATAAACAACACTGTTATGCCTTGAAACTATTGTTTCTAACCTTCATATATACTAAAATCTTTTCCCATGCCCATTGGTTGCAAATTATTCACTGTAAATGATTTATGCAGTACATTCTTTAGAATTCCAGTTGATGAAGTTAACCAATATCTTTTTGCTTTCACTTGGGAAGAAAAACAATTCTCCTGGGCTGTAATTCCTCAGGGTTTTACTGAGAGTCCTTCCTATTTCTCACAAATCCTGAAGGTTGAACCGAATGATAAAAAGTTCCCTAGGGGTCCTATTGTGTTGCAAGATGTGGATAATTTGCTACTTTGTTCTCCACCTCAAACCTCCTCACAGAAGCCAGCATCTCCTTGCTAAAACTTTTAGCCTTAAAAAGGAAAATCACAGCTTGCCCAAATCCAGGTTTGATATTAGGTCATCTGATATCAGAAAAAGAACTGATACCTAGATAGATCCAGATAGAGTTCATGATGTCTTCAGTTTCCCAAAATCTAAAACTAAGCACCAACAGCAAGGTTTTCTCGAGCTAACTGCTCATTGCCGAAACTAAGCTCCAAATTTCTGTCTTATGCCTAAACCTCTATACCTTTTGGAGAAGGCAATGGGACCCCACTCCAGTACTCTTGCCTGGAAAATCCCATGGACAGAGGAGCCTGGTAGGCTGCAGTCCATGGGGTCGCTAAGAGTCGGACACAACTGAGTGACTTCACTTTGGCTTTTCACTTTTATGCATTGGAGAAGGAAATGGCAACCTACTCCAGTGTTCTTGCCTGGAGAATCCCAGGGATGCAGGAGCCTGGTGGGCTGCCATCTATGGGGTCGCACAGAGTCAGACAAAAATGAAGCGACTTAGCAGCAGTAGCAGCTATACCTTTTACTAAACTATAACAGCCGATCCAGTTTTTTGAGGAAAATCAAACAACAAGGCTTTCAAGACCTTAAAGGAGAGTTTGATAAGGAATCAGAGATGAAATTGCCAACATGTGTTGGATCATAGAAAAAGCAAGAGAATTCCAGAAAAACATCTACTTATACAACTACAATAAAGCCTTTAACTGTGTGGATCACAATGAACATTGAAAAATTCTTAAAGAGATGGAAATGCTAGACCACTTTACTGGCCTCCTGAGAATCCTGTGTGTAGTTCAAGAAGCAATGGTTAGAACCAGAAATGAAACAGTGAACTGGTTCAGAACTAGGAAAGGAGTACATCAAGGCTGTTTATTGTTACTCTGCTTATTTAACTTATATGCAGAGTACATCATGAGAAATGCCAAGCTGGATGAAGCACAAACTGGACTCAAGATTGCTGGGAGAAATATCACCAACCTCAGATATGTAGATGATACCATGCTAAACGGCAGAAAGCAAAGAGGAACTAAAGAGCCTCTTCAGTTCAGTTCAGTCAGTTCAGTTGCTCAGTCATGTCCGACTCTTTGCGACCCCATGAATCCCAACACGCCAGGCCTCGCTGTCCATCACCAACTCCCGGAGTTCACTCAGACTCACGCCATCGAGTCAGTGATGCCATCCAGCCATCTCATCCTCTGTCGTCCCCTTCTCCTCCTGCCCCAATCCCTCCCAGCATCAAAGTCTTTTCCAACGAGTCAACTCTTCACATGAGGTGGCCAAAGTACTGGAGCTTCAGCTTTAGCATCATTCCTTCCAAAGAAATCCCAGGGTTGATCTCCTTCAGAATGGACTGGTTGGATCTCCTTGCAATCCAGGGGACTCTCAAGAGTCTTCTCCAACACCACACTTCAAAAGCATCAATTCTTTGGTGCTCAGCCCTCTTCACAGTCCAACTGTCACATCCATACATGACCACAGGAAAAACCATAGCCTTGACTAGGTGGACCTTAGTCGGCAAAGTAATGTCTCTGCTTTTGAATATACTATCTAGGTTGGTCATAACTTTTCTTCCAAGCAGTAAGCGTCTTTTAATTTCATGGCTGTAGTCACCATCTGGAGTGATTTTGGAGCCCAAAAAAATAAAGTCTGACACTGTTTCTACTGTTTCCCCATCTATTTCCCATGGAGTGATGGGACCAGTTGCCATGATCTTCGTTTTCTGAATGTTGAGCTTTAAGCCAACTTTTTCACTCTCCTCTTTTACTTATATCAAGAGGCTTTTTAGTTCCTCTTCACTTTCTGCCATAAGGGTGGTGTCACCTGCATATCTGAGGTTATTGATATTTCTCCCGGCAATCGTGATTCCAGCTTGTGCTCCATCCAGTCCAGCATTTCTCATGATGCATTCTGCATAGAAGTTAAATAAGCAGGGTGACAATATACAGCCTTGAAGTACTCCTTTTCCTTTTTGGAACCAGTCTGTTGTTCCATGTCCAGTTCTAACTGTTGCTTCCTGGCCTGCATACAGATTTCTCAAGAGGCAAGTCAGGTGGTCTGGTATTCTCATCTCTTGAAGAATTTTCCACAGTTTATTGTGATCCACATATTCAAAGGCTTTGGCATAGTCAATAAAGCAGAAATAGATGTTTTTCTGGAACTCTCTTGCTTTTTCCATGATCCAGCAGATGTTGGCAATTTGATCTCTGGTTCCTCTGCCTTTTCGAAAACCAGCTTGAACATCAGGGAGTTCACGGTTCATGTATTGCTGAAGCCTGGCTTGGAGAATTTTAAGCATTACTTTGCTAGCGTGTAAGATGAGTGCAATTGTGCGGTAGTTTGAGCATTCTTTGGCATTGTCTGCCTCTTAATGAATGTGAAAGCAGAGAGCAAGAAAGTTAGCTTAAAATTCAACATTCAAAAACTAAAATCATGGCCACCTGATGCAAAGAACTGACTCACTGGAAAAGGCCCTGATGCTGGGAAAGACTGATGACAAGAGGAGAAGGGGGCAACAGAGGATGAAGTGGTTGGATGGCATCATCGACTCAATGGATATGAGTTTTAGCATACTCTGGGAGATGGTGAAGGATAGGGAATCCTGACATACTGCAGTGCTTGGGGTTGCAAAGAGCTGGACGGGACTGAGTGACTTAATAACAACAACAACTTGTCCTTGGGCATCCCAATTATCAGATTTCCTTTTTCTTTTTTGTTATATGAAAACGAAGGGAATAAACTTGGGGTACCCATTCAAAAGCACAGCGACCACTGTTTCTACTGGATATTACAGCCTCTGCTTGGCTTAGAACCATTAGTTCCTCTGCCTTTTTGGTTAACTTCACCAAGAAAATCAAGGGTCTACCAAGGGACTACCAATCGGCCTGCAATGCAGGAAACCTAGGTTTGATTTCCAGGTCGGGAAGATGCCCTGGAGAAGGAAATGGAAGCCCACTCCAGTATTCTTGCCTGGAAATTCCCAAGGACAGAGGAGCCTGGCAGGCTCCCATCCCATGGGGTTGCAAGAGTTGGACACAACTTAGCTACTTACAAGACCAAAAAAATCATTATTGCATCTCCTTTAACCATTTTTATACCCCATACACTAGAAGTTCTCCTGAATTCTCATCACACTCAATGTTTCTCAGTCAGCGACCTTACTTTCTCTGAAGTCCTTTTGTTAACTGCCTCTCACATAACTTTCGTCCACTGTAAAATTTTAACCCGACTGTTCTTCTCTCCTCCATCACCAATGAAGTCCCTTGTGACTAACAGTGATGGACCACCTCCTGACTCCTTGTGACAATCTATGGGAAATTCTTCTGGATAACTTTGACTTCTCATGGTTCAGTAATGGTTCTTATTTAAAAGGTGACAGCTGCAAATATTGTGCTGGCTACTTAACTGCAACTTCTTTTGATGTTGAGGCAGCATCTTTACCTATGGCTACTACCACCCAAGAAGATGAAATATATGCTTTTGCATGGGCTGGCACTTTGTGTGTTTTGCTTAGTCGTGTCCGACTCTTCGCAAACCCATGGACTGTAGCCCACCAGGCCCCTCTGTCCATGGGATTCTCCAGGCCAGAACACTGGAGTGGGTTGCCATTTCCTTCTCCAAAAGGAACCATAGAAAGAAAGAAAGTGAAGTTGCTCAGAAGTATCCGACTCTTTGTGACCCCATGGACTGTAGCCTACCAGGCTCCTCCATCCATGGAATTCTCCAGGCAAGAGTAGTGGAGTGGGTTTCCATTTCCCTCTCTGGGCTGGTACTTTAGCCAAGGGTAAAATAGCCAATATTTATTCTAGTAGTAAATATGCTTTCAGAGTGGCTCATAATTTTGGAATGCTGTGGAAGCAAGGTGTTTCTGTTGCAGAGAAGAAACCAATTCTGACTCCATGTTGGAACTGTTCCTTTGACTTGTTTTGGGTTGCTTGTGTTATTATAATTATATGGAATGACTTGCCTCAGAGACTCCTGACCCTCTGCCTGACTCTTAAACTTAAGTGCCTTCATTCAGGAACCTGCCCACCTGTAGATGGCAGGAAGGAAAAAATTAACACATCTCCTGCCTGAGGTTTGCCATTCTATCGGATGTTCGCAAGACTAATGGCCTTTTCACTTGGCTTCCTCAACTCCCACCACCCCCACTGCCCCCACCCCACCTCACCCTGCCCATCTCTGATCTAGAAAAGAACCTAGCTTTCAGACCCCAATAAGATGGCTATTTTGAGGCACTAGCCTGCCAGCTTCTCCGTCAGCCAGCTCCCTGCCTGACTTTTCCTTGCCTCAACAGCTTGTCTCCAGGATTCATGGGTCTGTTGTGCAGTAAGTAGATCCAGCTTGGACTCTGTAACACTTCCTTATTTTCAGTGGAAAAAATTTTAAATAGCCCCTATGTTGGGAATTATTAGAAAAAAATACTTGAGGTGCTAAGATTCTGGAGCATTTTAAAGTTGACTTTCAGAAAGCTAAGGGAAATCACCTTGCTGATTCATAAGGAATGCTGCCGTTAAAAAGGACAACAGTAGCCAGATCTCTGTCATCATCCAAAGGACTATTCTCGAAATGAAAATTTAGAAAAACTGGCTAGAGAAGCCCCAAAGCTGGCCCCCAAAAAGGAAAAGAGACTGGAAATTCAATTAACTTTTGGTTTGATAGAAAGAGAAAGCTCTGGTTTGGATCAAGTGACAACCCAATACTACTAGAGATTCTAAAATTCTCACTCCTCACCACTGCACATGCATTAAGCCACTGGTCTACTAACAAAATGATAGCACTCATGAAGCAATATTGGTGGTGAAACATTAACCAGGCTGTAAAAATACCTTCCTCACTTATCCCATTCATCTAAAGTTCAACCCAGGGAAGCCTGTTTGTACTGCTCCTGGACATTTTCAGCTGTATAATGGACCATTCAATGTCTGGCAAATGGTTTTTCATACAGTGTCCTTTGTCTCATGGATATACATATTCTTCAGTCATGGTCTATATGTTTCCACACTAGAATGAAGCCTTCCCTTGCACACAGGCTACTTGCCTCTACTGTTGCTAAAGTCCTTTTGGAAAACATTAACCCTTCCTGGTTCCTCTTGAACTTCCTAGTAGCCAAAGTATCCATTTTACTACCCAGGTGCTTTGAGAAGTCTGTGTTGTTTGGCTACTTGTACAATACTTTCGCTGCACATACCACCCTCAATCCTCTGGTTTAGTCGAATGCAGTAATGGCATTACTAAGATCCCATTGGCAAAATTTCTAGAGTCCCCTACTCCCACAAATACCTCAACTGAAAGCATTGCTGTTGGTCTTTCTAAATCTCAGAATAACCACTTTTGGAACTTATCAACTCTCACCCTTTAAAATAGTCACAGACATGTGAGGCACTTGGGTTCTGATTCCCTTCACACATAATTGACATAAGGAGGGCAATTCCAATGTTCAGTACAGTTCAGTCCAGTCACTCAGTCATGTCTGACTCTGTGACCCCATGGACTGCAGCACGCCAGACCTCCCTGTCCATCACCAACTCCTGGAGTTTACTCAAACTTATGTCCATTCGGTCATGATGCCATATAACCATCTCATCTTCTGCTGTCCCCTTTTCCTCCTGCCTTCAATCTTTCCCAGCATCAGGGTCTTTTCATATGAATCAGTTCTTCACATCAGGTGGCCAAAATATCAGAATTTCAGCTTCAGCATCAGTCCTTCCAATGAATATTTAGGGTTGATTTTCTTTAGGATGGGCTGGTTGGATCTTCTTGCAGTCCAAGCAACTCTCAAGAGTCTTCAACACCACAGTTCAAAACCATCATTTCTTCAGCACTCAGCTTTCTTTATACTCCAACTCTCACATCCATACATGACGACTGGAAAAACCACAGCTTTGAATAGATGGACTTTTGTTGACAAAGTAATGTGTCTGCTTTTTAATATGCTATCTAGGTTGGTCATAACTTTTCTCCCAAGGAGCAAGTGTCTTTTAATTTCATAGCTGCAATCACCATCTGCAGTGATTTTGGAGCCCCCAAAAATAAAGTCTCACACTGTTTCTACTGTTTCCCCATCCATTTTCCATAAAGTGATGGGACCAGATGCCATGGTCTCAGTTTTCTGAATGTTGAGCTTTCAGCCAAATTTTTCACTCTCCTCTTTCACTTTCATCAAGAGGCTCTTTAGTTCTTCTTCGCTTTCTGCCATAAGGGTAGTGTCATCTGCATATCTAAAGTTATTGATATTTCTCCCGGCAATCTTGATTCCAGCTTATGCTTCATCCAGACAAGCATTTCTCATGATGTACTCTGCATAGAAGTTAAATATTCCAATATTGCAAATACGTAATTCCTTTTATTTAAAATAACCATGTTTGGGTAGATTGATCTTTTTATAGTATATTATTGGAAGAGGAAGACTTTAAGCATCAGACCTTGCAACCTGGAGCTTTTATCTATTGGAAAAGACACATCTGGAAGAACTCTCCTCAACCTCATTGGAGAGGACCTTATTAGGTTCACTAAACCAAATCTTTGTGCTGCCAAACTCTAAGGAACAGACACTTGGTTCACAAGACACACCTAAACAAAGCACTGAATTCTAACTGGACCTGAACATCATCTGGTAAGGCAAAAGCAAAGATTTCCTGAAATTGAAACAGAAAACATCTGATGAGACAGTTTTCCCAAGATATCCAGATCTGTCCTGCTGGAAGTTTGCCATCAATCTTTGATGATGGCACAACACTTCAGATGATCACATCTTTGACCTTGATAACATATGGAATTTGGATAAAGTGTACCTTGTAGTCTCCCCTACTTTAAAATTAAAAGGAAATTAAAGGTGATCCACAGAACTAAAAAGATATCTCATGATCTGGAACTGGAAGAATTAATATTGTGAAAATGGCAACACTTCCCTAAACTGTATACAGATTAATATCCTATTGTTGTTTAGTCACTAAGTCATGTCTAAGTCTTTTGCAGCTCCATGACCACAGCCTGCCAGTCTCCTCTGTCCATGGGATTTCCCAGGCAAGAATATCAGAATGGTTGTCATTCCCTCCTCCAGGGGATCTTCTGACCCAGGGACTGAACCCGCATCTCCTGCACTGTCAGACAGATTCTTTACTACTGAGCTACTAGTGAAGCATGAGTCCTAAGTTGCTCAGTCGTGTCCGACTCTTTGTGACCTCATGGACTGTAGCCTGCCAGGCTCCTCTCTCCATGAGATTCTTCAGGCAAGAATACTGAAGTGGGTTGCCATCCCCTCCTCCAGAGGATCTTCCTGACCCAGGGATTGAACCCTTGGATCAAACCCTGGGATCACATCTCTTATGTCTCCTGCATTGGCAGGCTTGTTTTTGTTTTTTACCACTAGCAGCACTTGAGAAGCCCTGAGCTACCAGTGAAACCATATGTAGTCTCTTTCAAATTACCCATGATGTTTTTCACAGAACTAGAGCAAATAATCCTAAATTTTCTATGGAGCCAAATAAGACCAAAAATTGCCTAAGGAATCATGAGGAAAAAGAATAAAGCAGGAGGCATAGCCCTTCTGTACTTCAGACAACACTACAAAGTCACAGTAATCAAGACAGTGTGGTATTGGCATAAAAACAGTCAGGTGGATCAATGGGGCCGAGTAGAGAGTCCATAAATAAACCCACACACCTATAGTCAATTAATTTTTGACAAAGAAGGCAAGAGTATAAAATTGGAGAAATACAATCTCTTGAGCAAGTGGTGCTATGGAAATTGGACAGCCACTTTTAAATCAATAGTGTTAAGAGACACAATCTCACCATACAGAAAAACTCAAAATTACCTAGACTGAAACATAGGACAGACCTGTCCTGTTGAAAGTTTGCCATCAAACCTTTGATGATGACATGTACTTCAGACAATCTCTAATGTCTATGACCTTGATTACATGTGGAATTTAGATAAATTGTACCTGATAGTTTCCCCTTCTTTATAGACACTATAAAACTACTAGAAGAGATCATAGGCAAAACATTCTCTGGCATAAATTGTACCAATGTTTGCTTAGGTCAGTCTCCCAAGTAATAGAAATAAAAGCAAAACTAAGCAAAATGGACTAATCAATTTTACAAGTTTTTGCACAGCAAAAGAAACTATAAACAAAATGAAAAGACGACCCTCAGGATGGGAGAAAATATCTGCAAATGATGGAACTTACAAGGGCTTACTTTTCAAAATATACAAACAGCCTATACAACTTGACAACAAAAAACCAACACCCCAATCAAAAAATGGGCAGAAGACCTAAAAAGATATTTCTCCAAACATGAAATACAAATGGCCAATAGGCACATGGGAAGATGCTCAACATCTCTAATTATTAGAGAAATGCAAATTAAAAGTATAACGAGGTACCATCCTGCACAGATCAGAATGGTCATCATTAAAAACTCTACAAGTAACAATTGCTGATCAGGATGTAGAGAAAAGGGAACCCTCCTACAGTGTTGGTGGGAATTTAAATTGATGTAGTCAATTAAAGCAGTATGGAGGTTCCTCAGAAAACTAAAAATAGAATTATTATATGATTCAGCAGCCTCACTCCTGGACATATATCCAATCAAAACTCTAATTCAAAAAGATACATGCACCTCTATACTCACAGCAGAACTATTCACAATAGCCAAGAAACAGAAGCAACCTAAATGCCATCAGCAGATGAATGGATAAATAATATGTGGTACATATAAACAATGAAATATTACTCAGCCATAAAAAAGAACGAAATAGTGCTATTTGTAGCAACATGGATGCAAATAGAGATTATCATATTAAGTGGAGTTAAGTCAAAAAGAAAGACAAATACCACTTGATATCACTAATATGTGGAATCTAAAATGTGACAAAAATAAACCTGTCGATGAAACAGAAACAGACTCAGGGACGTACAGAATAGATTCGTTGTTGTTAAGGTGGAGAGGGTTGGGAGAAGAACGGAGTGGAAGATTAGTGGGAGGTTCACCCCACTCCAGTACTCCTGCCTGGAAAATCCCATGGATGAAGGAGCCTGGTAGGCTACAGTCCACGGGGTCGCTGAGGGTCGGACACGACTGAGCGACTTCACTTTCACTTTTCACTTTCATGCATTGGAGAAGGAAATGGCAACCCACTCCAGTGTTCTTGCCTGGAGAATCCCAGGGACAGGAGAGCCTGGTGGGCTGCCGTCTATGGGGTCACACAGAGTCGGACACGACTGAAGTGACTTAGCAGCAGGTTTAGCAGATGTAAGCTATTATATAGAATGGATAAACAATAATACCCTACTGTACAGCACAGAGAACTATATTCAATATCCTATGACAAATCAAAGTGGAAAAAAATATTTTTAACAAATTTGTATATATATATAAGTATAACTGAATCACTTTTCTGCACAACAAAATGATTCAGTTATACATATAGATATATCTCTATGTATATACAGGCTTCCCTGATAGCTCAGTTGGTAGAGAATCCACTTGCAATGCAGGAGACCCCGGTTCAGTTCCTGGGTTGGGAAGATCCACTGGAGAAGGGATAGGCTACCCACTTCAGTAGTCTTGACTTCCCTTGTGGCTCAGCTGCTAAAGAATCCACCCTCAATGCAGGAGATCTGGGTTCAGTCCCTAGGTTGAGAAGATCCCCTGGAGAAGGAAAAGGCTACCCACTCCATTATTCTGGCCTAGAGAATTCCACGGAATGTGTAATCCATGGGGTCACAAAGAGCTGGACACGACTGAGTGACTTTCATTTCACTTCACTTCTTATGTGTGTGCGTGTGTGTGTATATATATATATATAGAGAGAGAGAGAGATACGTATATGTATATACAGAAATTATCACTACATTGTCAGGCAGCTATACTTCATTAAAAAATAAAGTACAATTAGATCAATAAAAATAGTGGATAAGAGAAAATAAAATAGATTTCATTATCAAAAATGAAATAAAGATTAAAACAGCATAACAATTAATACCACATTGATATTTGGAATCTACACAGATTTTAATATATCAGTAAAAAGCATTGTGTTTTGGACAAAAAGGCATTCTCTAGCCTCTAGAAATTAAATTCTATCTTCACTTGCCATACTAAGCAGAGTTTCTACAGGTTTGTGTGTGATTTTCTCAGCTTGGGATTAAAAAAAAAATGCCACTGGTTAATGAACTGAGAAGAGTATGAAAAGTACATAAAAATAGTGACTTTGTAGATTGAAGGCAAAAGGAGAAAGGGGCAGCAGAGGATGAGATGGTTAGATAATATCATCAACTCTATGGACATGAATTTAAGCAAACTCCAGTAGACAGTGCAGGACAGGGGGGCCTGGCATGCTGCAGTTCATGGAGTCACAGAGTTGTACACAACTTAGCGACTGAACAACAACAAAACCAGTCAGCAACTGCTGACCACAAAACTGTTGTAGCTTTTGGTGTTACTGAACTTCATCTCACTAAGCAAGATAAAATTGTCAAGTCAACAAGAATTATTACCTGTCTCTATAAAGCAGATGTTTAGAATAAATAATGCAAATATAAGCCTGCTTGCTTCTAATGTAACAGCCTTTGGGGAGAAGGAAGACTATGCAACAGATTCGTGCATATGATGACAGAAAAGAAATGATAACAGAAAAGATGACCGAAGAGAAACGAAAAGAAAGAAATGAAGCTCTGGTAACAGTCTGAATCTGCTGCAGTAAATACTCCATTTGGATGACTTTATAAAAACCAAAAACTAAAAATTTGGTTTTTCCCTTCTTCTACAGCAAGAGACCCAGATATCATGAATCAAAGATTCACTAAGATCACACCGATTCCAACAACTATACTTACGGAAAAAGCCTAGAGCACAACAAACTACCATTGGGAACAAGAACTTCAGATTATCTGGACAGATGGTTGATGAACCCAAATAAACAACTTTCTTTTTTAATGAGCTGATGTCAGGTGTTAATTCTATCAGGATTTTAGAGAGATGTGAAATAACAATGATATATTTTTCTCCCACTCTTTGAGAATTCAGTTGTTCTCAAAGTATGATATATAGAACCAAAAAAAAAAAGTCCATAAGACACTTTCAGGAGTCAATGAGGTTACAATTATTCCATAATAATACTAAGACATAATTTGCTTTTTTCCCTGGGTTGACAAGCACATTGATGATACAAAAACAAAGATGGTAAAAATGCCATCACCTTAACACAAATTAAAATAACAGGACCAAACTATACCCATGGTGTAGTACTCATTATATTCTTTATTGCAGGTGCTCATAATTTTTTAAAAAAGAAAACATCGAATTTCACATAACAGTGTTCTTAATGAAGCAGTAAGGTTTTGATTTAATTAAACCAGACTTTTGATTCATATCTTTTTATCACCTATATGACAAAATGGCAGATGAAGAGAGAACACTTCTACATTCTGAAGTATGATGGTTTTCTCAAGTAAAAGCACTTGTGCAATTGTTTTAAATACAAGATCAACTAGCTGTCTTTTTAGTGGAACACCATTTTTACTTGAAAACACAACTGTAAGACATACTATAATTATTCAGACATGTTTTGACAGACATTTTTTTCAAAACTTAATGAAGTGGACTTCATTTCAAGGAAAACAACTGACAATATTTGCTGCAATGATAAATTTCAAGCTTTCAAGGAAAAATTAGAATTTTGGAAAAAAGCAGGTGTGTCATTATGAACTAGACAGTTTCCCAATACCTAAATAATATTCTGATAAGAACATCCATGATGTTAATAAATGTGACATGAATTTGTCAACTTTTAGAATATGTACAATACTCACTGATGAATACTTTCTAAATAGCCAATGCTATTCCAAGATTATTCATGGGTACAGAGTAATTAAGGGCCTCGATGGTGGCTCAGTGGTAAAGAACCTGCCTGCTAATGCAGAGACATGGGTTCAATCCCTGGGTCCAGATGATCCCCTGGAGAAGAAAATGGCAACCCACTCCAGTATTCTTGCCTGGGAAATCCCATGGACAGAGGATCCTGGGTGGGCTACAGTTATGGGGGTCTCAAAAGGGTCAGACACAACTTAGTGACTAAAACAACAAAGAGTAGTTAAACAAGACAGATCAAAGTGTTTCGTACCTACTGCTGTGAAATATGTGCCAGGTCGAGATTCTATGTTACAATCAATTTTTAAGAAACCATCTATTGCCAAGTTTTGGGTTTTGGTGTTTTTTAAAAAAAACCTACTATTATCTTAAAAGAGTATTCTAATACACCTTCTTTTTCTAACTGCATATCTGTGTCAAGTCAAAACTTCACTACACTTCAGTCAAATTTATAAAGCACAACAGTTTGAAAGCAGAAGCAGATATGAGAAGCCAGATAATAAAGCAATTTGCAAAAAAATTTAAACAATGATTTTTTTTCTCTTTTCTGTAATTTGGAAAGTAGTTTGATATAAAATATGTTTTTAAATAGAGTATAGTAACATTAAAATGAGATAATCAATAAATATGTTTTAATTTCTCAGTTTTAAATTCTATTTCAGTTAATACTGATATCAAAAAGTCAAACAAAAAATGTATTTTGGAATTGTAAATAATTGTTAAGAATATAAAGGGTTCTACTCAAGAACAACTGCTCTAATTAAATTTTTATTCATTTTATATTTTACTCAAATGTTCCTGTCATTGACAGCTATGCCCCTTTATTTCGGTCCTTGGTCTTCAATGACCCCTCTTTCAAAAACGCTCCCTAACTTGTGATACAGTATGATACATGAGTTATCTGATATAGCAAGAAGCAAGCACATGCATGCTCAGGCGTGTCCGACTCTTAATGACACCATCAGGTTCCTTTGTCCATTGGATTATCCAGGCAAGAATACTGAAGCCATTTACCATTTCCTTCTCCAGGGAATCTTCCTGGCCTAGGGATCAAACCCACGTTTCCTGATTCTCCTGCAGTGGCAGGTAGAATATTTACCACTGAGCCACCTAGGAAGCCCATATGATACAGGCACTTACACAATAGACAAATGGATGCTTGGACCTGAGATATTCTCTATTAGCAGCAGTAGCAACATATACACACAAATGTATATATTAGAACACATATATTCTATTTAATTTATCCCTCATTTTATTTAATCTTCGTAATTCCTTGAGTTAGATTCTTATATTACATAGAATGTTTTCTCAACAAAAATTTGTTTGCATTGTAAGGAGCTGTTACTATATATTTTCAAAAAATAAAAAGAAATGAGTTCAGGATTTATTCAGCAGCTTAGAGATGTCACCTAGAACATTCTTTTGTTCTTTTGCTCATTTATTTGACATTCTTCTGCTCTTTCATCCTCAGTGTATTGGTTTCTTTCTTTAGACTTGTTTCAAATAGTCTTATTTTTGCTGCATCTCCAAGTATCACATCTTCATACAACAAGCTCCAAAATACAAGCAATTTAGAGGAAAAGGGATTCTCTTAGTATAGCATTCTTTCCCTGTTAGGAGAAAAAACCTTTCACAGAACTACCATCAATTTTAATCCCTTTGGCCATATTTAACCTTATCTCTAATTTAAGCATAAGGAAAGGAGATTATGTAAGCTCTCAGGAGTCACCAAAACATGCCTTATCCTTGGGTTGGGCATATTGCTGTTGAATAAATTTTAGTTTCTTAGGAAACAAGACACATGGCTGTTTAAGTTATATATTTATATTTCGTACTTAATGGTATACATAAGGCCTCTGGATGAGAGAACAGATCATTACGCACAGAGCATTTAGTGCTGGTTCTCCAAACCCCAACCTTCATTGGGCAACGTGGTGAGAGTCTGTTATGACCTCATGCCTGCAGTGAGTTTGTACCGCTGAGGAGGAAGCATGATTTGTGATACTCAGAAGTTATACAGGGCAGTTAAAACATCTGTCCCTCCTTCCCTTGAAGAGAGAGAGAAAGACCTTCAAGCTAGAATATAAACAAATCTTTCCTGGGAGGGGAGTGGAAAGTCCTCAGCCTTCCAAACCTGGAACAACAGCAAACGGTCCTAGTGGAGGCAGGTCTAAACATCTTTGGAGCAGTTCACCATCTTAAGCCTTCAAGGCGTATTTGCTATTAATCATCTTTTAACAAAGTTTTTGAGTGAATTTTCTTCAGAAAATCCTGACCCTGCACAAATGTGAAAAAAATTATGGAGAACTGTCCCCCCAAAATGGCACACCAATGTTATCCCTGCTTTACAGAAAAGGTGAATAGAGCTCAGAGATGGCAAGGAATTTGCCAAAAATGAATTCTAGTTCAAACCTAGATGTTTTTTTTTATTCCAAAACTGTTGTTTTTTCATGGATATAACTTTTTGTTACTACTTTTTGTAACATGTGGGAAGGTGGAGGGGAGGAATACATAAATGAATTCTGGAATAATAAATTATAATTCCAGTTGAAGGCTGGAGGAGAAGGGGACAATAGAGGATGAGATGGTTGGATGGCATCACCGACTCAATGGACATGAGTTTGAGTAAACTCCGGGAGTTCATAATGGACAGGGAGGCCTGGCATGCTGCAGTCCATGGGGTCGCAAAGAGTCAGACACGACTGAGGAACTGAACTAAACTGAACTGAACTGAACTGAACTGAATATATTTTACCACTGAAAATATAGTTTATTTTATTCTTTGATACCCTTAGTTCTTACTCAGACTCTTCTTGGAAGCTAATCATGATGTCTAATGTTAAATAGCTAATCCCTTGAGTCTATTTGTCAGAGATCAAACTAGTCAGTCCTAAAGGAAATCAGTCCTGAATATTCGTTGGAAGGACTGATGCTGAAGCTGTACCTCCAATACTTTGGCCACCTGATGTGAAGAACTGACTCATTTGAAAAGACCCTGATGCTGGGAAAGATTAAAGGAGGGAGGAGAAGGGGATGACAGATGATAAGATGGTTGGATGATATCACCAATTCAATGGACATGACTTTGAGAAAGCTCTGGGAGTTTGTGATGGACAGGAAAGCCTGTTGTTCTGCAGTCCATGAGGTTGCAGAGTCAGACACAACTGAGTGACTGAACTGAACTGAAAGGAATGTTAAATACATGTGAAAATATATTCCTGGCAGCAACAAACCAAACTATAAGTGAACTTTGAAAAACATCTGTTTTAAAGCTGTGACTGTTTATAGCTAAAAATCTTTGCTTCCTTAAATATGACCTAAGAGAATACGCTGGATTTTGAAGCAAAAGCCTCCATTTATGAGATATAAGTACAAAGAGACATTTTGTTGAAGCAAATTTTCAGTACATATAAAATACAAACTCAATACCATTTTTCAGCCTTTAAATATGTCTGCTATTGACCATCTAATACAGCAACTCCTACAGATATCGGTGGTTATGAAATGAAAGATTAATTTTTTTTCAAAAGAAATCTTGGGCAATTCAGAGTAATATAATACCAAATCGAATGCCACAAACTGAGATATTTCTTAATCCTTCATAGCTTCTGGGAAGGCATTTTGCTCTTTGTAATTCAGTCTGCACTCCACTAGCATTGTTTCTATAAGTCAGAGAGGGTTGTTTGTGTTCAACTTAAGGTCAAATATTATTTGAAAGTATTTCTTAGGATTAATATGCTGAAAAGTTTTAAGTAATAAATATTATTTATGCTTTATATATAGCTTACAAGTTGACAAAGTATAAAATAATAAAATTATAAAAAGAGCAAAAGAATCTAAATGAAATACCATAAAACTATACACATATACACAAGTTTTTTCACCTGTTTTCTAAAAATAGCCAGAGTGAATAAATGTACTTCATACACAGTTGGTTAAAATCAATTGTCTTGATAATTTATGTATCTTTTAGTAACCCTCTTTTAGCAGACTGTTCTAATTTAAATCCTCAGTTTTGGAGACAAATTGGGGCTGCCAATGGATGAATCTTTTGATTGTTTACACAAAAGAAAACCTTGCATTTATTATTTTTAAATAAAAATTTCCATCAATTGTGCCACATTGGAATGAAGAGTATATTTATTGTTACTTACAAGTCTATGATATAAATCAGAGTAATAAAATTGTTCAGACTTAATGAGTTTAGTTTATCTGAAGAATTTTATGGCCAGAAAATTCCTGCCTAAATTCATATCAAAATGCTAAGGAATGTTGATAGTTTTCTTACTTGTTTTTCTGGGACTCATTGCCTTATTCAGAAAAATAACTGATTAAAACCTAATCAGTTCACAATAGATACACAGTCTCTAACATATTTAAATTAAAAGACAGCATAAAGAAAAAGATTAAAAAGTTTAAAATCTTTAAATGTAGGAAAAAAAGAAAAGTTTTAAAATAAATAGGAAAACACAAAGATAAAAAATTCCTAGAGGAGAACATAGGCAAAACATTCTCCGACATAAATCACAGCAGCATCCTCTATGATCCACCTCCCAGAATACTGGAAATAAAAGCAAAAATAAACAAATGGGATCTAATTAAAATTAAAAGCGTCTGCACAACAAAGGAAAATATAAGCAAGGTGAAAAGACAGCCTTCTGAACGGGAGAAAATAATAGCAAATGAAGCAACTGACAAACAACTAGTCTCAAAAATATACAAGCAACTTATGCAGCTCAATTCCAGAAAAACAAATGACCCAATCAAAAAATGGGCCAAAGAACTATATAGACATTTCTCCAAAGAAGACATACAGATGGCTAACAAACACATGAAAAGATGCTCAACATCACTCATTATCAGAGAAATGCAAATCAAGACCACAATGAAGTACCATTTCACACCAGTCAGAATGACTGCGATCCAAAAGTCTGCAAGCAATAAATGCTGGAGAGGGTGTGGACAAAAGGGAACCCTCCTACACTGTTGGGGGGAATACAAACTAGTACAGCACTATGGAAAACAGTGTGGAGATTCCTTAAAAAATTGCAAATAGAAGTGCCATATGACCCAGCAATCCCACTGCTGGGCATACACACTGAGGAAACCAGAACTGAAAGAGACACATGTACCCCAATGTTCATCGCAGCACTGTTTATAATAGCCAGGACATGGAAACAACCTAGATGTCCATCAGCAGACGAATGGATAAGAAAGCTGTGGTACATATACACAATGGAGTATTACTCAGCCATTAAAAAGAATACATTTGAATCAGTTCTAATGAGGTGGATGAAACTGGAGCCTATTATACAGAGTGAAGTAAGCCAGAAAGAAAAACACCAATACAGTATACTAACACATATATATGGAATTTAGAAAGATGGTAATGGACCCTGTATGTGAGACAGCAAAAGAGACACAGATGTGTAGAGCGGACTTTCGGACTCTGAGGGAGAGGGAGAGGGTGGGATGATTTGGGAGAATGGCATTGGAACATGTACACTATCATGTAAGAAACGAAGCGCCAGTCTATGTTTGATGCAGGATACAGGATGCTTGGGGCTGGTGTACGGGGATGATCCAGAGAGATGATATGGGGTGGGAGGTGGGAGGGGGGTTCATGTTTAGGAACTCATGTACACCCATGGCAGATTCATGTCAATGTATGGCAAAACCAATACAGTACTGTAAAGCAAAATAAAGTAAAAATAAAAATTAAAAAAAAATTTCAAATAATTGGAATTTTGAAGTAAAATTCTTTGGACACTTAAGCTGTTGTATGTGTATGTGACCAGGCGCTCAGACATGTCCAACTCTCTGCAACCCCACAGACTGAAGCCCACCAGGCTCTTCTGTCCATGGAATTTTCCAGGCAAGAATATTTGAGTGTGGTGCCATTTCCTACTTCAGGGGACTTAAGATGTTAAGTGACTGAAAAATAATTCAAATCGAAGATCAGAGATAGTGTGGAGTCATGACTGAAAATTTTTCAGCATCAGGCGGTCTTTGGAATCATCACTGGTTCACTTTGCAAACAGAGCTGTCTCACACAAACGCAAATACATTTGTTTTAGCCTCACATAATAGCACATTGGGCTTCCCTGGTGGCTCAGAGGGCAAAGAGTTTGCCTGTAGTGTGGGAAACCAAGGTTCGATCCCTGGGTCAGGAAGATCCCCTGGAAAAGGCAATAGCAACCCACTCCAGTATTCTTGCCTGGAAAATTCAATGGGTGAAGAAGCCTGGCAGGTTGCAGTCCATGGGCTAGCAAAGAGTAGGACATGACTGAGTCACTTAACAATAGCACATCACAGGATGAAAGCTTTTGTTTAATAGTTCCGCTATCAGGGATTAAACTTAAATCAGCCAGAAACAGAGACACAAATGTATTCTCAGACAATTAAGTGTAAAAATCAAACAGCCAATTAGATAAAACTGTTAAGCATAAGGGATTTTGAAAAAAGTGACATTTTAAAAGAAAAGTTCTTACCTGTTTCCATGATTTTAAGGTGCCATACATTGTAAGATATACCATAAATTTAATGTTTTTTTTAAGTACAGTGAAACACATTAAGTACCTAAATTGAAAGATTCTGATTTCAAATATATTAATTAAAAGGTATCTTAGATTTAAGAATTTTTAGAATGAATAGGTTTGCCTGATTAAGCAAATAAAAATATAGCATGCCTACTGCTACTGCTGCTGCTGCTAAGTCGTGTCCAACTCTGTGCGACCCCATAGACCAACAAGCTCCTCTGTCCCTGGGATTCTCCAGGCAAGAACACTGGAGTGGGTTGCCATTTCCTTCTCCAGTGCATGAAAGTGAAAAGTCAAAGTGAAGTTGCTCAGTCGTGTCCGACTCTTAGCGACCCCATGGACTGCAGCCCACCAGGCTCCTCCATCCATGGGATTCTCCAGGCAAGAGTACTGGAGTGGGGTGCCATTGCCTTCTTCAATAGGATGCCTAGTAAGATCTAAATTTCAGATAAATGATGGACAACTTTTTAGTATAAATATGTCCCAAATACTATATGAGATAAACTTATATTAAAACAAAAATTATTTATCACTTATTTGAAGTTCAAGTTTAACTGGACAATCTGTATTTTATCTGATAACCCCGATGATAAGACAAAATAACTTAGAAATTTCTCCGTGATTGCTCTACATAAGTAGAATTGTTTCCTCACATTATCATAAAACCTTTATTTCACAGGCCATCTGGGATGATTTATTCTTACTTCTGTAGTTCATTTGCCTTGCTTTTTGTACTATTTTACTTTTTCCAGCTGCTTACTTTAACTGAGAACCTTTTCCAAGTATGTTTTGAGGGAAGTCGCTTTGACCATATCACATGTTTCCACATGACTTCCCTGGTGGCTCAGACGGTAAAGCATCTGCCTGTAATGTGGGAGACTCCGGTTTGATCCCTGGGTCAGGAAGGTCCTCTGGAGAAGGAAATGGCAACTCACTCCAATATTCTTGCTTGGAAAATCCCATAGATGGAGGAGCGTGGTACAGTCCATGGGATCACAGAGAGTTGGACACGACTGAGCGACTTCACTCTCACTTTCTTTCACTTTCATGTTTCTGTAATGCAAATGATTCTATATGCTGTTAGTATAAATTAGTATAAAGTTACTGTGATGTGAAATTCACATTGAAGGACATATGATTTTTTTTCTAGCATAAATATTCTGTAGTATCACTAATGGCATATAAAAAAATGCAAAACACAGACATATGTCATATGAGTTTTCTATTTCTCCTTAATAAATTACCACAAAGTTAGTGGCTTTCCAACAACACAAATTTACTGTTTTACAGATCTCTAATGGTAGCAGTAGTAGTCATAGCTGCTGCAGCAGTCTGACAGGGATCCTGTATCTCACTAGGCTAGGATGAAGGCATCTGCAGAGCTATATTCCTTTCTGGTGGCTTTAGAGGAGAATTTGTGTCCTTCCTTGCCTTTTCCAATTTCTAGAGGATACAAAACATGTCCTTTTTTGAATCCCCTTCAGTTCAGTTCAGTTCATTTCAGTTCAGTCTCTCAGTCGTGTCTGACTCTTTGTGACCCCATGAATAGCAGCAAGCCAGGCCTCCCCGTCCATCACCAACTCCTGGGGTTCACTCAGACTCCCGTCCATCAGGTCGGTGATGCCATCCAGCCATTTCATCCTCTGTCGTCCCCTTCTCCTCCTGCCCCCAATCCCTCCCAGCATCAGAATCTTTTCCAATGAGTCAACTCTTCGCATGAGGTGGCCAAAGTACTGGAGCTTCAGCTTTAGCATCATTCCTTCCAAAGAACACCCAGGGCTGATCTCGTTTAGAATGGACTGGTTGGATTTCCTTGCAGTCCAAGGGACTCTCAGGAGTCTTCTCCAACACCACAGTTCAAAAGCATCAATTCTTTGGCGCTCAGCTTTCTTCACAGTCCAACTCTCACATCCATACATGACTACTAGAAAAACCATAGCCTTGACGAGATGGAACTTTGTTGGCAAAGTAATGTCTCTGCCTTTCAATATGCTATCTAGTGGCTCATAACTTCTCTTCCAAGGAGTAAGCGTCTTTTAATTTCATGGCTGAAGTCACCATCTGCAGTGATTTTGGAGCCCAAAAAAATGAAGTCTCACACTGTTTCCACTGTTTCCCCATCTATTTCCCATGAAGTGATGGGACCAGATGCCATGATCTTCGTTTTCTGAATGTTGAGCTTTAAATCAACTTTTTCACTCTCTACTTTCACTTTCATCAAGAGGCTTTTTAGTTCCTCTTCACTTTCTGCCATAAGGGTGGTGTCATCTGCATATCTGAGGTTATTGATATTTCTCCCGGCAATTTTGAATATGGCTAAAATTCTTCCTCCTTTGTTCTCTCTTCTAAGAGAGAATCTTTTAACCATTTCTGCTTATTGAGATTCTTTCTCCTTTTCAGTGGCTGAGATGATCGCATTGACCATGGTAATGCCTCCATACTAGAAGTTGACCCTCCACTTAAAATGCAAAACTGCTTAGGAAGATTCTGGAAGCAAAAGAAGAAGCAAACAAAATCTGAGGCTGGCTCTAGCAATTGGCCATTGGGAAATGGAGCCATTCTTTCTTTTCCCTTCTATTCCCTCCTTCTTCCTTTCTATTCAACTCATATTCCTAGCTTCCCCGGGTGGTGTCTGCATGCAATGCAGGAGACCCAGGTTTGAACTCTGGGTTGGGAAGATTCCTTGGAGAAGGAAATGGCAACCCACTCCAGTACTCTTGACTGGAAAATCCCATGGATGGAAGAGCCTGGTAGGTTGCAGTCCATGGGGTCACAAAGAGTGGGACGCAACTGAGCAATTTCACTTTCACTTTCTTTTCATTCCCTCCTTGTATCTGTCTTAGCCAGAGTGATAATACAAAGTGTGATAACATCCCAAGGTTGCAAGCCTAGCTTAAAAGTGTTGTACAACAGTTTGTTCAGTACTTTTCACCCTTTAGCTTAAGTGAGAAAAGAATATATGTTTTCAAACCACGTATGTTCCAACCCATTACACTATATTTGAAGGTGAGACAGACATTAGCAGTTACGATGCTGTCCTACAGGTATATTCTACATTCTTTGCAATATAGTAAAGGTGCCAATAGCACTGATATGTTAGGGATGGGGGGATTCAGATTATATGAATATTCTGATTTCATGTCAGGAGTCACAATTCTCATTTTGCACTGCTTTAGTTTCATTTTCACTAATGTCATTGAGGTTCAAGTCCTTATTAATTCATTTATGATTTTCTAAAAAGCCTAAGTTACTAATTTTCTTCTTCCTCAGACGACTAATCTACATTCTCAAATTGGATTTCCTGTCAACACATTTTCTTTTCCCCACTATGCTTGATTTCATTATATATGCAACTATAGGTTCTTTCTTAAAATTTTGACATTGTCATTTAAATTTTCCATAATTCTTTTCTGCTGCTGCTGCTACTGCTAAGTTGCTTTAGTCATGTCTGACTCTGTGCAACCCCATAGACGGCAGCCCACCAGGCTCCCCCGTCCCTGGGATTCTCCAGGCAAGAACACTGGAGTGGGTTGCCATTTCCTTCTCCAATGCATGAAACTGAAAAGTGAAAGTGAAGTTGCTCAGTCATACCCAACTCTTAGTGACCCCATGGACTGCAGCCTACCAGGCTCCTCCGCCCATGGGATTTTCTAGGCAAGAGTACTGGAGTGGGCTGCCATACCCTTAGGTAAAAATTGTACCTAATGTTATCAGATTGGCATCCAAGCAATTCCCCAATCAAATTTTAATCTACCTACCAACAGAATCACATCACCATCATCATCAACCATGCCATTTATAACGTTTATTGCATGCCTATAATATGCACATTTATAATGCACTGAGATTTCTTTGGAAGGAATGATGCTAAAGCTGAAACTCCAGTATTTTGGCCACCTCATGCGAAGAGTTGACTCATTGGGAAAGACTCTGATGCTGGGAGGGATTGGGGGCAGGAGAAGGGGACGACAGAGGATGAGATGGCTGGATGGCATCACTGACTCGATGGACGTTAGTCTGAGTGAACTCTGGGAGCTGGTGATGGACAGGGAGGCCTGGCGCGCTGCAATTCATGGGGTCACAAAGAGTCAGACACGACTGAGCGACTGAACTGAACTGAACTGATGTAAAATTGAGAACTGCAAAGAAGTATGAAATACGGTTCATGGCTTATAACAGTTTAGTTAATGAGGTAGATATTTCATGTAGCAAAAAGCATAAACTGGAGGATAAGTGAAAACAAGTACTAAGTGAAGAGTACAAACAGAAAATGCTATAAAGACTTGAAAGAAATAAAGATTAAAATGGAAGCCCTACACATTTGAATATTTTAATCACTGTTCTCGCCAAACAGAGAGCCTTTACCTCTGGCCAGATTAGCCTCCTCACCTTTTGTTGAATCATGAAATGTTCAAATAATTTTCAAAGCTGTGTTCATTTCACTTGGCAGAGCACTCTTAAGCTTCACTGTCTTACCAAATTTTAACATTTAATTTCAATTTTTTATCTTAGATTTTCTAACCTATTGGTCAAAACTTATTTAATTCTATATATTTTTATTGGAAGAAATATTAGTATATACTGCCACTAGGTGAAATTTAAAATACTCTTCTGGGTTGAGCAGCTTTTTTTTTTTTTTTTTTTTATGGTCACAATGAAATGGCTGGATGGCATCACCAACTCAATGGACGTGAGTTTGAGTGAACTCCGGGAGTTGGTGATGGACAGGGAGGCCTGGTGTGCTGTGATTCACGGGGTCACAAAGAGCCGGCCACAACTGAGCAACTGAACTGAACTGATGAGAATAAAAGAAGTGAGAAACTCAGGTATTTCGTTTTGAAATTCTCATGTTTTAAAAGTTGTATTTGTTTAAGGAGGTCTTAAACTGTTCTTCAGCGATCAATGCAAAGAAATAGAGTAAAACAACAGAATGGAAAAGACTAGAGATCTCTTCAAGAAAATTACAGATACCAAGGGAACATTTCATGCAAAGATGGGCTTGATAAAGGACAGAAATGGTATGGACCTAACAGAAGCAGAAGATATTAAGAAGAGGTGGAAAGAATACGAATACACGGAAGAACTGTACAAAAAAGATCTTCACGACCCAGATAATCACTATGGTATGATCACTCACCTAGAGCCAGACACCCTGGAATGTGAAGTCAAGTGGGCCTTAGAAAGCATCACTATGAACAAAGCTAGTGGAGGTGATGGAATTCCAGTTGAGCTGTTTCAAATCCTGGAAGATGATGCTGTGAAAGTGCTGCACTCAATATAACAGCAAATTTGGAAAACTCAGCAGTGGCCACAGGACTGGAAAAGGTCAGTTTTCATTCCAATGCCAAAGAAAGGCAATGCCAAAGAATGCTCAAACTACCACGCTATTGCCCTCATCTCACACGCTAGTAAAGTAATGCTCAAGATTCTCCAGGTCAGGCTTCAGGAATATGTGAACCATGAACTCCCTAATGTTCAAGCTGGTTTTAGAAAAGGCAGAGGAACAAGAGATCAAATTGCCAACATCTGCTGGATCATGGAAAAAGCAAAAGAGTTCCAGAAAAACATCTATTTCTGCTTTATTGACTATGCCAAAGCCTTTGACTGTGTGGATCACAATAAACCGTGGAAAATTCTGAAAGAGATGGGAATACCAGACCACCTGACCTGCCTTTTGAGAAATCTGTATGCAGGTCAGGAAGCAACACTTAGAACTGCATATGGAACAACACACTGGTTCCAAATAAGAAAAGGAGTACGTCAAGGCTGTATATTGTCACCCTGCTTATTTAACTTATATGCAGAGTACATCATGAGAAACGCTGGACTGGAAGAAACACAAGCTGGAATCAAGATTGCCGGGAGAAATATCAATAACCTCTGATATGCAGATGACACCACCCTTATGGCAGAAAGTGAAGAGGAACTGAAAAGCCTCTTGATGAAAGTGAAAGAGGAGAGTGAAAAAGTTGGCTTAAAGCTCAACATTCAGAAAACAAAGATCATGGCATCTGGTCCCATCACTTCATGGGAAATAGATGGGGAAACAGTGGAAACAGTGTCAGACTTTATTTCTTTGGGCTCCAAAATCACTGCAGATGCTGACTGCAGCCATGAAATAAAATCACTTGCTCCTTGGAAGAAAAGTTATGACCAACCTAGATAGTATATTCAAAAGCAGAGACATTACTTTGCCGACTAAGGTCCGTCTAGTCAAGGCTATGGTTTTTCCTGTGGTCATATATGGATATGAGAGTTGGACTGTGAAGAAGGCTGAGCGCTGAAGAATTGATGCTTTTGAAGTGTGGTGTTGGAGAAGACTCTTGAGAGTCCCTTGGACTGCAAGGAGATCCAACCAGTCCATTCTGAAGGAGATCAACCCTGGGAATTCTTTGAAAGGAATGATGCTAAAGCTGAAGCTCCAGTACTTTGGCCACCTCATGTGAAGAGTTGACTCATTGGAAAAGACTTTGATGCCGGGAGGGATTGGGGCAGGAGGAGAAGGGGACGACAGAGGATAAGATGGCTGGATGGCATCACGGACTCGATGGACATGAGTTTGAGTGAACTCCAGGAGATGGTGATGGACAGGGAGGCCTGGCGTGCTGCGATTCATGGGGTCACAAAGAGTCGGATACAACTGAGCAACTGAACTGACTGACTGAACTAAACTGTGTATTTAACTAAGGCTGAAATTTAAGCATTCCCTAGCATGACCTTCATATTCCAGGTTCTCCTGAAACTAAAGAATATATTTTAAGTCTTTCATTTCTTCTTCCATCAGTGTCAATTTAATCATCTAATGGCCCTATTATGATCACTATTTTCTTCCCAGAGTCTGGACTTTTCCCTAAACAGAAATAAAATGAGGCTTCTACAAAGCAAGATAGTTGTCGGATATGGTTGCCGATATTCTTGTGGAAGAAATAAGCGGCAGTCTAAGACATTCAGATTTAGATCTAGAAATAAGCAATTCTTGACATTTCATAAAACTGAAAGCTTTGATCATGGTTTCATAAAGGTCACTGATTTTATTTTGGTATTCTCAGCTTTTCCAAATTTCCTTACTAAGTTTAACTGTAATGGTTCCTTATGGATTACTCAGTATAATAACCTATGTGAATATACTGCGATTGTAGTCTTTGCATCCTGCTTAAACTTTCCTAATTTTCTACTTTCTTTACTGGTCAGTCCACAAGGTTGCTTTAAGTTAAAATCTTCAAAGCAATTTCATTTATAAAATTTTTTCTTGAACTTTCTTACAAATCATCTTTACTAAATTATTACATGCAATACAGTTACCTCGTAGACTGAGAAGTATAACTTATTCTGAATCCAAGTGTTTAGTGATCTTTTGAAAGTGGTACTTCTTTCCCCCCTCTTTTTTTTTTTCTTTTTTTTTTTTTTTTTTTTTTGGTTTTCAGACAACTTGGTGGGAGTTAAGGGAAGTATAGATATATTACTAAATTTCTGTTTGGCAACCATACAAGTGACTCTTGCACTAATTTGCTATGCCCTTGGGGCTACTGATAAAAGACCTGTGATAATGACCGCTAGAGGCAAATCAACCTAGTCCTTTAATGCTTGACTAGCTTCAACTTTCTGGCATACTTTCTGCTAGAGTCTCACCTGAATTAGCAAAAACACATAGTCAGCATCTTTTACTGTAGGTCAAGTGGGAACTGTTCCCTGGGAAAGGATGCGGGTAATTCAGCTGAGAAATGTGCTGGATTGTGTGGAATTGGGTGGGCTAGTCAGCCCATTTTTTCCCATTTCTATGTTTTACTTTTATAATACTAGCTGGGAGTCTAGGAACTGCATTTTCAAGAATTCTTGTCATCATAGCCCTAGGTTAGGTGATGCCAGTGAGAGGAACTGGTCTAAATCTGGAGGGAATACAAAAAAGCAAGAGCAATTATTATTCTCGTGGCTGTGGCTAGCAATTACTAAGGCTTCAGAAACAAGGTTTTTCTAGCAGCTTCCCAGTGTCCTACAAAGAATTACCTGTTATAGTACACTAGACAGTGAAATCAATGGCAGTAGTTTCCTATAATTTAAGCATTTCCTGATTTCCTAAATGGTAGAGCAGCTTCCCTAATCTTTCCTATCCCAAGCCTTCTAATTCTTTTCAGTCCCCTTAATCAAGACATTCACTCTTTGAAATACATGGAATTACTTCTGATTTCTTAACCAAACCCCAATTGACACAGAGTCTCTGGAATAAAAGGTGTTCTAACAGGCAGGTAGCTAGATATGAGCAGAGAAATAGGGGCAGGTGCCAGGCAGCAGAAAATCACACATCTTATAAACAGCTGGGGCCTATAGGCAGACAAAGAAAAGCACAACCTCCAGACTGACAGGGGACCACGTATTTTTGGTGATAAATGCCCTGAAAGCAGACAAAGAAAGATGCATAGTCAGTACTAATTCAGGCCAGGCAGGGCCATGCATCCCAACAACGTGGGTCTTGCTTAAATGTCTTGGCTCCAAATGTAACCTTTTGCTCATTATGCTCTCAATAGAATAAGATTAGCCTTACAGATAAGCACCCATTATGTACCAATGCCTTGGCACTTCTGATCTAAGCAAAATAAGGACAAAAATCCCTTCTCCCCTTGGGAAGATGACCCCCAAATTCCTCCCTCCCCAGTGAGTATTCCACCCCTCCATTTGTATGCCCCTCATAACCAGCTTGCCAAAGAAACCCAGGGCAGCAGCTCCTCACCTGTCTGTCTGCTCTCCCTCTGAGAGCTTATTCTTGCTTAAATAAATTCTCACTTTACTTTTTCAACCTCTTTCCTTCCTCTCTGAATTCTCTCACAACTAAGAAAGAATCTTAAAATTTATGGGAACAAAGAGATCTGGAATTTATCACCTTCTCTTTCAAGCCCTTTGCTGGTCCTGACTGAAGAAAGGAACAAAGGACCCCAGATAGGAGCTCACCAAGAGGGAAGGAGAACATGGGCTGACGATCTGTGATCAACTGCAGGGTGGTCCAGATGGGGAAAAGACAGGGAGCTGACTGTGGCTCAGATCATGAACTCCATATTGCCAAATTCAGACTTAAATTGAAGAAAGTAGGGAAAACCACTAGACCATTCAGGTATGGCCTAAATCAAATTCCTTATGATTATACAGTGGAAGTGAGAAATAGATTTAAGGGACTAGATCTGATAGACAGAGTGCCTGATGAACTATAGAGGTTCGTGACATCGTACAGAAGACAGGGATCAAGACCATCCCCATGGAAAAGAAACGCAAAAAAGCAAAATGGCTGTCTGGGGAGGCCTTACAAATAGCTGTGAAAAGAAGAGAAGCAAAAAGCAAAGGAGAAAAGGAAAGATATAAGCATCTGAATGCAGAGCTCCAAAGAATAAGAAGGAGAGATAAGAAAGCTTTCCTCAGTGATCAATGCAAAGAAATAGAGGAAAAGAACAGGATGGGAAAGACTAGAGATCTCTTCAAGAAAATTAGAGATACCAAGGGAACATTTCATGCAAAGATGGGCTCGATAAAGGACAGAAATGGTCTGGACCTAACAGAAGCAGAAGATATTAAGAAGAGGTGGCAAGAATACACAGAAAAACTGTACAAAAAAAGATCTTCATGACCAAGATAATCACGATGGTATGATCACTCACCTAGAGCCAGACACCCTGGAATGTGAAGTCAAGTGGGCCTTAGAAAAAATCACTACGAACAGAGCTAGTGGAGGTGATGGAATTCCAGTTGAGCTGTTTCAAATCCTGGAAGATGATGCTGTGAAAGTGCTGCATTCAATATGCCAGCAAATTCGGAAAACTCAGCAGTGGCCACAGGACTGAAAAAGGTTAGTTTTCATTCCAATCCCAAAGAAAGGCAATGCCAAAGAATGCTCAAACTACCACACAATTGCAGTCATCTCACATGCTGCTGCTGCTGCTAAGTCACTTCAGTCATGTCCGACTCTGTGCGACCATATAGGCAGCAGCCCACCAGGCTCCCCTGTCTGTGGGATTCTCCAGGAAAGAACACTGGAGTAGGTTGCCATTTCCTTCTTCAATGCATGAAAATGAAGTCACTCAGTCATGTCTGACTCCCAGCGACCCCATGGACTGCAGCCTACCAGGCTCCTCCATCCATGGGAATTTCCAGACAAGAGTACTGGAGTGGGTTGCCATTGCGATCTCACATGCTAGTAAAGTAATGATCACAATTCTCCAAGCCAGGCTTCAGGTATACATGAGCCATGAACTTCCAGATGTTCAAGCTGGTTTTAGAAAAGGCAGAGGAACCAGATATCAAATTGCCAACATTTGCTGGATCATGGGAAAAGCATGAGAGTTTCAGAAAAACATCTATTTCTGCTTTATTGACTATGCCAAAGTCTTTGACTCTAAGGATCACAATAAACTGTGAAAAATTCTGAAAGAGATGGGAATACCAGACCACCTGACCTGCCTCTTGAGAAACCTATATGCAGGTCAGGAAGCAACAATTAGAACTGGACATGGAACAACAGACTAGTTCCAAATAGGAAAAGGAGTACATCAAGGCTGTATATTGTCACCCTCCTTATTTAAATTATATGCAGAGTATCTCATGAGAAGCACTGGGCTGGATGAAGCACTAGCTGGAATCAAGATTGCCAGGAGAAATATCAATAATCTCAGATATGCAGAGGACACCACCCATATGGCAGAAAGTGAAGAGGAACTAAAAAGCCTCTTGATGAAAGTGAAAGTAGAGAGTGAAAAAGTTGGCTTAAAGCTCAACATTCAGAAAACAAAGACCATGGCATCTGGTCCCATCACTTCATGGGAAATAGATGGGGAAACAGTTTCAGACCTTATTTGGGGGGCTCCAAAATCACTTCAGATGGTGACTGCAGCCATGAAATTAAAAGACGCTTACTCCTTGGAAGGAAAGTTATGACCAACCTAGATAGCATATTCAAAAGCAGAGACATTACTTTGCCAACAAAGGTCCGTCTAGGCAAGGCTATGGTTTTTCCAGTGGTTATGTATTAATGTGAGAGTTGGACTGTGAAGAAAGCTGAGTGCCAAAGGATTGATGCTTTTGAACTGTGGTGTTGGAGAAGACTCTTGAGAGTCCCTTGAACTACAAAGAGATCCAACCAGTCCATTCTCAAGGAGACCAGTCCTGGGTATTCTTTGGAAGGACTGATGCTGAAGCTGAAACTCCAATACTTTGGCCATCTCTTGTGAAGAGTTGACTCACTGGAAAAGACTGATGCTAGGAGGGATTGGGGCAGGAGGAGAAGGGGACGACAGAGGATGAGATGGCTGGATGGCATCACCGACTGGATGCACACGAGTTTGGGTGAACTCTGGGAGTTGGTGATAAATAGGGAGGCCTGGCGTGCTGCAATTCATGGGGTTACAAAGAGTCGGCCACTACTGAGCAACTGAACTGAACTGAATTGAACCAAGAATGAAGTGGGATGACCCAGAGAGATGGTATGGGGAGGGAGGTGAGAGGGGGATTCAGGATTGGGAACTCATGTACACCCGTGGTGGATTCATGTTGATGTATGGCAAAACCAATACAGTACTGTAAAAAAAAAAAATAAAGTAAAAAAAAAAAGAAACCTAACAATGAAAAAACATCTGCCCTTAAGCACTCAGACACAATGACCACTTTTCAGAATTAGTAGCTGAATAAGCAAATGACCCCTAAAACTTGTAGCTTTGAAAGCATGCAAAGTGAAAGTGAAAGTATATCAGTGATGTCCAACTCTTTGCGACCTCATGGACTATACAGTCCATGGAATTTTCCAGGCCATAATACTGGAGTAGGTAGCCTTTCTCTTCTGCAGGGGATTTTCCTGATCCAGGGACTGAACACAGGTCTCCCACATTGCCAGTGGATTCTTTACCAGCTGAGCCACAAGTTCAGTTCAGTTCAGTTCAGCTCAGTCGCTCAGTCGTGTCCGACTCTTTGCGACCCCATGAATCGCAGCACGCCAGGCCTCCCTGTCCATCACCAACTCCTGGAGTTTACTCAAACTCATGTCCATCCCCAAAATACTGGAGTGGGTAGACTATCCCTTCTCCAGCGGATCTTCTGGACCCAGGAATCGAACTGGGGTCCGCTGCATCACATGTAAGGTATCACTTTTGTTTGTACACATACTAGACTCACTAGAGCAACTGCAGCATTAAAAACTGATGCATCATATCGCATTTCCTGGCTTCACAGAGAGAGAAAAGTCATCCTCAGCCAAGATCCTCCAAATCTTCCAATAGATTCACTAGCAGACTTGCCTCTGTGACATTTCCTTTGTTTTTGTTATAACAGAAGAACTCAGGATGAACCAATTCAACACCAGTACCTCCTCCTGCTTTCTCAGTGATCTCTAGCTTTTAGTTATCCTGTCTCCTTTTCTATCTTCAGCCTCTTTGCCACCAACAAGGATATTAATAAGCATGCCAATATGCGCTGAGAACTCACAAATACAAAAGGATATCTTTTGAACAAAATAAGTCACTTTACCAAGTCTTTTATTGGCCAAACTTTTCCAAAAAGTTATTTATATACTGCTTCTGTTGTGTAACTTCCCTGGTGGCTCAGATGGTAAAGCATCTGCCTACAATGCAGGAGACTTGGGTTAGATCCCTGGGTGGGGAAGATGCCCTGGAGAAGGAAATAGCAACCCACTCCAGTACTCTTGCCTGGAAAATCCCATGGACCAAGGAGCCTGGTAGGCTACAGTCCATGGGGTCGCAAAGAGTTGGACATGACTGAGCGACTTCACTTTCTGTTGTGTGGGCTTTTTTTTTTTTTTTTTAACCCCCAAACTTCTGTCAACTATCTCAGTATAGCTTCTTCATGTCTTAACTATTCCCTCACAAATCTTCTCTGGCTATGGTTATTCATTCATTCATACATGTTTTCATTTTACAAATATTTATATAGCACTACATTAAAAGTTGGACATTAAAAAGAGTACAAGGGGAATTGTCCCTGCTTTAATTAATTAAATTAAGTAATGATGTTTAGCTTGCAAGTGCAATTGGCATGTTTTTGAAAATTAATTTATACTTTGTAATAGAAAAAGAAACAATGATACAAAGTTACTGCAACAAGTTGAAAAATATGAGGATGGATACATAAGACAAAATGTAATATTCTCTCCCCAACTAATTAGCTGATATTAGCAGTTTGCTGTGTATTCTTCCACATATTTCTCTAATACATATAATTTAGCTTATAACACATGGAACTGCTGCTATTTTATTGTTTTTCACTTATAAAAAAACAGTATCAAAATATTAAGTCTAACATATACTTACACACATACAGATTTTTGTTTACTTTTAAATAGCTGCTGAGCAATGAGTGAATGTATTTACCTTTGTTGGGGAAATAAGATTTTTCTATTTACTTTGTTGAGGAAATAAGATTTTTAAAAAAATCTTCTGCCAAGCCAGAAAAATGGCTAAATAAAAGCAGAAGTAAGAGAAAATAATTTTATTTTTGAATGAGTATTAAGCCAGAACATGATGAGTCTCACAGGTAACCCACTAAGAGAACTAAGAGATTCTAAAGGCTGAAAGAAATCTCACCTTTCTATATAGCCAAGCAGACATAACCCGTTCCAAACAGGTTCCTAAGGTAAACAACAACTATTATTCAATAAGAAGACTTGACAGAACCATAGTTCATCCTAAATTCACCTAATTGAGATGATCAATTATATTTGTTAATTGGATTTACCCAAAGGCAAATTAAATTCCTACCTCCATGACAGGCGGTAGCTTTGCAGTTTGGTCATCACTGGGCTCTCACAGAAACTGGGAGATATGGGTGCTATCTTCCTTGATGATTGTGTTTCAGAGAGATGGTTCCTAGGTCCTACAGAAAGATATTACTGAACTGTAAAAGTGACAAAGTACTTTTTGAAGTTTAAAAAGATTTACATACATTTCAAAGAGACTGAGAAAGTATTTATAATGATTTATAATGATGTTTTTAATGTGTTTTTGTCATTACATCTTACATACTAAGAACCAAAATATTAAAAAATTGGATGCCCTTTTAAAATCACAAAATGTTATCTCCCAATAACTGAATAGTTGGGTTCACCAAGGTAGTTAACTATATAAAAGATAGAAAAGAGACAATGGAAATGCTGGTAAAGATAAGAATTTATAAGATGAGGAAAGGAACAAGGAATGAAAATAATCCATATAGATATTATTTTTAGACAATTGAGCAACATTAATTATTTATATACAAGCAAATTTTGCCAGTTTTTATTTTGGATAAGTAAGCAATCATGATCAAACACAATAAATTCCACAGATTATTTATCCTAGTTTAATAATAAGATCATGAATGTTGCATTGAAACATACACAAACTGAATCTGGTTGGAAATTAAGATGTTTCTCCTATTGTAGAAATTTGACTACATGTTGAAAAACCACAACTATTGAAACATGAAAGTAGAAATGAAAGAAATGACAGTTAAGCAAATAAGAAAATGTCATACACTTATCTCATCATTTCATATCTGAATAACTAGTATGTTTCCCTTTCTCATTCAGGTTTTGTCATGAACATGATCAATCAGCATACTTATATCACTAAACTATACCTAATTTTATATTTCTGATCCTTTCATATTTCCTGGCTCAAAGTTTTTGTTGTTGTTTTAGTTGCTAAGTTATGTCCAGCTCTTTGTAACCCCATGGACTGTAGCCCTGTCCATGGGATTTCCCAGGCAAGAATAATAGAATGGGTTGCCATCTCTTTCTCCAGGGGATCTTCACACCCTGGGACTGAACTCACCACTCCTGCGCTGCAGGTGAATTGCTTTTCACTGAGCCCCCTGGGAAGTCCCCTGGCACAGAGACAATATCCAATAACTGTTTAACAGATTAAATTTTAGAATAACTTTAGTCTAAACCCAATAATTGGTTACTGGATTAAATATTAGAATAACTTTAGTTTAAAATCATCTAAGAATGAATCTTATTCTCATCTTTTTTCTTTAGAGGAATACTAAGTTTTCAAACTAAGCCCCCAAATGGTTCCTTTACTTTGCTAAATTATTTTTACAATATTAAAAATAATTACAATCATACAATCATACATTTTATTTTTACAATATTAAAAATAATTACAATCATACAATCATACATTTGTTTGTTGCTTATGTGTATTCATTGTCATCTCAATCACAGCTAATGGTTAGGTTACTATTCACTGAGTGTTCACTTATAGACCTGGTATACATTTTATGAATGATGTCGACTTACAAAATAGTCACAGCCGAAAAGTTGAGAGCTATGTTTCATTTGATGGAAATATTTAGGACTTCAAGCCCAGGAGACAACATCTTAAAAGACCCTGGGAAAACTGCTTCAAGGAGGCTAGGGGAGGAGCCAGATTATATAGAAATTTTACAACAAATGGTAGGTAGTCTGAACATCGAAAGATTATTGTTAATTAAAGGAAACCAGATATCTCAAGTTAAGGAATTTAGCACTGTTCTATGCATGGGAAGACACAAGAGTTTGGACTCAGTGAACCTGTTCTTTACATCCGCATCTCAGCTCTCTGGGGCCAGTACGCTGTATGCCGAGTTCCTCAGGACTCAGTGTAGGGGATGGTTGTGGTCTGATGGCTGCCATATCACAGTGCTCCTCTCCTTCCTGAGTGCCTTTAGGCGCTGGAGGACTGGAATCGCTGAAGACTGCGACATCCTTGTTTACTAATATGGCAGTAAATACTCCACATCTTAGTCCCTCCCCATGGTCGGAAATTTCATCAATATTTGGGAGACATTTCATGACCTTTTTTTTTTTTTTTTTTTTGTCCCAAGGCACTGCTCATCCCAGATCAGGTAAAAGTTCTGACACCAAAAGTTGATACGCCATTTCAGGTGTTAATTTTCAGGTTAGGCCCATTGGTAGATGGTTAAAAATTCTCTGTATCCTCTATTTTCTAACATATGATCCAGGAGATATTTCCCTTAATGTTTCTTCCCATAGTTGGAATCACAATATTATAATCTTGATGGCATATAGAAGTATATTTCTGATCAATTGCTTCGAGTCACCTAGTCATCATTACATTTGTTGGAGGCCTGGTTGCATACTGTAAAAGGCACCCCTCTTATAAAATAGACAGATAGGAGTCATGCGCCTAGTACCATGGACATAGGCATGATACAGCAGAAAGACAAAAGCATAAACAACTTGGAAGCAAAGAACAAGTTAAAACAATGATTAGTATAACTAGTTATAATCCAGTTGCAAAGACTGAGCAACCAAAGGAGGTACAAGTGACTTAGTGAGCTACCTGTAGTTTCATTGTATAAGCTGTACACACTATACATGGCTTAATCTTTGAGGCAAGCATATGCGATTGGCAGAATTAACCAGGTAGAGAGAAAAGATAAGTGGTTCATCTTAGTTTACAAAGGCATACTTTATCCATTTGTGGTAGGTCACGGCATAAGAGAGAAAGGTTTACTGGAAAACAGACTCAAGCTAGTATATTTTCCATCGTCAAAGTTATAGATCAAATTTATCAAATTATTCAGTCCCATTAATAGATTTCCACTGATCCACATGAAGTGACCAGGTTTTTCATTAGGGTTTGTCATTTGTTACCCAGTTCAGTATAAAGCTAGTGGAGGTGATGGAATTCCAGCTGATCTATTTCAAATCCTAAAAGATGATGCTTTGAAAGTGCTGCACTCAACATGACAGCAAATCTGGAAAACTCAGCAGTGGCCACAGGACTGGAAAAGGTCAGTTTCCATTACAATCCCAAAGAAAGGCAATGCCAAAGAATGCTCAAACTACCACACAACTGCACTCATTTCACACGCTAGTAAAGTAATGCTCAAAATTCTCCAAGCCAGGCTTCAGCAATATGTGAACTGTGGAATTCCAGATGTTCAAGCTGGATTTAGAAAGCCAGAGGAACCAGAAATCAAATTTCCAACATCTGCTGGATCATTGAAAAAGCAAGAGTTCCAGAAAAAAATATACATATACTTTTGCTTTATTGACTACGCCAAAGCCTTTGACTGAGTGGATCACACCAAACTGTGGAAAATTCTTCAAGAGATGGGAATACCAGGCCACCTGACCTGCCTCCTGAGACATCTTTATGAAGGTCAGGAAGCAATAGTTTGAACTGGACATTAAACAACAGACTGGATCCAAATTGGGAAAGGAGTACATCAAGGCTGTATATTGTCACCCTGCTGATTTAACTTATATTATGCAGAGTACATCATGAGAAACGCTAGACTGGATGAAGCACAGCTGAAATCAAGATTGCCGGGAGAAACAGTAATAACATCAGATATGCAGATGACACCACTGTTATGGCAGAAAGCAAAAAGGACCTAAAGAGCCTCTTGATGAAAGTGAAAGAGGAGAGTCAAAAAGTTGGCTTAAAACTCAACATTCAGAAAACTAAGGTCGTGGCATTTGGTCCCATCAATTCATGACAAATAGATGGGGAAACAATGGAAACAGTGAGAGACTTTATTTTCTCGGACTCCAAAATCACTGAAGATGCTGACTGCAGCCATGAAATTAGAAGATGCTTTCTCCTTGCAAGAAAAGGTATGACCAACCTAGAGAGCATATTAAAAAGCGGAGACATTACTTTGCCGACAAAGGTCCCTCTAGTCAAAGCTATGGTTTTTCCAGTAGTCATGTATGGATGTGAGATTTGGACTATAAAGAAAGCTGAGTGCAGAAGAATTGATGCTTTTGAACTGTGGTTTTGAGAAGACTCTTGAGAGTCCCTTGGACAGCAAGGAGAACCAACCAGTCCATCCTAAAAGAAATCAGTCCTGAATATTCATTAGATGGACGGATGCTGAAGGTGAAACTCCAGTACCTTGGCCACCTGATGTAAAGAATCAACTCATTGGAAAAGACTCTGATGCTGGGAGAGTTTGAAGGCGGGAGATGAAGGGGATGACAGAGGATGAGATGATTGGGTGGCATCACCGACTCGATGGAAATGAGTTTGAGTAACGTCCGGGAGTTGGTGATGGACAGGGAGGCCTGGCACGCTGCAGTCCATGGGGTCACAAAGATTTGGACACAACTGAGCCACTGAACTATTATGTACACAACTTAAAATAGCACAGTTAAAGATTTGAGTAGAAAGCAATTAGCAGGAAATGTGGACATTTCTGCAACATATAACATTTTAGGATAAACAATAGAAATGACTGATAATATTATATCAAGACATCTCAGATATTAGGGAGTCCATATAAATTTTGCAATATCCATATTAATGACATTTATCCATACTTTACAACTTAAAGTTCACATTCAATCACTGGACAATGTTTTTGAAATAAAAATACCAAATAAACTTAGCTTAACATTTCTCTCTGAGAGGTCTGAGAGATGTTTCTTTGAAGCACCTCAGAGTCAATTGGAGTCTAAAAGAGCTTAAGTCATATTATGATATTTGGGAAGTTTGTTAGAAATATTAAAAAGATTTTAAAACACAACAGGATCATAGGTCACTGAAACAATGCTCATTCATTTAACCAAAGTCCCAAAAACAATTAAAAGAAAATACATACAGATTATTCAAGAGCACAGAAATTCTCACAATTTGTTATCAAAAAGGAGCACTTTTAATAGAAAGAGAAGTCAAATTCCAGTCTTGCATTTGCTTACTTAACAGAATCCATTTACTCAGTTAACTTCAATCTAAAGTTTGTTAATCCTGACTGTGTATAAAACTTTTTCCTCCTCAGGGTTTCTTTCACTTTCTGTATCCAGCCTGCTTCTCATTTTCCACCTAAATGAAATCAAACAGCTCACTTTTTTACTCAATAAAATGTAATTCCATTCCTCGTAACTTCCTTACTGAAAACAGACATTCTACTCCTTACAGTTTACTGAAATGTTAGCTATTCCACTAGCTTTAAAATGAAGTCGCTCAGTTGTGTCCAACTCTTTGCGACCCCATGGACTGTAGCCTACCAGGCTCCTCAGTCCATGGAATTTTCCAGGAAAGAGTACTGGAGTGGGTCGCCATTTCCTTCTCCAGGGGATCTTCCCAAACCAGGGATCGAACCAGGGTCTCCCGCACTACAGGCAGACGCTTTACCGTCTGAGCCACCAATTACATGTTTAAATTATAATCCTCAACTCTTAAAACCTTTTAGTAAAAGCTAAGAAGTAAGCAATTATGAACCATCTGTTATATTGGCATTCTACAGAGTGGTGAGCATAAACATAAGTGATAATTTCTAAAAACATTTGAACATCTGAGACCATCTCAGGATGACACCAAACATTTTCATTAATAGTGTTAAATAACTTTAGGACTCTGTTTAGTCAATAATGTCTCAGTATCTTCTAACTATTTAATAAACTTTCATCATTTAACTTAAATAAGCATAGCTCTAGAACTTCAAGTTACCAAATATCCAGAAAGATTAAGTAGACATTTCTAAAATAAAGGGTTTACCCAAAAGCTCTTATCTCAGTTACTTTAAAGTTTCAGCATATCAAATTATTTTCCTTGCAATAGATACAATGAGGTGTTATTTATTAAACTGAAGTATAGTATTACATTTAATTTTGATGATTCAATGACATGTCTATATTAATTAGATAAATTTAAACATTAATACCAGCTATCAACTTAATATTGAATATTCCCCAGTTCATGTGAATCTGAAAGTAACATTGGCCAGTTTCTTTTAATGTTAGCACTTTCTTTTCAAATTAAATAGAGCTCTTTATAAATTATACGGGCTTCCTTGGTGGCTCAGAGGGTAAAGCGTCTGCCTGCAATGATCCAGGAAGATCCCCTGGAGAAGGCAGTGGCAACCCTCTCCAGTACTCTTGCCTGGAAAATCCCATGGACAGAGAAGCCTGGTAGACTACAGTTTATGGGATTGCAAAGAGTCGGACACGAATGAGCGATTTCACTTTCTTTCCTTATAAATTTACTATTGATGATACTTTCCAAAGGTAGAGATATCTCATATGTTTAAAGTGTACACCAACATAAACAGACAAACTAGAGGTCTCACAGCTTCACTTAAAAGCTTAGTTATGAACCAGGTATTATTAATACAATATAAACGTATTCATTTACTAACAGTTGGGGTACATTAAGGTTGCTTGCTCAGATGACTAAGATTTTAAGGTTATATCTATAATCTTATATATACATAAGACATATATTATATATATATAAGATATATGTTAGGTAGTTAGAATAGGAAAAAGGAGTCCAGAATGGTGGTGGCTAAAAGATAAAGAAGGGAAAAGCCCCCAAAATAAAGGAAGGTCCAAGGACCAGAGTGAGAAACTCAGGTGAAGCAAACAGCCCTCCTGGCTAGCCCAGTGTACATAGGGCAAGCTCAGGGGATGGAGAAAAAAAAAAAAAACATATAAAAGGAGGACCCAAAATGGAGCCTCTGGCTTCTCTTTTCTTTGCTTCTTTTGGGTCGGCCTGCCTTCATGCCTCCAGGATGAATTTTCCTTTGCTTGACAAATAAAACTGAGCTGTAGTATGGATCCATCTGTCGCTTCAAATTTTTGCTACAGCAAGAGAGAACTAAGTAAATTACAAATTCCCCTGACTATATATATATATGATATAGATATAAGACTATGTCTTTAAGATTTAGTTGAGGGAGCATTCCCAACTGTTTAAATTTTAAAACCGCCACCTTTTCCCCTTGGTGTCAGGTCTTATCTGGTGGAGCTGATTAGGGTCAGTCTCAGGTCCTTGTGATCTGTATCTGGGGTTTCTTAGTGACGCTAGTGATAAAGAACCCACCTGCCAATGCAGGTAGAAGTAAGAGACTTGGGTTCAATCCCTGGGCAGGGAAGATCCCTTGGAGGAGGGCAAGGCAATCCATTCCAGTATTCTTGCCTGGAGAATCCCATGGATGGAAGAACCTGTTGGGCTACTACTGTCCATAAGGTTGTAAATTACATTTTGGTTTCTAGAGATTTTCAAGAGAAAGCCAGTTGCTTTTAGTTCCCCAAGGAACAGTTCTATCACCTATAGATACTGAAATCAGTGACAAGATTTTTAACTAAACTGAAATGTATTTTGTGAGTTCTATAGTCCATAGAGTTTAACTTATCATGCCTTCTAAGGTTTCATAAGGCATTTAGCATAGATCTTTCTCAGTTCACAAATTGAACCCAAAGCAAAGTCACAATTTTTATTTTATTTTTATTTTTAACCCTTGCATTTAATTCCCAGTTTTACTTATTTGTGTGGCCCAGATAACCCTATTGGTCTGTACATTTAGTTAATATTTCCTTAGTGGTGATCTATATCTCTAGTCTTATAATACCACACAGGGGAACTATTATTCCCCAGTGAAACATGTCTATCCCACAATATAATTTATCAAGAAATGTAATGATCTAATATAAAGTCCATTTAAATATATCAATTTTATATACTTTTATCTCAATCCTGTCAACTTTTATACGTTTAACCTTGATTTCATTAGGATTCAATCAACAAGCTTGGTCTTAGTGGAATTTTAGGTGTTTTTTTTTTTTTTTTTCTTTCTTTTCTTTTGTTTCCTGTCCTTTTTACCTACTTTTATACAAAAAACTCTGGAATCCTCAGAGTGAGGCTGAGCCAAGAAGGTCAGGCTCTTTGGCTTAACCTTGTCTCAAATAATTGCTGGTCAGATATCTCAGTGCAAATTTTTGTATTCCTTTACATATAATTTTAAAACCGGAGTAAATAGAACTGACTTGTTTGGCTTTTAATATTGGGGGCCAGTAGAGGTCCCTTTTGGCTCATTTAACTTTAGGTAGTGCAGTAATATCAAATCTTGTTTTAATTACATATATGTCCAATTTACTTATCCCATTTTAAATAACCATCTAAAGATTTCCTTATTCGTTTTGAGATAATTCCTCTTGAATTTTTCTACCTTGTTGAAAATAGTGGCTAGATTTTCCTTACAAGTTTTTCTGTTGACATTAATTATTTCAGTGCCCTTATTAGCATCTGAAAGACCCACTGAGGGGAAGTAAACATCACATATGTATCTTCCCAAACCAGTTTTCCTCACTTGTTTTAAAGAACAGAAGTTCTTAGGTTAAACATTGTTGTTGTTCAGTAGCTAAGTCCTATCTGACTCTTTGCATCCCCATGGACTGCAGCACACCAGACTTCCCTGTCCTTCCCTACCTCTTGGAGTTTGCTCAAACTCATGTCCATTGAGTCAGTGATGCCATCCAATCAACTCATCCTCTGTTTTCCCCTTCTCCTCGTGCCTCCAATCTTTCCCAATATCAGGGCCTTTTCCAGCGAGTAGGCTCTTCTTATCAGGTGGCCAAAGTATTGGTGCTTCAGTTTCAGGTTAAATATTAGATGTATTTTTTTCACCTTTAATCTGATTTTTGTTTTATTGGTACCAATAAAACAGCTGTTTATAACAAGAGTGCTCTAGATTCACCAATTTGTTAGTTTCTCCAATTTTAAAATGATCTATTATTTGGCTATTAATAAAATAAGCATATTAATAGTGATTTAAATTACTAAGATGCAAGAGGACTTCCCATAAAAGGGTGGGAGAGGATGTAACCTAACCCTAGAGTTTATTCTCAAAAATAGTAAAGCAAAGGCCAAGTTTTCAAAAAAATGTAAACAAACACAGAACTCATCCTAGGAAGATCAGGTAGAACATTTACATCTCAAAGATACAGACAAATGCCAAGTTTTCCCCTAGATGGCCTTTGTTTAAAGTCTGAAAATATATTTTTTACTAAGCCAGCTGATAAACTTACTGCAATTTAACTGCATATGCAAAGAAAGAGCCCCCTAAATTTTTAGGGTGAGGTTTCTTTTCATTTCCAATTAAGTAAGTTCTTATGTACAGTTACCCAGCTAGGGTATGGGCTAGAGGCTGAAAATCTTTCATTCCTTTTATTTTCAATTCTTTATTTCCCATGTTTAAGTCAGTCTGTTGAGATAAAATTGCTATTGGTGATCATGTGGTGGGCCAGTGTGTGCTGCTTGGAAGCTTAACTTCTCTGGTTTTTGCCCCAGAGTTGTTTTAGCCCCTTCTTTGTGTCTGGGGTCTCCCAGTGGAATATAAGACTTCTGTGGGTGCTCAGATTGTGGAATGGCCAATTCTTATGTGGGTCCCCAGTTGAGCAGTTTGTTAATCATGCGAGTGGGTTTCCCTATAGGGACACCTTCGTCCTGGGAGGTCTTGCCTCCACCACTCCTCCAAGTTTCTCAGTTGCCTGGGAGAGCCCTTGCCAGTCAGGAGGAGACAGTCCCATCTTTGGAGCTCAGAAGTTCTCATGAGATTGTTTTATTTTGACAAACTCTATTAAGGTAGCCAATTCAAGGAAAAAACAACAGGTAAGACTTTCCCCTAACAACTCATCCCACCTTACTCACGTTTAACTCAGCAAAGACTTCCCAGTCTCTAAACTGAGGATAATCAACCACTCAGTATTCAAACAAAATATTCCCAGTGCCTTTTACACTGAGGACAACTTGCTAAGTGCCTAAACTGAACAACCCAGGGACCTCTTCTTGAACCAAGTTTCAAGGATAACGTCTTCCCCCACCGAATAAAACGTAGGATCATCAACCAATAACAGAACATCCTAGAACCAGGAGCTGCTGCTACTGCTAAGTCTCTTCAGTAGTGTCCGACTCTGTGCGACCCCATAGACAGCAGCCCACCGGGCTCCCCCATCCCCGGGATTCTCCAGGCAAGAACACTGGAGTGGGTTGCCATTTCCTTCTCCAATGCAGGAAAGTGAAAAGCGAAAGTAGGTCACTCAGTCGTGTTCCACTCTTTTAGACCACATGGACTGCAGCCTACCAGGCTCCTCTGCCCATGGGATTTTCCAGGTAAGAGTACTGCAGTAGGTTGCCATTGCCTTCTCTGAAAACCAGGAGAGAAACACTGAAATTCCTCTGGACTCCCCAGGGAGTCAGATGGGCACAAGGGGCCTCTGCTGGAACCGAGACTCTGGATCCTCATGAAATTCAGGTAGAGGAGAGCAATCTGATATGGTCTCTTCTTAAGTTCAGCTCAGTTGCTCAGTCGTGTCTGACTCTGTGACCCCATGAACTGCAGCACGCCAGGCCTCCCTGTCCATCACCAACTACTAGAGTTCACCCAAACCCATGTCCATTGAGTCAGCGATGCCATCTAACCATCTCATCCTCTGTCATCCCCTTCTCCTGCTGCCCTCAATCTTTCCCAGCATCAGGGTCTTTTCAAATGAGACAGCTCTTTGCATCAAGTGGCCAAAGTATTGGATTTTCAGCTTCAACATCAGTCCTTCCAATGAACACCCAGGACTGATCTCCTTTAGGATGGACTGGTTGGATCTCCTTGCAGTCTAAGGGACCCTCAAGAGTCTTCTCTAACACCACAGTTCGAAAGCATCAATTCTTCGGTGCTCAGCTTTTTTTACAGTCCAACTCTCACATCTATACATGATCACTGGAAAAACCATAGCCTTGACTAGATGGACCTTAGTCGGCAAAGTAATGTCTCTGCTTTTCAACATGCTGTTTAGGCTGGTCATAACTTTCCTTCCAAGAGTAAGCGTCTTTTAATTTCATGGCTGCAATCACCATCTGCAGTGATTTGGGAGCCCAAAAAAATAAAGTCAGCCACTGTTTCCACTGTTTCCCCATCTATTTCCCATGAAGTGATGGGACCAGACGTCATGATCTTAGTTTTCTGAATGTTGAGCCTTAAGCCAACTGTTTCACTCTCCTCTTTTACTTTCATCAAAAGGCTCTTTAGTTCTTCTTCACTTTCTGCCATAAGGGTGGTGTCATCTGCATATCTGAGGTTATTGATATTTGTCCTGGCAATCTTGAATCCAGCTTGTGCTTCTTCCAGTCCAGCATTTCTCATGATGTACTCTGCATAGAAGTTAAATAAGCAGGGTGACAATATACAGCCTTGACGTACTCCTTTTCCTACTTGGAACCAGTCTCTTGTTCCATGTCCAGTTCTAACTGTTGCTTCCTGACCTGCATATAGATTTCTCAAGAGGCAGGTCAGGTGGTCTGGTATTCCCATCTCTTTCAGAATTTTCCACAGTTTATTGTGATCCACACAGTCAAAGGTTTTGGCATAGTAAATAAAGCAGAAATAGATGTTTTTCTGGAACTCTCTTGGTTTTTCAATGATCCAGCAGATGTTGGCAATTTGACCTCTTGTTCCTCTGCCTTTTCCAAAACTTATCATCTTAAAAAATAGTCACAACCTAAAAGTTGAGAGCTGTTATATTTGGTGGGAATATTTAGGCCTTCAAGCCCAGGAGCAGTTCTCTCAGGTTTACTTAGACGCTATCTCCCAGGCTTGAAATCCAAAAAATTTCCACCAAATAAAACAGAACTCTAAACTTTTGGCTTGTGACTATTTTTTATGTCAACAATGCTTTCATTCTTAAGTTGCATAATTTTGTAAGTTTTGTTTGCTAGTCTTACCTCATAACTAGTGAAACTTAAAGAACTTAAAGATAGTAAGTACTTTGATTAAGGTGATAGAGCTAATAAATGGTAGGTCCAAGCTCAAACCCATGTTAGTCTAACTATATCATTTCTATTCCAAGGGCTCTGATTTTTTGCCAAAATGAAGCTCTGACTTTGTAACTAGGTCATGTATGCCCCAGCCATATAGCAAACAGTCTACACAGTACCAACCAAAAGAATTCTTGCTTTTTCAAACCACTGTTTATAGTCAAGACAGCTAAATAGTCAAGGTTAGCAAATGAATCACAGTGATCATAGTGATAAATATTCTAAGTCAGTCAATAATGTGGTTTTGGCTGACTGGTTCATTTTTAAGAGAATAAAGGAAGTGGGTGCTATAGATCTGACCTATGAGAGAAACTCTATGAGCATCTGACATATAGGAAATAGAGTTCAGAACTTGTGGAAAGGCTTTCAGAAGGTATGCAAACAAATATCCATACAAATCTACTGTGGTTCAGGAAACTTTTCCCAGCATTCCCAGTGAGGCCTGGAATGATAAATAGAAACTACAACCAAAGAGAGAAAATGTGAAGCTTAATTATATTTTACTGAATACAATGCAGCACTGTTAATTAAAAAAATCTTTAGAACCTCTATGCTTCTAGAGATGAACATTGCGCTTCTGGAGATGAACATTTGCTACATCCTGCTGGGCTAATGTGTAGAACTGCAGACATGTGTAGAGTCCATGTGCGGGAATGGTCTCAAGGGAAATCTAAGGAAGACAGGACACTCAGAGAGGGTAGGAGCAATGGCAGTGTAGGAGGGAGAAGGGGAGAAGAGCCTTCAGAGGCTTCCTATGTTTGCAGATTTTTCGGTTTGGCTGTTAGGGCAAGTTCATGTGCCTGACTCAGAGTGAGGCCAGGCAAGGAGATGGGTGGCTCATGCCCTCCCCTTGCAAAAACCCCAAGTTCCACAAGGGTTTCAGCTGAGCATTTTTAAAAGCCAGATCAAGGGAAGGAGGTCACAGGGTTTGTGATCAGATCGTGCACAGTTCCCTGATTGGCCGATGGTGAGGGAAGAGGACGGTGTTATGGGGGTTGACATTATCGGTCCCTGGGCCCAGGAGGCCTGGGGCTCTGTGCTCACTCTCAAGATCATCAAGCAGTTAACATCTTCCATCTAGCGAGGGTTTTTCACATCTGTAAAACAACTCAGGAAACGTCCATCAAATAATGTTATCTCGCTAAAGCAGGATGTTGTGGGGGAAGAGCCTGTCCCGGGATAACCCCACCAGGTCCTGTTTGGTTGTGTGTCTGCTGAGGTAGCTCTGTTTACCTCATTCAGGCTGAAGAAACAGGGAGGGCATGACTTCAGGGACTATCCCACAGAGGTTTTAAAGAAATCCTCTCTTAATGATTTATGACACTCTTTGCTTTTGCTTATTGCTCTGACCCTCAAGTTCTACAGGAAATTACTTATGATAAAACGGGCTATCTTGTTATATCTTTTTTTTTTCTTTATTGCTTTTCACAGCTACTTAAAGCTTGTAATGTTATTTAGCCATTTATTGGTTCATATCATTTCTTCTCTATGGTAAACCGCTTGAGGGCAGGCATGTGTCCCAGAGAACAGTCCTCTTAGTGTAAGGCAGAGCACTTGCCAGTTTGAGAGAATGGATCATGAAAATCAGTAGAGAATTCAGGCATACTGATTTTCGTTCCAACAACAGCTCACAGGAGGCATGGCGTTGCAGCAAAGAGGCTTCTCCTTATTCAGCTATTATTCTCACAGCAAGTGAAAGAAACTCACCTTAATTCACCTCAATTAAGGAGAAATACTTTGTTTCATGGGCTCAGATTATAATAAAAGCTAGAGTGAAACCTGTCTTGTGCATTGAGAACAAATGGGTCAATTATTACCACAACTCTTCCTGTGAGATAGGAGACAAAACTACAGGAAGCTTTCATCTCCACATTTCCAGAACAGCAGAGCCACACAGAAAGAGTGCCTCTCTGCTACCAGGATTTTAGAAATACCAGGGAAGTATGGTACCACTAACGTCTGTGAAGAAAGAGGGACGATCCCAATAGTTCCCTTTTATCACATGGTTAGAATGCGGGGAGAAGGTGCAGTTTCTCAAAGAATAGGAAAGCCAATGGGTTTATTTATCACAAATGGGTATATTTGTGATCTTGAAAATAATTATATATTATATCTAATGTAGAATATGAGAAAAGGAGAGAAATAGTCTATTTCAATATATGTTGAGCACCTACTATATATCCTATAAACTATATATACATTACTATCTCATCCAAATATCCATAAAGGATAATAAATACAAAAATAGGATGGGATGATACTAGGCAGTACTATTGCCCTGTAAGTTCTAAACCAGTGAAGCATTTATTATTAAGAAAAAGAAACAGATATTTTTATACTGTTAACACTAAGGTTTAACTTCTCTGTTGATTTTAGGATTACTTGTCTGTCCAAACAAAAGTAGATAATTTAAAAATTCCATCTTCAAAGAGAGTATTTGCACAGTACCACATGCAAGCATTTACATGGCTTATATAATTTAACCTTCATAAAAATACTTTCTTTGGTGGCTCAAGTGGTAAAATATTTGTCTGCAATGCAGGAGACCTGGGTTCAACCCCTGGGTCGGGAAGATGCCCTGGAGAAGGAAATGGTAAGCCACTCCAGTATTCTTGCCAGGGAAATCCCATGGACAGAGGAGCCTGGCAGGCTACAGTGCATGGGGTCACAAAGAGCTGGACACCACTTAGCGACTAAACCATAGCATAAAAATACTAGAAATGTAGGTGTGTTTATTTGTTAGGATATAGACTAAGCTATTTTAGCAAAGAGATCCAAATATACATTGACTTAAAAAAAAAAGATAAAAGTTTATTTCTTTTTTAAACATTATTTAGACATATACAGTCTTGGGTGTTCATTGGAGGGACTGATGTTGAAGCTGAAATTCCAATACTTTGGCCACCTGATGCGAAGAGCTGACTCATTTGAAAAGACCCTGATGCTGGGAAAGATTGAGGGCAGGAGGAGAAGGGGATGACAGAGGATGACATGGTTGGATGGCATCACCAACTCAATGGAAATGGGTTTAGGTGGACTCCAGGAGTTGGTGATGGACAGAGAGGCCTGGTGTGCTGCAGTTCATGGGGTTGCAGAGTCAGACACAATTGAGCAACTGAACTGATCCAGAATGGGTTATCCCAAGAAGCCTCTGCCAGATTCAAGGTAGAGCTTCCATTTCTTGAATCCAGGATGGTGCCATTTCCCAAGCCCAACTATTGCACTAGCATTGTTTTTTTCCAGCCAGTGGGAAAAGAAAAAAAAAAAAAAGAGGGTGGGGTTATAAGTGGGCTATTTTAAGGACAGAATCTGAAAGTTGCATGTGTTGTTTGTGTTCTCCTGTGAGCCAGAGCTGTCAGATGATCTCACTCAAGTATAAGGCAAGTTAAGAAATGTCATCCTTAGCTGGAAGAGCAGAAGCCCTGCTAAAATGTGTGTATGTGGCACAACCAGTCAAGGCAGACTTACCGTGAAGTTAATGTGATGTAACTTTTAGAGCCCCTCACGTGCTTCTTCCAAGACCCTAAGGGAGAGGAAATTAACAACACATTCATTTATTTTATATTCTTGTATCCTTAACACTTCCAAAAGATAGATCTGTCCCTCACAGGTAGAGTTTATCTATAAACTAACACAATACAAGGAGAATAAATTCTGGAGGGAAATTCATTGTCTCTGTTTCCAAATACCAGTGGATGCTTTTGGACTGTGGTATTGGAGAAGACTCTTGAGAGTCCCTCGGACTGCAAGGAAATCAGACCAGTCAATCCTAAAGGAAATCAATCCTGAATATTCACTGGAAGGACTGCTGCTGAAGCTGAAGCTCCAGCACTTTGACTACCCGAGGTGAAGAGCTGACTCACTGGAAAAGACCCTGATGCTGGGAAAGACTGAAGTCAGGAGGAGAAGGGGACGACAGAGAATGAGATAGTTGGATGACATCACCAACTCAATAGACATGAGTTTGAGCAGGTTCTGGGAGATGGTAAAGGACAGGGAGGCCTGGTGTTCTGCAGTCCATGGGGTCACAAAGAGTCGAACAGAACTGAGCAGTGATTGAACAACAATAGCAATGAGGCTCAGAGAAATTAAGTAACTTACCAAAAAGTCACAAAGATTTGGAACTGAAATCAGAACCTGGATCTCTATGGCACAAGGACTTTTGACTCATTACCAGAACGTCAGGTTCTTATATATTTTAGAATTCTATTTCTCCCTGACATTACCTTAGGAGAAAATCTGGACAATCTAGAAATCACAAAGTAATTGGCTTTGTTCCTATCTCCAGATGATCTTCGGAGACAAAGTGAGTATGAAAGGAAACACACGAAGCCCAACTGCCAAGCTGACATGACAGCCAGTTAGGCGGCCGATGCTGCTGTCAGATCAACCCAAAGGTTAATAACACAGATGCAGTCAAAGATCTGATGGATAGAGGCTGTGAACTCCGTATCAATAACTTACAGAAAATGCCTGGGGGTGGCAGATGAAGAGGCCCATCATCAATTAAGCATGGCAGTCCATTTTTATAAAATTGTCAGAAGGGATTATTAAAGTCCACATCTTAGTTTGCTTGAGGAGAAAATCAAATAACACTAAAGGTTGCATTTTAAAAACAACATTTAGTGTAAACTCTTGCCTCTGGCCTCATGTCAAACTGTCAAAGAGGTGCTACATAATTTGATCCATGCTTTTCATTTTTTCCATTTCTGAGCCAAGGTAATTTTTCATACTTATTCTTAGCCTCCCATGTTTTAAAACACAACAGCTTTTGGTTTAAGAATTTCATCAGCTGGGGAAATATTTAATTATCAGGAAAAAAATCTCAAAATTTGAATATGACTGCATGTTGAATATTTATTCAGCATAGCAACTTGGAGTATACATTCCTCAAAGTTAGGTACCATATCAAAATGTAGGGAGAATGGGAATTATAACATGTATACTGTCATGTAAGAATTGAATCGCCAGTCCATGTCTGACATAGGGTGCAGCTTGCTTGGGGCTGGTGCATGGGGATGACCCAGAGAGATGTTGTGGGGAGGGAGGTGGGAGGGGGGTTCATGTTTGGGAATGCATGTAAGAATTAAAGATTTTAAAATTTAAAAAAAAATAAAAAATTAAAATAAAAAAAAATGTAGCCATGTGCTTCAGAAAAGCATCTTGCTCTAAGTCATAGAGGACTTAAAATGGTCTGTCTCTAGATATGCTTTTTTTAATTTTATGACTGGATCTAAAATGTTCCATTTAATTTGAGTTGAATTTACTGTAGATCAGCTCCATCATCCAACCTTCTTAATAAATCTTAAAATTCTTACATTTGTAAAACTCATTTACGAACATCTGAATTATTTAGTAGCACACTGGCAAAGTTTAAAAAACCCATTACAACATTTTAAAAAGGCAATTATAATTATAAGTCAATCACTACTTATAAAAGTGAAAGAAAGAAAGAAAGTGAAGTCACTCAGTTGTGTCCAACTCTTTGCAACCCCATGGATTGTAGCCCACCAGGCTCCTCCATCCATGGGATTTTCCAGGCAACAGTGCTGGAGTGGGTTGCCATTTCCTTCTCCAGGGGATCTTCCAGACCCAGGGATCGAACCTGGGTCTCCCGCATTGCAGGCAGAAACTTTACCCTCTGAGCCACCAGGGAAATCCACAATCACTACTAAAGTACAACAAATTGTCATAGTATCTAGAAAACCGTTATTCAGTTACCTTACTATGTACATTTTCACACTTTGCATTGTGCTATTCTTCTAGTAATTGTTTAATATCTTAATATGACAGGGCTATACTCACCCTCTTAAGGAAATTGCTTTTCTTTAGCACTGGATTAATACTATCCTATGTAACCTTTTGGAGAAGGCAATGGCAGCCCACTCCAGTACTCTTGCCTGGAAAATCCCATGGACGGAGGAGCCTGGCAGGCTGCAGGCCATTGGGTCGCTAAGAGTCAGGCACAAGGTTCCCAATTCTATACCACCATCCATTCAACTTAATGGTTTATTTGACTGACATCACTAAAAAGTTTGCAAAGTTGACTTGACAGAATGAAATGTCATACAATATCAGCTTGTGTTGATGCAATGAAAGGAGCTTATAGTTCACTGAAAAGCACAGGGAAATTGTTGAGAATTACTATTCTATAGATTGATACAAATAAAGGAAAGATCATAAAATTCCAGAATTATAAGGTAGAGGAGTTATTTAAGCCAACACTCTAAGTAAACAATCCATGGATCAAAAATTAGATTTGATGAAAACTATAAAATGAATTGGAAGCCAAATTAAGTTTTAAACCTAGTGCTGTGTACATTATAGCCTACTGTCTTGCCTAAAATTATGTAGTATCCCAGAATGATTTGAATATAATGATGAGTAGTAGGTGACTTACTTACTGAAATCAAGCAAATCATGGATCACCATTTTATCCCCAGATGAAAACTTCTCAGCTATTAAGTGATTCTTTGCCCTCCCATATAGCAGCCTAGACAGAGGAATGAATCATGTGATTGCAGTGCTAAGGAAGTTTGCACTTTTCTTTTCAGTTCCAAAAATGTTCTACCTTGTAACAACTGAGTGTAACTTAATTGGTTGACTGATGGACTGACTCTCTGGCAGACTGGCTGATCGACTTATAGACTAACTGGTTGACTGACTGACTAGGGCTTCCCAGAAAGGGTCAAGGTTACCTTTCTCAACAGGCTTTTCAAGTAAACTTCCAATGTCAAATATAGTTGATGATTCAAGTACAAGCCTGATACCTGGAGTACCAAAGATACAGAAAAACTTTCAGGGAAAATGTTTCTAAATGTAACTGAAATCTCTTCAAATTTTTCTTAACCTCCTCATCATTTTTTCTTTTTTCCGCTTCACATAAAAATACTAATTGGAAAGTTAAATTATATTCAGTGTCTAAAAATGGAATTATGTAGTGAGTAATTCAACAGCAAGACCTGATACTATGTGACAGAGCTGGGTGCATAATATTGTGACATCATGATACTTACAAAAGTAGGATAACAGTTATATTTCAAGATTTAGACATGATGCAATGGCTTTCAAAAGGCCACTTCTCAATACAAATTTTGAAATTAATAATGCCAACTTTTTCTATCTAAAATTTACTGTAGCAAGTTGATACACTTTATTCTGGAATTCATGATTTAGAAAAAGGTTTTCTGCAAACTTCACATAAAAACATTTGAACAAATTAAAAATCATTGCAGCAGTGTACGTAGATCGCATATTCCTTTGATTTCCCCCTACTTTTCTGATTTCTACATCTTTTATGTTGTGCGAAAACATTATGAAAGAAAATACAATAAATTACTATGAAAGGCAACGCTGGCTCTTCAAGAGAAAGGATAATGAAAATCGGCTTTTTCTCGGGACCAAAAATCTGTTTATGTAATATCCTTATTAATGTGAACTGAACCTAAAAATGTGAATTTCTAGGTATATATATGGCTCAATTCCAGTTTCACCTGCAGTACATAAACTATCTTGGAGGAACTTTCTTTCTTGAGGATTAATTTTATATGTTGATTCTTTTTCAGATTTTACACTAAACTTCAAATCATTTTGGAGTAAATAGTATAGTAAGGCATTATATAAATATGAAAAATATAAGTATTATAGTAAGCCATTATGTAAATATAAAAAATTTCTTAAATCAAGAAATTTAAAGGTATACAGTGCTTGATCCTTCATATTATCTTTAGCATATCAACATTTATATACAAATATGAATGCTAAGACTGAAATGCCTAAGCTTTATTCTGTTGTTTTATGGAAGTACTTATAGTATCAGATTGTAACTTAATCAAAACTGAACTAAAATAAAAAGCATCTTTGTAATCAGCCATATGGCTGCTTCATTCTAAACTAGTTATTTTTAAAGAGTCAGCCTCCAACATTCCTCCCTAAAGGGAGAATAAAAATAGCATTACTACTGTGCATGAAAACTACATTGCTCAACCAGTCATTGTGTTGAGGCACTAAATTCCTGAACAGCATAGCATTGCAACAGGTCATCTGGATGACTGTGAATGGAAGTTCTTCACGTGTCAGGGATTAATCTCGTAGATATAACCATTGTAGAGTTAGCTACAAAATACAGCACAAATTCTGAAGAAGAAGGGATGGGAAGAATCATCTTATTAAATGACCAATGAATCTTTTTTTTTTTTTTTTAACTTCACCACTGCTGCACACAGATCCTAAAAGTGCAAGAGAAATATTCCATTTCATTGTATTGAGAATCACCCTCTTGGAAAAGCACTCTAGTCTGAAAGTACCCTCAGAAAGGATTCTGCTTCTTGATGATAATTGTGGATCAATTTCAAGCGAAGATACAGTAGCCTTTTAAAAACTCTTTTAGGGCATTTTTAAATGCTCTGTAGAGAACTGGAGAGTGTGTGAAGAGAGTGGATATAATCTGATAAAATGCTATTACTGAAGAACTTTGGGTTAACCATGAACTTTGAGTTCTGTATTCAGTTCTATGGCAAATTGGGCTTCCCAGGTGGCACAGTGGTAAAGAATCCACCTGCCAACGCAGAAGACTCAGATAGACACCAGTTCAATCCCTGGACTGGGAAGATCCTCTAGAGAAGGACATGGTAACCCACTCTAGTATTTTTACCTGGAGATTCCATGGACAGAGGAACCTGGTAGGTTACAGTCCATGTGGTTGCAGAGTCAGACATGGCTGAATGACTGAACACACACACTATGGAAAATGGTACCAGCTTATCTTATAGGTTACATGCATTATAGACCTGGAAGTAATAAAACACAGGTTCATGGGTTACAGTCTTTCCTCTTAGGTTCCAAATTTTCTCAGTTCTTCCCTACCACACATTCACATTTTCTCCCAGACTGTTGGACTACCTGATCTTTTGAGATCTGAAGGCTGGTACAAGATCCACAGGCAACAGCCTTGTGTAGACTTCTGTACCAGCCACAACTGTGTAAGGTGAAAACCTCTACAACAAACCTCTACTTTACATCACTCATAATTATTCTATTTCTCAGGCCAAATCCTGACAGGTTAAATAGTAAATCAGAGACATAAAGAAATTAATCAAAGGGATTAACTGTCAAACATTCTCAAAGGGAATTAGTAGAAAAACCTAGAAGTATACTTATACCTTCTTTGATTTGATTCCGTATCCTTAAATGCATACCTCTATAGTTCTTACTTTATTTTGGAGATTTCTTTATACAATAACTCTGAGTTTCTCCTAAGGTAGAAAGAATATGGCTCCTAGTAGCTATCTATTCCTTCAAATAGTCACTCTCAAGCCAACAAAACTCTTCAGCCTGAAGTGTCTTTGTTCCCTTTTTCCCTGCCTAGTTGATGACTACTTGGAGAGTTTGTCCCTCCAGCTATGTTAGCAGTCCTTAAAAACCCACAGATTTTTTGCTTTGTGTATTGACACTGAAATCTTTATACTTCAGTATTTGACTGCAGACTTGTGAAGAAAGTGATACTGTCTCACGTTTCCTTTTCTTTCTGTAAGAGTCAGCCTAGCTCTGATACGTCTAGCAAAAGCTGAGTAGAGCAATGATGGCACTAAATCAGCCCTGATGTGAAAGGGAGCCACAAATGTCAGCTCTCTGAGTAGCAGCTACCACACAGCCATTTCCTTATATTCCAGCAGAATTGGTTTCTGGCAACCTGGGCCCTTTGTTTTTCCTTCCCTGACAGCTGTTTCTGAATCACACACTCAACATGCACGGCCTTTCTTTTCTGTAAGAGTATCATCAAATATTCAAGATTAGAAGAATTTACTGAGCACTTTCCAGGTACCAGGGACTGAACCTGGCCTAGGCGTACATTGGTTAGTGGTGGTTTAGTCAGTCGTGTCTGACTCTATGAGACCCCATGGACTGTAGCCAGCAAACCTACCAATGTAGGTAGGTATGAGATAGGTTAGAGCTCCTGTTTGAGTTCCCTAAGACATACAGCAAATTCCCATTGGATATCTCCCTGAAATCTTGATTCCAGCTTGGGTTTCATACAGTTTGGAATTTCAAATGATGTACACTGCAAATAAGTTAAATAAGCAGGGTGACAATAAACAGCCTTGACGTACTCTTTTTCCCAATTTGGAACCAGTCCGTTGTTCCATGCTTGGTTCTAACTGTTACTTTTTGACCTGCATATAGATTCCTGAGAAAGAAGCTAAGGTGGTCTGGTATTCCCGTCTCTTTAAGAATTTGTCACAGTTTGTTGTGATCCACACAGTCAAGGGCCTTGGCATAGTCAATGAAGAAGACGTAGAGATTTTTTTCTGAAATTCTCTTGCTTTTTCTCTGATCCAAAGGATGTTGGCAATTTGATCTCTGGTTCCTCTGCTTTTTCTAAATCCAGCTTTTATATCTGGAAGTTCCTGGTTCACGTACTGTTAAAGCCTAACTTGGAGATTTTGAGCATTACTTTGCTAGCGTGTGTGATGAGTGCAATTGTTGAGGTAGTCTGAACATTCTTTGGCATTGTCTTTCTTTGGGATTGGAATAAAAACTGACCTTTTCCAGTTGTGTGGCGATTGCTGAGTTTTCCAAATTTGCTGACATATTGAGTACAGCACTTTCATAGCATCATCTTTTAGGATTTGAAATAGCTTAGCTGGAATTCCATCACTTCCACTAGCTTTGTTCATAGTGATGCTTTCTAAAGCCCACTTGATTTCACACTCTGGAATATCTGGCTCTAGGTGAGTGATCACACCTTCATGGTTAGCTGGGTCATTAAGATCTTTTTTGTATAGTTCTCCTGTGTATCTTGCCAACTCTTCTTAATATCTTCTTCATCTGTTAGGTCCCTGCCACTTCTGTCCTTTGTTGTGCCCATCTTTGCATGAAATTTTCCCTTTGTATCTCGAATTTTCTTTTTTAAAAAATACATATGCTTGTATTTTATGCTGCTTTAAAATTTTTATCTAACCTGTCACTGCTGAAGTTTTATATGATGGGAATAGGATTCCCATTGTTTTCTCTAAGAAAAGCCTCAGTGTTTCCATTACAGCACAATTAATATGTGACTGGGAAGAATAGCTTACAAGTGATCTTTAGGGTTTGCTTATTAGATATGCTATGCCTTAGGCTTGGGCTTTGTCTTACCCACTAACTATATGTTCAGATGATTGTTCTGTAGATTGCATTGTAGACTGGGGAGTCCTACTCAGAACATAAGAAGAAAAATCAATTTCCTTTCTTATTTTTCTTCCATTCGTCAGTAAATCCCACCACAATACAATAAAACAGTGGTCGGCAACCCATATTTGACAAACAGCAACAAAGAAGCAGTATGTACTGTTAACTTTTTGCAAATGCAAGGATAAAACCAAAGGAAGCAAAACAGAGACTATATGAGTAACTATAATTTTACTGAAAGACAAAGCTTAATTGTACATACATACAAACACGCAAAGTAGCACAATCGTGTGCAATAAAATATATCCCAAAGCACAAACTCATAATTATGTTTATAAGAAGAAAACAAAGTAGACATGTTCTGAAAAGTATTCAATTTGTTAGATTTTCTGAACAAGTTACAGAAAAAAATAAATCTACCAACAGCAATGATGTCTAAAACATATTTTTACAACTTAAAGGGGATAAAAGAGCTTCCCTACTTTACCATTCAGGTTAAAATACTTTGGATTCATTTTTCAATGTTGGCCACTTTAGCTGTTTTTACTTTATTAAGGATACATTAGTAGCTTTTAAACTTTAATAATAATATTTATAACAAAACCTATAAAATTTTAAAAGAATCTCTGAAAGCACTTTGACATTGTCGACTGTGAAAACTATATAAAATAAGCAAAAAGATTTATATGCTGCCTCAGTCACTATTATTATTTATTTATTCATCTATGTTTGTACACTTGGTATTCTTGGAAATGATTTAGGACAACTTATAAAAATATGTAGCACAACAAAATACACATCAAAAAGAAGTGAGGAATTTGTGGTAAAGGTAAATAAGGGTAGAGACAATAGAAACAATTTAAGAATTATGCAAAATGTATGCCCTGGAGTACAATAGCTAGTACAGAGCATGTAAGTTGGCAGTGCACTGTCAATAACAGTAAAGCCAGAGGAAAGACATCCAGTTCTTTGAGCCATCACTTCCAAAATAGGAAGAAAGGCCATATTTCTCAAAGAATCACATTTATTGCTTATACAGATGCCAAAGATAAATATCTTCACTAGGCAAAGTGGTATGATATGTTTCTGGTATTGTTTTTAAAATATAAATGAAAATTTAACACTCAATTTAGGGATAATTAATTATATGCAATAGTTCTGGAATACTAAAGTCCAGGTAGGTATACAGAATGTAGCCTTCTGGTCTTTTTGTACTAACTAATCCAATTATAGCTTTGAAAATATCAACAAGGATGATTCTTAACCAATTCTTTGTTATAGACCACTCTGAACACCTGGTAAAAATAACAGACACACATTAAAATTCATATACATAAAGGTTATGTGCAATTATAAGGTGCTCTTAAAAGCCTCCTTATCCAAGTTTAAGAATCTCTGAGCAAGAAAAATGGATGGGCTACTTAATTTTTCAGGAAATCTTTTGTAGATATGATTTCCACAAAGATTTTGAAATACTGAGCAGTAGTGAGTTTGAGGTCATTCTCCCTGACAGGCCTCTGTGCATGCTTAGTCACCCCAGTCGTGTCCGACTCTCTGTGACCACATGGACCATGGCCTGCCAGGCTCATCTGTCTGTAGGATTCTCCAGGCAAGAATACTGGAGTGGATTGCCATTTCCTTCTCCAGTGAGTATGAAGTGAGTGAAGTGAAGCTGCTCAGCCGTGTCTGACTATTTGCGACCCCATGCACTATAGGCTACCAGGCTCCTCTGTCCATGGGATTTTCCAGGCAAGAGTACCGGAGTGGGGTGCCATTTCCTTCTCCAGACAAGCCTCTAGTGTATGTGTTAGGTTCTGTGGCTTAAACCAAAGCCAAGCAGGAGCTAACAGTTTAGGCAAGGGGGAGAAAGACAGCCTATTATGAAAGAAAGACAGAAATTTTAAATGATACACACACAAATGTCTCATTTAATAGAAGGTCCTTCTTCCTCTACACAGAGATAGGGCATAGAGGAACTCCTGAAAGAAGACGCTAGAGTCTCCACAGGGATTTCCACAGGAAGTCATACCATCAAAGGAATGCACAGATAGTGAAAGCTGAAAAGGTCTGTAGGGAAAATGATGGCAACAAGAATGTTAGTCTAGAAAACATGGGCAGCTCATTTCAGTAATACTTCCTGATTTTTAAAAAGGGTGTGTCCATGTATATGTAAGTAAGTAATGTACCCACAAATATTTAATAGTAAAAGGCAAAGTAAGTGTTCCAATATACATGCCAACTGCTGGATACGATCCTAAACCTAACCCTCTTCCAAAAACACAAGAGAAGACTCTACACGTGGACATCACCAGATGGTCAATACTAAAATCAGATTAATTATATTCTCTGCAGCCAAAGATGGAGAAGCGCTATACAGTCAGCAAGAACAAGACCAGGAGCTGACTACGGCTCAGATCATGAACTCCTTATTGCCAAATTCAGACTTAAATTTAAGAAAGTAGGGAAAACCACTAGACCATTCAGTTATGAGCTTAATCAAATCCCTTACGATTATATAGTGGAAGTGAGAAATAGATTCAATGGATTAGATCTGATAGACAGAGTGCCTGATGAACTATGGATGGAGGTTCATGACATTGTACAGGAGGCAGGGATCAGGACCATCGCCAAGAAAAAGAAATGAAAAAAGGCAAAATGAATGTCTGAGGCAGATTTACAAATAGCTGTGAAAAGAAGAGAAGCTAAAAACAAAGTAGAAAAGGAAAGATATACCCATTTGAATGCAGAGTTCCAAAGAATAGCAAAGAGAGATAAGAAAGCCTTCCTCGGTGATCAATGTAAAGAAATAGAGAAAAACAATACAATGGGAAAGACTAGAGATGTTTTCAAGAAAACTAGAGATACCAAGGGAATACTTCATGCAAAGATGGGCACAATAAAGGACATAAATGGTATGGACCTAACAAAAGCAGAAGATATTAAGAAGAGGTGGCAAGATACACAGAAGAGCTATAGAAAAAAGATCTTTGTGATCAAGATAATCACAAAGGTGTGATCACTCCCACTCACCTAGAGCCAGACATGTGGAACGTGAAGTCAGGTGGGCCTTAGGAAGCATCACTACAAACAAAGCTAGTGGAGGTGATGGAATTCCAATTAAGCTATTTCAAATCCTGAAAGATTATGCTGTGAAAGTGCTGCACTCAGTATGCCAGCAAATTTGGAAAACTCAGCAGTGGCCATGGGACTGGAAAAGGTTAGTTTTCATTTCAATCCCAAAGAAAGGTAATGCCAAAGAATGCTCAAACTATCCCACAGTTGCACTCATCTCACACACTAGCAAAGTAATGCTCAAAATTCTCCAAGCCAGGCTTCAACAGTACGTGAACCATGAACTTCCAGATGTTCAAGCTAGATTTAGAAAAGGCAGAGAAACCAGAGATCAAATTGTCAATATCCGCTGGATCATCAAAAAAGCGAGGGAGTTCCAGAAAACATCTATTTCTGCTTTATTGACTATGCCAAAGCCTTTGACTGTGTGGGTCACAATAAACTGGAAAATTCTTCAAGAGATGGGAATACTAGACCACCTTACCTGTCTCCTGAGGTATGCAGGTCAAGAAGCAACAGTTACAACTGGACATGGAACAACAGACTGGTTCCAAATTGGGAAAGGAGTAGGTCAAGGCTGTGTACTGTCACCCTGCTTATTTAACTTATATTCAGAGTGCATCATGAGAAACCCTGAGCTAGATGAAGCACAAGCTGGAATCAAGATTGACAGGAGAAATATCAATAGCCTCAGATATACAGATGGCACTCACTTATGACAGAAAGTGAAGAAAAACTGAAGAGCCTATTGATGAAAGTGAAAGAGGAGAGTGAAAAAGCTGGCTTAAAACTCAACATTCAGAAAACTAAGATCATGGCATCCGGTCCCATCACTTCATGGTAAATAGATAGGGAAATGATGGAAACAGTGAAACTATTTTTTTGGTCTCCAAAATCACTGAAGATGGTGATTGCAGCCATGAAATTAAAAGATGCTTACTCCTTGGAAGCAAAGTTATTACCAACCTAGAGAAGGTATTAAAAAGCAGAGAGATTACTTAGCCAACAAAGGTCCACCTAGTCAAAGCTATGGCTTCTCCAGTGGTCATGTATGAATGTAAGAGTTGGACTATAAAGAAAGCTGAACTCCCAAGAATTTATGCTTTTGGACTATGATGTTGGAGAAGACTCTTGAGAACCCTTGGACAGCAAGGAGATCCAAGCAGTCCATCCTAAAGGAAACCAGTCCTGAATATTCACTGGAAGGACTGATGCTGAAGCTGAAACTCCAATACTTTGGCCACTGATGTGAAGAACTGACTCATTGGAAAATACCCTAATGCTGGGAAAGATTGAAGCCAGGAGGAGAAGGGCATAACAGAGGATGAGATCGTTGGATGCCATCACTGACTCAATGGACATGAGTTTGAACAAGCTCCCAGAGTTGGTGATGGACAAGGAAGCCTGGCATGCTGCAGTGCATGGGGTCGCAAAGAGTTGGATATGACTGAGCCACTGAACTGAACTGAACTGAAATCAGTAAATTGTTGGAAGGGCTTCCCTCTTAGCTCAGTCGGTAAAGAATCTGTCTGCAATGCAGGAGACCCACGTTAGATTCTTGGTTCAGGAAGATCTCTCAGAGAAGGAAATGGCAATCCACTCTTGTATTCTTTCCTGTAGAATCCCATGGACAGAGGATCCTGGCAGGCTACTGTCCATGGAGTTGCAAGAGTCGGACAGGACTTAGCGACTAATTCACCAGGTACCAAAAATCAAAAATGCCTTTTGTTTTGGAATACCTGCTGTAAAGTCATTCTTTCTGAATTTGATTATATAATGAATGGCTCCAAACTTAACAATATACATTTTTGTCAACTTCAGAGAAGAGAATAGGTATCTATTTTTTTTTTTTTTAATGAGGGACACATTTCCAGTTCAAGTGAAAGTAGCAGCAAGTCAAGATTTTTTCTACCAAATTTGAAGCTTTAAAAAAGAATTAAAATATGACTACTATATAAAAATCAATAAAGAGGTGTCTGCTTTCATTCCAAATAGCTCTCATCTCAGGTATTGTATAATGTGAGATAAATTTAGAGAGTATCCCAATAACATTTTAAGTACCGAGATGCATCCACTAAAGAATTATATCTAAAACAGACTTTTGACTTATATGGGCCAATAAACCCTTTTATATGTAACATATTTTTAGTTTTGGTCACTTTTAACCAAATGCTAAAGGCATATGCAGCCAAAATTGAGTCCAAATCACTGAAATAAAGACCAGAAAAGGTTAACAAATGTTCCATAATGAATATTATCCTTAACAAATATTTCCTTAAAGTAATCAAGATTGCTAGGAATAGTATCAATAATCTCAGATATGCAGATGACACCACTGTTATGGCAGGAAGTGAAGAGGAACTAAAGAACCTTTTGATGAAGGTGAAAGAGAAGAGTGAAAAAGCTGGCTTAAAACTCAACATTCAAAAACCTAAGATCATGGCATCTGGTCCTATCACTTCATGGCAAACAAATGGCAGTAAAATGCAAACAGTGATAGATTTTACTTTCTTGGGCTCCAAAATCATTGCAGATGGTAAATGCAGCTATGTAATTAAAAGACACTTGCTTCTTGGAAGAAAAGCTATGACAAACATAGACAAGGTATTAAGAAGTAGAGACATCACTTTGCCAACAAAGGTCCATCTAGGCAAAGCTATGGTTTGTCCAGTAGTCACGTATGATGTGAGATTTGGACCATAAAGGTTTAACTGTGGTGGCGCAGAAGACTCTTGAGAGTCCGTTGGACTGCAAGGAGATCAAAGGTGTCAATCCTAAAGGAAATCAGCCAGAATATTCTTTGGAAGGACTGATTCTGAAGCTGAAGCTCCAATGCTTTGTCCTTCTGATCTGAAAAGCCATCTCATTGTAAAAGACCTTGATACTGGGAAAGACTGAGGGCAGGAGGAGAAGGGTGACAGAAGATGAGATTGTTAGATGGCATCACCGACTCGATGGACATGAGTTTGAGCAAACTCTGGGAGCTAGTGAAGGACAGGGAAACCTGGAGTGCTGGGGTCTGTGGGATCACAAAGAGTTGGACTCTACTGAGCAAATGAACAGCAATAACAACAATGAATAATATGGACTTTGATAATGAAACCATTATACTTTAAGTTAGCCTGCTCTTCCAAACAGAAAAGCTGATATAAGCATACCAGATTGAGTTCCGGCAGAGTTTGAAGCTGCTTCTTTGAATTTGCAATTCCTGTTGTTTAGTCACTAAGTTGTGTCTGACTCTTTGCAACCCATGGACTATAGACCACCAGACTCCTCCGTCCATGAGATTTCCCAGGCAAGAATACTGCAGTGGGCGCCATTTCCCTCTCCAGGGGATCCTCCTGACCCAGGGATCAAACTCTCATGTTCTGCACTGCAGGCAGAGTCTTTTCCACTGAGCCACTGGGGAAGCCCATGAATACTACATTACTAGCTGTCAAGAACAGAGTTTACAAAACATTTCAGGTGTCTTACCTACGTATTTCCTTTTTTTGCTCTCTTACATTTTTCTAAGTAGTTATCTATTAGGTTCTTTCTGTTGAATTCCCTGGCATTATTTCATATTTCCTGACTGGACACTAATGATACATTGTTTTGATGTCCTAACATCTCTGAAATTTGAATGGATCTTGTCATTTTCTATGAGATAGCAAAATTGACTTATTTACAGTTGCCTGTATATGTGGATCAAATTTTGAAGAATGAGTGTCAATAACTTATAGGGAGATAATAGACACCTTATAAGAAACATTGCATAATCTTACTTTTGAAGTTGCAACAGATATTATGGGGTAAAACATGTACATTGACTGCTCTGAGACAAAAAATTAAGACACAATTTCATTTAAAACATTTTAGGAGTATCTTAATCCATTTGTTTACTTATATTTTTTTCTGAATATACAAATCTGATAAGTGGTTAAAGTGTTTGCTGAATGTCTAAAAATCCCTTTCAATACATAAAAATAAAAATATGTCACAGGCAAGGATTTTATCATAGATTCAACTATATGTTAAACTAGTATACCATAACCTAATATATCATAGTTTTAACTAGCATATCATAGTTTTAACATAGTATATTTTTATCTTTCTTAATGTATCATAACATAAAGAAGCATCCTATAATTGATGGTACCTTAGATTGAATGGAATATAACATATGTACAGACCAAACACTAGGAAGATTATTTCTAAGTTCAATATAGAGATTTATATGATTTTTAGTTCCTTTATAACTTTGCTTCCTTAATCTTTCTGATTGAATCATTGTAATGTTAAAATATTGTTAAATTTTTACAATAAGAAAAATCTATTTTTTTAAAAAGAATGTACAGTAATTCAAAAGGTGTACTGGTAGTATATTCTGGACTTTTTGCTTACATGACAGAGTCCACATTCAAATCTAGTTTGCTAATATTTCTTCTCTATCAGCCTCAGGTTAATTGACACTGTAGATCTTAAGTCAATTAGTGCTTCCTTTTTCATGAAAGGACCAACACTATTGACATTTCCTCTTTGTGGTTAAAATGCTTTGAAATGATCTTAGTTAAAAGGCAGGCTATATTTAAATTGGAATATTTTCCACTAAATTGATCCTGATAGAAGGATAGGCCCAAAATCTTGAGTTTAATTCAGTTTAATATTAAATATTAACTTAATTCAGTTTAATATTAAATATTAAATGCAATATTTTAAGGAAGAATATCATAATAAGAATTCAGGAGAACAATTCTGGGCCAATACAATCTGGATTAGAAGTAAGGATCACAGTGACAGGCTGACAGGTTGAGATCCCTATTTGTCAGGATGAAGAGAACAAAATAACACAAGAGGGAGCACATGTATAGTAATTATAAAAATTCAGGGACCATTTGAATTTTTTTAATAAAAAAATTATTTTTTGAATTTTTACATATATTTATTCATTTTATCTCTTCAACAATCCAGTAGATTACTGCAAGAAGCAAGAATTACTTGAAGAGTGAATGATAATAAATATGATAATTGTAGATTGTAAAAACCTTTTCAATATTTTATAGAAATTGTTCCTAACTTTAGTGCCTGCCATGTGTGCTAAACACCATAAGCTAAATAAGATGACTAAAATTCTGAAAACAAGAATAGAACCTTGTTTTTCTATTGAATCTCCTGGATCATGGTTACTGAAAGGGTGTGGCTATACTCACTCAGTGACATTCATAAAGTGAAAGAATTTTTAACATCACTTTTTTTAAAAAAAATTGCTTCATAAATGGAAAGGTTTATCCCAGTGTAGATGGAAATAGCCTACACTATCTATTGTTGCATAACAAATTACTGCAAAATTTAGTGGCTTAAGACAAAAAGCTTATAGTTTCTGAGGGTCAGGAATCCTTAGCCATGTGCTTTTGGCTCGGGGTCTCTCTCAAGTTTGCAGTCAAGCTGTTGGCTGGTCTGCATCTCTACAGTTTCTCTGCGCCTGGAGAATCTGTTTCCAAGCTCACTGCTATGGCCATTAGTAAGAGATTTCACTGTCTCACCATGAATAAGGCCACTCCAATTCTAGTGAAGAGAGAGAGAAAGGGGAGGGAAAGAGAGGGGTGCATGGGAGGGAGGGAAATAGAGGAAGAGAAACCTAGTTGGAATCTGTACCTGATAACTGAAGCTCAGAAGTGACATCCCATCCCTTTTGCTATATCTGATTCATCAAATAACCCATCCCTAGTCAACTGACAGAATGGATGCGGATATCAGGAGGCATTAGGGGAGATCTTTAAGGCTGCTTATCACAGAGTCCTTGACTTGGAATACAAAGATTTGAATTAATAAAGTCATTTGGATAGTAGAGGAAGATGAAAACCCACTCTTTCCTTACCCATCCCAAAAGATCCATGATTAGAAAGGATGACCCTTCCCTTTTGATTTTAGAGGCACTGGATAGCCTCCTGATTTTGTCTCATCCAAGGACAAGTCTTCCAACAACGCAAGAGAAGACTCTACACATGGATATCACCAGATGGTCAACACCGAAATCAGACTGATTATATTCTCTGCAGCAAAAGATGGAGAAGCTCTGTACAGTCAACAAAAACAAGACCAGAAGCTGACTGTGGCTCAGATCATGAACTCCTTATTACCAAATTCAGACTGAAATTGAAGAAAGCTGGGAAAACTGCTAGACCATTCAGGTATGACCTAAATCAAAGCCCTTATGATTATACAGTGGAAGTGAGAAATAGATTTAAGGGACTAGAACTGATAGATAGAGTGCCTGATGAACTATGGAATGAGGTTTGTGACATTGTACAGGAGACAGGGATCAAGACCATTCCCATGGAAAAGAAATGCAAAAAAGCAAAATGGCTGTCTGGGGAAGCCTTACAAATAGCTGTGAAAAGAAGAGAAGTGAAAAGCAAAGGGGAAAAGGAAAGATATAAGCATCTGAATGCAGAGCTTCAAAGAAAAGCAAGAAGAGGTAAGAAAGCCTTCTTCAGTGATCAATGCAAAGAAATAGAGGAGAAGAACAGAATGGGATAGACTAGAGATCTCTTCAAGAAAATTAGAGATACCAAGGGAACATTTCATGCAAAGATAGGCTCGATAAAGGACAGAAATGGTATGGACCTAACAGAAGCAGAAGATATTAAGAAGAGATGACAAGAATACACAGAACTGTACAAAAAGGATCTTCACGACCCAGATAATCACAATGGTGTGATCACTCACCTAGAGCCATACATCCTGGAATGTGAAGGCAAGTGGGCCTTAGAAAGCATCACTATGAACAAAGCTAGTGGAGGTGATGGAATTCCAGTAGAGCTATTTCAAATCCTGAAAGTTATGCTGTGAAAGTGCTGCACTCAATATGCCAGCAAATTTGGAAAACTCAGCAGTGGCCACAGGACTGAACAAGGTCAGTTTTCATTCCCCTCCCAAAGAAAGGCAATGCCAAAGAATGCTCAAACTACCACACAAATGCACTCATCTCACAGGCTAGTAAAGTAATGCTCAAAATTCTCCAAGCCAGGCTTCAGCAATACGTGAACCATGAACTTCCTGATGTTCAAGCTGGTTTTAGAAAAGGCAGAGGAACCAGAGATCAAATTGCCAACATCCACTGGATCATGGAAAAAGCAAGAGAGTTCCAGAAAAACATCTATTTCTGCTTCATTGACTATGCCAAAGCCTTTGACTGTGTGGATCACAATAAACTGTGGAAAATTCTGAAAGAGATGGGAATACCAGACCACCTTATATGCAGGTCAGGAAGCAACAGTTAGAACTGGACATGGAACAACAGACTGGTTCCAAATAGTGCAAGGAGTACATCAAGGCTGTATATTGTCACCCTGCTTATTTAACTTAAATGCAGAGTACATCATGAGAAACGCTGGACTGGAAGAAACACAAGCTGGAATCAAGATTGCCGGGAGAAATATCAATAACCTCTGATATGCAGATGACACCACCCTTATGGCAGAAAGTGAAGAGGAACTAAAAAGCCTCTTGATGAAAGTGAAAGAGGAGAGTGAAAAAGTTGGCTTAAAGCTCAACATTCAGAAAACGAAGACCATGGCATCTGGTCCCATCACTTCATGGGAAATAGATGGGGAAACAGTGTCAGACTTTATTTTTCTGGGCTCCAAAATCACTGCAGATGGTGATTGCAGCCATGAAATTAAAAGACGCTTACTCCTTGGAAGAAACTTATGACCAACCTAGATAGTATATTCAAAAGCAGAGATATTACTTTGCCGACTAAGGTCCATCTAGTCAAGGCTATGGTTTTTCCAGTGGTCATATATGGATGTGAGAGTTGGACTGTGAAGAAGGCTGAGCACCGAAGAGTTGATGGTTTTGAACTGTGGTGTTGGGGAAGACTCTTGAGAGTCCCTTGAACTGCAAGGAGATCCAACCAGTCCATTCTGAAGGAGATCAGCCCTGGGATTTCTTTGGAAGGAAAGACACTAAAGCTGAAACTCCAGTACTTCGGCCACCTCATGCGTTGAGTTGACTCACTGGAAAATACTTTGATGCTAGGAGGGATCGAGGGCAGGAGGAGAAGGGGATGACAGAGGATGAGATGGCTGGATGGCATCACGGACTCAATGGATGCGAGTCTGAGTGAACTCTGGGAGTTGGTGATGGACAGGGAGGCCTGGCGTGCTGCAATTCATGGGTCACAAAGAGTCAGACACGACTGAGCGACTGAACTGAACCGAACTGAAGCAATACTATATTTGAGTTGTGATGTGCTGAATGCCCCCCTAAAATTCTGAATTCTACTTTGGTTTGTTCTCCAGTTAAAGCAATGGATTTACTAGAAAAGCCTACTGTTAATCAGAAACTGAGACAGTTTTCTTCACAGGAGAAGCTCAATAGGGTAGTATCAGAGCAGCTGTACCTACACCTGTACCTCAACAGTCTCCATTCTTGTCAAAAGTTCCCATTTATCCTCCTATGATTCATGAAATACTTAAGCTCTTCAAGGACTTATGAATTCCTCTTTGATGTTTTCTTAAGACGTTTTCTGTATGCTTTGAGACAGAATATTGAATTAAGTTAGCCTCAAGGCCAACCTACACACTATTCACATGCTGTTCTTTACTCAATCTGATTAGACTAGTAGGAGTAATGTCTAGAATGACAATCAGGCATGTGGCTTATTGCACAGAGAGGGTTTTGCATAGTGTAGACCTTACTTTAATTGCTTTTTTAAACATGATTTTTTAAAATAAGACATATTTTTTCAATGTATTACCAGGTACAATCACTGTATACAGTTTCAGAATAGGCTCACAATCAGGGAGAATTCGCACAAACAAAAAGTATTTTTTGTGCTAAACTTCACTGCTCCGAATGACTGTTTACATGGAACAAATGTAGTTCAAACATCAGCCAGTTTCTTCTTCATTTATTTTAAGAGATAGGCTTTTTTATTTTTTTAAACCTTATTGATTTTTTCCCTGCTCATTATGGATCACTTCATCTTCTTTTGATTTGTTTCTCTTACCGACTTGGCCCTTTATGTAGGTGTTCCACTTCTCACTAATGGTGATAGCTGGCTATTGACCAAATATGACATGACTATTGAATCAAAACTTTTTACATCATTGCAGCTCAATACTGGTAAATGCAGTTTTATACCCTCCAAATTAGCTCTGCCTATAGCATTAAAAAACATAAGGACCAGCGAGGACAAAATCATAATAAAAATGTCCAATAATACAATCACAGTTTATATCTCTGCTTCTACTATACACACAATAATTTTGCTTATCTAGAATTAAATGGAGCTTCCACAAACATCACTGTACTTAATGAATATCTATGTTTATTCACTGGGATTTTTATTCTACTTAGAACCATAAAAATAAAATTAATCCTATATTGTAACTACTGGCCATTGAAACAAACCAAAGAAAACACTGATTTTGTCTGTTTTTTTCTTTTTTAGAAGCTACGTTTGACAAGTCCAATGTTCTCAAGGACAGTAATTGTTATTTAGCCCACTCTGTCAGTATTGAGCAGCCAAAAACAGATGATAATTGTGTATTACATCCACTGTTCTCTAACCTGCTTCTGTGACCTACAGGAGTTACTGACTGCTTTTGTCCCCAAAGGTCACATTTGAATTATAACATATTCTAAAGAATGTGTGCTTGTAGCAGAAAATAAAAATAAAACCTCTGTGAAATGTGCATGCCTTTGAAACATAGATGGATACAGGATGGGTGAGGCATAAGGAATGATAAGAGAGAATAAGCTAAAGCAAAATATAAAGCTCCAAGAAAGATGTATACACCTGATAACCTGCCCCCTTGACTATTACTTTCCCCTTGGCTTCGAACACGGTCAGTCCGTTCCACTTGGAAAATATAGGAAATATTTAATGTATTTCAGTTTCCATTCTTTCCCCTCTTCTGACAGAGACTCTCAAGAGCAATCATCCTCTTTTTTCATGCTTATGCCTTTCACTGCCTTGAATCCATTGTATTATTATTTTTTCCTCTAGCACTCCAGAGAAACTATCTAAAATTGACCTCTGAATGATCAAATAGACTTTATTTTTCTGACTGCCGCTATTTCTTTCTGATATCTGTCTTTTTGGACATTCTCTCTTCTTCAGCTTAACTGGCAGTACTATTTTGACTTTCCTTCTTATCACTATTATTTATCCGACTGGTTTAGCAATAGTGTTTCATCTGTTCTCTTGTGCAGAGATGAGCAATATCTTTGTTCCTGTTATGGTTTTTCTACAGGCCCTTTCATGATACCAAAAATGCAAAATTATTTCTCCAATGTTGAACTTTCTCCTAAGCACAAAGCTCATTTTAATCCACTTACCAAATTCTGAACATCTATATAGTTCACCAACAGAAATTTCAAGTATGTTATTGACAAAAAATAGTAACTACAACAACAATAATATTGGGTTTGCCAAAGAGTTCCTTTGGTTTTAAAGTAAAAATAAAAGACACATTTTTGTCATTTTCACCAGGAGCTTTATTAAGCAACATGTTTACCATTTTGTTCCACTCACTTTTGCCATTTTTCAGGCAAATTCATAATTCCATTTCCCCAAACTTTTTATCCTTTTGAGCAAAGAACTTTTCCAGGTGCTTTTTATAGTCTTTCAGGGAATTGAAATTTTTCCAATTTAAAAGAATTTTGTAAAGACCAAAATAAATAGACATTTGAAGGTGCAATATCTGGTGAACAGACAGATTAGTCAGAACTTCCCAGCCAAGCTTGAACCGTTTTTGCCTGGTCATCAAAGAAACATGCGGTCTTATGTTATCCTGAGGGAAGATTATGCATTCTCTGTTGACTAATTCTGGATGCTTTTTTTTTGTCAAATGCTGCCTTCACTTGGTCTAACTGAGAGCAATACATGTTGGAAGTAATCATTTGGTTTTCCAGAAGGAGATCATAATTGAGGATTCACTTCCAATCCCACCATATGCACAGTGTCACCTTCTTTGGATAAAAACCTGTTTTTTGTGTGGCTGGCGGTAGTTCCTTTCGCTTGTTCCATGATCTCTTCCATTCCATATTACATACAGTATTCACTTTTCATTTTCATTGCCCATCACAATTTGTTTTAAAAACAGAATATTTTTGTTGTGTTTCAGTAGAGGATCTCAATCAGAAATACAGTCAAGAAGGTTTTGTTTTTTTTTTTTTCTTTTTCCCACTTAAACATCAAAGTGCTGAACATAACCAAAGGGGTGCAAATGATTTTCAACATTTGATTCGGATATTTTGAGTATGTCAGCTATCTCTGATGTGTGTAACATTGATTGTTTTCAATTAATGCCTTGATTTGATCACTATAACTTCAACCAGCCTACCCAACCATGGAGTATCATCCAGCAAGATATTTCCAGTGCAAAAGTTCCCAAACCATTTTCGACACATTCAGTCAGTCACAGGACCTTCTCTAAGCACTGCACAAATCTTTTTCACATTTCAGTTTCATTTTTACCTTTCTTAAAATAATAAAGCATTATATGCTGAAAATGTTGCTTTTTTCCTTTCATCTTCAATATTAAAATGGCTACACAAAAGTTCACCAATTTTGATTTTTTTAATGCATGCTGATATGACAGCTGTCATAATACAATCTAACAAAACTGTTTCAAATGCATTTAAAGGCAACTAAGTGTCACTAGAGCCATATTATAGAAAAAAAAATGAACATTTGACCTATCCAATAAAAATGTTATGATAAAATGAGCAATCCATTTCATACATTAACTGCTTTTTCTTTTTTTTAATCTCTGCAAAAATTCTTGAGAATTACTCTACATGTTTTACCGTGAACAAAACTAATAATGAGAATGAATAAGTAGCATGCACAGTGTTAAAAAAAAAAAGTAAAGGTAAGTACAGTGATTTTAATTCCAGCCTATCTAACTGCAACATTCCACTGCTTTTCCAAACAAATTTTACACACAATGGAATGTGCTTTTCCACCTTGCTTAAAGCTTAAGGACTTCAGCATCCACCAAATCACTCATACTTGAAATCTAAGAGACAGCTCTGACCATGCCATCTCTAATAATTGTTGTTTAGTTGCTAAATTGTGTCCTACTCTTTTGTGACCCCATGAATCATAGCCCACAAGGCTCCTCTGTCCATGGGATTTCCCAGGCAAGAATACTGGAGTGGGTTGCCATTTCCCTCTCCAAAGGATATTCCTGACCCAGGGATTGAACCTGCGTCCCCTGCTTTGCAGGCAGGTTCTTTACCACTGAGCCACCTGGGAATCCCTATCTCTAACAATACCTGCACACCATTTATATGATTTCTGATAAAAAGCTACCCCAAATGAATTAATCCCCTGTTTCCATTTCCTTTTCCGGTACCACTTGCTCAGTACTTTCTAATCTCAGTTCAGTTCAGTCGCTCAGTCGTGTCCGACTCTTTGCGACCCCATGAATTGCAGCACGCCAGGCCTCCCTGTCCATCACCAGCTCCCGGAGTTCACTCAGACTCACGTCCATTGAGTCGGTGATGCCATCCAGCCATCTCATCCTCGGTCATCCCCTTCTCCTCCTGCCCCCAATCCCTCCCAGCATCAGAGTCTTTTCCAATGAGCCAACTCTTTGCATGAGGTGGCCAAAGTACTGGAGTTTCAGCTTTAGCATCATTCCCTCTAAAGAAATCCCAGGGCTGATTTCCTTCAGAAGCTCTCTCTAAATCATCATTGACTACCTGAGTTATTTATAAACGTAAACCTTTTCATAGTTTTCCTTGAGCAAAATATTTCAATTATTTTAATTGCCAACAGGATAAAGTCCATACCCCAAATCCTCTCATTCACGTATCTATTATTATCTCTGGTTGTATCCCTTGCCACTGAGCTCCATGCCTTTCGACTTTGCATTCATGCTGTCGTCACTGGGTGTGTGCATATGCCAGTCACTCTCACACCTGCCCTTATTCATTTGCTCACACTCTTTCTTCTGTCCTCATTCTCTTTCCTGGCTAGAAACCCCATTCATCACGATTCATCACTAATAAGTTTGTATTTGAATAGTTCGGCTACATGTCTATCTCCCAAAATAAACTGACAGGTTTTCAGGGCACCACGAGTAAAGTATTCATTTCCACAGCTTTCCTTTTTTCCCACTGGAGACCTCGTCATCTAGAACTTCTTGCAGACAAGGGCTCAGGCTGAAATCACTGTTTCACAGCTACAGTGGGATGATAAGAGAAAATTTCAACATTCGAAATATTCAAAATATATGAACTTTTGAGATCCTGAGAAGTTTATAAAATTGAAAATAATCATAATAATTACTTTTTAAATAAATTACATGTGGCAATGGCATACAAAAAACCCCACCATTGACCTTACAATAACATTCAGAACATGTATAACAAATGAAATTGATCTTTAAAAAAAATTAGATATAGAAAAGCTGATTATATAAAAACAATGGGAGATCAGGGAAGCATCACATGTCTCAAAATCTATAGTTATTTATGTTTCTTAAAAATTAGGGACACCAGAAAAGTAAAAGTGAAAGTCACTCAGTTGTGTCTGACTCTTTGCGACCCCATGGACTATACAGTCCATGGAATTCTCCAGGCCAGAATACTGGAGTGGGTAGCCTTTCTCTTCTCCAGGGGATCTTTTCAACCCAGGGATCAACCCAGGTCTCCTGCATTGCAGGTGGATTCTTTACCAGCTGAGCCACCAGAGAGGGACACCAGAAGGAGAATACAAATTTGAAACAAAAACATCTTCTTTTCATTTTCACAAAATTAATAAAAGACAAGAAAAGAACTCTTAAGAAAGACTAATAAACACAAAATGTAAAAATCAACTAGGGTAAATAAGACAAGTCAAAGGTTATTATAATAAGCATAAATTAAGATTTTCACAAAATTAATAAAAGACAAGAAAAGAACTCTTAAGAAAGACTAATAAACACAAAATGTAAAAATCAACTAGGGTAAATAAGACAAGTCAAAGGTTATTATAATAAGCATAAATTAAGATTTGAAAATTTTAACGTATTATTAAAGAGAAAAGAGGAAAGGAAATCTAAGTACATGTAATTTAGACTCGAAAAACAAAAAAATGAACAAATAAATAATAGGCAAAAGTATAACAAAGGCAAACAAAAAATATTGTAAGATGGCAGTTTTATATGACACAGTACTCAAGAAAAAAGTCTTACTCTGTTTTAATGGAACAAATGTGAATCGGTCAGAGTATTGAAAAGCTACAATACCATGAGCATTTGTAAACTTACATTCTCTTAACAGAGCAGCAAAATATACAAAGCAAAAGTATTAGAAACAAAGACTGTGTCGCTCTTCCTTCCTCCCTCCAGAAAGAATCCATGTTAGGAGACAATAACCACTTTACCTCAGAATGCAGTAGGCTGAGGAGACAAACTAATGATATAAAAGATTTAAGTATCACCCTTAATATTCCTAGAATTTTATACTATATCCTGAATATATATTCTTTTTAAATTGACAAACAGTATTTATAAAATCAGTTGTATCTTTTGCCACAAAAAACTCACTACACTTTCCAAATAGTAACTGTAATGTCAGTCAGTTCAGTCGCTCACTCGTGTCTGACCCTTTGCAACCCCATGGACCGCAGCACACCAGGCCTCCCTGTCCATCACCAATTCCCAGAGTATACTCAAACTCATGTCCATTGAGTGGATGATGACATCCAACCATCTCATCCTCTGTTAAATTAATATAAACCATAATTTTTAAAAAGCCAATCCTCTAAGTAAATTTTCCTGAAGAAAAAAGAAAGTCAGTCAAATACAAAAGTAGAGATTAGTCTTTGAACTATAGCTAAAACATTGATGCTAACAGCATAAATAGATCCACACTCAAGGACAGCAATAAATTGATTAGACAAAATGCATACCATCTAATCCCAATCACACAAAATTCAGCAACAGCCAAAAGTAACCTACAGTGAGAGAAACCAGAAGCGTGTTTACCACTGGTTGTCAGCTGAGGCTGAATTTGTACCCTGTGGGACATCTGAGAATCTCCAGATGCATTCTAGGTTGTCATTACAGATGGAGGGGTTGCTACTGCCACTTAGGATTAAAGGGCAGACATAAAGACATAATGCCTACTAGACACTGTCTTTCATTTCTTTTTTCTTCATTATATTGAACAGATACATAAGAAGCAACAGTGAATAATTAATTTGATTAAAGCCATTAGTGAAGACAAAGCAAACATCAAAGGTGGAAGTGGAAGGAAAGACGGAAGGAAGGAAGGAAGGAAGGAAGGAAGGCAATTTCTAAATAAGGTAGAACTAAAAATATGATCCATCATATATATAACATTCCAGAGAAATATTGGCAGTGATGGCAAAGAACAGAATGAGGGAAGAGTTTTTTTTTTTTTTAATATTTAGTATTTTCACTTCATCTTTATAATTTCTTGTTCCTCCTTCATGCTACCAACATTCTGTTTTCTAAGGATATTTATTATGTTTATTTTAAATTACTGAACTAGTACCTCTATTAATTCTGGGAAGTGAAGTCAGTCATGTCCGACTCTGCGATCCCATGGACTGTAGCCAACAACGCTCTTCCGTCCATGGGATTATCCAGGCAAGAGTACTGGAGTGGGTGGACATTTCCTTCTCCAGAGGATCTTCCCAACACAGGGATCGAACCTGGGTCTCCCGCACTGTAGGCAGATGCTTTACCATCTGAGCCACCAGGGAAGTCCAAGAAGAAAGGCTTCCCTGACCCAGAAACGAACCCGGGCCTTGGCAGTGAGAGAGCTGAATCCTAACCACTAGACCACCAGGGAGTGTAGGGTTTCCTAGGACACAGTGTATTCTTTCTTTCTTAACTGTGTTAAATTTTTGGTGTTTTTTGTTTTTGTTTGTTTTTTTCCTTCAGTAAATTCTGGGAGGTGGAGAAAAATGTAGGAATGTGCTAACTTTGGGCACTGTATGTGGTCTGAAGGATGTAGAGTGCCCAAGGGAGAGGGTACCTATGATATCTCTGTATTCAACTACCTTTACTTGCTATCCTATCAAAAGGTGGCATTGATATTTAGGAAATAACTTTATAGCTCTCACAGGGCGCCAATATTATAAGAGCTTACTACAAAATGTGTTGCTGTTATTCAGTTGTTAAGTCGCGTTCAACTCTTTGTGACCCCATGGACTGCAGCTTATCAGGGTTCCCTGTCCTTCACTATGTCCCAGGGTTGGCTCAAACTCATGTCCATTGAGTTGGTGATGTCATCCGACTATCTTATCCTCAGTCATCCCCTTCTCCTTCCACCTTCTATTTTTCCCAGCATCAGCATCTTGTACAATGAGTCAGTTCATTGTATCAGGTGAATAAAGTATTGGAGCTTTGGCTTCAGCATCAGTCCTTCCAATGAATATTCAGGATTGATTTCCTTTAGGATGGACTGGTTGGATCTTCTTGCAGTCCAAGGGCCTCTCAAGACTCTTCTCCGAAACCACAGTTCAAAATCATCAGTTCTTTGGTGTTCAGTCTCTCACGTCTGTACATGACTACTGGACAAACCACAGCTTTGACTAGATAGACTTTTGTTGCCAAACTGATATCTCTGCTTTTTAAATATATGCTGCAGTGATTTGGGAGCCCCAAAAAATAAAGTCAGCCACTGTTTCCACATTTTGCCATGAAGTCATGGGACCAGATGCTGTGATCTTAGTTTTCTGAATATTGAGCTTTAAGCCAACTTTTTCACTCTCCTATTTCACTTTCATCAAGAGGGCCTGTGGTTCCTCTTTACTTTCTGCCATAAGGATGGTGTCATCTGCATATCTGAGATGTGATATTGATATTTCTCCTGGCAATCTTGATTCCAGCTTTTGTTTCTTCCAGCCCAGTGTTTCTCATGATGTACTCTGCATAGAAGTTAAATAAGCAGGGTGACAATATACAGCCTTGACATACTCCTTTCACTATTTGGAACCAGTCTGTTGTTCCATATCCAGTTTTAACCGTTGCTTCCTGACCTGCATATAGGTTTCTCAAGAGTCAGGTGAGGTGGTCTGGTATTCCCATATTTGCCAAGAGAAATATCAATAACCTCAAATATGCAGATGACACCACCCTTATGGCAGAAAGAATTAAAGAGCCTCTTGATGAAAGTGAAAGAGGAAGAGTGAAAAAGTTGGCTTAAAACTCAGTATTCAGAAAGCTAAGATCATGGTATCTGGTCCCATCACTTCATGGCAAAGAGATGGGAAAACAAAAGGAACAGTGAAAGCATTTATTTTTTTGGTCTCCAGAATCACTGCAGATGGTGACTGCAGCCATTAAATTAAAACAAGCTTGCTCCTTGGAAGAAAAGTTATGACCAAACTAGACATCATATTAAAAAGCAGTGAAATTACTATGCCAACAGAAATACATATAGTCAAAGCTATGGTTCTTCCAGCAGTCATATATGGATGTGAGAGTTGCACTATAAAGAAACCTGAGCACCAAAGAATTGAAGTTTTTGAACTGTGGTGTTGGAGAAGACTCTTGAGAGTCCTTTGGACTGCAAGGGGATCCAACAAGTCCATCCTAAAGGAAGTCAGTCCTGAATAGTCACTGGAAGAAGAGATGCTGAAGCTGAAACTCTAATACTTTGGCCACATGATGCAAAGAACTGACCCATTGGAGAAATCCCTGATGCTGGAAAAGATTGAAGGCAAGAGGAGAAAGGGACGACAGAAGATGGGATGGTTGGATGGCATCACTGACTTGATAGGTGCCGGGGTCCAGCCCTGGTGGATCCAGGGTGATTAGAAGGTGGGGACGGAGTTGGCGTCTTTGGAAAAATACATATTTAATCACAGATATAGAGAGATTAGAAATGGATAGTGTAGTAGGAAGATTAGTGGAGAAAAAGAGGCTGAATAACTTGGATTACGTGGAATAGCATCCATGCTCCAGATGGGAATTCAGCCAGAAAAACGGGAGTAAGAAAGAAGCGACATGGGGGAATCAGTCTTTCCGGAAACTGATCCGATTTCTTTATTTTTGGGTTTGCCTATATACCTTTTGTTACACATAGGGATGAATACAGAGTCATGCGGGAGTCAGCAGTCCTGACCTTTGTCAAAATCAGGTGCTTCACATAAATGTATAAAAAAAGGTACATCATCTTCTGGCCATGAGTGAGACCTGCTGACATTTTATGATCCTTTCTTTCTGATAACCAAAAAACTTATTTCTTCCAAGGGTGTTTTTTCTTAAACCAGGCACCACTCTCCAAATAAAGTTACATTCCTATAGGGTGAGGGTGTAGTGAGTTACAATCAAGAAAGGAATGTATTTAACCCAAGGTTAACATGATTAGTCTTAAAGGTTAATACTTATTTCTCCTATATGCTTAAAGGTTAATACTTATTTCTTCCTATATGCTAGTTATATTCATTATAAGGGTAGGGAACATGGAGATTTAGCAGCAAACATCAGCCCAACAAATGAAAATCCTTTCACCAATGCTCCCCTTAAGATCTATTTAGTCTTAAGATATGATAAAGTTACATTCTTACATAGCAAGGACACAGTGATTTATAACAAAGTACAGTGATCTATTACAAAAGAGAAAATCCATTAACTCAAAAAGTCTAGTATTGCTAACATCAAAAACTACTATATTTCTTTTGCTATATTCCAAATACATTGATTAATATATTCCCAGGTGCCTAAGGATATGGAGGCCTGGCGGCAATCATTGACTCAACAAGAAGAAAAAGCCCTATGCTAATTAAGACTCTCAAAATACTCCAAAACTCTGTGCTGTTTATGGTTAAGAGGTAGTAAACAATCATGTGCCTAGTGGCAGCAGTATGGATAATCCTGTCACACAAGCTAGTCTGTCAGCAGAGAGGTTTGACCTGAGACATCCTTGTCCCACCCAGAGCAGGGAATTAGCAGCAATTATTGACACAACAAATGAAAAAAACCCTTCACCAATATAATTCCTAACCAACCCATTATACTAATAATTTCTAACTCCCTAAAAGAATTTGCCTTTAGTAAGTCTAAAACATCTCGTGGCTCTCAGGTTGGGAGGCTGTAAACAATCACATGTGGCCGGACGAACCTTATACAGGTGGGCTAGATAACCTTCAGAGGAGTCCATAAGCTGAAACACTCTTGTCACACCCAGGAATTTTTATTGCCTTGGAGCTGCATCTCCGAGAGAAACGGTTATGGGGGAGAGCCCCCCATAAAGTCAGAGGTGTAGGTGAGAGCACAAAACAGACTCTGGCTTTGGGGTTAGATGCTCGGGAACAGGGGGTTTCCTGAGGCTTGATCACGCCTTTGCGTATGCCAAGCCTCGTTCCTCATGACCTTTGCCATGGGCGGAGTTCCTCAGGCTGGCCCCCGGCAGATAGGCATGAGTTTGAGTAAGGTCTGAGAGTTGGTGATGGACAGGGAACCCTGGAGTGCTGCAGTCCATGGGGTCACTAAGAGTTGGACACAATTGAGCAACTGAAGTTAACTGATAGCTATCTTAAAATTTTTCTATAAATATTCTGTATGTTCTTAGTACTTAAAAAAAAAAAAAAAACCCTGAGCACCTCATTACCTAATAAGCCTCATTTCAGTTCAGTCGCTCAGTCATATCCTACTCTGCGACCCCATGAATCGCAGCACACCAGGCCTCCTGTCCATCACCAACTCACAGAGTTTACTCAAACTCATGTCCATCAAGTCGGTGATGCCATCCAGCCATCTCATCCTCGGTCGTCCCCTTCTCCTCCTGCCCCCAATCCCTCCCAACATCAAGGTATTTTCCAATGAGTCAACTCTTCGCATGAGGTGGCCAAAGTACTGGAGTTTCAACTTTAGCATCAGTCTTTCCAATGAACACCCAGGATTGATCTCCTGGCAGCTCAAGGGACTCACAAGAGTCTTCTCCAATACCACAGTTCAAAAGCAACAATTCTTCGGTGCTCAGATTTCTTCACAGTCCAACTCTCACATCCATACATGACCACTAGAAAAACCATAGCCTTGACTAGATGGACCTTTGTTGGCAAAGCAATGTCTCTGCTTTTCAATATGCTATCTAGGTTAGTCAAAACTTCCCTTCCAAGGAGTAAGTGTCTTAAATGTCATGGCTGCAATTACCATCTGCAGTGACTTTGGAGCTCAGAAAAATAAAGTCTGACACTGTTTCCACTGTTTCCCCATCTATTTCCCATGAAGCGATGGGACCAGATGCCATGATCTTCGTTTTCTGAATGTTTAGCTTTAAGCCAACTTTTTCACTCTCCTCTTTCACTTTCATCAAGAGGCTTTTTAGTTCCTCTTCACTTTCTGCCATAAGGGTGGTGTCATCTGCATATCTGAGGTTATTGATATTTCTCCTGGCAATCTTGATTCCAGCTTGTGCTTCTTCCACCCCAGCGTTTCTCATGATGTACTCTGCATATAAGTTAAATAAGCAGGGTGACAATATACAGCCATGATGGAAGACGCCAGCAAATTTGGAAAACTCAGCAGTGACCACAGGATGGGAAAAGGTCAGTTTTCATTCCAGTCCCAAAGAAAGGCAATGCCAAGAATGCTCAAACTACTGCATAATTGCACTCATCTCACATTCTAGTAAAGTAATGCTCAAAATTCTCCAAGCCAGGCCTCAGCAATACATGAACCATGAACTTCCAGATGTTCAAGCTGGTTTTAGAAAAGGCAGAGGAACCAGAGATCAAATTGCCAACATCTGCTGGATCATTAAAAAACCAAGAGAGTTCCAGAAAAACATCTATTTCTGCTTTATTGACTATGCCAAAACCTTTGACTGTGTGGATCACAATAAACTGTGGAAAATTCTGAAAGAGATGGGAATACCAGACCACCTGACCTGTCTCTTGAGAAACCTATATGCAGTTCAGGAAGCAACAGTTAGAACTGGACATGGAACAACAGACTGGTTCCAAATAGGAAAAGGAGTACATCAAGGCTGTATATGGTCACTCTGCTCATTTAACTTATAGGCAGAGTACATCAAGAGAAACGCTGGGTTGGAAGAAGCACAAGCTTCAGTGAAAGATAAATTTTAAGCTTTTTGTAATAATCAAAGTTTGAGCTATTATATTTTGACTTGATTTTCTACATTACATAAGCCCAGTATAATTGCTTTAAATAATTTTTCATGAGGATTATGCGTGCAACAACATATATGGAGAGTTTAGTAAATCACCTTAGAGATATAAAATAATATTTTTTGTTCTATTTTGTGTGCATGCTTTGCCACTTCAGTTGTGTCTATTTGCGACCCCATGGATGGTAGCCTTTTAGTCTACTGAATTTTCCAAGCAAGAATACTGGAGTGGGTTGCCATGCCCTCCTCTGGTCATCTCCCTGAGCCAGGTATCGAACCTCAAGTCTCTTGCGTCTCCTGTACTACTGGCAGATTCTTTGCCATTGAACCACCAGGGAAGCCCTTTTTTTGTTCTATTAGGTTACATAATTCTAATAAGGCTAAACCAGAAATTTATTTGTATAATATATTGTTTCAGATCACATGATACAGATTTGTGTGATGTACTTTAACACTGTGTATTATATTTTAAATCTAAAAGTTTTAAAATGCTAAGGATAATTAAATACTTTAGATATGATTATTGCCCTGTTGCCTAATCATGTACTTTATATATTTCTATGCTATGTGAGGCAAAAGCTTCTAAACTACAACCTATACAACTTCCATTTTTCAAAGAGGAATTCTGCACATAAGTCATTCTCACACAGAAGCCTAACAAGTAGGCACATAGCATTTCACTGCTGAAAATCATGCTTTCACACAAGGCAGTCCAAAAAAGGTAATGAAAACTGCTGAGACAGTGTAAAGCATTTTACTGAATTCAAACTTAGTGGGTTAGAAACTTGAAATCACTTTTTCTTTATTTTTTCTGCTTTTTGCCTTCAACTGTCTCAACCCTGGGATTTCTTTGGAAGGAATGACGCTAAAGCTGAAACTCTAGTAGTTTGGCCACCTGATGCGAACAGTTGACTCATTGGAAAAGACTTTGATGCTGGGAGGGATTGGGGGCAGGAGAAGAAGGGGACGACCGAGGATGAGACGGCTGGATGGCATCACTGACTCGATGGACGCGAGTCTGGGTGAACTCGGGGAGCTGGTGATGGACAGGGAGGCCTGGCATGCTGCGATTCATGGGGTCACAGAGTCGGACACAACTGAGCGACTGAACTGAACTGAACTGATCCTCTCTCAAGTCTGTCACTTTCTACCTTTGTCTTTAAGGACATCTTTGAGTCCACAGCAGAACAGGAGCAATAGTGTGCTCTAAATAAACCTGAAGAAGTTTCTTGTCTTCATTTGTCCTCAGCTCTCCCTAGAATACACAGTACTTCAGCCTCCTTGCCCTCACTCTTGGTTCCAATTCTGATGTTAAAACATGGAAATTATGAATAAAATTAGTAACCTATTCCCAGTTACAAGTAAGACCAATCACCACCCTGGAATATTGGTTTTCGAAAAGCAATCGTACTAACCTCACAGTATAAAATTCTTAATGCAATTATTGTTTCTTTTAACTGAGAAATCTATCCTTTAAAGCCAGGAGGTGGGAGGGGGGTTCATGTTTGGGAACGCATGTAAGAATTAAAGATTTTAAAATTTAAAAAATAAAATAAATAAAATAAATAAATAAAAATAAATAAATAAAGCCAATCTAATATTTTTCTGAAATAAATCTGTTTAAAGTTCAAGGAAAGTTTTCTTAAATATATGAACCAATTATTTTTTTGCACAGTTTAAAATTTAGAAAACTAGCTCATTTGAGTGTTTTGAGTTTCCCCCCACTTTCCCCTGTCCCTATCAGCACAAAGTAAAAGTGAAAGTGAAGTCACTCAGTCTTGTCCAACTCTTTGGGACCCCATGGGCTGTAGCCTACCACACTCCTTCATCCACAGGATTTCCCAGGCAAGAGTACTGGAGTGGGTTGCCATTGCCTTCTCCAGGGGATCTTTCTGACCCAGGGATTGAACCCAGGTCTCCTGCATTGTAGGCAGACACTTTACCATCTAAGCCTCCAGGGAAGTCCATCAACACAAAGAGTTTATCAATGGTCTCTATTCCGAAAATCAAAAACAAACAAAAACAGGAAAAAAAGAATTTTACTTATTATAACGAATGCTCGCAACAAATCTAGTTTTCTGTAGAGCCATCTGGATGATAAAACTTTAAACATCACATAATGAATTTTCAGAATTGTGGGAAACTTTAGTATATTACATAGGACACAGATCATGTGTGTTTATATTTATAAATTTGCAGTTAAATTGATAAAACTTGAGCCAGAGACATAAGTCACCTAAAGACTAATTAGTGAAGATATGCTAGAGGAAGAATGTCTTAGATTCAAAGGGAGGAATAGGCTCAAGGAAGAATTTAAACCTGGTGTGCTCTCTTTGGAGAAGAACTAAAGAGAAGTCTACATCAGGATTAACAGAACAAATATGGAGGTGAGTGGAGGATCCAGAGATAAAACCTCAGATTCTTTCAGATTGGGGGCTAACAATTTAACTTCCTAGTGCCCCGTCTCCGTTTCCAATAGCGCTACCTCTAAAATCAAACTACTTCTTTTCCTGAACATGGTGGAAGAGAGAGATGGGGAAGAATGGGAGTCTCCTGAATATGGCAAACTCACAGACACAGATGGGGAAGTGGGGGTGACTTGGGGCTCACTGGCTGTTCCCAAGCGTTCAAGCCCCCAAAAACTATTGTCCCAATGTCAGCTCTAAACTTTCTCTCCATACTTTTTTTTTTTTTTCTCTCCATACTTATTACACAAAATTATCTTTTGGCTTATCAGGAAAATAGAAAACCAGCACAAACTTTGTACATTTCTTAAACTAATATATCTTCTTTGTACTTTAATAAATCAGTTTTATAAGTGAACATTTAAAAATTGAAATCATTTTTGATAAATATATATTTTTCAAATATATATTTTTCACTATTTCTTGTATCCTTTCTGATGAACAGTTCTCTGCATTGGCATTTTTATTTTATTACCGAGTGAACTAAATTCTAATTCTAAAATTCTCCTAATGTATTCTCTAGACATATACTTTTACCTTTAACAGAAGACCTCTCTCTAGTGACCTCATGAATTTTTAACACTTAGCTTTAATTTTAATATGCCAAGAATCTGAAGTTTGCAGACACTTAAGATCTGTCACTCCAAAGTATAATTCTGCAAGATTCTTTTCCAGAATGAGATTAAACTTCCCAGACTGAAGTATTTCCTCCTTCCTATCACTTTTCACTAATATATATAGTATTTCTGGGAAAGACGTTTCATCACTATGTTTTACAAAGAACTTTAAACTCATTGTGCTTTACAAAAAATAAAATTCTTGGTGGTTATCTCAGATATTAAATATTTGAAAACTCAAATATTCATAATATTTAAAAACCTAGCTTAACTAGAAGCTGCATTTACTCTCATAGGCATTCTTGTTCACATCTCATTTAAAATTTTTATCTTTCAATTTAAAACTCTTAAGAACAGATAATTTTAGAAACACAAAAATCTGACTCATATAATATTGTGTCCTGCTTGTTAAAAGTATTCTGTGAAGGCAATATTTTTGTGTAAAATTATCTAACACTCAGATTTGTCAATATATAACACAGAAGCATTTCACACAATTAGGCATTCTTGTTTTAATCTGTTTGGGGAAACTGTTCTAAGGAGAAATCTATACTAGACATGTGGAATTTAGATTTACAAAAATAAAATTAAGATCCTGTATTCATGCAGTAACTTTATTGGTTTTCTTTTTATTATAGCATTGGTGATTTTGTACCCTTGTTATATGTAACCGTCATATGTGTTCTCAGTTGCTCAGTCATGTCTGACTCTTTGTGATCCATATAATTATTATTACTATTTACTGTTTTTCTTTATAGAGTTTGGTAGTGAAGTATGCAAATTCGAGTCAAATAAAATCCAGTAACGCAGTTGAATTTAGCTAATGCAGATTACATTACATGAAATAGTTTTATTAGTTATTTAATCATATGGGTGAAGAGATCAAAAATGCATTTTATTTATTTTAACCATCTGTAAATTTTTAACTCAATGTTGTACAATAGCAGTTATCATTTATTTTCATACAGTAATTCCTCTTCTTTAAAAATGTAGTCCAACTTCAGTTTTACTCAGTCTACGTTATTATATTAGTTCCTTCATTTCACTGTGAGGGCCTAAAGGTAGGGACTATGTCTTGGTTATCATATCACTGTGTTAACACCATAGCTCATCCATGGAGCTAATGTTATTTAAGATTGATTGAAAAGCAAGTAAAGGAGAGCATATCAGTATAAGAAAACAACTAAGGGAAAATGTAAGAGCACAGTATCAGAAAACACAATGGTATGAAAATATCTTGGAAAAATTCCACAACTGGAAAATAAAATGCAGTCTGTTATTTAAAAGAAAAACAAAATAACCAAATGAATGAAAGCAAACAAACCTAGAAAAGCAAAACATAAAACTTACTGTCACTATCCTCTCCTCATCTTGGTTTCTATCTTTTTTTTTTTTTTTTTCACTATTTATATCAGCTTCAGCTACATCCTTATATGACATGGGAGAAAACCTGAGTGAGTTTTTATATTTTAACTATTCAAAAAACATTCCCAGGTATGAGTGCAACCTTAGTGCAAATTCCAAATGCCACTAGTTCCAAATTCATTGTAATGAATTCTGAACAGCTTACCTTTGGTCAAGTGCCCACCTCAAGCTTGCCAGCTGTGGATGAAAAGTGGGGTCAACCTGACCGATGACCATGGGAGTGTGAATGTGAATATCTCTCAAAGAGGGGATATTGAAGATGTTCATTTTGTGCTCATACAAGTTTGATCAATTCAAAGGATGAATGAATGAACACATTGATGAATCATACTAAAGCATAAAATCTACTTTAAAAGTTCTCTTCCATAAGCTCTGATTGATACCTCCATGAAGGTAAAGCATTTTTCCCCTGGTGATAAGCAAGATAATAATTAAATCAGTATCTCGAGATTGACATCATTCTTGGATAGTTGTTTTCCTTCCTTTTCTCTCTGCTGTATTTGCTTTAACTGTAAAGTACAGAGCTGCCTTTTCATCATCGTTTCTTTTGCTGTGAGAGAATATGCAGTTTTCACGACAGGATGTTCAGTGTATGTTTTTAGAACTGTTCTATTAGCATCCTCCAGTAATTCAAGCTGAACAAAGTCATTTGTTCTAAAAAAAGATGGAACTGTGCAGATACTAAATAATGGAATTCCCAGTTTGTACTTCCTGTAACTGTCTTCATTTAATTTAGTGATGTTTTCTCACACAGACTCAGTAAGATACATGAAAATTTTAACTAATCAGTTCAGTTCAGTAACTCAGTCGTGTATGACTCTTTGAGATTTCATGGACTGCACCACACCAGGCCTCCCTGTCCATCACCAGCTCCAGGAGCTTGCTCAAACTTATGTCCATCGAATTGGTGATGTTGTCCAACCATCTCATCCTCTGTCGTCCCCTTCTCCTCCTGTCTTCAATCTATCCCAGCATCAATGTCTTTTCCAATGAATCAACTCTTCACATCAGGTGGCCAAAGTATTGGAGGTTCAGCCTCAGCATCAGTCCTTCCAATGAATATTCAGGACTGATTTAAGATTGACTGGTTTGATCTCCTTTCAGTCCAAGGGACTCTCAAGAGTCTTCTCCAACACCACAGTTCAAAAGCATCAATTCTTCAGTGTTCTGCTTTCTTTCTGGTCCAACTCTCACATCCATACATGACTACTGGAAAAACGATAGTTTTGATTAGAGGGACCTATGTCGGCAAAGTAATGACTCTGCTTTTTAATATGCTGTCTAGGTTGGTCATAGCTTTTCTTCCAAGGAGCAAGCATCTTTTAATTTCATGGCTGCAGTCACCATCTGCAGTGATTCTGGAGCCAAGAAAATAAAATCTGTCACTGTTTCCATTGCTTCCCCATCTATTTGTCATGAAGTGATGGGACCGGATGCCATGATCTTAGTTTTCTGATGCCAGGTTTTTCACTCTCCTCTTTCATCAAGAGGCTCTTTAGGTCCTTTTTGCTTTCTGCCATAAGGGTGGTATCATATGCATATCTGAGGTTATTGATATTTCTCCCAGGAATCTTGATTCCACCTTGTGCTTCATCCAGCCTTTCGCATGATGTACTCTGCATATAAGTTAAATAAGCAGGGTGACAATATACAGCCTTGATGTATGCCTTTCCCAATTTGGAACCAGTTTGTTGTTCCATGTCTGGTTCTAACTGTTGCTTCTTAACCTGCACACAGGTTTCTCAGGAGGCAGGTCAAGTGGTCTGATATTCCCATCTCTTGAAGAATTTTCCATAGTTTGCTGTGATCCACACAGTCAAAGGCTTTGGCATAGTCAATGAAGTAGATGTTTTCCTGGAACTCTCTTGCTTTTCCTGTGACCCAGTGGATGTTGAATAGTCCTGTACATATCCTATAAGTTTTCAAAGGTCTTTCTTGAGGCTGCAGTGCAGTAAGCCAAGTGCAAGGTAAATGTCTTCCATAGAAACATAAGTAAAAGCAAGCCAAGAATTAAATAAATAAGCAGACTGAATACATAAGCAGAAGAGCGATGCTGGGTAAATATTTCAACTGCATCATGAGCTTGTGGCTTGTGATCTTTTATTTGATATGAAAAGCTGTGTGGATGTACCACCTGGCTCCATTTAGAATTTCTTCTCCTTCCACCTTTAGGGGGCTTCCCTGGTGGCTCAGCCCATAAAGAATCACATATAATGTGGGAGACTTGGGTTTGATCCCTGGGTTGGGAAGATCCCCTGGAGAAGGGAAGGGCTACCCACTCCAGTATTCTTGCCTGGGGAATTCCATGGACAGAGGAGCCTGGAAGGCTACAGTCCATGGGGTCACAAAGAGTTGGATATGACTTTCACTTTCACTTTCCACCTTTAGGCCCTGCTCAGCAGATTAATACACATTCTGGGGGCATTCCTGAGGATACAAGTAGGTTGCCATCACAGTTTATTGTACGGTACCCTTTCTACAAAATCAAAATTAGGAAGTTGCAATAGTGCTTGTGGGAAATAGTTTCTTGATGATCTACTCATACTTCCTTTCTCAGTGTGCCTATGCTTATTGCTGATGGTGATCATGAGTATGGATAACCTTACTAGATATCTAAGATTAATTAATAATCAATTAATTACTAGCATATCCTTATTAGCATAATAGGGAATTCTTATTAGCACTGTAGCAAAACATATAACAAATATATTTGATGATAATTTTTAAAAGAAAATTCTTATTTTCTTTACAGCAAGTTTAGATATTTACTTAATGTTTCTTATCATCCTTTGACACCTTGTCATCCTTTGAGATGAACATTATGGAGATGCTACATTGTTTTCAACTTTAAAGATGAGTTTATTTGATATAACAGGAAGACTCATTCATTGCTGTGAATATTAACTATGGCAAAAGTGGTCTTCAGACCAGTTACAACTTTCATTATGGCTTAAATGATGTTTAATGGTATCTTACTCATAAAATCAAACTTTATTGTGTGTATCCAATAGTTATAGTAACTCCATTTACAATAAGGAAAAGATATTAATTTCATTAAAGTTTTTCCTAACAGAAGTTCTAATTTTTAAAAATCTTAACCCCTTATAGATGTAAGAAGTAAATCCTTATTATCCAAATGCTTGCTGAACACTAGTGACGAACGAGAAAACACTGTGTAGTGCAAAAAGGCTGAATTTTAAAAATCAAGAGATTTGAATTGCAGTCTTGCCTTTGGTAATTTTGCCCACTAAAAAAATTATGCAACCTCTATAGATAGTCCTTTTCTCTTCAACAAAATATAGGGAATTACACTTAATTCTTTGTAAGTATGTAAGAATTCTAAGGCTCTATAGATACATGAAAGTCTATTTAGTGTTTATTTTTTTTCCTTCAAATAATGGCGTTTGATTAACTGGAAGAATTTGCACTACATCTTTCCATCTTCTTTATTCCTCAGCAAGCTGTGATATATGAATAAAAGAAACATTATTACTACTATTCAAAATAAGAAGTCTTACTTTTAATTTTTTAATTTAATTTTTTTTAATTTTTTTATTTTTTAAATTTTAAAATCTTTAATTCTTACATGCGTTCCCAAACATGAACCCCCCTCCCACCTCCCTCCCCACAACATCTCTCTGGGTCATCCCCATGCAACAGCCCCAAGCATGCTGCACCCTATGTCAGACATGGACTGGCGATTCAATTCTTACATGATAGTATACATGTTAGAATTCCCATTCTCCCAAATCATCCCACCCTCTCCCTCTCCCTCTGAGTCCAAAAGTCCGTTATACACATCTGTGTCTTTTTTCCTGTCTTGCATACAGGGTCGTCATTGCCATCTTCCTAAATACACCAAGGAAACCAGAATTGAATGAGACACATGTACCCCAATGTTCATCACAGCACTGTTTATAATAGCCAGGACATGGAAACAACCTAGATGTCCATCAGCAGATGAATGGATAAGAAAGCTGTGGTACATATACACAATGGAGTATTACTCAGCCGTTAAAAAGAATTCATTTGAATCAGTTCTGATGAGATAGATGAAACTGGAGCCAATTATACAGAGTGAAGTAAGCCAGAAAGAAAAACACCAATACAGTATACTAACACATATATATGGAATTTAGGAAGAAGTCTTACTTTTAAATTCATTCTGTGTATTCACCTATATTTACTCAACACCAACCACATGCAAGCACACTTGTTAAATCCCAAGGCAGATACACATTCCTGTCCTCATACAGTTTACACATAAGTTTTATACAGCCTATCAATGAGTTCTACAGCTTACGCATATGTTTGATTTGGTGTGCAGTGCTGACTGAATACTGTTTGTTATTTTGATATTTTTATTTATTTTATTCACTAATGGAAAAGTGATATCATTAAATATATGAATTTCTGGTTTACTTTGAGAAGTCAATTTATGCCTTCTAATCTTATATATAAAAAAAAAAAAAAAACTGACTAAAAGCAAGTAACAACATCTGCTTTTAGACAGCACCATCATTCTCTGGTTGATTATATAAGCATCTACCTATCCATCCCCAGCCTCATTTAGTTTAAATCCCTGGCCTACAAACATAAAAGTAATTAGGAAAATATCTCATTGAGAGAAGCCATACTGAGCTAAATATGCTATGAGAGCTTTGTGTTACTGTTAAGATAGTTGATATATATCCCTAAGAAATGAATCTGTCAAGAGACAGGTATAAAGGAGGGGATAAAGAAAAGGCACGAATAGTTGATAAACTTGTGAGAGTCAGGATATAAGACAATTTGATCATTTAGTTTATAAGACATTTGGCAGGATGTGAATTAATTTTTGTTAGGCTTTTATAAATTCAGTCCAGGGAAATTCTATGCAGGCACATTTCAAATATTAACAATATTGGGGAAAATTCTGGCCATTTCTTCATTCTTGAATTCTACCAAAGTGTTTCAATATAAATAAATGCCTTCAGGACAAACTTAAAGGACTAATAGCAAAGAAGGAAGAACTGTAAAGAAAATAGTAATATTTAGTTGAATGAAAGGAGGAGACAAAGAGAAGGGGATGGTGTACATAGAGTTGTTGTTGTTATTGTTTAGTCACTAGTTCCGTTCAGTTCAGTTCAGTCGCTCAGTCGTGTCCGACTCTTTGCGATCCCATGAATCACAGCACGCCAGTCCTCCCTGTCCATCACCAACTCCCGGAGTTCACTCAGACTCACGCCATCGAGTCAGTGATGCCATCCAGCCATCTCATCCTCTGTTGTTCTCCTTTCCTCCTGCCCCTAGTCCCTCCCAGCATCAGAGTCTTTTCCAATGAGTCAACTCTTTGCATGAGGTGGCCAAAGCACTGGAGTTTCAGCTTCAGCATCATTCCCTCCAAAGAACACCCAGGGCTGATCTCCTTTAGAATGGACTGGTTGGATCTCCTTGCAGTCCAAGGGACTCTCAAGAGTCTTCTCCAACACCACAGTTCAAAAGCATCAATTCTTTGGTGCTCAGCTTTCTTCACAGTCCAACTCTCGCATCCATACATGACCACTGGAAAAACCATACCCTTGACTAAACAGATCTTTGTTGGCAAAGTAATACCTCTGCTTTTCAATATGCTATCTAGGTTGGTCATAACTTTCCTTCCAAGGAGTAAACATCTTTTAATTTCATAGCTGCAGTCACCATCTGCAGTGATTTTGGAGCCCCAAAAGATAAAGTCTTAACAACCTAACGATCTATCAATGAAGACTTGATTAAAATAATGTGCTTATTATGGAAAACTTCCACAGGTTCTTTGCTAGCTCAGACAGTAAAGAATCTGCCTGAAATGCAGGAGAAACAGTTTCCACTGTTTCTCCATCTATTTTCCATGAAGTGATGGGACCAGATGCCATGGTCTTCGTTTTCTGAATGTTGAGCTTCATTGAGTTTAGTCACTATATCATGTGCAACTGTTTGCAAACCTATGGACTGTACCCTCCTAGACTCCTCGGTCCATGGGATATCCCAGGCAAGGATACTGGAGTGGGTTGCCATTTCCTTCTCCAACAGATCTCCCCTACCCAGGGATCAAACCTGCATCTTCTGCAACGGCAGGCAGATTCTTTACCTCTGAGCCACATAGGGAGAAAAAGAATAAAAAATCAGGCGAGACCATAAATGATACTGTAGTTGCTGCAGTAGTAAATAATCCACCTGTCAGTGCTGGAAATAGAAGAGAAGCAGAAGATGAGGTTTGATCCTGGGGCTGGAAAGATCCCTTGGAGAAGGAAATGGCAACCCACTCCAGTATTCTTGCCTAAAAAATTCCATGGACAGTGGAGCCTCACAGCAGGCCTGCAAAACAGCTGGACAGGACTGAGCATGCACACACTGTACTAGCACTAGATGGCAATTTGTTTTGCTACCAGCTAAAAATATTCAGGAAAATAAAATAATTTTAGTTTAGAAGGTAGTATTATTCTAAATAGGTATGTAAATACTCCTTGTGTTTGGCTGCATCTTTTTGTTTTCCTACAATTTTTGAACTCCACTTACTATTAAAAGCTCAAAAACTTTTGAAACAACCTAACGATCCATCAATGAAGACTTGATTAAAATAATGTGCTTATTATGGAAAACTTCCACGGGTTCTTTGCTAGCTCAGACAGTAAAGGATCTGCCTGCAATGCAGGAGACCCAGATTTGATCCCCAAGTCAGGAAGAACCCCTTGGAGAAGGGAATGGCTACCCACTCCAGCATTCTTGACTGGAGAAATCCATAGACAGAGGAGCCTGGCGGGCTACAGTCCATGGGTTCGTACGGAGTCGAACACGACTGAGCAACTTTCACTTCACTTCACTATGGAAAACTTTGTAGTAATAAAACCACAGCTGACCTATCTTTCAATTTGTGAGCCTAAGGCTCACAGTACACATAGGAATCCATGAAAATATGTTAATTTCAAGAAATAATAGTAATAAATAATAATCATTCCAGCCTTGATTATATTCATCTTTATACCAACACATAGTTGGTACAAACACGAAGTCATAAAATGGAACTTTATTATTATTGTTATTTTTACTATTACCATTACTATTATTCATGAAGAAAGGGATCAGAGAAGGCAAAAAAGCCTAGGGCTCACAAAAAATTCACAGTTCAGAAGTGAATAAAACATTACGACAAATCTCATAATATACTGATATGGAATGATCGCTAAGATATTTAAAAAAAATAATACCAACAAAAAAGCAAAGTACCAGACTGTATGTAAAGAACACTATTAACTTGTTTGTGTTAAAAATGACACTTTTATATAACTTATATACATACATTTATCTCTGGAAGCTACATGAAAAACTGAAGATATTTTTAGGCTTTGAAAGAGGAGCTGTTTATTTGGTAAGTAGGGATGGAAGACAGTTTTTCAGTAAATATCTTTTTATACATTTTGAATTTTGAACCATATAAATTTACTATGCTCAAATAAATATTTTAAAATACTCAAAAATTTTAACCATTTTTAATATATAAATAGTTTCAGCTACTTACATAAAATGTTTATTAATAAAAACTAGGTTTTCATCATATGGAAGCAATGGATCATTCAGTTCAGTTCAGTTCAGTCACTCAGTCGTGTCCAACTCTTTGTGACCCCATGAATCATAGCACGCCAAGCCTCCCTGTCCATCACCATCTCCCGGAGTCCACTCAAACTCACGTCCAGGAAGTCAGTGATGCCATCCAGCCATCTCATCCTCTGTCGTCCCCTTTTCCTCCTGCCCCCAACCCCTCCCAGCATCAGAGTCTTTTCCAGTGAGTCAACTCTTCACATGAGGTGGCCAAAGTATTGGGAGTTTCAGCTTTAGCATCATTCCTTCCAAAGAACACCCAGGATCATTAGGAAGCATTTTTCTCTCATGAATGGCATTAAGTATATCTTTCCAAATTAAAGAGCCATTTTAAAATATAACGATGGCTATCCAGATATCATATGCTCTTTCTGGAATGAAACACACAAGTATAGTGTCTCCAGCAAATTCCAAATTGGGTTCTAGCTCTATCAAAGAATGGCAAGATCTGCTCACAAAGGTTTACATATTTAATAGCCTTGGTGAATCCAGTTTCTTTTCTGAGGTGCCCATCCTGTTTCTCACCTTTACATAAACTGCATTCCCTCCTCTGACCTGCTAATATCCACCACCAAGGACTATATTGCACCGAAGAGGCCCTAGGGAAGACAGTTGTGGACATATCACTTACAGATTACAAACCCCATGACCCTTTCATCCCAACGACCGTTCATGCCTCAGTAAATTCCCACTGCCCCATAAGTGCAGTTTTTTACCCACTTGGTAACACGCATGCTAAGGAAGATTCTGCTGTGCAGTGGGCATATAAAACCAGTCAAAACTGCTTTATTTCACACAATCATCTTATTTGTTTTTCCCCCTCAAAACTGATACTGACTTTTAGGTTCACTGCTAGTACACTATCTGTCACCTCAGGAATACCAAACTGCTGCATAGGATGAAATGTGACCTAGTATATCCCTCCTCTCTGAGGCCTAACCATCTTCCAAGTGATGATACAAAGAATGGGAGACAAAGGCATTATAACCCTCCTTCACAGTGGCTCTGGTCTCAAACATCACCCTCCTGTGTTCTTACCAGTATCTAGACCACAGTATTGGCTTTACTTTCCACAGCTATTAATATTATTCATTGGGCTGGGTGCTCAGCTACAGTCAGTGAAACCATTCATCAGTTAGTACTGCCTCAGCTCTATCCACTTTGGCTTTTTAAACAAGTGACACAAGAAAATATTTTTTTAATCTTCAAGGCAGAGAGACTCTGTATACCTAGAACCCTAGCATCAACACACATTCCCTTAAGAAATAATTCATGGGCAAAGATGCAGAAAACATATAATCAAAATAATACATTAGCGGTATTTTTAATAAATACAGATATGATACCAGTCATATGAGAACTACGCCTTCATATGCGTTTTCTTTGGTGTGTAATGCATCTTTTTCTTTGGCTCATTTCAAGATGTTCTAATTTGGACTCTGTGTGACTCTGATATGCCTATATGTGCTATTCTTGGTATTTACCTTGCTTACTACTCTCTGATCTTCTTGGAACTGTAAGTCAAATTTTTTAATCATTTACTGAAATATTTTATTGCCTCATTATATTGCTTTTTCTTTTTGAGCTCCAGTGCATATATATTAAACCGTATAATACTGTCATGTAAGTTCCAAGTGTTTTGTTCTTTTCTTGAATCTTTTTATATCTCCTTTTTTGAGACTGTATAATTTCTATTTATCTATTTCCAAGTCCCTGTAAATTGTGTGCTGTGTGTGCTCAGTCATGTTCGATTCCATGACTCCAAGGACTTCAGCCTGCCAGTCTCCTCTGTTCATGGGATTTTCTAGGCAAGAATACTGGAATGGATTGCCATTTCCTACTCTAGAGGATTTTCCTAACCCAGGGATTAAACCCGCCTCTCTTTTGTCTGCTGCATTGGCAGGCAGATTCTTTACCACTAATGCTACTGGGAAGCCCCTTAGTAAACTGGTGAGATCCAATCTTCAAATTCTTTCTCCTCTAAGAATCTTGTTAGGGCTTGGTTTCCAAGCTTTGTTAAAGTGGGTATAAAGAGGGCCTTTCTCTGGGTGTGGTCTTTATTTTTTTTTTTTAATTTTACTTTACTTTACAATACTTTATTGGTTTTGCCATCCATCAACATGAATCCGCCATGGGTGTACACGTGTTCCCAATCCTGAACCCCCCTCCCACCTCCCTCCTATCATAAAGCAGTGATTCCATTTGATTTCCACTATGTTAGGAGGTGTTAAAGAGATTTATTCAGTATGTCTGGGCCCTAATTCCAAAGTCCCCAGCACTGTTTAATATCTAATGTCTCTGTTCTGCTCTCACCTCTGTAACAGCAAGTTTCTTATTAACTTTGTGGCCATGTCTGGTAGTACTATCCAGCTTTCAGTCAAGGCTGTGTGGGGAACCTCTATACGAACTTCATGACCTCCACAGACCCCAACCATTAAAAGCCCAGAACTCTGATCTCTGCCTCTTCAGTTAAGAGAGACTCCCATATTCTGACTGAACTCCAGGTTCATGCACTATAGCTGGGAAATTTTCCATAGGCAGAGCTCCAGAGATACTCACCTTGTTTCTTTCCTCTCAGGAACCATAGCCCATTTATACAGTCAGTGTGTGTGTGTTTTAGATATTTAACCTTAACATTTATTCAGATTCCTACTTGTTTATGCAGTGCCTAGCCTGACAACACTGTTCCTTCTTATTCTTGAATTGTTGTTTTTAGTTGTCCTCTGAAATCCCAACTCTTCCTTCCTCTTCAGGATTTTTAGTGCATTCTCTCCAATTGCTGGTTTTGTGATCAGTTCATAGTCCCTTTTCCTGACTATTGAATTTTTTTCCGTTTGGACCTCAGGGTATATACAATCCACCTGAAGTGGCAGTACCCTGCCATTTAAGAGTATAAGAGACTCCTTCTATCAGATGTCACTATGAATGGCCATTACAGTTGAGACAACCTCCTACATTCCCTCTTCCCTTAATGGACAAGCAAGGAAATTTTGCCACCAGAGAACACTTATTTGAGCCTTGTTTTCACTAGACTGAGCTAAAATTGATGTGACTATCAATATAAATGGCTCAGACAGTAAAGAATCCGCCTGCAATGTGGGAGACCTGGGTTCGATCCCTGGGTTGGGAAGGTCCCCTGGAGAAGGGAATGGCAACCCACTCCAGTATTCTTGCCTGAAGACTTCCATGGACAGAGAAATCTGGCAGACTGCAGTCCATGAGGTCGCAACAAGTCAGACATGACTGAGCGACTTTCACACACACATATCAATATAAATGAAATCTCTATCAATATGAGTTGTCTTCCTTTTCCTTACTAACATAAATTTCTATAGGGAGTAGAATATGCCCATTTTAATACCAAAATTCTCAGATTACCAGAAGCTAGAAGCTGCCATGTGACATCTCTCCCTCCAGTGAGATATGTGTCAAGGCCATCAGGTGGGACTTTGGGTAACCAGTAACTGTTTAAAAAGAAAAAGACATACATGGCTGCTCATTTCTCCTTATGTGTATCCCCCATTCCCTTTATACTTATCCATAAGGCCAACTTAAATTTGTAACTCTCACCTTGACCAAAAAACGTGAAAAATAAATGCTTATTTGCTGTATGCCACTGATGTAGTTTTCAATAGTGGTTATGCAGCATTATTCTAACAATAGCTGACTGAGACAATAAGCTAGACTCAAATCATGGAAGCCTACAACTAGGAGAAGACAAAATGTAAGAGGCAATATTGACCTCTGAGGCTACAGTGCCTGAGTTTATTGCCCAGCTCTATTGCTTTTACTCACGTTGATTTTCACCAACTTGATTATCCTTGATCGTGGTTTCTTAATTGTAAATTAGGAACAATAATGGCAGAATTGTTTAGCATTTCATAACATGAGATCTGGTACACAACAGATACTTAATTAATATGCAATATTATTATTCAATATGGGACCAGGGAGGGAGGGTTAGATTTTACTTAATAGGCCAGTGGTATTTTACACACTTCCATGGAAGACTGCTGTTCTGTCAGCTGGGGTGTTCCCTGATAAATCAGAGTAATAGGGGTCTTTTCCTAGTATGCAGATTAATTTAAGTAAGTATAACTTTTCTTCTCTTTTATGTTTTTAAATCTCTCCCGATTGATACAACTTGTTTGCAAGAAAAACATGTAAATGAACAAGTAGGATTATTATTAAGAGAAAAAATTCAAAAACACCAATTAGTTGGGCATTCTGTCTTTTAAATAGGCATGTGTGCCCCAAATTGTCATTTTATATTATACAAGCAAAATACAATATTTTCTCCCAGGAAACTGGTTCCTAGTTCCTGTGATGGAATTAAAAATATGTTTCATGACAGTTTACAAATAATACAGTATTATGCAAAAATCACAATAATTTGCAGCTTCTCTACCTGCTTAAGATCTCAAGCAATTTAAAAATAATTCTTTGTCAGAAGCAGGGAACAGAAAAGAGTTGATTAATGACAGAGGCATTAGGGAAATGGGGAAAAGTTGATAACATTTGGATATAGGTGGTAAGGGAATGGAGAGATTCTTAAATGTTAGTGCAAATAAAAATTACCCTGAGAGCTTAGTAAAATGTATACAGAATCCATGTTCCCAATCCCCAAAATTCGGGCTCAGAATTTCTAGAATAGTGATCTAGAATCAACATTTTTAACAAATTCCATTTCTGATTCTGATTCAAGTAGCTAGCTGCAGAAACACTAGAATGATTAGAATGCTCTAATCATTTGCAATCATTAGTTTAACTCTGCTATTTCAGAATTATTTAATACATTGCCATAACCAGTAAGCATGTTGCAGGTGGAAAGCTAAGGATAAATGATGACTCCAAGATTTTACATCTGAACACCTGAGTAAAGAATAATGGCATTAATCAAGATGAGGAACACAATGGTAAAACGAGACATTGTAAGGAAGGAAAGATGGTGCTTTTGTTTTGTTTTTTGGTGTTGAATATTGGATATTTTGAGGACTGGAAAGGAGTAGCATTAAATACTAACCTTCTTCCATGTAAGGCTCTGAATAAGATTGTGGATAAGGGAGAGAAGAAACCCAAGGAGCCACTTCATTATTGATAAATGTCCAGGTTGGAAACTAAAATTAGTGTGTGTCACCAATGGTCTTTCTCACACTGGAACCCAGCATTAGGATGCCTAGTCCTGGCAATTCTACATGGGTCTGCATGAGTCTATTACCCACAAGCAGCTAGAAGACACTATACTGACCACCTTACCTACAATAGTCCTTTACACAATTTTTACTACAGACTCTGTACTTGTCATTTTTAACATGCACTTCAAAATAAGAATGAATGTTACTATTATGTTATTTCCATCTGACCCTAAGGGGCTATGAGAGCAAGGATGATATCTTGTCTACTGTTCAATACTCAAATACAGTTCTGAAGGAGTAGAAAGTCTAAAAAGTTTGTTGAATGAGGAAGTTTTTAAAAGAACAGATCCTAACTTCAATTTCTGGTCTGTTGTTTTTGTTTATAATCTGGTCACCCCAAAGTTCCATATTACTGATGTCAAAGTTAAACAGGCAGAGACTTATTCAAGACCATCACAACAGAAAAGGGGCCAGGACTCTGTCTGAACTCAATTCAACAGAAAGCTTAAGATATTTTAAGAGTAGGAAAACTCTCAGGTCAGTTGTTTACCCAAAGGAAATTCCGACTCTTTTTGACCTCATGCACTGGAGCCCACCTGGCTCCTCTGTCCATGGGATTTTCCAGGCAAGGATACTTGGGTGGGTTGCCATTTCCTTCTTAAGGGGATTTTCCCAACGCAGGGGTTGAATCCGGGTCTCCTGCACTGCAGGCGGATGCTTTACCATCTGAGCTACTAGGGAAGCCTTCACAAAGGAAAAGTAAAATTTCTCTTAAGCTTCGTGACGGGAGGCAGTTTTACAACTTGAAACAAAGCGCCTGCCTAACTTAGGCTTCTATGCTTCCAAGAAGACTGGGAGATAGGGGTGCTGTCTCCTTTTCTGACATTTTAAAAGGATGACTCCTAGTTCAAGAAACACAGCCCTGGGTTGTAACACGGGAAAGAACTTTTAAAAAGATTTATATCCCCCAAATGCAGCAGAGAATCAATTACCAGTTACCAATACCTGTACCAATTATTGGTACAGTTAACAGTTTTCTAATGTAACGCTCTAAGGAAAGGGAGGTCAAGGACCCAGAGGCAGGAAAAAAATACCTGATAAAATGTGTACCTGAGCTGAGGGAAACGTCGAGGCGGTCTTTAATAAATGATTAGCTGTATTTATGCAGTTTTGCACCAAAAAACTCAAAGTATGAGCTTCCACTCTTTCCCGGTTTCTTCCTGCAAAGAGTTGCTGCACACTTGACACAACTCTTTTTCCTTTCTTTCTAGTGCGCCAACCTCCCTGTCTAGTAAAATGTGTACCTGAGCTGAGGTAAACGTCAAGGTGGTCTTTAATAAATGATTGGCCGTGTTTCTGCACTTTTGCACCAACGAACTCAAAAGATGAGCTTCCAGTCTCTCCTGGTTTCTTCCTGCAAAGAGTTGCTGCACACTTGACACAACTGTTTACTTTCTTTCTAGTCACCTAACAACCCAGTCTAGTAAAATATGTACCTGAGCTGAGGGAAACGCCAAGGCAGTCTTTAATAAGTAATTGGCTGTATTTCTTCAGTTTTGCACCAACGAACTCATATTACAAGCTTCCACTCTCCTGGATTCTTCCCGCAAAGCGTTGCTGCACACTTGACACAACTCTCTTCCGGTTTGCTTTTCTTCCAGGGGGCCAACCGCAGGCTCCCTCCCCTCGACTTCCGGAAGTGAGCGGGGCGCAAATGGTCTCACGCGCCTGACGTCACGGAACGCGCCAGCCCCGGAAGGTTAGCAACCGGGAGCGTCCCTAGTAGCAGGGGGCTGCTGAGATGTACGAACTTCCGGTTGTCGACAGCAGCTGCAGCTGCCGCCTCCGCCACCTGCGGCGGGCCAGGTCTTCGCCCGGGCCTCAGTCAGCGTTTCTCCCCCGTCTCTTCAGTTAGCACGCCCATGGTCCCGCCTGGAGCCAGGGCGGCGGGCGCCGGAGCTCGCGCGCGGTGAGGGAGCCGGCCGCGGACCATGCAGCCGACGCTCTGCAGCTGCTGCCTCAGCCGCGCCCTGGCCTCGGCGCTCCTGCTGTCGCTGCTGCTGCCCGAATTGAGCGGGCCCTCCGCGGGACGGCCGCCGGCCGCGCGGGCCGCGCCCGACCCCCAGCACGCGGCGCGCGGGCCGCGCACCCGGCCGCCTCCGCCGCCCGGGCCCTCCGCAGCCCGGCCCGCGGGCCGCGCTCCGGCCTTGGAAGCCGCGGGCTCGCGGGGAGCCGAAGGCGGCAATGGCAGCACGCCCGGGGCGGGGCCGGCCGCCGACGACCCCGGCGGGAAGGCGGGGGCCGGGGGCCCGGCGGGCGGCGTCCTGGCCGTGAGCCCCGACCCCGGCGACAAGCCCATGACCCAGCGGGCCCTGACCGTGCTGATGGTGGTGAGCGGCGCAGTGCTGGTGTACTTCGTCGTCAGGACGGTCAGGTGAGGCGAAGCCTCCGCGAGCCTCCCCGGCAGGCCTGAGGCGCGCTTAGCTGCCGACCTCCTCCCACCCCCTCAGTCACGATGCCTGCTGAGTGAGATTGTGACGAGGACGGTCTTGAAAGCCTGTGGTACCTTTGGGAGTGTTCAGACCGCCAGGTCCCTGCTGCCTCCCTTTTCATGTGTAAACTATCAATTAGCACCGAACCTCTATATCAATATTTATTTGAGTAAATTGATAGTAATGCAGAATGATCTTTAAGGATGATTTATTTTATAAAATGTAAAAAAGAAGTTCTTTTAACAGCAGTTTCCTGCTGTTGACTTTTAACTTGCCACCATCGATTGTACCTTATGAAGTTTCTTGCTTTCCACCTTTTCTGGACCTGGAAACTTGACAACTGCGTAGGTTCAATCATTGTTAGAGTCCCCATTAGAAACAGCTAGCATTCATTTTGCATGACACTAAATAATGGACATGAGTTTGAGTAAACTCCGGGAGTTGGTGATGGACAGGGAGGCCTGGCGTGCTGCAGTCCATGGGGTCGCAAAGAGTCTGAGCGACTGAACTGAAATAATATGGTGTGAAATATTACCAATTTCTTGATAAGGTGGAAAACTGATACCTATGCAGCAAAGGAAAAATAATGTCATAAATATGATCCCGTTATAATGTTGGAGAGTATGTTTCATATCTTAACAACTATATATGATTTTAACTTTACAAAATTTGGATTAGTAAATGGATATACTTACTTTTTTTAAACTTCCAAAAAGCTTTTCTAAAATGAATTCATCTGTAAATAATTCTAAGTCATTTAGAAGCTTAAAGTTACAAATGAATAGTTTTTTGAGCTTATTCTTAATATAGAATGTTAGATTAGAGAATTACTTAAATTTCAGATTTGTTACAAATATGGACACTTAAACGACATCTTTCACTTTACCTAGGATAAAACTAACCTAGGAGAATAAAGTGATGTCCCACGATATATAATAATCATCACTGATTGTACAGTCCATCATTTGCTTTGTTTGAATTTTTTTCGGTGATGTTTGTGTCCAAATCTGTGATCAGCCTTTTGATTAAATCAGGTCCTTACAGTGTACGAGGTAATGAATAAGTAAATGACTATCACTTATTTTTCTACTCCCTTTAATGCCTTATCAAGTAGAAAAGGAATTATATAGGTCAATTAGTGATATTTTATATTGTGGTAAGTAACTTCCACTTGATACGTCCTATTGTTACAGAAGTAAAGTTATTTTATGGCATGAATCATGGTATTATAACATGCCAGCTATGTAATGAGACCGATTTGGAAAAGTCATGATAAAGCCTCTTGAGTTGGGGACCACCTCTGAAGAGCTGAAATGCAGAGCTAAGAACTCACTGTTAGAAGAAGCCAAGAGAAGAGCTAAGGAAGCACTAGGTAGTTCCCTCCTATTTACTGCGGTAGAGGTAGTTGTGTGGGAATGTACTGGTTTGTTCTCCAAATTATTTCACTTTTTTTCTCCCCTATAACTGCCTACCTTCAACCATTTCATATTTTTCTTTAAATGGATGTACTTAAAGTTTCCTTTTAAACATATCTGTTTATTATTTTGTGAGTGGAAAACATTATTTAAACGAACATTTCTTGGCTTAAATAACTAACTGAGAAAGTACAGCATAACAGGGAACCCTGGAGGGTGGTAGGGTTCTGTGAGACCTGTTCAGGTATCTGCAATATTGAAACTATTTTCAAAATAATACATTCTCTTATAAGTTTATGACTTCCCTGGTGGCTTAGACAGTAAAGCATCTGCCTACAATGCCGGAGACCTGGGTTCAGTCCCTGAGTTGGGAAGATCTCCTGGAGAAGGAAATGGCAACCCACTCCAGTATTCATGTCTGGAAAATCCCATGGACGGAGGAGCCTGGTAGGCTACAGCCCATGGGGTCGCAAAGAGTCAGATATGACTGAGTGACTTCACTATAAGTTTGTAGGACCCAAGAAGTTTATTGATAATAGTTTCAAATTCCACAGTGCAGCTAACTCATAAGAAACTACCTCTTGTCGTGTTTTGGTGTTCTATCAAAAAAAAAAAAAAACGTTAACACCAGAATCTGAAAAGCTATTAAAATGTACCTCCATTTTCCAAGCTCACATCTACTGTACCTGGATTTTCTTCATATCCTTCAACTAGACAACGCATAGCAAATGATTGAAGGCTGAAGCAGATATGAAAATCTAGCAGTTTTCTATTTTTCTAATTTCTCTCTTTTCATTCTATCTCGTTCTCTCTATTTAAGCCAGACATTAACAAGATTTGAAAAAAAAACCTAAATCTGTGCCATTTTTCACCTTTGTTGGTTTTCTTTTTGACAATATATTTTTCACAAAAAGCTATGTTAATCTGTAGTGGATTTATTATAATTTTAAAAAGCAAATGGTATTTAAAATTTTCATAGGTTTAATATATTAAGAATTGATATTTATAATCCACATAATTATAAGCAATTCAGGGTCTTAAATAATTTTTAAGAATGTAAAGCAATTTTAAGATCAAATGCTTGAAAATCACTGGTGGAAACATTATTTGAGCTGCCATAGTATTGGTTTACAAAACCCAGCAAATCCAGGCCCACCTTTTATTAAAGAGAAAGCTAGAAAATGTTCATGAGGTGTTACAGGCATATAACCACCAAACTGAAACTTTCTTCTTGATATGAAAAAAATATTAGAAGAAAATTGAGCAGTAATTATTCTTCTCAACATGTAATTGTTATTTAATGCTGTATATTTCCCATATAGCATTGGAGTACCCTAAGTGTTGTTTCATACACAAAATAAATGATGAGTCTGATGATTGATCTTTTTTTATTTTGCTTTTACCTTATTTTTAATCTTAACATAAATATTTCTTGCCATGGATTTTCCATCTTCATTTCTGTAAAGCTTATAAGCATGCAGTCTTTTCAGTCTGATTCTATTGGATGAGTCACTAACATTGTCTGTTAACAGCAAAATTCTGAATCTATGGCTAAGAAAAATTAGACTCTTTAACTAGCATCTAGTACATTCATTCAGGCCAACTCCTAAATATAGTAGGCCACCTGATCTCCAACTTGATTGATGCTAACAATGTCTGGGCAATGTTCAGAACTCATTCTTTTTGCTTCCAGATTATGAAAATCATTTATTTTGATGAATATCCATTTTGACTCTCCACTTCCAAAATAGGTGTGGCAACACAGCAGCATTATTTATTTGTGCCAACAGGGAAGAATGGGCCAAAAATCATCCTTTCGTTAACTGATATGAGAAAACACTGAGAATATTTTGCTTGTAAAGTACTTGAACTCCATAAAACTTCCATACTGTTTTTAATCTAATTCAGTTATTAAGAATGTGTAACTAAAAGTAACTTCCCCTCAGAGTCTAGAACTATTCCAAAGAAAAATTAGATTCTCTCTGTAGAAATTGTAATATATTTATAGAAGGAATAAAATAGGCTTCCTAAGATTAGTATATAGTCTTTATGAAAAGAGACTCATTGTATGTCTTATTCTCTATTATATCTGCAGTGCTGAACATTATGTACAAAATGTGGTAGGCACTGGGTAAGCAGTTGCCTAATATGTGAGCATTCTTGGTTCTTAATCAGGGATCAGTGTGGGTCTAGGGAAGACTCAAAAACCTCAGAACAAAGGCTATTTGCAAATCATTATTTAGCTAAGGCTAAGTACAGTGTTTGCATTCAGGCATTAACTAAATGAACTGGGTTTGATTACACTGAGAAATGTTTGGGTAGGGAAAACAGTTATTTTATTAGACTTTTCAAAGGAAATAACATTTTCCATCTCCTGTGTATTTTTCCTTTAACACTTCCTTCCAATATTAAAGGAATATTAGGTTACTACTTCTATTAGTTACTATTTTAATTAAACACATAGAATGACCCCAGCTAACTTAAACTAAAGGGGATTTCCTGGAAGAATATTGAGATCTCAGAAAGTCAAAATGCAACAATTAGAACCGGACATGGAACAACAGACTGGTTCAAAATTGGGAAAGGATTATGTCAAGGCTGTATATTGTCACCCTGCTTATTTAACTTATATGCAGAGTACATTAGGCAAAATACTGAATCACAAGCTGGAATCAAGATTGCCGAGAGAAATGTCAATAACCTCAGATATGCCGATGACACGCCCTTATGGCAGAAAGTAAAGAGGAACTAAAGAGCCTCTTGACGAAGTTGAAAGAGAAGAGTGAAAAAGCTGGCTTAAAACTCAACATTCCAAAAACTAAGATCATGGTATCCAGTTCCATCACTCCATGGCAAATAGATGGGGAAACAGTGAGAGACTTTTATTTTCTTGGGCTCCGTAATCACTGCAGATGGTGATTGCAGCCATGAAATTATGAGACATCTGCTCCTTAGAAGAAAAGCTATGACAAACCTAGACAGTATATTAAAAAGCAGAGACATAGGTCTCTGCTAGTCTGTCTGTCTAGACAAAGGTCTGTCTAGTCAAAGCTATGGCTTTTCCAGTGGTTATATATGGCTGTGACAGTGGACCATAAAGAAGGCTGAGCACCTAAGAATTGATGCTTTTGAACTGTGGTGTTGGAGAAGACTCTTGAGAGTCCCTTGGACTTCAAGAAGATCAACCTGTCCATCCTAAAGAAAAACATTCCTAAATATTCTGTGGAGGGACTGATGTTGAAGCTGAACCTCCAATACTTTGGCCACCTGATGTGAAGAGCTGACTCATCAGAAAAGACATTGATGCTGGGAAAGATTGAAGGCAGGAGAAGAAGGGGACGACAGAAGATGAGACGGTTGGATGGCATCACTGACACAATGGACATGAGTTTGAGCAAACTCTGAGAGATAGTGAAGGACAGGGAGGCCTGGTGTGCTGCAGTCCATGAGGTCGCAAAAGAGTCAGACACAAATGAGGAACTGAAAAACAACAAAGTCAAAGAGCAACTGGAGATTCACAGAAACTAAGTCAGTTTAGGAGAGAAGACACTAAAATACCACAGAGGTTTCTTGGCAGGAACAGTCTACTGTGAAGGTATGCAGTAGTTTTCAGTCTCTTTGTCCCTCAGTTTAGGGGTCAAATTCCACAGAAGGACAGGTGAATTAAGTCCTGGGAAAGAAGGGCCTGGTTTAGCTGCAGTCCATGTGGTTGCTTTGGACAAGACTAAGCAACTAAGCAACAACAACAGGGCTGGGATAAGTTGCTGTCTAAGCAAAATCATGGTTCTGTTAAGGCAGAAGTTTCCTTCAGGATAAATAAAAAGCCAGTAACTGTTGCAGTGTTCAAAACTAAGAAATGGCCTAACCAGAAGTACATAAATGTACTTGTTATTGCTAGTAGCTACCAAGTTCTTACTTTTTAACCAGGAGAGGATGAACCAGAAAATGCAATTCACTTAAAACAATATATCCAGTCTAGTATAATGTAAGATGATTGTGTTAGGGATCAGAGGACTGGTAGCTAACTTTGGACCTTGGTTAAAATTACTTTGAATCATATAGGAAGACAATACAGCCTAATGTTTAAGAACCCAGACTTGGGAATAAAATTGCTTGATCATTTGCTCTACTATTTACGGTCCCAAATTTAATTTTTTCTAAGGTCTGACTTTCTATGTTTAGAATAAGGATACTTAAAGGCTTGTGGTGAGGATTACCTCAGGTAGTGCTTATAAGCTTCTTACCTCAATTGCCTGACTTATATGCACACCCAGGAAATAGTAATTATTTTTAGTGAATTCTTTTTGTATCTGCAATTTCAATTGTAATATTTTGGTGGGGGTGTTCATGGTATTTTCTAAAATCGCCCCCATAGCATACTCTTAAATGAACTCTGAAACTGTAATCTGCAAGAGGTTAGGTCTGACAAGGCTAGAGATGGGGTGGGGGCAAGGAGAAAAAAGAATGGGAAATAAAGATGTGAGAAATTTCAGATAAAATGATTTTTGCTATATGCTGTATACTCTGTTGTCATGGACAACTGAAATTGTGGCTCACCAATTTTTATTTAGCTATGTCTCAGTGCAAAAACAAAATGAGTTCCAAAAATCATTGTTGGTCACTAATTCACCTTTTTGCCCCAAACAACTCAAGGCAAATTTTATATCATTAGTTGTACCTTTATTGAAATTTACTCAGCTTTATCATTGTACCTGATCACATAGGAGAGTGTATGTATATAAAATATCCATTAAATACTACATTCCTCAGTCTAGTTTTGAATGATAAATAGAAGAAATTACTTAATAATATCCTACAGGCATTCGGTTGAAACAGGAAAATCAGATCAGTGCAGCAAGTTACAGCAAGTTACATGATTGCTTGTCTCCCTTTCACAGAGTAGTAAAACGAAATGGTGTTTTATTCTGTTGTGTTTATTTTATGTGGCATCATACATTTTTACATAAAACTTTATCAACCTTACTTTAGTACTTTAGCTTTATTTTTCTACTGTAGTTTTTACATGTTTTTTAAACAGAAATGATTCTTAGCAACCTGAGTGTAATGAAACATTGAGGAATCTGCATTCAGTTGAAACAACTATTTGAATAATAACTTGAATATCTAGGAGGTATCTGATCATGATCATTTACCTGTGATTGCCGTGTGATAAAGGAATATAATTCAATAGCATGAACCATACTGCTACTTTCTTTTGCTTTCTTAGGCTTACATATTTTCCTCTCTACGCATTTAAAGTTCCATTTTTTAAGACCCAACAAAATTTGTTTTCAGATTGCAATATGCATTTATTCTGTCTGGTAAAATAATGTATACATATATAATGCTATATATGTAATTATTAACATACATAGACAAGTTTGAGCATCGCGAGCTTAATGAAAATAGTAATTTGTGGAGAGAACGACAGCTGTTAAAATTGCATGAATTTTAAATCCTCCTGTACTCTTTTGTTCAAAAATAATATACAGTGCATATTATTAGAAGTAGCCTTTTACTTAAGATTTCAATACATTTTTATATGTATTATATTTTACATTTAATGTTTATTAATATTTTAAGTAGATGGTCCCTTGAATCAGCCCAATATTAAGGCTTCATAAGTGTTCCTGGCTTTCCCTGAGGACAGGAAAAAAAAAAAATCACTGCATATGGATGTATTGTATTTGATGTTTTTATGGCCATAAAGCTGCCATGACCATGTGGCCATTATTGCATATATCTTTGGACTTAGGAAAGATATTCTTAGGGGAGTCTCATTTTAAGTTTAAATTCTATTTTACAATATGTAGTTGTTGTTTTTTTTAATTTGACTTATTCTTGGGTGAATTAGTAACATTTCCTAAAATACAAAATTTATTTTAATTGAATGGCATTCCCCAATTTATTTTGTGCCAAAGAGTGTACTCTCTTTGCATATGAAATAGGTTCTTATCAAATAGCTTGGATTCATGTTCAGAAGGTAACATTTATATACGTTAAAAGACAGTAGAAGCTAGAATAAATAATAAAGTGTTCATAGCAATGCAGTCAAATGTTTACATTTTACACAGAAAGAGAAAAATAGCATTATTGGGCAGATTAGGTTATCCACTCATTGAAAGATTGGGAAATCATTCAAGGAATGATGATGACCTTGGAAATGGAGAAGAATGTCAGCTGAGATAATTATTAAAAGTCCTTAAGATCAACGTTCATATCATTTCCTTTTTAAAGACTTGCTAAGGTATCCTATGACTGATGATGGCCTGGTTATTAACATATTGACAATTGAATGACCTGGAAGAATCTAGTTTATTTCCAAAAATAATTTCACATGGCTGAAACTGCAAGAATGTTTGGAAGGCCATATGATTTAGAAAATTGAACAACAGACTGGCAAATTAGAAGAGAAGAATGTAAAACCTTGAGTATTCTTAACTCATTCTTAAGTTTTCAGTTTTTAAAATCAAAGCAATGCATGCAAATGTCATTAAATCCTGTGGTTCCAAAGGACCAATGACTGTGCTCAGTCGCTCAGTTATGTCTGGCTCTTTGCAACCCCATGGACTGTAGCCCACGAGGCTCCTCTGTCCATAGGATTATCGAGGCAAGAATCCTGGAGTGGGTTGCCATTTCCTACTGCAGGGGATCTTCCAGACCTAGGGATCTAATCTGTGTCTCTTGTATCTCCTGCATTGGCAGGCAGATTCTCTGCCACTGTGACCGATGGTGAACTGTAACTCCCCAAGTCCCTTGGACTACAAGGAGATCCAACCAGTCCATCCTAAAGGAGATCAGTCCTGGGTGTTCATTGGAAGGACTGATGTTGATGCTGAAACTCCAATACTTTGGCCACCCGATGTGAAGATATGACTCACTGGGAAAGATTGAGGGCAGGAGGAGAAGGGGATGACAGAGGATGAGATGGTTAGATGGCATCATTGACTTGATGGACATGGGTTTGGGTGGACTCCAGGAGTTGGTGATGGACAGGGAGGCCTGGCGTACTGCGGTTCGGTTCAGTTCAGTCTCTAAGTCATGTCCGACTCTTGCTACCCCAGGAACCTCAACACGCCAGGCCTCCCTGTCTGTCACCAACTCTCGGAGTCCACCTAAACCCATGTCCATCGAGTCGGTGATGCCATCCAGCCATCTCATCCTCTGTCGTCCCCTTCTCCTCCTGCCCTCAATCTTTCCCAGTGAGTCATGTCTTCGCATCGGGTGGCCAAAGTATTGGAGTTTCAGCCTCAACTCTGGGGTTCATGGCGTCGCAGAGCCAGACACGACTGAGTGACTGAACTGAACTAAACTGATGGATCAAGTAAGAAGCTTTTAAAAACACCCTAGGTGATTCTGATTAGATGCAGCCAAGATTGTAAGCTACCCAGCCTAGAATTTGAATGCATGTATGCATATAGTTTCTTAGAGGGGCCGAAAGTTAAGAAGTAAGAAGGCCTAGAGGAGATGGGAGAAAGGCTAGAATAGAAGGCCTCAGTAAAATTATTGGACCAGAACAAAGATTTAAGAGATTATCTGTCAACATTATCAGCTGACAGAGAAGAAAGTGTTTCAGTCAGAAGTAGTGATGGCACAGAGACATAAAGGAGTAGATTTTGTTTAAAAAGTAATCTAAAATAAATAAATAATCTTAAATGGTTAACTGGTTGCATTTCTGAAATGTGGCCATTCTGATACTGAACACCTTCAGTGTAACAAACTGGAATAATTTATTTTTAATTTACAAATAAGTATAAAATAAAAATCACCCATACTGCACATAGAAATAATTTTTATTCATTAATATTTTCTATTTAATAGGATGAGAAGAAGAAACCGAAAGACTAGGAGATACGGGGTTTTGGACACTAACATAGAAAACATGGAATTGACACCCTTAGAGCAAGATGATGAGGAGGAGGATAACACATTGTTTGATGCCAATCATCCTCGAAGGTAAGTGTTGAGCAGTTTAAAGTTTAAATTTCTTTTAACAGTTTTTATCCTAAATGATGAGTTTTAGGTTCTGTTTAATGAAGTTTTTTGTGCTACCCAACCAGTAGCTCACATTCGCTTTGCTTTGCTAAAATCATTGTGTACGATATAATACCATCCCCCAAAGAAGTCGTTACTGCAGGTCTCCTTGTGGAGCCTCCTTCCTTTTTGCTGCTGCATGAAGATAATCCTCTGTGTGTGTGTGTGCATGTGGCGGGGGCGGGGAGGTTCTAGGAGGTGTAGAGGGAGATTAGTGAACTTGATTTTCCTTTTCATTCTGAAAATATTTTGGTTTTAGTCTTTGTTACTTTATTTGTAATCAGCGTTTTTGGCAAAATTGTGGGGCTAATGGTCAGCGGTCTGATACTGTGGCTCTTATGTCTGTTCTTATATCTGTTCTCACTGAGTTACGAGCTTTCCTAAAAGGTTTGGATAAACAGAATAACATGGATATAGTCTAGTTTCAGTGCAGATGCCATGAGGAAGGGAAGCAGTAAAGTTTCCACTCAATAGGGAAGGCCATGTTGGAATAGACGAGGCATTATTCGGGTGAAGAAACACCAGCATCCAGAGTGAGGTACATATATAGAAAGAGTGATAGAAATCTGGGGTTTGAAAAAAGACTCAACAAAAATTGGATTATTAACTCAAGTATATATGAGCTGTGATGATGTGGGGACGTAACTGAACGACTGAGCACACTCATTGGTCCTTTGGAACCACAGGATTTAATAACATTTGCATGTATTGCTTTGATTTTAAAAACTGAAAACTTAAGAATGAGTTAATACTACTCAGCTTTTGGGTGCTGGTAATTAATTCACTTAATAAAAATATATTCATAAGATGCCATAGTAATAGTAGAGTCTAGATTTATAAGTATGAGCCAAACAACTGTATTTGCTCATTAGCAATTCTGTATCTTAGTGAAAATAAACATGAATAAAATACATTAAAATGTATTTATTTAGAACATTCTAAGGTTTATTCAGAACATTCAGATATACCCCCTGAAAAGCCCTTATATTGGCTATAAAGTACTGTACATTTCTCATTAAGTCTAATATTACGAGTTATTAACTGTTTGCTTAGGTCAGATGAAGTTGCTCACATGCATTTAGGAGCCATTGTGTGTAACAGATACTTATCTTTACATACTAGCATGACAGTTAAGAGTCATTTTGAAATACTGTTGGGAACTGAGAATGAGCAAACAGCTCCTCTTTTCTCTCCTCTTGGGCTCACCCTACAGAAGGTGCTCACTGAGTAGGATTGGGGGGCAGAGTCTCACTTTTTGTATAATTATTTTCTTTTAATCTTCTGCAAAGTTTTTAATATATTTTAAAAGTGTAGTATTTGTCATGTTTTAAAAACTTAAGTGCATATGAGGTACCTCTCTCTGCACAAACACAGAAAGGGAACACAGAAAAGGAAGTTGTTGACTTAGGAAGTCAAGGTTGTTTCCAAAGAGGAACTGAACTTGAAGCCTAGCTTGTCTATTTCTAGTCTGCTTGACTCAAGACAAAGGTTGTTACAGTCAGCAACAACAACCCAGAGTCTGTAGTTGTGACAGATGATAGTTTATTCAGAAAGTGAGCACCAGAAAATGTCTAGAATGCATTCTGTTGTATGTGCATGTGTATTTATATGTGCAGCATGTTACATGTGGGGGTCAGCTGTGACAAGTCTTGGGATGGTGCCAGTTTTTTTGGTTGTTGTCTTTTTTTTTTTTCTTTTAAGGAGTTTGTTATCCTGCTATTGTTACTGGTACTATTTGGCTAGAGTATATATAATCAAATAATCAGATGTGTGTTGAAGAATGAGACCTCTTGTCATAGTGGGAAAAGTGGCCTAGGAGAGATCAAGAGGGGCAGAAGCAGGGAAGGTGGGAGGGATATAAGAAGGCAAGAGTTTCCATGAGATGTCGTCACCCACAGTCATCTCTTACTCTGCGTCTTACCTCATCACAGGCCTCTCTCTCCTATCTATCTTCCGTATACCCGTTTTCATGAAGCTTGCATTCTCTCAGGGAGCTAAACATGAGTCAGAGTTACAGAAACAGAGAAAGAGGAAGAGTAGGATGATGTGGGGATGTATAGTAGGGTCGCAGAAACGAATGATCCAGAAAAACCTCTTGGAAGTGACAGGTAAATTGAGACTTGAAACATGAAAAAAAATTAGCTAAGTGAAGGGTGGCTAGAGGGGCTGGAGTTGGAGAGAGAGCTACAGTCACAGAGAATCAGAAGCAACAGAGTAAAGTATTTTCAGGGAACTGAAAGAAGTGTATACTATATTAGTATGTATGAAAGAAATGAATGGGTGAATGAATGATTTTTGAGCTTTGAATGTAAAAGGCAGAACAATAAATTAGAAGGCAGATTGTGATCCATGTTAAATCAGTTACAAATTATTCTACAGGTTGCAAAAAGCCACTTGGAAAATTTTAAGACAGGGAAAACATAATGAAAGCTGTATTTTGAAGATAACTGTGCATAAATTGGAGGAAGATTATGATAAACAGCAAGGGGACCAGGAAAATGATCAGTTAGATGGTACACATATATTGGAGGAGTAGAGACTTCTTGGAGAAGTAAGGGAACCAGGAAGAAGATCAGTTAGATGGTATACATACATTGGAGAAGCTGAGACTTCGCTGATGGTACAGCAGTTAAGACTCCACCCTCCCAATACAGGGGAGCCTATGTTCAAGCCCTGTTCAGAGAACTAAACCCTATATGCCACAATAAAGACCTGGAGTGGCCATGTAAATTAAAATATATATATATATATATATTTGGTTTTTTTAGAAAAGAGAAATAGAGTGGAGTGAATTATTCAAGAGGCTTTGAAAGATATTGTCAACAGGATTTAAGTATTCTGTTTAGAAGGTGAAGGATAGAGAAATGGAAATACTCGATTGGCCAAGATGTTTGTTCAGGCCGAACAAAAAACCCAATAATAATGGAGATGCAAGTTTTGGGAATAATGATAATTATCAATGATGATTGATAATGAAATAAGCTTAAATTTCTTAATGTTGTGATACCATTTACTTAAAAGACTTGGGAGAAACTTATGCATATGTCTGGATTAAGTAAGGAGGACTGCATGTCATTAAGTGTGCTTGTGAGCTGTGTTTGGCCGCGCAGTCGAGTCTGACTCTTTGCCACCCCGTGGACGGCAGCCCACCAGGCTCCTCTCTCCATGGGATTCTCCAGGCAAGAACACTGGAGTGGGTTTCCATGCCCTCCTCCAGGGGATCTCCCCAACCCAGGGGTTGAACCCAGGCCTCCCACATTGCAGGCTGATTCTTATCATCTAAGCCTCATCCGTCCAATAAATCAGTGATACAGCAACTAGTTCATACAGCAATTTTTTAATGCTTGGCACTAGTTTAGGGGCTTGGGTCACATTAAAGCAACAAAACAGAAAAGAAAAATGTTAAATATCCTGACTTTGTAAAGCTTACCTTCCAGTGGAGAATAGGTGAGATTTGAGGACTGACATTTCATTTTCATTTTTTACTTTTCATTTTATATATTTCTATGTTGTTGGATTTTTTTCTTCAAAGAGCCTGTGTACATGCATTACTTAATTCCCCCCCCACCTTAGGAATAATTTCAATTCTATAGAAAAGTTACAGGAATAAAAATATTACAAAAGTACCCTAAACTTTTAATCTGGAGACACCTATCTTTAACACCACTTCATTTGTTCTCTTATGTTCTCTCTTTCCTAGTCATCATGATACAGAAGAATGCATCCCTCTCATTTTTTTTTCCTCTCATTTTATATATAAGTGATTTTCTGATATTTCCTCATTATTAGATTCAGAGTTTGTATTCTTGGTGGAAATACTCCATACATCTTTCTCCATCCTTTTCAGGACATCCTTATCTGCAGACACACAGTGCTCACCTGTCCTTCAGTAGCAGTGGTAATTGTGATGTACCTCTTCAAAATTTTGTCTAATTTTCCAATATGTGCTTTTCTTCCCCCTTGCAGCTACTACAAAGGCATTTTAGAATCATACAGTATTCTGCTTCTCATCAAAATTTCCCCTGAGATTTAGTACCCATTTGTCATTATTCTTGCCTGATTTAATCTTCACCATGATAGTTGTAAAATTGTGATTTTCCAACTTCAACATTTCCTCCATATTTACCGTTTAGCACTGACATGTACTGTTAGCAAGAGCTTATCCTTGTTTCTTCTCTATCTATCTATATATCTGTCTATCAGTGGCAACCCACTCCAGTACTCTTGCCTGGAAAATCCCATGGACGGAGGAACCTGGTAGGTTATAATCCATGGGGTCGCAAACAGTCGGAGATGACTGAGCAACTTCACACTACGCTACACTACTACTGTCTATCTTATTGACTGTAAAAGTTCATGGTTTTCTCTTTCTTCGAAGGTTTATAATTCATTGATGTAGTTGCCAGTGGAGGCTTATTCCAGCTGACTTCTGTGCCCCTGTGACTTGCTCCCATTTTTTTTTTAAGAATTTCCTTACATTCTGGCCTAACAAGGCGTTCCAGGCTCGTTTTGTATCTGCACCAGCCGTGGAATCAGCCATTTCTCAAAGGAACTCTGGTTCCTTTGGGTACTAGCTGAGCTCTTTGCTACCAGATGTCCTTCAGCAGACAATTCTATGAATGTATATATAACACACACACACATATGTGCCCTTATACATGCATGAGTATATGTGTGTGCACATACTTAGTCGTGTCCGAGTTTTTGTGACCCCATGGACTGTAACCCACCAGGCTTTTCTATCCATGAAATTTTCCAGGCAAGAACGCTAGAGTGGGTTGCATTTCTTGCTCCAATATCCATGCATATTTGCATATATGTGCATACTTTATATACTATTACTTCACGCCTCCCATTCTGCCATTGAGGTCTGTCCCCACTGGGTTCTTTCTTGCTTTCTTCCTTTTCCATAGTGACATTTTTCTTGTTCATTGTGTTAAGAATGACTTCCAGCAACATCCTGGCTCCCAACAACATCAACACATTTACTTACTGCTCAATCTTATAATAAAACTAATACCGTGTCAGAATCACTTTGCATATGCAGTAGACAAATGAACTACTAAGAGTTTAGGATTTGTTTGCAGTTTTTTCCTCACAACCTCATCCTGCCCAAAACTGAGGGTAGTCAGATATTATAAGTGATTTGGCTTAGTTCTTTTTTTTTCTCCCTTTTCAGTGTTTTCTCCCTTTAAGTCATTTGTTTGCTTCTGTTCTAGATTTTTTTCTGCCTTTCCCATCTTTATTGTTTTGTTTTGTTTTGTTTTGAAAACAACTAGCATGCCTCCAAAAGTAAAACTATACCAGAAAATTTTAAGAATACATACCCACTCTCTCTAGGATACACTCAAGAGAAGTACTGCTCTCTTGATCCCTTCCACAGTTCTTCCCTCCTCACCCATTGTAGATGGTCAGTTTCATTATTTTCTTGTTGGTCCTCTGTGATTCTTTGATGAAAGTTGGTTGGAATATGTATTTCTTACCTTTCTCTCTCTTACACAAGATGTAGCCTATAGTTTATATACTTTTATATTTTTTGGTTGCACTTAATACTGAGTCATGCTATGTAAGTTCATAGAGATGTTCTTTTTCACAGCAGTGTAGTGCTCCACAAGGTGTATGTATCATGGTTTATTGAGTCAGTTGCCTATACTTTCATGTTTGGGTAGTTTCCATTCAATTATTTTGCAGTTACAAGTTATCCAGAAGTGAATGACCCTGCACATAGATATTTTTGTATTGTTGGAGGTGTATGTTCAGGGTAAATTTGTCAAAGGGTGTGGAGTCAGTTTTAACCATGAATATTGGAGGTGCCTGTGATATCCTAGAGGACGTAATAAATTGGATGAATTCATCTCTTCATTAAAAGCAATGATAAACTGCCATGTATCCCAAAGCACTCCACTAAGCTCCAGGGATAGTGGTGAACAAAAATGGATAAAATAGCCAGCCTCATGCAGGTAACAACAGATATACTTCCATAGGCCAGGAATAAAGAACAAGTGTGAGCTAGAGTTGGGATTCCTGATTATTATTTTTCAGCCTTGCTAAAACCAGAGGAAAGACTCTTCTCTAGGCCTAACCTGCTTTTGTACCTTTTGAAGTGAGCAATGAGATGGATGCGTACTTCAGGGTGCCAAGAAGCAAAGGCTATTTTTTTTTCTCCTTTTATTTTCTTCTTCAAACAATGTTAAATAATACCTACACTGATTTTAGATACCTGCTGTGATTTTTTTTTTTTCCAAAGTCTGTGCACACATGGATCTCTTTCTGTCTCTCACTTTGAGGAAGGTAGACTCATTTCTTTTCTCCTACTGGACAGAAGTTTCAAAAACATGTAGGTAGAGGTGTGTTTGTATTTCTGTTACCTTCTGTAACATAGATATTATTTTCTGATGAGATATAGAGTAAAAACTCTGTTACTTCATTTGAGGTAGATTCAATAGGTAGGACTTTCTCTGGGTTTCAAAAGTTGGTGCATGCATGCATGCTCAGTTGCTTCAGTTGTGCCCAACTCTTTTTGATACTATGGGACTATAGCCTGCCAGGCTTCTCTATAGTCAGCCAGAATCCATGAGATTCTCCAGGCAGCAATGCCTGGAGTAGAGTGGTATGCCCTCCTCCAGGGGATCTTCCCAACCCAGGAGTCAAACCCACATACCTATGTCTCCTGCATTGCAGGCAGATTCTTTACCCACTGAGTCACCTGGGAAGCCCTCCAGTGTTGGTGTCAGATATTAAACATGCATTATGCCATCAATTTATTCAACATTTCCAATTTCTCTCATGGAAAAAATGAACTGGTCTCCTTCAACTTACCATAGAGTTATATATGTCTGGACAAAGCCATCATAAGTTGACAATATCATAAATTGAAGATGCATTTAATACACCTAACCTGAATGTCAGCATTTAGCATAGCCTACCTTAAACATGCTTAGAGCACTTATATTAGCCAGAGCACTGCTATTAGCCTATAGTTAGGCAAAATCATCTAACGCAAATCCATTTTATAGTGAAGTGGTGAATGTCACATGTAATTTGTTGAATACTACACTTAAAGTTTGGTTGTATGAGTACAGAGTGAAGTGTATCATTTGTTTACCTTCATGATCTCATGGCTGACTGGGAACCGTGGTTCCCTGCCACTGCCCAGCATCACAAAGGAGATCATGGTAGCCTGAGAAAAGATCTTGTTGGATCATCTTTAATTCAAAATTGGGAGTGTGGTTTCAACTGAATCCATATTGTTTTCACATCATCATAAAATCAAAGATTGGTTAAGTCAAACTGTCCTAAGTGGGGACTCTTCTGTATAGATCCCATTGTGACTCACTTTAGTAACAGCTGATAATCATGGTTAATGCCATGATTAATGCATTATTTTTAAAGGGAAAAATCAACACTTATATGGAGTGTATCACAAGGTCTTTGTAGACCCTCAAAGAGGATTTTTACCAAGGGCTTCCCAGAGCAGTCATATAAATGGTAGAAAATCCAAGGGAATGAATGGTAGTGGTAGAGAGAATGTCTTCAGAGGGATAAGATCAGGCACGGATCCTGTCACTGAGCCAGGAGGAAAACTGGAGGGAATAGAGTAGCAGAACTATAATAGGTATAATTATAATAATCACTTAATAGTAAACGCCTACCTTAATGTAGGATGTACCAGATGCTCTACTAAGCTCCTTACATACACGATGAATTCATCGAGACTGTCTTGCAAAGTAGTTTGTATTGCTTTCACTTTAAAGATAGGAAAACTGAGGCCCGGAGAGTTTAAATAATCTAGGCTCCTCTTCCTACTGCAATCCTCATTCCATTTTTAAATATTTATATGATTTATACCCATAAAGAAAATAATTCTAAAGTCTGTTCATTCTGTCCTCTATACGAGCACACAGTATTATTGTTTGTTTTTCACATGGGGACCCCTATACTTTATCTTAGTGAAAAGGCTGAGAAGCGATCAAATGGGACCCCTAAAATGAGGAATATAAATACTATTTGCCTGCTTTGTTAGTTGCAAAACAGAATCATATTAGTCTGCAGTAAAACTGCTGGTGATTCTTGTTGGAGCATCTCTTACTGATGCTTCCTTCATTGTTTAAGTGCTTTCTAAAATTGCTTCATCTTTATTTTCCAAACTCTATCTACAAAATAACAAGAAACAAGTCATTTTCAGAAAGGCAGATTAATTTCTTTACTTATGATTTAATCACAGTATGAAACTAGCCTTTTGTAGTCAATTCTTCCTGAGTGACTACAAAAGGATGTGGCTTTTATTATATCAAGATTTTAATAATGACTGTTGTTGGTGGTTAAATTTTGGAGTAATAATTTTTACTGTTTCTTTGCGTTAGATTGAACTATATGGAACTGCTACTATGTGGTTTAATCTAAATCTCCCTAGAGAAGTTTACTTTTTCATGTAATAAGGTAGATCAGGCAGGGCCAAATCCAAGAACAGTACATTAAGACTCTGGCTTCTGTTCCCCCTGATCCTCCTAATTCTGACTGTCTTCATGTGTGAGCTTCATTTTTAGACCAATAATAGGATAGTGCCAGCAGTTCCTATAATCATGCCCTGAACAGTAATTTTCAGTGAAAGTTAGGGACCGACTATCTTGTGTCTCTTTCCTTAGGAATGAGAAAAGTTTCCCCAGAAACTCTGTTTAACAGAATTTTATTTTTGTTTTTCATATCATTGGTTATGTGATCATTGCTAAATTGAACCCTGGCAAGAAAAATGAAAATACCATAATTAGTTCAGAATTATCATCTGGGGTTGAATGGATATTAGGGAGTTAACCATCATTACCACTAGGTCTGGTAATTTAAGCTTAGAGGTTAATACAATCAAATTGGGAAAACTTGTACTTATGTGGGAAAAAATAGTTCAAGCTGTTTAGTTAATATAATTTATCTTGAATTTGCTATTGTGATCCTATTATGTCTATTTGTGTATTAGACATAATTTCTTTTGGTTAGTGAAACATTTTACACAAAGGAATTATAAAACTGAACCGCATACCAGTGTTTTAACAATTGTGTAGGACATTTTAGCTCTCTCTGATAGAAATGTGATGAGAAATTAGAGACAACTATGTATTAACCAAAACTACCTTTCATTTTCTTACAAGCAATTTAGAAATAAATATTCATAACCAGTCTCAAAAATGTAGTTTTAAACATTACTTCATAACACAAAACAAGTGGAAATAATACCTTGTTATTCTGTTTGATTTCTGCTGAAGAGTAAAGTTATTATTATTATTTTATAATGCTGTGGCTCAGATGGTAAAGCGTCTGTCTACAATGCGGGAGACCCGGGTTCAACCCCTGGGTTGGGAAGATCCCCTGGAGAAGGAAATGGCAACCCACTCCAGGACTATTGCCTGGAAAATCCCATGGACGGAGGAGCCTAGTAGGCTACAGTCCATGGGGTCGTAAAGAGTCGGACACGACTGAGCAACTTCACTTTCACTTTCACACTAAAGGACATTTTGACAGTCTTGGTTGACAGCTTTTAAAATACTTTTAAAATACTTCTATCACTTCAAGGCTATTCTAGTAATTTCTGCCATGCATGTAATTTAAAAAAAACTCAAAATTTGCTTCTTAGCTCCTCTCTTCTGTATCATTAAATTTAATACTGTATTATATGTGTTGGTTACATTTGTGCTCAGTGTTACTTGGCCACAGAATATTTTCTGGTTATTAACATCAGCATAACAGAATCAGGATGTGTGTTGACCAGAAGCTCTCATTTAATAAGATCTTCTTCAAACAGTTATCAGTTTGAAAATAATCCTGATTTCTAAATCACTACTTTCAATGTGGAGCATAACATTTTATCAGAGTAAACACTTAAGGTTATTCAGAGTAAGTAGAGTATGTATAGGGATCTGTCAGAGCACTAATTTTTATTTAGGTAGAAGTTGGTATTTGAGGATGTCCAGTGTGTGTTGCTAGTAAGATAGTCTGTACCTTCTCCACTCTGGGGGAGCTGTGCTGTCTTTGTTATTATTTAAACAGGTAGTTCGGAGACGGCAATGGCCCCCCACTCCAGTACTCTCGCCTGGAAAATCCCATGGACGGAGGAGCCTGGTGGGCTGCAGTCCACGGGGTCACTAAGAGTTGGGCACGACTGAGCGACTTCACATTCGCTTTTCACTTTGATGCACTGGAGAAGGCAATGGCAACCCACTCCAGTGTTCTTGCCTGGAGAAGCCCAGAGACAGAGGAGCCTGGTGGGCTGCTGTCTATGGGGTCGCACAGAGTTGGACACAACTGAAGCGACTTAGCAGCAGTAGCAGCAGCAAACAGGTAGTTAAAGAGAATGTTTGTGTAGGGTTTAGGGATTTTTTCTGAATGTTTTAGTTTTCTGTGGACATTGAGCCTTAGAAGGAAATTTTGCCTTGCTCCAGTTATCATCTCAATGTCTTTATTGGTAAAGAACATGAAAAATTTGTATATTATTAAATGATTATATAACATTAAACACTGTTTGGTAATGCTCTTTTCTCATTTCTTGACATGGTCTAGAGGTGCCCAATTTGGTAGCCACACTAGCCTTATGTGGCTTTTCAGAAATTTGAAATTTGACTAATGTGACCCAGGAACTGAATTTTTAATTTTCAGTTCAGTTCAGTCTCTCAATCGTGTCCGACTCTTTGTGACCCCATGAGCCGCAGCACGCCAGGCCTCCCTGTCCATCACCAACTCCTGGAGTTTACCAAACTCATGTCCATGTTTTAATTTTATTGGGTTTTAACTGATTGGAGTTTTAACTTTAATTGCCAGATTGCTATTGTTTTAGACAGTACAGAGCTAGAACAAGTGTTAGACTGATCTAAAGTAATTCTGTCAAATGGAAACTCTGATAGCTGAATCACAAGTTTCTGTTCATACAACAGTTGATCTGTTTAATAAAATGCTTGCTTACTGCTTTGGTTCAGGATTGTGTTCTGCTGTGATAGTCTGGGTCGCAGACTCTCTTAAGGTATATGCTGGGCTGGATGGGCAATGCAGGCAGAGCTTGCCACCCATAAGGCTGACTTATATGGGTGGGGTCGCAGGACAGTAAAGGGACAAGGATCTCAAGTTTATGAACAAAAAGTCCTAAATGCAATTATTAAGGCATTAACCTTCCCGAGCATTCTCAGATAGTGTTCATTCTTTAAATCCCAAGACATTATATCTTCTTTAAAAAGGACCAGGGAGGAAAAAAAAAAAAAAAAAACTCCAGGAATCTGATATTTGCAAGTGTGTTTAAATGAAGGAATAGCAATATTCTTGACTACACTTGGACAGTTTTTCCTTTCCAACTTGATGTGGTTTAATAGCTGCTTTGATAGTTTAGGATTTTCTGAGTTAGCTCTTAGGTTGTCCTTGAAAATGTCTCTCTTTATATTGTATCATTGCATACTGTTTAGAGACAGAATATTCTTGAAGCTTGAAAAATACCCAAACTGAAATTTCCATAAAATGTATTATTACTACACATTTGCTTTACTTCATAGAAAAGCATGTGTAAGAATGCTTAAAATGCTTAAAATGAGATGTGCTCTCTCAAATGTTTAGGCACAGAATACAGCATTGTTAACCTTAGGTTCAATGTTACATAACAAGAACATCTCTGGAACATATTCGTCTTGCATAATTGAAACTCCATACCCTCTGAGTAGCAATTCCTCATTTCCCTCTTCCCTCAGTCCCTGGTAACCACCATTGTATTCTCTACTTCTGTTAGTTTGACGGTTTTTTACTACAAGTAGTGGAGAATCTAGAATCACAGAGACTCACAAGTTTTTCTCATATCATGGGAAGCCTGCAGAAGTTGGCCGCTGGCATCTGTTCAATGGCAGTTTGATGACAGGGTCTACATCTAGGTGGTTTTCCTAAAGCTTTATCGTAGTTATATGGCTGCTACAGTTTCAGCCATCACATCTATACCAGAAAAGAAGACAGTGAGATGCATTAACCGAAGTCACATCTGTCCTTCTGTCAGGAAATCAGAATTTCTCAGAACCTTCCCTCCTTCCAGCATAGTCACCCTACTTTGTTCACAAAAATAAATCAGTATTTTTATTAGCAAAGAGGAGATAATAGTTGTTGATCAGACAATTAAAATATGTCACTCTGACTATTCAAAGTATTTTCTGAAGGTTAAACTTGGCAGCTGGCCAGAGAGAATTGGCTTTGCAGGGGACCCTGAATGAATGCATGAATTCTGGGCAATTATTGTTCATGAGTACCAGGTTTTTTTATTAACCTTTAATATGTATTTTTTAAAAAAGCTTAAATTTACCCTCAAAATATATTGGAATTTCCTTAGCTTATAATAACATAATCATTTAGAGATCTATTGTAGATTGCTTATTATGATTTAGATAAAACAGTAAGTTGGAAAAGAGTATTACTCATTCTCATAGGTATCTCCAATGAAGTTCTATATGTTAATGATGATTATAAAGGACAACATATTAAGTTAGTAAAATCTGCATACCTTTGCTTTTGGTTGAATTAAATGCTTTCAGTTGTAATAGCTCTTATTAGCAAAAGTTCCTTAGCATCTGTGGTTTAGATTAAGTAGCAGTAAAGCCTGATGTAAGGTGTATAAAAATATTTGTGATGAAAATATAGCCTCATATTACCATAAACTAATCAATAAGGTAAGAAAATAGGCACATTTACCACATCATATAATTTATAGAAAACCTTATCTTCTGTATGGAAAATTTTTATAGCTGTATTATAAATATTAAAAGCATTTTTTTATTGTTTCATTGAATATACTTCCAGGCCTGCAGCTTCAATTAATGCTACTTTCTGAAGGTTTAGAAATAGGATCTGTTAAGCATTCTGTTCATAGAAACCATAAATAAATAATTACATTGTATACTTGTCAAAGTTGTTCATGGTACCCACGCTAGTTATGTATAAAATTCCTTTGAAAAAGTTAGAAGTATAATTTAAACAATAGTATCTGATATAATTAGTGTAGACAAAGTAACTATGTGTTTTATTAGTGCCCTTCATTATAATTTCCTTAGATTAAATAGTTTCATTATCTTCTGGCACTCCAAGTCTTTGGGGATATTTTAAAGTGTGTTTAAATTTGTTCCATATAAACATTTATAGTATTTTTTTTCTTGCAGATAAGAATGTGCCTTTTGATGAGAAAACTTCATCTTCTACAATGAAGAGCAGACTGTCTATGTTTAAGGAATAAAAAGCCACTTTATCAATGGGGGGTATTTAAGTTACATATATTATGAGAACCTTCAATTTGTTGTTACAATAGGTGTGTATCATTTGTTAGTTTTTCTCTGTATAGAAGTGCTCTTAATGGGCTCAGAGTTGTTGGGAGTAATTGTACTATAATAGAGATCTGAAAATTACTTTAAAGCAGTGTGTTTTCTGATGAGTTTCTCTTTCTTGTTTACCTTATTATTGTAAACTGTTTATGTACTAATCAGTTAACTTTATTTATATATGTGTGTGTGTGTGTGTGTATATATATATATATATATATATATATAATTTATTTTTTGGCTGGTTAAGGATTTTGTTTTTTGTTTTTTTTTTTCCTGGAACTATAAATCCCAGCAACCAACTGGTGTGTAACTACCAAGATGTATTTCCCATTTTTGTGGGGAAAAGAAGCCAAATTTATTATCTTGAGTTTGGGTTTTTTAAATAATAAAAATGTCTGTGTTGTGTGTAAAACAATAAATACTATTTAAAATTCTTTGAATGTGGTATAAACAAGATGTGTTTATACAGTAAACCCAAAGCTATAGATTTATATATTAGCGTATGTATTTTATATGATTTCTTTAAAAATCTGTCCAAAAGTTACTGTATTTTAACAACTTCCTTGTTAAATTATGACACCACGTTGATTAGATATTTCAGAAACCAGTGAATTTCAAAGCCATTTAATTTGTTTACAGTATTGTGAGAGAAGTACCAGTGAAAACATTCCCATCACGTTATGACGTAGAAGAGGAAGGAATTTTAAGTATGTGCATAGACTTTGGAGTCAGACCTAGATACAGAGACTAACCTCATTATCTCCTGAACACGTAATTAACCCTACTGAGGCTTCAGTTTTTCACATTCTAAAAACTAGAGGAGAACTGACAGGAAAAGTATGGGTCACGGACGCCTTTGCCTAGAGGGGCCATGAAGGTAATTTAAATGTGTGTGTCAGGACAGGCTAGTTGATAGAGTGGTAACAGATGGTCCCCAGATCACAGTGGGTAACAGCAAAGATTTATCTCTCACTCACACTGCCCATTTGTTATGGACGGTGATTCTGCTCTTCATGATGTTTTCTCCAGGGCCGAACTGATGAAGAAACCTCAGCTTGGAATATTGCCTCGTAGCTAAATGTCCAGATGTGGTGAACTGCATGCTAGTTCATAAGCGTCTGCCCTGAAGTCGTATATTTCATTTCCATCTACATTTTGTTCCGAAACAAACCCTGAAGCCTCTCTGGAGTTCAGCAAGGCAAGGACATAATCCACGAGCAATGAAGTAACTTGGAGTATTTGACCACTTAAAATGCCAAGTTAGTTTCTCCTGTATGCTAACTGGCTTACCACAGTGAGCCAAGTCCCCCCAATGTCAGTATATTTCTGTGTATTATGTAAACAGAGACTAAAGAGAAAATATATTTCCTCTTCTAAAGGGATCAGCCTTTGTTCAGCTCCCACTAGTAGTTATTATGAGGAACTGTTTACACAGTGTTGATAAATACTTTAATTTCCGAAAGAAACCAAGCCTCCAGGTTTTATATGAAGGTTCATCGTTTAAAAATATTATAACCAGATCATACGTAATGTTTTGTGATATTTGAAAATCATTTACTGTAGTGTCTTAGAAATAGTGTTAATTCATATAATAATTATAAACTTATTTTTGCATTAAAACTAAATGGAAGTAAGAATCAAATCTGTCAGAAAATAAGAAAACTAGCTATTAAGATAAAGAAATGATAATCTTCATACATGATCTCTAAGTTGGTGTTAAAGGGGATGTTACCAAATGTTTTAATATGTGGCAGCAGCTTTATTAGAAATACGCAGTTTCTCTAGGTTACTACTTTAAAAAGAATATCTTTTATCTGAGTATGAAATTCTGACATGTTTGTTAAAAATGCTTGTATTTGATTACTTTCATATAGTCATTCTTGTATTGCAAATCTACTATTTTAATCATCATAATAAGTTACTTTGATTAAAGTGCCAGATAGTACACCAAATTTTATTCAGCACACAATGTACATAAATTTTCATTAGATGTATAGCAATCATGGTGATAATATGGTTAGGATTTTCACCTACAAAACTAAATGCACATTGTAAAGTAGCTGGTGTTTGAAAACATGTTAGCTATTCTCCTTTCCCTTTTGTACTTCTTTTGGCTGTTTTATTAGAAAGAGCCTGACCTAAGAATTAGAGATCAGTGGAAACTGGTGTAATTGCATTCATAGCTCACGAGGGAAGTAAGTGGAGAAAAAGAACAGGTTTGGAGTAACTTGCAGATGTTACACCCTTGATCTGGAAGCCTGACCAGCCACTGCATGTGGCTGGAAAACCACATCACTTTTTGCCTGATTTCCCATAATTATTAGATATGTAAACACTACTGTGGAATCAAATCCTTGGCTTGAATACTCGACCTACACGTTGTCAGCTTCTCTCTAGTTCTGGAGTTTAGTTGTTTACCAAGGATACAATCTACTACCTTTTATTATCTATTCTGTTTTTCCTTCTTTTTTGCTATTTTAGTTGTAGTTCTGTTCATTTTTGCTTATTCAACATGGGTTTACCTAATGTACTTTTTAAAGTAAAACAGGAAAGGAAAAATAGTTTGTCTCTCTCATGTTGGAAGGTAAAAGAACTTGTAAGGAAAAGTACTGAAGGGATGAATATAGTAAAACAATCCATTTCATAAACGTGTGATAGGAATGTTTTTTTCCCTGATACTCCTTAAGCTTTCCCAGCGTTTTCAAGGATGGCATTCATAAACAGCTTTACCTTCAGTGACTTATAAGAATCCAGCAAAAATGATTCTCAGATGCTATGCTTGATAGATGCTTACTAAGATAGATGTTTGATAATTCCTTTAATTTTGCATCAGTCCCTACATCAGAAGTTGAATGTTTTATAAATGTGCAGTTTCCAACATATTTTGCCTGCCCATATTAACAGCATGATACAAGGCAAAAGGTACAGGTAGAGGGAAGAAGATGGAAGAGGGATCTTTCCCCAAACCTTTATGTCTGGCTGTTTGAAAAACCATGGGTGCTGTGTATTTCATTACAGGGTCCTATTATACAGACACAGAGGGTCTCTAGCCAGGTTTCCAGCTCTCTTTTTCATCTAACTCTTAAATATATGTGTTTTTACTTGGATTTTTCTCCATTCTGATTATACAGGTTCCTTCAGTACTCCTGACATGTCATCAGGGATAAGTCAAAATTTCTCAGTTTTTCTCAAATAGGCATTTGAAGCAAAGTAAGCAAACACCGCTGATAGTTATTTCTCTTAATCTGCCAGGGTCCTTTTAGGGCAACCTGGCCCCACACCTATTTTAATTACTCTAAAAGGATTAGGAACTTATTTTATCCTTTAACTCTGCTCACCCCCTGGCCTAAGATTCTTTTAGAGTGATTAGACTGTTTTGGTGGTGGTGGTTTCATTTTGTTTTTAATCCTTTAAATCCAAATGGGAAGGATGGCAATCTTTCAGCTTCAGACTTTAGCTCTTACTGGCTTGTCTTATGTTTATTTCCCACTGATTCTATTGTTACTGTTCATCTATGCAGGGTCTGATCTGCCACCCTAAAATTCTGCTTTTATTTTACCGGCTAGGCTTTTCATGGGCTAATAGCTTCTTGTGGATAATTGAGCTAAATTTTAGGTGGACAAGCACCAATGTAGTCAGGGAGGTTCAAGAAGCCTGCAGATTTACTTACTTCTAAGCAAGGCACAGGAGACCTTTAATTATTTGCCCTTGGTTTGTCAAATTTGCATTACACCATGCCTGGATTGAACAAATCCTAAAAACTAAAGTAAAATCAATAGGTGTAGTCTTTCAGAGAAGATAAACTGTGTCATTTCTGCTGATAATTCTTTCTTTGTTGGAATATGGCAAGCTGGTCTCCAAAAAAGTAACCATCCCAATTCTCTGGCTCATCTTTTGTAATGGATTTCAATGTTCTATTTTCAAGATATAGATAAGTGAATTTAATTTCACAAATTACCATAGTTTTGAGGTGTTTTTCTTTCTCAACTCTATGGTAAAATAGACTTTGACAAATAAAGATAGATTTATAAGCTTATTTCTAGCATCCACAAGAGTCCAATGTTTATTGCTCCTGAACTAGTTGCCTGTCAAGGTACTGTCAAGGTAACATTATTCCCAAGAAAAAAAACCCACACTGGATATCTGCTCAGTTTTATTTTAACTTGTTTATGATATGCATGATATAAAAATCAAATATACCTGGGTACCTGAAAGTCAAAATTACTAGCAGGAACTAGGAACTCTTCATAGAAGTGTTCAAAAGCAAGATTTCTTTTCTGCAGAAAGTGTGACAGTTCCTAGGCTATGGAAATTTTTAATAACTATATGTGATGTGTCGATCCGACCCTCAAGAATTTGTGTTATATGGACATACAGAGTGGCCTAAATGTCTGTACAGTGAGAAGCTCCACAAATGAGTCTGTTGTAACCTCAGATTGAGATCCTCTGAACCACATCGTGATTAGCTTCAGAGACGAACAGATTTGTACTGGATTTTGGCTCCATCGTTTTCCTAAGCTTAGTAACCTTCCATATTTCTTTTTCCACAGTTTCTTATTCTCCACGTATAACTAATAGTTCAGTTAATGTGCTAAATGCTTTAGATTTGTTAATTCATTCAGTCTTCATAATAACTTTCAGATTAGTGTCTTCATTTTGCCGAAGAGGATACTGAGGCTTAGAAAAATTGAAGAATTTGCTCCAAGAGACAGCTGTAAAGGAGCAGAATGGCCTACTGAATATGAGTTTAGGAAATTTATTTTTATTAATGTAAATCTCAGTTTGTTTCCAAAGGTAATTTATAAATGTATATACAATAAAAAGATAAATTTGGGGAGGTAAGGAAACAGGCACAGGTAAACAAAAGGTAGGAAAATAAGGTCACACTATGATTTAATTGCTTCACATCTATGCTTTAAAATTCCGTACTTTTGCTATAAGGGTGCCATAAATGTCGCTCGGTGTCTCTCTGTTGCTAGTACAGAGAACAAAGGAAAAACCAACCTTAGCCTTTCCTTCTCCTATATCCAAATCAACACTGAGCGACTGAACAGTAATACTCTTTGGGCCTGATGATTAATATATAAGTTTGCCATCTTTATTGTGAAATGAACAGAAATGTTCTAAGAGAAAACTCCTATTCTATTACTGCATTACTACCTCAGCCAATCTCCAGATTGAATTAGCCTTCCATCCGGGTAAATATCCTAATTAGTCTCTTCAGTTTCCATAAGAAAATGTTCACTCTATCTCCATATCAGCATTTGTGTCTATCTTTAATTATATTCAATACTTAACACTGCTGAATTTTATCAGATTGGCTTATCAACAGCTTAGTATCAAAGTTTTTATAAAGATTGTTAGTAGAAATCCCTAATAACCCCATTAAATTCTGAATTTTATTCTTGGATTAATTCAGACTGCCAACAACTGTAAAACTGGATATAATTGTTCTTCATTTTGTAGAATTGCTTTGGACTGTGGCATTATGAGAGAGATGTTATAAAAATATATAGCTTTAAAAGATAAGATCATATTTAACTTGTTAACAATGAGTAAGTTATATACTGCCTAACACCATATCTTTTTTAACAAGGATCTATGAGATATTTACTTGAACTCTATCAGAAATGTTTGGGCTTCCATTGAACAGCTTGTTTGATTTTTTATTTTATATACTGTGGCAATTTTCTAACTATATGACTGATCCTTTTTGTTAACCCGCAACACTCAAAGCTGAACTAGTAGCCCCAGTTTAGTGAAGTACATGGTATCATTTTGCATGTTTATCTCATCCCTGGAGTGTCATTTTGTTTATATGATTGTGTGTGGCTAAACACCGAGATAGGAGATTCTTTTTCCTAATATGTTGAAGTCAGGAAGTTCATGGTTGCCAGTACTTCATTTATAGATCAAGGAATTCAGGGCCAAGGTCTCTAAAATGTTTCGGTATTTCCTTCGTGGGATTAAGATGATTGTTGCAGCTGCAGGTGTCATGCCTTTGTTTGCAAAAGGAAGGAGGAAAAGACCAGAAGAAACATGGTTGGTCCTGATAACAGATGTTCCTGCCATCTATTATTTCACATCAAGCCTCCTCCAAACTGAGCAGCTTGAAACAATCTATTACCATCACATATGCCTCTGTATATTGCCTAGGCTCAATCCTCACTCGGGATCTCCCGAGTGATTGCAGTCAGGCGGGCTGGTGCTGGGGACAACCGAAGGCTTCCCTGGGCTCAGAGCCCAAGGTGACTCACTCATGTGGTTGAGTTGATGCTGCCCATTGGCTGGGAACTCAGCTGAAATGCCTATACTTTCTCATAGCCTGGCAGCTGGGTCTGAGATGGAATGTCCCAAGAGTAATTGATGCAAATGACTGAAGCAAAAACTTAATAACCTGGTCTCATGTTTTTGAATATTGCTTCTGACACATACTCTAGTGGTCAAGAAAAGAACTAAGGTGTACTCAGATTCAAGGGAAGAAAATTAGAGCATGTGCGGGCATGGAGACAAGGGATCCGTGGTGAACATTTCTGAAGACTGCCCACCACATTTCCAGCGATCAATATGCATGTTTGTCCTGCATGCAGAATAGACTGATTCCTCTTCAGTATGTCCCAAATTGCATTCCATTATGATACTGGTTTACAGGGTAGGAGTCATCCTTTAAAGGATGAGCATGGGACAATGAGGGTCCAGTTTCTCAAATGCGATTTCTTGAGCGTGATTTCTCTCTAACGGAAGATCTCTGAACTAAAGAGATAAGTTATCTGCTCAGTAATCTCAGTAAGTTATCTGTTCAACACACTCATATTACAGTGTTGTTACAAAGGTAGGAAATTTGCAAAGCAAACAGCAACTCCAGTTTTAAGAGGGTGGAGTCTCACAGGAGGCACACTGCAGTCACTCATCCACAAGAAGTCTGAAATCTACCTATTCCTTGATTGGGCTGAGTCCTGCTTCCCAAGGAAGAGTCTCTGTGGCACTTGGGACTGCCTTCCGGGTTTTGACTCTGCTCTCTAACGCTTCCGTTTTCGTTTAGAACTGGCCTGTGTTTGCTGCTGAGTAGCTTTCTCAACCTATTTTCTGCCTTTAGAAGTTTGGAGACCCCAAGAGCTCTCATTTAGTTTGAATCACTTCTATCCCTTTTAGCTCAATTTTATTTGGGATTCACTCCATTAGACAAAAGCCATCCCCACAATTTTTTCCTTTTCTTTTAGGCTGAAAGACTTGATGCTCTGGAATTATATCCTTAATATTATTAGGAATCCTGTTTTCTAGTTAGCAAAGTCTACAAGACACTTTGGTATCATAGGAGTCTTTCTGTCTTGGTTGAGGCCTTACCAGAAATGTTTCCGAAGTATCAGTAAAGGGAGCTCTAAAGATACCATTGAACCAAACTTTATCCTCCTGCTATGTGTTATTGGAAATATTACGGATTTGAGTTTTGCCCTGAGGACATGTCTTATTTTGAGAAGCCTCTTGCTGCTTGCAAAGACTGGAGATGATAAACAGTTCTATTTTTGAGCCCAGTAAATCCTACCTCTCTTCCCTCTAAATTCATCTATAAAACACTGAATATTTTCTTTTTTAGCTCATTCTTTCTCTATATTTTATCTTATGCATCTAACAGAAAACAATCATCATGTTCAACATTCTGCCTGGAAATCTCATTTGCCCAATTTATCAATTCATTAGGACCATTTTCTATTTTCTACATTACTGTAGCATGTTGTCACTAAACTTTGTTCAACTAAAAGGTTTCATGTGACCTAGTTTCAAAAATTCCTGACCATCACTCCTGCTATATCCCGTCAGTCAAATCAGTCACTAAGTCAATCCCAGATTCATGAAAAAAAGACTTAGACTTCACCCCTTGATATATGAAGGAACATGCATGTAAAGAAAAGGAAGGAATTTATGATGGCCATCTTTAGAGATTCATCAGGAAAATAAAAATTCCCAGAAGTCCTTAACACACTTTAATTTTACTCATTGGTCGGAATTGCTTCAGTGTTTGGTACGGGTATAGTGCAGACACTAGAAAATGTGTTTGGGGTTGTTGTTGTTTTTTTTTGTTTTTTTTTTCCAGGATTCATTGCAAACTCAGACAGGAGATACAATGAGGAAGAAGGGCTTCCCTGGTGGCTCAGATGGTAGAGAATCTGCCTGCAATGCAGGAGTGCCAGGTTCAATCCCTGGGTCAGGAAGATCCCTTGGAGAAGGGAATGGCAATCTACTCCAGTATTCTTCCCTGAAGAATTCCATGGACAGAGGAGCCTGGCCAGCTACAGTCCATTGGATTACCTAGAGTTGGGCACAACCGAGTGACTAACATCTTGAATAGAACCACCTCTAATCCAATGGAGACATCCCAAATTCCCTTTTAGTTGTTGCATCCAACTCAAAGTTCAAGATATGTAATCTTGATGACAGGTAATTTCACCATTAGGACCACATGCAATTCCTGCTTGTCTGGTAATTATTGCACTAAAAGGTAAATTGTCCCCAAAATATGCACAATGTTGGTGAAAATATAAATGAACTGTAATGAAGTCTTCCATTTGGAGAGAGAGGATTAAGAAAATACGAGAAGTAATACCCAGAATAACTTTCAAATCTAGCTGATAAGAACAGCAAGGACTCCTTGAACTAGCAGCAGAGTAGAAGCTCTGGGTCGGCCAGCCTTGGTCTCGTTCTCTTTATGGTCCCTGGCTCTGCTCCCTGAGATGCTGCTCAAATCTGGTACTTCAGGCTGTTGTACTTTTCAAAAGCAATTGCCTATTACCTTGTGTTTGTGGAGACTGGAAATTGTTTCATACCTTTTTTAGTGGCGCAATGACAGTTGCAAGACTTTACAATCCAGACTGGGTGTTTGATCACTTATTGTATTGTCAGAATGTTAGCAGATTACCTGTGTCAGTCAGTATCCTACAGATATAACTGTAGCCAAAGATATTACCTTGGGCTTCCCTGGTGGCTCAGCTGATAAAGAATCCGCCTGCAGTGCAGGAGACCTGGATTCTATCCCTGTGTTGGGAAGAGCCCCCTGGAGAAGGGAAAGGCTACCCACTCCAGTGTTCTGGCCTGGAGAATTCCATGGACTGTATAGTCCATGAGAATTGGACATGACTGAGCAGCTTTCACTTTCAAAGATAATACCTAGTCCAAGTTTTTAACCTTGAATTTTCCCTTTACTGAGTAGCCTTTTAACTTTGAATAGCCTCTTTACTGACTAGCCTTTGCATTCTGCTCGCTCTTCCTCCCTTAACTTAATGGCCATTCCCTGGAGGTAATTTAATATATTTGACATATGAGGTCACTCAGTTGTAGCCAACTCTCTGTGACCCCATGTACTGTAGCCTGCCAGACTCCTCTGTCCATGACATTCTCCAGGCCAGAATACTGGAGTGGGTAGCCTTTCCCTTCTCCAGGGGATCTTCCCAATCCAGGGATTGGACTGGTGTCTCCTGCATTGCAGGCAGATTCTTTTAACAGCTGAGCTGCCAAGGAACCCCAAGGACACTGGAGTGGGTAGCGTATCCTTTCTCCAGTACACCTTCCCAACCCAGGAATTTAACCAGTGTCTCCTGCACTGCAGGAGGATTCTTTACCAGCTGGGCTACCTTGCTGGGGCAAGGCCAAACCCTTCTCTCATCTTTGCCTTCATACTGTTCCGTTTTCCTGGCTGCCTACCAGTTTTATTGCTGCTTTGCTGCCTTTGCAATGGCTTCTGTTTAGGGTGTAAAATACATTTGTTTGTTTAGCCTTCTAAGGTGCCAAATTGGAGGATTCTCAGGCAATATGGATGTTTCACTGTAGGGAGAGAGTGTTTCTCTTACTAAAGTGGCCTTTCCCCCTGTCTGTGCACCCAAGCTATCTACTTCCCATCTGGGTTCATCCAGCTCTTGTAGACTTTTCCTAAAGGTGGCAATAGAGTTAGCACTAGCCAACATTCTGATCAGTCCCCACTGCTCCCAACATTCAGTATCAGTCAGAGGATAGTTTGTCTCAACTAATTTATCAGATAATGCTCTGACCAAATATTTTCTGTTGTATATAAAGTGTGACCAGTTTTCCAATGTCACGTATCTAAGACTTGACTTTTTCTCTTTCCACTTTCTCCATTAAGTCAAGTCCATATTTTAGTTCCAGTTTGTGATCTGGTAACAATTACTGAATCAAATGCAGTGCTTAAGTGCAGAACAATGTGTTTTAAATAACTTAATTAGCAACAGTTAGTTCACAAAAACTCCAGAAGAGCCAGGGAAAAAATAGTTCACAGAGAAACATTACTGTTCCCATGGCTTGTAACCTAACACTTGTAACACTAGGCACTTGAAAACAGAAACTGCTGCAGCTGCCCCAGAATAACAGCTCTCTATATAGTTATACATGCCAGAAGATCAGACCTCCCTACACAGAGGCTGACTCATTTGGCTTCATTCTATTGCCAAACTTCTGCTTGGTGTTGCAAAGCAGTTTGGGGATTGTAGTCTTTAGCTTTACAGCCTCAGTTTACAGAAAAGCAAGCAAAAAGGGATGCAAGTGGATATATAGAATCGGCCACACTTGTTTTTTTAATTGTATTCTTCTTCCTATAAAAGCAGCATAGCAGAGTGACAAATCGAACATGGCAGGTTCAGCACTCAGACCTCAGTGGCTTCTGAATGCCACTAGCTGTGTGGCCTTGGGTATGACTTTTTATAAACCTTAGTATCCCTATTTTGAAACACTAGGAGAATAATACCGTATTATAAGCATTAAGGTGAAGTCGCTCAGTCATGTCCGACTCTTTGTGACCCCGTGGGCTGTAACCTACTAGGCTTCTCCATCCATGGGATTCTCCAGGCAAGAATACTGGAGTGGATTGCCATTTCCTTCTCCAGGGGATCTTCCCGACCCAGGGATCAAACCCGGTTCTCCTGCATTGGAGGCAGACGCTTTAACCTCTAAGCCACCAGGGAAGTCCATTATAAGCATAGTGTGACAATTTATTAATAGGAGAGTGCAAGTAGTTATTAACATAGTATTTACATGAGATCAATTCTAATAGTTATAATTCTTAATAATAGTAACCGTCATTGCTATTATATATTATTTCTACTTTGAAGCAATCTCCTAACTTAGTTTTTATTCAGTTTAAAAGTTTTACTATATTTATTTTGAGAAGGTGCCTCAGGGTTTTAAAGTTTCTTTTTGAAATGAGACATGACTTAAATATAAGTAACTGAGTATTAAAATAGTTTTAAAGTTGCATGAAAGCCTAAGACTTACAAATGAGAAAGTATCTCAGGATTTTTCTGGGAGAGTCCTAAAGGTCTTCTGTAAAATGTTTATCACCTCATGTTTCTCTTTAGGCCATGAATAACATTATTGAGTCTTTATGTTTAGTCACTAATTCTACAGAATTTTGTTAAGCACTTACTATGTGCTAGTCACTCTGCCTAAAGGTGATAAGACTGATAGGATCTTCACTCACATAGAGTTTATACTCCAATAAGGGAGACAGGCTCAGACAGTAAAGGGTAAAGAATCCACCTGCAATACAGGAAATCTGGGTTTGATCCCTGGGTTGGGAATGTCCCCTGGAGGAGGGCATGGCTCCCCACTCCAGTATTCATGTCTGGAGAATCCCAGGGACAGAGGAGCCTGGCAGGCTACAATCCATGGGATCGCAAAGAGTCGGACACAACTGAGCTACTAAGCGCTGCACAGCAAGGGAAACTGACAATAAACCAGTACACAAGTGTGGGTAAAATGGCTACTGATTGTGATAAGTCCTGAGAAAGAAGTTGTGTTAGAAAAGTTTTGGTAGGGGCAGGGTAAGTTACTTAGCATTAAGAAATGCATCCCAAAGAGGGTACATTTATAAAGGGACCTAGAGGAAAGGAAAGAGACAGATGTGTGAAAAACCAGTGGGAAAGCATTCCAGGGAATGGCAGTCTCAAATTCCCTAAATGGAAACTAATTTGAACCATTATAGAAACAGAGAACACCAGGCTGCCTGGGGTTTAGTGAGTTAGAAGAGACTAGTACAAAGTTAGAAAGCCAACATGGGCCAGATTTTGCAGAGCTATAAAGGCCTGGCAAGAAATTTGGGTTTTATTATAACTGAAATGCAAATGGGAAGCTATGGAAAGGTTTTTAAAGTAGAGATGTTGTCTAATCTAATTTGTGTTTAAAAAGATCCCTCTGGCTCTTAGACAGAAACTAGACTGGAGTGAGCTAAGAGAAAATCAGAGAAACTAGTTAGGAGGCTTTTGAAATAAGTAGGTGGTTATGGGGTCTAAGGTGGTGAGAGATGAAATGGATTAAGTAAAGGATGTTTGATACAATTCAGACATTCAAACCAGCTGGACCTATTCCTAGATTAGATGAGGGAGATAAAGAAAAAGGTGAAGTCAAAATGACTCCCAGTTTTTTTGCCTTAGTGATTTGCTCAGTTGTAGTATTCTGAGATAGGGGAAATTAAGAAGAGGTGAGGCTTGAAATTAAAAGATGCTCACTCTTTGGAAGAAAAGTTATGACAAACCTAGACAGCATATTAAAAAGCAGAGACATTACTTTGCCAACAAAGGTCCATCTAGTCAAGGCTATGGTTTTTCCAGTGGTCATGTATGGATGTGAGAGTTTGACCATAAGGAAAGCTGAGTGCTGAAGAATTGATGCTTTTGAACCTTGGTATTGGAGAAGACTTTTGAGAGTCCCTTGGACTACAAGGAGATCCAACCAGTTCATCCTGAAATTCCAATATTTTGGTCACCTGATGCAAAGAACTAACTCATTGGAAAAGACCCTGATGCTGGGAAAGATTGAAGGTGGGAGGAGAAGGGGACAATAGAGGATGAGATGGTTGGATGGCATCACTGACTCAATGGACATGAGTTTGAGTAAACTCCGGGAGTTGGTGATGGACAGGGAGGCCTGACATGCTGCTGTCCATGGGGTTGCAGAGTCAGACATGACTGAGTGACTGAACCAAACTGAACTGAGGCTTGAAGTAACTATTTTGGGGGGATGACCAAATCAGTACTTTCATTTTGCTCATGTTAACTTTACTATTTCAATGAGATGGGCAAGTAAGGATCTCAAACAGACAGGTGGGTCTGGGTCAGGAACACAGAGGCAGTAAAATATGCATTTGAGTATTGCCAAAATGCAGGGCTTCCGTGGTGGCTCAGACGGTAAAGAATTTGTCTGCAATGCAGGAGACCCAGGTTCAATCCTTGGGTCAGAAAGATCCCCTGGAGAAGGGAATGGCAACCCACTCCAGTATTCTTGTCTGGAGAATCCCATGGACAGAGTAACCTGGTGGACTACGTACAAGACACGGGGTTGCAAAAAGGTGGACATGACTGAGCGACTAACACATTTCTGAGATACAATGATATCTAAATGCATGACTCTTGGATGAAGACAAAAATGTGCATTATGTAATGTGTATCATATAATGTGCATAAAGACAGCATTTATCATGGGATGAAAAATGAAATTACCTAGGGAGATTTTATAGATTTAGAGAAGAAAAGTCATAAGATTACTGTCTGAGGAACCTCAGTGTACAAACTTTGTGAAGAATTCTGTTACATGTGCTCTTGAGTTATTAGATGACAGACTGCATCAAACATGTAGGCATGTTTCTGTGCAAGTAATATTTGATTTTGGAACAAGAGCTCTGGAGTTGGGTGGGGTCACCAGTCACCTAGGGAGAGCGGACAGATGGAGAAGAGTAGAGAGACCCAGACTGAGCTCGGAGAAACTTCAACAGTTTAGTGGAGAAAGACACACACAAGAATGTTTTAAAAGAAAATAAAGGAGAAAGATCATGAGTCAGTGACACCAAGGCTGAGAAAGGAAAATGGAAAATATTTTAGGAAAGATGAAGTGGAATAGTTTAAATGAATCAGAATCTGCTGAACGTTTTAATAACATGACACCAAAACATATATTGAGTTTAGAAACAAGAAATTTATTGGTGGCCTTACCAGATTAGTTTCATTTGAATGATGGAGATAAAAGCCAGAAAATGTAAGTTTAAGCCTGAATTTGAAATGAAGTAGTTACCACAGAGAAAACCCGGTGGAGACATGGAACCCAGAAAAGGAATCAAATCTTTTGGAAAGCAAGCATGATGGGGATCTTGAATTTAAGGGGAAGACTTGATACTTTATGGGAGCACAATGGTTTCTTTAGGCATGACAAGAGGGAAGAAGTTGGATGTAAACACTGATGGGATCAAAAAATTATGAACAAGGAAGGAGAGATTTCACACTTGATATTGAGAAAATGATCAGTAAGGATGGAGCTAAGAAAATGATAAGGAAATCTTGGAAAAGGGGGAGGTGAGATTGTATAAAATAGCGATTTGAGCCAGTAGAACAGCAACATTTCTAGGGAGGATATGATATTGCTCAGTTCTCAGTAGTTTATAAGGTCTACTCAAAATTATTGATCACAGTTTGAAAGGGAATCCAGATATGTGGTTACTTAACAGTTAGTATCTCAGGATTCTCAGAATCTGACCACAAACAAGACAAAATTCAAAATAATAATAATAATAAGGAAGATTCATTTTCTCAGTGAAAAGTCCCAACATTGCATTGTCACAAGGTTGATTAAATTAGTGGTTTATGGTAGCAAAAGTTCATTCAGCTTCCTCTGTCCAGTCTCAAAATGTTGGCATTTTCTATGACTAGCTTCCCTCATGGTTGGAAAATGCCTGCCACAGTTCTAGGAGCCATATGCAGGCCAAAAAATGATGGACCTTAGCACCACTATTTCTTCTAAAGAGTAAAGGAACTGTTTCTGGAAACCACTTAGAAAACTGTCTTTCATTGGACAAAATTCTGTCCTATTTTCAAGCTTCAGCCACTGCCTAGCAAGAGGAATGGTGAAACACAGTGGCTTAGTCTAATCAGAACCTACATCTGGGGGCTGAGTCAGCCTTTCCTAAATTACTTGCTCATGAATAGGATGGTGATAATAATAATAACAGTGATAATAAACAGACTTCTGTTTGAAAGGCAATGGGGAATGACCATTATCTAGGCATTATGCTGTTTATGTTTTAGTTGGATATAACTAGATTCAGGTTTTGCCAAGTGCATGCAAGAGAAAAAAATGGAAGACAAGGCAATTGGGAGTATTTGCAAGTGAGGATTAAAATGATTGACAATGGGATCTAAGTTGGACGCTAAGAGAGATGAAAACCACAGCACTGATGGACTGTGAGAAAGTGAAGAGGTCAATGGGTCGCTCATCTTGAAGAAATTAAAATGTTGTGGAAGTGATGGGAATATTATTAAAAATAGCTTTTTGGATGGAAAATGGCTTGAAGTTATGAAATATTTGAAACTATCATAGTGAGACAACAGCTGTAATGTTGAGTCTGACTCCACAGGGATGATATTTTGTAGGATGGATATCAGGAAGGGACCTTTAACAAGCCTTACTGGAGACCTAGATTTTCGTTGCTGTTTATTTTTTTCTTTTGTCTGTGTACCCTAACAGCATGCTTTTTTTGTGCTTAGTACACTCCCTTGCAGAGTGGATACATATGTATATGAGCTGCAGCAATGTGAAAACCTGCCAGGGTTGTTGTTGGAGTCAGACTCAACATTACAGCTGTTGTCTCACCATCCTCATAGTGAGGACAGTAGGCTCTCTGGTATCAATTCTGATTAATTTTTCTTCTGATGGGATGTGGTCTTAAAAAAGTGGGTCATGGGACCTAAGATGTTATTTTTTCTATAGATTACAAATGTTGGGCTGAAAGACAGGTTTCAACTATCAAAAAAGTAGAGATCACTACTGAAATGCAGTCCTTCAGATTTTTGAGGTATCTCAGTTAATAATAGTGGGGAAGAACTAGATATTACATGGGAGAATACTAAAAATAAAAGGATATAAAGTTTAAAATATATAGGCTGTATGAAAAATGTCTATCGTTTGCAGACACTAACAAATACGGTGTAAAAAGAAATCACCTTGGACTTAACCGACCAATTCAGTAGTTTGTTATCAGTGCTTTACCTTAAAAAAAAAAAAAAAAAAAAAAACACTGTCCAAAATTTTGAGTTAATTCAAGAAAATTCAGAAACAGTGAGAGATGATATTTTGTAGGATGGATATCAGGAAGGGACCTTTAACAAGCTACATTCCTTACTGGAGACCTAGAGTTTGGTTGCTGTTTATTTTTCCTTTTGTCTGTGTACCCTAGCAGCATGCTTTTTTTGCACTTAGCACTCTCCCTTGCAGAGTGGATACACATGTATATGAGCTACAGCAACATGAAAACCTGCCAGGGTTGTTGGAGTCAAACTCAGCATTACAGCTGCTGTCTCACCATCGAAGTTGGCGGACTGACATGATTTAGGTCTATGTGTCCACAGTTAGCAGGCCTTGTTTTATACAAAAATGTCTATTGACTGAGCTTCAGGGTTTATAAACATAGCTGCCCCCTACTCGGAGGCTTTCTTTTCTTTCTTCCTTTCATCTGAAAACCTTAGAGCTTTCATTGCCTTCCAGGCTTAGGAAAAAGTCAGCCTCATTGGGTAGACCAGCTCTTGTTTGCAGCAGTTAAATTCTATGTGAAGATGCACTAATTATCCATAAACTTTGAGTTTTAAAATGCTTCACTTTGGAAAAAATGCTCATTTTATACCCATTTCTGCTCCTACTGTTCTTAGATCTTAAAAGGGAAGGTGTAACTAAATGGCACAGGAAGAAACTAAAAGCAAAGATAAACCTCCCAAAACCCAAGAATTTTTAAAGGGTGGTTTCCATGTAGAAAAAGTAAAGGACACATTATTTCTATCAAATAAAGAATAGGTTTTTGGAATTCAGCCTTGCCATTTTTCACATGTATATAATTGCTTTTATCACCTTTTACTTTTGGAAATTTCAGTCAATTCTATTCAATTCATCAGTGGCATAATGCTCACTTATTACATGGAGGGCATTGGGCTGATACATTGGAAAGCAAAAATGATAACTATTTGCCCAGTCCTCAAGGAGCTTATATTATACATAACGCTTTAAAGAAATTGAATCTAGTGATTATTTTTTAGTTGCATGAGCCCTCTAGATTTTGTTTTAAATATGTTTTTAAGACATAGTTCACAACAAAAATTTTTATATTATCTGTTTTTTTTTTTTCTAAACATATGCACAATCAAAAGGCATCTTCAGAGATTCAGATTCATTCTTTCTTGATACTTCTCTCCACTGCTCCCATTTACCTCATCATTTCCCATAGACCTTTGTAAGGAATGTGTGTTGGCAATTTTTTTTCTCTACTGGTTCTTTGCTCAATGTGTTTCTTCTCTTTATATTTATTGAATTTTTCATACCATCGTTAACTTAGTGCACTTTACAAATTACATTGCCGTGCTGATCTATCCGGTCATTAATGGAACCACAAGGAAGTTAAGTAATTTACTGCTTTGCGTGAAAGAGCCTATGTTTTCTGGCCCTTGGGGCATAATGGAAGATCCATCTGTTTGTCAAACACAAGCCAGATGAAACAGCAGGCTCAAGATCCCAGATTCAGTCCTGTTTGCAAACAGACTGTTGTAAATAAGCATAGGTATTGTTTTTTGTGCCAGAAGCCATAGAACAAACAGATCAGAAGCTGAATGATGTCTTAATTGTACGTTTTTATGTAAATGTCAGCTAACACCAACTCTATTTTTACTGTGTGCATGCTCGGTCACTCAGGCATGTCCAGCTCTTTGTAACCCTATGGACTGTAGACTGCCAGGCTCCTTTGAGCACAGAATTTCCCAAGCAAGAATACTGGAATGGGTTGCCATTTCCTCCTCCAAGGGATCTTTATAACCCGGGAGTCAAACTCACGTCTCCTGCATTACCAGGCAGATTCTTTACCACTGAGTCACCTGGGAAGCCCCCTATTTTCACTACAAAAGACCAGTATTACCTTTAAAAGTTTAGCTTTTTATCCTGTCTTCTGAGATTAAAAAATAGTCATCATAAAAAATTTTGGAAAATGCAAATTCAGAGCCTACACATTTAAAATAACTTGATGTCCTATCACTGTAACATATTGTATATGCACAAACTTGTACCCAAACCTGCAAATGCATAAATATATATATGATCTATAGTATCAACAGCTATTTTTAAATTTAAAAATTAATCTATGTTCAGCTTAGTCAATAGTTTTAACATCATTTCTATGGACTGTACAAATTCTATTTTGTGGAATAATGCAATTTATTTAATCAAACCCTATTGTTAAACATTTATTTAGTTTGAGTTTTTGTAAAGAATCCTAAAATAAACATCTTTATATATACATATATTTATATATATATATATTTGTGCATGGATTTTACTGTTAAGGACAAGTTATAGAAGTCATGATGTTAGATAAAGTACACAGGATAACTGCTCTCATTTCTCTGAATACATAGGAATGGTTTATAAAGTTAAAACCATATCACAGTGCTGAAAAAAATACATGAAGAAGAAATATTTTGGAATTCACAACAGGAAATGAAGCCCCACAGTCCAAGAGACTCTAGGCTCAGAAACAGGAACTGAGTCTAGAATTTCCACCCTTGAATATGAACAGAAGGCCTCACAGCTCATACATGAGTCATAGAATGTAGTGGATAAAGTTTAGTCCACTTGTAGGAGAAACAAACTGTTTCTATGTGGTGGAGGGTGTAAAAAGAAGCTGCAGTACCACTTGGATCCTGGCCAAGCCATTTGCTGGTTTTTAAGATAGAGATGCTGTTGTCCAGAGTTCCAGACACATTTGGATGATCTTTTCCTGAGCTTTGGATCCCTGAGGCTGGGCTGAGATGGCCTCAGTAGAAAACAGAAATACTCCAATGCAAGATCAATTTTCAAATTAAGAATTGCTGACTTAAAGGACAGGACATTTAGTCCGTTCTCACATAAGAGTACAGGATGAGAATTGGAGTGTGGCACTGACTTTGACACATGTAATTGTTCAGTGACCTGGACTTACATGTGTTGTCCCATCTGTAGTATCTGGCTTCAAAAATTGCTCTTATCATCATCTTGAAGAACACAGGAAGTTATAAAGAGCATGGGGAAGCATGGAAGGCAGGTGTTTGAGCCCCGTGTAGAAGTGGCAAATGATGCTTTTATGCAAATTCTGCTAGTGGGTATCTTGGAGCCTCACACTCAAATGAATTATGGAATAAAAGCTGGAGTCATCAATCAATAACAGGCAAATCTAAAAATTAATTAAAATATTGGAATTAAAATAAAATAGTTGATATAGTAAATTTAATAGAAAAGCTTACAGTAAACTAAGTGCATCAAAACATATAATTAGAAATGTAAAACAGAAAAATCACTCAGAGTTCCAGAACAAAGAGAGAAAACAAGTGTGTTATTGAATTTATATGGGCAGCTCAGAGAGGCAAGCAGGGAGAGATGCAATTCAATGTTATAATGGCTAAAAGTTTTAGGAATTGAAGAAAACTGTGTGTATTAAATTAACAAATAATAAAACACACAAAACAAAAACTAAAAGATATACTTCATATAGCTTTGACAGCTTTATAGCTGCATATTGTCACCCTGCTTATTTAATTTTTTGCAATGTACATCATGCAAAATGCTGGGCTGAATGAATCAAAAGCTAGAATCAAGATTGCCAGGAGAAATATTAACAACTTCAGATGCAGATGATACCACTCTAATGCCAGAAAGTGAAGAACTAAAAAGCTTCTTGCTGAAGGTGAAAGAGGAGAGTGAAAAAGCTGGCTTAAAATGCAACATTCAAAAGATGAAGATCATGACTTCTGGTCCCATCACTTCATGGAAAATAGATGGGGAAACAATGGAAACAGTGACAGATTTAATTTTCTTGGGCTCCAAAATCACTGTGGATAATGACTGCAGCCATGAAATCAAAAGCCATCTGCTCCTTGAAAGGGAAGCTATGACAGACCTAGACAAGGCATTCAAAAGCAGAGACATCACTTTGCTGACAAAGGTACATATAGTCAAAGCTATGGTTTTTCCAGTAGTCATGTACAGATATGAGAGCTGGACCATAATGAAGGCTGAGCGTCAAAGAATTGATACTTTCAAATTGCCAGAGAATTGCTGGAGAAGACTCTTGAGCGTCCCTTGGACAGAAAGGAGATCAAACTAGTCCATCCTAAAGGAAATCAACCCTGGATATTAACTGGAAGGACTGATGCTGAAGCTGAAGTTCCAATACTTTGGGCACCTGATGTGAAGAACGGACTCATTGGAAAGACCTTGATGCTGGGAAAGATTGAAGGCAGGAGGAGAAGGGGATGACAGAGGATAAGATGGTTGGATGGCATCACCAACTCGATGGACATGAGCTTGAGCAAGCTCCGCAGTTGGTGATGGACAGGGAAGCCTGGCCTGGCGTTCTGTGGTTCATGGGGTCACAAAAAGTCAGGCGTGACTTAGTGACTGAACAACAACAATATTTTTTGCATTCTAATAAAGCTACTTAATACAAAGGACAAATAGAAAAATCTCAGAATCACCAAAGAAAAGAGAATGGTTACAAATAATTTTTTTTTAATATTGACTATGGTACACCTCATCTATAATAAAAATATCTGAAGATAATGTAATTATATATTTTAAATGGAAAGGTAACTTCATTATAAACCTAGAATTCTCTAACTACCTCATATTTCACTCAAAAGTGAAAACAAAATAAATACTTGTTTAAGCAAAACATGACTAGGAGCTTAGCAGTTGTGGAAAGTCTAGGAGAAAGGCTGTTAAAAGACACATTTCAGCAAGAAATAAAATGAACACAGAAAAAAGAGTGGGAAGCAAGAAGAAATGGTAAAAACTAATTGGCAAACCAAGTTGCTAAATGCAAATAGAATCAATTTATAAGGAAAAGATGGGAAAAGGAGAAGCGTGGGGAGGAGGTAAAATATATTTATGTGCTGACTTTGACCTTCATCAGAAAACATATATTGTTAGTAAGTTTGTTCAATAGTTAGGCTAACCAATGAAGTTAGAGTTTATCATTTAATGAATAGTGAGGGAGAGAAGGAAGTTATGATTTAAAAGGGGGTAAAAGGAAAACAAGGCAAAAGCATCATGGCATACATAGAGGACTGCAAAGCGAGACCAAACACACAGTAGGATTAATATCAGCAGTGAAGACAGATGGAATAAGCATATTGTTTACAGAACAAAAGATGGGAATTATATAAATACAACTGCTTATTAAAAGAGGAACTTCCATATTTTAAAAGTACAAAGGGGATTAAATTGAAGGGTGGAAAAGGATTCAGTAGACAACAACTTACAAAAGAAAAGCTGCATTATATGAAAAACAGACTTAGAGCAAATTAAACAGAACATAAGCTGAAGAATCGATGCTTTGAAACTATGGTGTTGGAGAAGACTCTTGAGAGTGCCTTGGACTGCCAGGAGATCCAACCAGTCCATCCTAAAGGAAATCAGTCTTGAATGTTCATTGGAAGGATTGATATTGAAGCTGAAACTCCAATACTTCGGCCACCTGATGTGAAGAGCTGACTCACTTGAAAAGACCCTGATGCTGGGAAATACTGAAGGCAGAAGGAGAAGGGGAGGACAAAGGATGAGATGGTTGGATGGCATCACCGACTCAATGGACATGGGTTTGAGTAAACTTTGGGAATTGGTGATGGACAGGGAGGCCAGGCGTTCTGCACTCCACGGGGCTGCAAAGAGTCAGGCACGACTGAGCGACTGAACTGAACTGAACTGAAAAATGGTTACTTAATGTTAAGAAGAAGATCATCAATCATAATTTTGTATGTACCTAAAGAATGGCCTAGAAAAATACAAAGTAAAATCTGAGATAATTAAAGGAGGAAAAAATATTAACAGCCATGTCAGGTTTTCTATATCCATTTCTAGAAACAAAATAAAAGGTCAAAAATATTAATATTTTTCTCTTCTTTGGCCAGTGCCATAGTTGTTGTAAAGAACCCACCTGCCAATGCAGAAGACATGAGAGACCCAGATTCAATCCCTGGGTCAGGAAGTTCCCCTGCAGAAGGGCATGGCAACCCACTCCAGTATTCCTGCCTGGAGAATCCCATGGACAGAGGAGCCTGGAGGGCTACAGTCCATAGGGTGACAAAGAATCAGACAGGACTGAAGTGACTTAGCATATGCATGTGGATAGAACTGCTTTGTGCTGAGAAAATAATCTTCTACTAAGAAAATCTGAGTTTGAATTTAGGCTTCATTTTAACAGGCCTTGGGCAAGCTACTTAAGTAGTCACTAAGGAGTTCATTACTGGTTCTTCACACATGTAGTGAAGTCCAGCTATGATTTAGGACCAACTTAAATGTCACTGTCCCAAAGAGGTCTCCCATTTTTACTTGTAATTCAGTCCAGTTATTCATTATTACCATGTCCTATTTATTTCATTTGCTTAATCCCACTCAGCATTCAAAAATCTAAGATCATGGCATCTGGTCCCATCACTTCATGGCAAATAGATAAGGAAACAATGGAAACAGTGGCAGACTTTATTTTGGGGGGCTCCAAAATCACTGAAGATGGAGACTGCAGCTGTGAAATTAAAAGACGCTGCTCCTTGGAAGAAAAGTTATGACCAAGCTAGACAGCATATTAAAAAGCAGAGCCATTACTTTGCCAACAAAGTTCTGTTTAGTCAAAACTATGATTTTTCCAGTAGTCATGTATGGATGTGAGAGTTGGACTATAAAGAAAGCTGAGCACTGAAGAAATGGTGCTTTTGAACTGTGGTGTTGGAGAAGACTCTTGAGAGTCCCTTGGACTGCAAGGAGATCCAACCAGTCCATCCTGAAGGAGATCAGTCCTAGGTGTTCATTGGAAGGACTGATGCTGAAGCTGAAGTTCCAATACTTTGGCCACCTGATGGGAAGAACTGACTCACTGGAAAAGATCCTGATGCTGGGAAAGATTGAAGGCAGGTGGAGAAGGGGAGGACAGAGGATGAGATGGCTGGATTGCATTGCTGACTCGATGGACATGAGTTTGAGTGAACTCTGGGAACTAGTGATGGACAGGGAGGCCTGGTGTGCTGCAGCCCATGGGGTCTCAAAGAGTTGGACACGATTGAGCCACTGAACTGAACTGAACTGAATCCCACTCTAAAATTAGCTTATGTGTTTATTTATTTAATTGATGTTTCCTTTCCTTTCACCACCAACACAGAAATGAATACTGTATATATGGGCAAGTTTTTTTTGCCTAGTTCATTTTTATTCAACTCTAGGCATGATGTCTAGCACACAGAATAGGGTTAATAAATAACCATGTAATAAATGAACACATTTCCAGGAATAAGAAACACTGAAGTGAAAACTTATTTCCTAAAGGACACTCCACCGGCTAAGCAAATTAGATTCTTAGAGAGAATTAAATATTTAATATGTTGCTTAAAGTGTTCCTCAATTTTCTGAAGGAAAACAGTTTTATATTTTTAGAAGTGCATTTCTTGTGAATTATTTGTGTAAACAGTATCCTTTGTAACCATATCTACTTGTACCCATAGGTCCAGGCATTTTAAAACATCAGGCAAAATCTTGCCCATTATCCACACAGAAGAAACAACAGTTCCAGGGGGATTACTGGAGGATGAATTCTCCCTCCCTCAAAACACAAGTACGTGTATATGCGAATGCACACGCACACACACACACACACACACACACACACACACACACCATGGTCTTCCTTTTGCATTCTGAAACATGCCATCAATGGATAGGTTTAGATTACTTTGCTGCTTATGATGGAGTTCCACATCCCTTTAGAATTAAAATGTTATTGTGTGTACCACCATGTCTAAATTCCTAAGTTCTTTGAATTATCTCTGTCAACTGGCACCTTTTGCTACATATATTCAGAACTACCAAGAATTTGCTTTCATTTAACATATAGCTATAATAAGGACTCTCTTTCTGTGATTACTTCTGTTTATGCATATCAATCTCTGTAAATATAAGGGAAAGAAACAGTAATAACTTTTGAATAATGGAAGTTAGTGAAATTACAGATGTAAATAAGTGCATTTTATTTTTATAAGAATTTATAGAAGCAGGGATTTTATAAAGTTATCATAATCAGAAAGCACTAAGTTATTTTTGAAAAAGACAATTCTCACAGAAAGTCAAAACATACTCATGGAGAAAGCACGCAGTTTCTTAGCAAACATTGTAAATGTCATATTTGCAGCTTCCTAAGTGACCACCCAGTCACATAAGTTATTTCAAGACCGCCATCCTTACTTTTACAGCCAAATGAACTCTGTGAGCACTGATGCTCTCTTTCATGTCAGCACCATGCATTTATGATCTCTTCATCCCAGAATAGAAGAGCTTTCTAATTTGCCCATGAATTTAAGCATCTTTTATTTAAGCATCATTTAATACTGTTTATTAGAAGTAAACAAAGTCAGCAAGAACGAAGAATCTTTGCTTCCTTCTGGAATCCACTTCAAACAGATGTATGGTACTTTCATTTCTTAAAAGAATATCAATGGTATTTTCTTATTTTTACTTCAAATTATGTGTTAATGCGATTATAATTATTTTAAATATGACATTATCAAAGAGTCTATAATTTCCATTGAAAATATTTCACAAATTAAATATGTATATAATTCATCTTCCTTTATAGTTATGGGTGTTTATTAACTAGTATTTGTACCAGTACAAAACACATAAATAAATTTGAATTTCTCCTGTGAGTACCTGTGAAACATTGTATAATTTAGGTAGCAAAGTTTATGTTTCTATTTTTAGCAAAGTGAAAGTTACAAATAGAATCCCTCATATTTATCAGAAAATTGATTTGTGTATTTTAGAAATAATTTCTTTCCTGAACATAGTCAACATAATGAGTTCACATTTAATATTTAAATAGTAATATAACTATTTTGCCATATATTATTATATAAATATAAATTTTTCTTATATTTCTTCTTTTGTAGTATCACAAAGAATTCACGGACTTTTATTTCTTCATTGCTTTACCTTCAAATGCAGTCACTTGTTATGTGTTAATCGGCCAGTGAGAACCATTTGAAGCTGATTTTATGTCCTTTTGACAACTTTCCCATTAGGTTTTCTTATTTTCTTGCACAACAAAAGTCCTAGGCTCACATTTTGTTTTCTCACGTTTGATCTTGAAATGTGTCCAAGAGCCCAGGTTTCTTTTACCAGGGTATATGGAAATAATGGCACCCCCCCCCGCCCCAGTACTCTTGCCTGGAAAATCCCATGGACAGAGGAGCCTGGTGGGCTGCAGTCCATGGAGTCGCTAAGAGTCGGACACGACTGAGCGACTTCGCCTTCAGTTTTCACTTTCCACTTTCATGTATTGGAGAGGGAAATGGCAACCCACTCCAGTGTCCTTGCCTGGAGAATCCCAGGCATGGGGAGCCTGGTGGGCTGCCATCTATGGGGTCACACAGAGTCGGACACTACTGAAGTGACTTAGCAGCAGCATGGAAACCAAGACCCAAGTTTCTGAGTTTTAGAGGTACTTATTGCTACTAGAGTGTCTTGATCTTTCAGTGACCTAAGAATCATAAGTTCATGTTTACAAGTTTAAAATTGAACATGGCTAAATTCTTAACTTTGTTGTCTTCATAATTTTGCCCCTTTTCTCTTACATGTAAAATCTCAGTCACTAACATTAGTAACATTTCATTTGCTCAAGCTTTCAATTTGAATGTAATTATTTCAAAATTATAATACCTATATATATTTATATATATTTACTAACCAATATTTTTACTGACAATACATTAGTTAAGAGAAGTTTAAGATTTCTTTGCAAATTTTAACCTAAAAGAACATTTAAACGGTCTGAGTTGTGCTCAAAAACTACATTTTTCCCCCTGTGGCAATGGTACTAATGTAATACAGTTAAGTTTCACTCAAGTCACTCCAACTTCACTCTCCCTACTTCCCACACCAGTGTTTCTCCTCCAGTCCTACACTGCCAGTATCTAGCTTGGGTAATCTTTTTTTTTTTTTTTTTTTTTTTAAGAATCTAGGGTTTTTATTTACTTGCTTTGGCTGTTCTTGGTCTTTACTGCTGTGAGGGCTTATGTCTGGTTGAGGTGAGCAAGGGTTACTCCCTAGCTGTGTGGGCTTCTCATTGCAGTGACTTCGCTTGCTCCAGAGCACAGTGTCCAGAGCATAAGCTCAGCAGTTGTGGTGTACAGGTTTAGTTACTCTGTGGAATGTAGGGATCTTCCCAGATCAGGGATTGAACCCTTGTCTCCTGCACCGACAGGCAGATTTTTTACACTGAGCCACCAAGGAAGCCCTAGCTTGGGTATCTTGATTATTTGTTGTTTCCTCTCTGCATATGACACCCAGAGAAAGCAATGGCACCCCACTCCAGTACTCTTGCCTGGAAAATCCCGTGGACGGAGGAGCCTGGTAGGCTGCGGTCCATGGGGTCGCTAAGAGTTGGACACGACTGAGTGACTTTAACTTTCACTTTCATGCATTGGAGAGGGAAATGGCAACCCACTCCAGTGTTCTTGCCTGGAGAATCCCAGGGACAGGGGAGCCTGGTGGACTGCTGTCTATGGGGTAGCGCAGAGTCGGACACGATTGAAGTGACGTAGCAGCAGCTTAGCAGCATGACACCGGTGAGGGTTGTTGGGGGGATAATGTAACCACCCATGTTAAGTTCAATCTATGTTTGTATTTGACCTGAATTGAACCTTGACTTGCTTTTTCCAATTACTTATATTCATCTATGGCTGTCTCTCTATGATGATTTCTAATATCCCCTCCTAAAATTCTCCTGCTTTATGTCTTCAGTGAAACTCTTATGTACAAGAATAAAGCCAACAGTGTGATTAATATTTAGAATCTCTACCTTCAGGAATTTGAAATTATTTTTCGTGAGATAATCATCCTTCTTAAATGTTTAGATTTAAATGGGATCTCTCAGCTTAAAGTCAAAGTTACATGGCTAGCTGGAATTTCCTGTATCCGCCAACAAGTCAGTTGATAAATGGGTTGAATCAATGTGTGCATTGCCTCCGAAACCCTGAAGAAAGCCATTAAACACTGATGTCCTTTCTTAGTAACAGGAAGGATATATCGTAATGATTTGCTTTATATTTTAGAGGGTATATACTGCCATTCCCAGACCACTGACTAAAATTTTTACCAATAGCATGTTCCTGAATTTTTATATTTAATTTCTGACATCTTTCTATGCGTCTTTCTAAGGCATGAAGAATACTTATTACCTTTTGCTTCTCATTTCTGATTAATATAAGGTCATTAATATAGAGGGCCACAGTTACATTCTGTGCAACAGCCAGATAATTGATCTTGTTTTGGACTGTGCTGTGGGCTTCCCAGGTGCTGCTAGTGGTAAAAAAATCCAGCTGCCATTGCAGGAGACACAAGACATGTGGTTTGACCCCTGGGTCAAGAAGATCCCCTGGAGTAGGAAATGGCAACCCACGCCAGTTATTGTTGCCTGGAAAAATCCATGGACAGAGGGAGCCCGGCAGGCTACAGTATTACTTTAGCAAGATAGCAAAACTAGGTATCTTAGAATGGTTTTTCCTTGAAACTGATTCTAAGATAGAGATTTGAGTATAATAGTTTATTTGGGAATTTCAGAAACCATTGGTAGGGATTGAGGATGCAGTTCAAAGAAGTAAAAGCAGCTAAGGTCTATGTCAAAGTCAGGCTATTTGAGCTTAGTCTCACAGGAAAACCGGGAGGAATAAACCAAAATGGAGGAGTGGTTTCCAGGCCCTCCTACCGAAAGAATTTCAGTTCACTCATCAGTTTCCCAGTCATACTCAGGTGCCTCCTGGGTGTGAGAAAGGGTGTGCTACAATTTCACTAGCACATTTCAGTGTTCCTACTTATCTTTATCTAAGAAGAAAAGCAGCTTCCCAATGTCATTTCTTTACCAATCAGTAAGCATGTTTACCAATGCATACTTGTGAATAGATAAATAATACAAAACTTCTTTCCATAGAATTGTTTATTTGTTTTATGGTAAAAATCATGATAAATTTACTTTCAGAATGTTTTGTATTGTGTTGACAAAATACAATTTTTGTCATACGCTACATGGATTTCATCTTTGATTTTCGTTTACATTTACCTTATATTTGTATACTCTGTGTGGGGTTGTAGTCACCTAATATCTGTGTCAAAAGTCATAAAATATGTGTATGTGTATTATGTGCACTTTAAAAATATAAGGTCTCTTACTTTGTAATATATCCTTTCTTTTAAGATAATTCTCTCACTATTCATAAAACATGGCAGGTCACTGAAATTGGATTACATGGGATAAAAGGCTCAATGCATAACACTGAACAGATTTGCAGCAATTTCACCACATTTGGCAGTACAGTTTAATGAAAGAGCTTTTTAAGCCACTCACATATTGTTTTAAATCCCAGTGATATTACTCCAACTCTGCACCTTCATTTATTAAACTGCAAAATTGAAAAGCTTTTGTCTACTAATCTAGGTTGTTGTAGGATGGAATGAGATTATATTTTTTTTCTGTTTTCTCTTATTTTATTTTAAATTTATTTATTTTAATTGGAGGCTAATTACTTTACAACATTGTATTGGTTTTGCCATACATCAACATGAATCTGCCACGGGTATACATGTGTTCCCCATCCTGAACCCCCCTCCCACCTTGCTCCCCATACCAACTGTCTGGGTCATCTCAGTGCACAGGCCCCAAGCGTCCTGTATCAGGCATCGAACCTGGACTGATAATTTGTTTCATATATGATATTATACATGTTTCAATGCCATTCTCCCAAATCATCCCTCCCGCTCCCTCTCCCACAGAGTCCAAAAGACTGTTCTATACATCTGTGTCTCTTTTGCTGTCTTGCATACAGAGTTATTGTTACCATCTTTCTAAATTCCATATATATGCATTAGTATACTGTATTGGTGTTTTTCTTTCTGGCTTACTTCACTCTGCATAATAGGCTCCAGTTTCCTCCACCTCATTAGAAGTGATTCAAATGAATTCTTTTTAATGGCTGAGTAATACTCCATTGTGTATATGTACCACAGCTTTCTTATCCATTCATCTGCTGATGGACATCTAGGTTGCTTCCATTAAATTTATTTTTATATGTAAATAAATCTTTACTTACCTTCATCTCCTTTCAGCATGCACTCTTGAAGCTGTTCCTGTTTTCTTTTCCTTCACTGAGTGAGCAATTCTGAATGAATGAAGGAATGAATGAATGAACACAGGGACTTTAGAGGATTTAGCAGGAGAAGTCCCAGAAATAGTCTCTCTGAAATTAAAAAAAGAAGAATTCAGGATACTATGACGGATAATAACAGGAAAATATAAACCACACCTTAAATATAAATTTTGACCAGTGTGTTATAGAGGGCTCTCCAAGGAGGTGATTTTTCTCTAGAATCAAGCAGATATAAACATTTGGCATAAGAAGGCAGATTTGATCTTGGAAGGAAAGTAGTGAGCAGTCCTGAAGAGAGATCTCATTCCCCAGGAATGAAACCTGGGTAACCTGGATAGAAACCAAGAGTCCTGCACACTAAACCACCAGGGGCTAGAGGCTAGGAGCAAAGTGGCCCCAACTCTTGTCCCTGTTTGCAAGCAAGGTGTTTTCAAGGAGGCAAAAACAGTAAAAATAGGTAGAAAGTTTATTATTAGAGACACGGCACCATGTGTGGGAGCACACACAGGGAAAGAGTGCATTTATCACAATCAGAAGCAGGGTAGAAACACACACCCAGAGAGAAAGGGTGTGGGCATCCTCTCTAATGAGGAGGCGTGCAGTAAGTCAAAAGCTAGGCATAGTGGGCTGAAGACCTAAACAGACATTTACTCAAAAAAGTCATGCAGATGGCTAATAAATACATGAAAAGATGCGGAGCACTGCTTATTGTTAGAGAAATGTAAACCAAAGCTACAATGAAATATCACCTCACACCCATCAGAATGGCCATCATCCAAAAATCTGCAAACAATAAATGCTGGAGAGGGTGAGGAGGAAAGGGAACCCTCTTACACTGTTGGTGGGAATGCACACTGATACAGCCACTATGGAGAACAGCGTGGAAATTCCTTAAAAAACTAGTAATAAAACTACCATATGGCCCAGCAACCCCACTACAGAGCATATAGCCTGAGCAAATCATAACTGAAAAAGATACATGTACCCCAACATTGACTGCAAGCACTATTTACATAGCAACCTAGATGTCCATCGACGGATGAGCGGATAAGACAGTTGTGGTACATACACATAAGGGAATATTGCTCAGCTATAGAAAGGAATGCATTTGAGTTGGTTCTAATGAGGTGGATGCACCTAGAGCCCATCACACAGAGCACAGTGAGGCAGAAGACAAATATTGTATATTGACACACATTTATGGACTCTAGAAAGCAGTACTGACAGTCTTACATGCGGAGCAGCAAAGGAGATGTGGCCATAAAGAGCAGACTTTTGGACACAGTTGGGGAAGGAGAGGGTGGGATGGTTTTAGAGAACAGAATTGAAGTATACACTTAGGATATGTAAAATACATAGCCAGTGGGAGTTCGCTGTATGATGCAGCGAACGCAAAGCCAGGGTTCTGTGACAACCTAGAGGGGTGGAAGTGGAAGTGAGGCGGGGGGCGGTATAAGAGGGAGGGGACATATGTATACCTATGGCTGTCTCACATCGAGGTATGACAAAACCCATCACAATATTGTAAAGTAATTATCCTAAAATTAAATATAAAATATAAAAAATAACAATAAAGTTTAAAAAATAGAAACTAGGCAGAGACACACACCTGGAGAGGAGTGCTGGCATCCCGAATAAGGAGGAGTACAGTACGGAGGCGATATAAACCACTTACACAGGTGATGTACATCACTTTTGGGACTTTGCTTACCTTTGATAAATTATCTTGTTTCTTTCTTCACACCTGACTGCTCCATGGATCCTCCCCAAAATGTGTGCACATCACTTTTCTAAGCTGCATCCCACCATAGAGGCCTATGGGTGCATGTCCACACTTATTATAGAGTGGGGATCCCCTCCGTCTTCAACCCCCATGAAACCTTTCTGTGCATGTGCAGACAGAGAAGTCTTCCTTGATGTCAGAAGTGGGCATCTTATCTCTTTGCTTTAGCACAGCTCAGCTTTTCCCACTAGCTTACCACTAGTGTATGGGTGAGAACAAAGCTTAAATTTTATTCCACTTGACAAATACCAGGTGCCCAGCCAGGAGTCTCTCTATTTCCTACCTCAGGTTAAAGAGAATTATAGGAAGATTTAATTATATGAGGAATACTCTAAGATATATCATTTCAGTTCAATTTATTCATTCAGTTGTGTCTAACTCTTTGTGACCCCATGGACTGCAGCACACCAGGCCTCCCTGTCCATCACCAACTCCTGGAGTTGACTCAAACTCATGTCCTTTGAGTCAGTGATGCCATCCAACCATCTCATCCTCTGTCATCCCCTTCTCTTCCTGCCTTCAATCTTTCCCAGCATTAGAGTTTTATCAGATGAGTCAGTTCTTCCCATCAGGTGGCCAAAGTATTGGGGTTTCAGCTTCAACATCAATCCTTCCAATAAACATTCAGGACTGATTTCTTTTAGGATTGGCTGGTTGGATCTCCTTGCAGTCCAAGGGACTCTCCAGAGTTTTCTCCAACACCACAGTTCAGAAGCATCAATTGTTTGGTGCTCAGCTTTCTTTATAGTCCAGCTCTCATATCCATATATGGCTACTGGAAAAACCACATCTCAATAAAGTTGTTTTAAAAATAAATAAATGGCAACCCACTCTAGTATTCTTGCCTGGAGAATCCCATGGATGTAGGAGCCTGGTGGGCTATAGTCCATGGGGTCGCAAAGAGTCGGACATGACTGAGCGACTTCACTCACTCACTCAATAGTTTATTATGGATTAGTATAAAAGATAAGGAAACGAATATATTAAAGAATAAGACCTGATCTCTGTCTAGAAAAACATGAAGGAATTCAAATGCTGTCAAATATGATGTAAAGAAGCATATTTTGTGTGGGGAGAGATCATATAGTCTTCAATGTTAAAAGGAAAAAGAGAGGGAGAAATGAGTAGAAAACAAATGCTTCTGATACGGCAAACCATAAGAACAGAAAAGTGTCCATTCGATATGCCAGTGCTGAGATGATCTGAGCAGGAACAGTTTTGATATAAAGATAAGGAAAGACAGTTTTCCAGCGAATAACAGATTAGTAGGCAACCCAGTATGTTTGAGGACTTCATTTTTAGTGTTAGGATTATCTATGTTACTGGCAAAATAATCACAGATTTCCCCATCAAATCCTTCAATACTGGGCCTATTGCACAGACATCAGGCATAGCCATCAGGTTTGCTTCATGCAATGAGATGTGAGCGGAAGGGAAGCATCCTATTTTCAGGCAGAACAATACAGAGTCATGTGATGGTTTATCTATGGCTCCTCTGCCCTGCCGTCCACATGCATAGACCGTCTGCTCCTGTTGGTTTTCCTATCTTAATTTAAATCTGATGCTGTGTAATTAGAGTGCAGCCATTTACTATAGGGAAAAATCAATGTCAAACGAGACAAAAATGAAATCTGTGAAATATGAAGAGTGGTATCTCAAATGTATAACAGGCTTAAATGAGGTTCTAGTATAAATATGTTAAATAGGATTCTATAAGATACATATAGAACGTGTACATATATAATTATAATAGATAATAATTATATGATAGTGATAATACAAAATGATCCAACATAATCTATTTTTAAACGGCTCTGTGAAAAGCATACCATGAATAGATTCACCTGTTTTCTCTAACATGCTCTGACTATCTCATTTTTCTATTACTGTTTTTAGTCCCCAGATATTCACAATGAGGCTGTTCACAATGAACAGTGATAGATGCAAGTCAACAGACAAGCAGGAAAGTTAGTTGAGAGTGCACACACTGGAGGACATCTCAGGCAAATGGGAGGGAGAGGGCATTCTTGCTTTGAATTGAGTAGGGCCTGCCAGAGTTCACTTACTTTCCATTTAAGATCGGGTGAGTGGTGGAGGTGGAAATTGCTCTTGTGGGAGATAGTCTCCTTGCCTCTTGTCTTCTTATTGGTGTGGGGCGGAGCTGTTCTGTAGATCACAGCATAACCTCGAGGACCAGGCCATCACTGCTTTCTCTCTCTCTCTCTCTCTCTCTCTCTCTCTTTTTTAATCACCATTTGCCCTCTAACCAAATGCTCATCCCTGGAGAAACTAATCCCTCGTGATATACCTCAGCGCTAAAGCACACGATTTTCATTTTCAATTTGAATTGTTTTGTGTCAAAACAAAAAGATTGATGAGGCTGTTAACAATTAACAATGAGACTCAATGTGAAAGTGTCAGTCACTCCGTGGTGCCTGACTCTTTGCGACTCCATGGACTGTAGCCCGCCAGGCTCCTCTGTCCTTGGGATTCTCCAGACAAGAATACTGGAGTGGGTTGCCATTTCCTACTCCACAGGATCTTCCCAACCCAGGGACTGAACCTATGTCTCCTGCATTGCAGGCAGATTCTACCATTTAAGCCACCAGGGACTCAGAAAAGACTCAGAACACTATCAAATTTTGCATATTACATAATTTTATTATATGTAAATTTAAGGATGAATGATCTCCGTTCGTTTCCGACAGAATGATCTCTGTTCCTTTCCAAAATAAACCATTCAATATCACAGTAATCCAAGTCTATGCCTCCACCACTAATGCTGAAGAAGCTGAAGTTAAACAGTTCTATAAAGACCTACAAGACCTTCTAGAACTAACACCCGAAAAAGATGTCCTTTTCATTACAGGGGACTGGAATGCAAAAGTAGGAAGTCATGAGATACCTGGAGTAACAGGCAACAAAGTTGGCCTTGGAGTACAGAATGAAGCAGGATAAAGGCTAATATAGTTTTGTCAAGAGAATGCACTGGTCATAGCAAACACCCTCTTCCCACAACAAAAGAGACAACTCTACATATGTACATCACCAGATGGGCAACACCAAAATCAGATTGATTATGTTCTTTGCAGCTGAAGATGGAGAAGCTCTATACAGCCAGCAAAAACAAGACAGGGAGCTGACCGTGGCTCAGATCATGAACTCCTTATTACCAAATTCAGACTTAAATTGAAGAAAGTAGGGAAAACCACTAGTCCATTCAGGTATGGCCTAAATCAGATCAAATGACTTACAATTATACAGTGGAAGTGACAAATAGATTCAAGGGATTAGACCTGGTAGGCAGAGTGCCTGAAGAACTATGGATGGAAGTTCGTGACATTGTGCAGGAGGTGGTGAACAAGACCATCACCAAGAAAAAGAAATGCAAAAAGGCAAAATGGCTGTCTGAGGAGGCCTTACAAATAGCTGAGAAAAGAAGAGAAGCAAAAGACAAAGGAGAAAAGGAAAGAACCTTTTGAATGCAGAGTTCCAAAGAATAGCACAGAGTGGTAAGAAAGCCTGTCTCAGTGATTGGTGCAAAGAGATAGAGGAAACCAATAGAATGGGAACAGAGATCTCTTCAAGAGAAACAGTGATACCAAGGGAACATTTCATACAAAGATGGGCACAATAAAGCACTGAAATTGTACGGACCTAACAGAAGCAGAAGATATCAAGAAGAGGTGGAAGAAGACACAGAAGAACTGTACAAAAAAAGATCTTAATGAATCGCATTACCATGATGGTGTGATCACTCACCTAGGGTGATCCAGGACATCCTGGAATATGAAGTCAAGTAGGCCTTAGAAAGCATCACTACAAACAAAGCTAGTGGAGGTAATGGGATTCCAGTTAAGCTATTTCAAATCCTAAAAGATGATGCTGTGAAAGTGCTGCACTCAACATGCTAGCAAATTTGGAAAACTCAGCAGTGGCCACAGGACTGGAAAAGGTCAGTTTTCATTCCAATCCCAAAGAAAGACAATGCCAAAGAATGTTCACACTACTGCACAATTGAACTCATCTCACATGCTAGCAAAGTAATGTTCAAAATTCTCCAAGCCAGACTTCAACAGAACATGAACTGAGAACTTCTAGATATTCAAGCTGGATTTAGAAAAGGCAGAGGAACCAGAGATCAAATTGCCAACATCCTTTGGATCATCAAAAGCAAGAGAGTTCCAGAAAAACATCTGCTTTTCCTTTATTGACTGCACCAAAGCCTTTGACTGTGTAGATCACAATAAATTGTGGAAAATTCTGAAAGAGATGGGAATACCAGACCACCTTACCTGCCTCCTGAGAAATCTGTGTGCAGGTCAAGAGGCAACATTTAGAAATGGACATTGAACAACAGACTGGTTCCAAATCAGGAAAGGAGTATGTCAAGGCTGAATATTGTCACCCTGCATATTTAACTTATATGCAGAGTACATCCTAAGAAATGCCAGGATGGATGAAGCACAAGCTGAAATCAAGATTGCCAGGAGAAATAACAATAATCTCAGATATGCAGATGGCACAACTTTATGGCAGAAAGCCAAGAAGAACTAAAGAACCTCTTGCTGAAAGCGAAAGAAGAGAGTGAAAAAGTTGTTTTGAAACTCAACATTCAGGAAACTAAGATCATGGCATCTGGTCCAATCACTTCATGGCAAATAGATGGGGAAACAATAGAAACACTGAGAGACTTAATTTTGGGGGCTCCAAAATCACTGCACATGATGTCTGCAGCCATGATATTAAAAGATGCTTACTCCTTGGAAGAAAAGCTATAAACAAATTCGATAACATATTAAAAAGCAGAGACATTACTTTGCAACAAAGTTTTGTCTAGTCAAAGCTATGGTTTTTCCAGTAGTCATATATGGACGTGTGAGTTGGATTGTAAAGAAAGCTGAGTGCCAAAGAATTGATGCCTTTTTTTAAATTTTTAAAAATTTATTTTATTGAAGGACAGTTGATTGACAATATTGTGTTAATTTCCACTGTATAGCAAAGTGACTCAGTTATACATACATATACATTGTTTTTCATATTCTTTTTCATTATGGTTTATCACAAGTTATTGAATACAATTCCCCGTGCTATACACTAGGGCCTTGTTTATCCATTTTTTTACTTTACAATATCGTACTGGTTTTGCCACACATCAACATGAATCCGCCATGGGTGCACATATGTTCCCAGTCCTGAACCCCCCTCCCACCTTCCTCCCCAGATGCTTTTGAACTGTGGTGTTGGAGAAGACTTTTGAGAATCCCTTGGACTGCAAAGAGATCCAACCAGCTAGTCCTAAAGGAAATCAGTCCTGAATATTCATTGGAAGGACTGATGCTGAAGCAGAAACTCCAGTACTTCGCCACCTGTTTTAAAAAACCAACTCATTGGAAAAGTCCCTGATGCTAAGAAAGATGAAGGCGGGAGGAGAAGGGGACAACAGAGGATGAGATGATTGGATGGCACCTCATCCTCACTGACTCAATGGACATGAGTTTGAGCAAGCTCTGGGAGTTGGTGATGGACAGGGAGGTGGCGTGGCATTCTGCAGTCCATGGGGTCAGAAAGAGTCAGACACGAGTGAGTGACGGAACTGAATTGAATTGAAACTCAAGGATGTGTCAATTAGTCTAAATAGCAGCTTATTTTTAAGATAACATGTATTTTCTCATATCTGTACTTCCCAAGCCCATATGATATATCATTCCTTAGCTCTAAAGCATTATTGTAATTGGAGCATAATAGTGTTTTTCAGCAAGAAAATTGACTATAGAGGTTTATACTTCTTGATAACTTGTTTCTTGTTTAAAAATATTAACTACTTTCCATTGGAAGCATTTTAAGGAAAACACTACATTTTATTCAAATGTATGGTAATAGTAACTTACTTTAAAAAATTCAATGTAACCTGCTTTCTTAGATTTAATGTACAATATTTCCAAAAATGTGACTCTGTAATGCTGACACCTCTTAGTGTTCCAGTTTTCTTCCCCATCAGTGACTTTCCTATCATACTCACTCACTTACCAAGTTCCTTTTATTTTTTCAATAATGTAGGCAGTAGTGCAAGCCTAACCACTTATTAGAAAATCAAGCTATGTTCTTTCCACTTCATACATCATCACCGGCAATAAAAATCCTGAGATCAGGATATTTCTGGCAGCAATTTGACACTGCATTAGGTGGAAAAAATCCAAAACTTGCTTTTTAGGAGTTCACAGTTCAGCACTGATGATAATAGTGCAGCTTTTTTTTTTTTCCTTCTTTGAAATGAGTAGACCTGATTTTTACGTCTTACCTGGCTGAACGTGTGTGCAGTGTAAAAGAGCTGTTTGAAGTCTGATAGGAAACTTGTGTAAGTAAAGTTCTACTTTTCAAGCAATATAGTTTATTCAAGATGATAGAACTTGCAATGCTGCTGCGAATCACGGAGAATTTTGGTTTATAAAAATTGACTAGTCTAAACATGCTACGTGTAAGAATTCCTTTTAAGATTTTTTCATTTCATTTGTGTGTTGTTGTTCAGTTACTCAGTCTTGTTCAACTCTTTGCAGTCCTGTGGACTGCAGCACGCCAGGCTTTTCTGTCTTTCACTATCTCCCGGAATTGGCTCAAATTCGTCTATTGAGGTGCCATCTAACCATCTCATCCTCTACCACCCCCATCTCCTTTTGTCTTCAATCTTTCCCACCATCAGGGTCTTTTCCAATGAGTCAGCTCTTCGCATCAGATGGCCAAAGTATTAGAGCTTCAGCTTCAGCATCATTCTTCCTAGTGAATATATAGAGTTGATTTCCTTTAAGATTGACTGGTTTGATCTCCTTGCTGTCCAAGGAACTCTAAAATGCCTTCAGCACTACAATTTGAAAGCATCAGTTCTTTGGGGCTCTCACATCCATCCATATATGACTACTGGAAAAACCATAACTTCGACTATATGAAATTTTGTCGGCAAAGTGATGTCTGTGCTTTTTAATACACATTTAGGTTTGTAATAGCTTTCTTTCCAAGGAGCAAGCATCTTTTAACTTCATGGCTGCAGTCACTGTCCACAGAGACTTTGGAGCCCAAGAAAATAAAATCTGTCCCTGCTTCCACTTCTTCCCCGTCTCTTTGCAATGAAATGATGGGACTGGATGCCATTAGCTTAGCTTTTTGAATGTTGAGTTTCAAGCCAGATTTTTCATTTTCCTTTTTCACTCTCATCAAGAGGCTCTTTAGTTCCTCTTTACTTTATGCCATAAGGATGGTATCATCTGCATATCTGAGGTTGTTGATATTTCTCCCAGCAGTCTTGATTCCAGCTTTTGATTCCTCCAACCCAGCATTTTGTATGAAGTACTCTGCATGGAAGTTAAATAAGCAGGGTGACAATATGCAGACTTGTTGTATTCTTTTTCCAGTTTTGAACCAGTCTGTTGTTCCATGTTCAATTCTAACTGTTGCTTCTTGACCCACATACAGATTTCTCAGGAGGCAGGTCAGGTGGTCTGGTGTTCCTATTTCTTCAAGAATTTTCCAGTTGGTTGTGATCTATACAGTCAAAGGCCTTAGTGTAGTCAATGAAGCAGACGTAGATGTTTTTCTGGAATTCCCTTGCTTTTTCTATGAACCGACAGATATTCACAATTTGATTTCTGGTTCCTCTGCCTCTTTGAAGCCATACTTGTGCATCTGAAATTTCTCAGTTTACATATTACTCATTCCTAGCTTGAAGGATTTTGAGCATTACTTTGCTAGCATGAAATGTGTACAATTTTATGGTGGTTTGGACACTCTTTGGCATTGCCTTTCCTTGGGATTGGAATAAAAACAACTTTTCCAGTTCTGTTGCCACTGCTGAGTTTTCAAAATTTGCTGATGTATTGAGTGAAGCTCAGCTGGAATTCCATCACCTCCACTAGCTTTGTTCGTAGTGATGCTTCCTAAGGCCCATTTGACTTCACATTCCAGAATGTCTGGCTTTAGGTGAGTAACCACACCATGGTGGTTATCTGGGTCATTAAGATCATTTTTATGGTCCTTCTGTTTCTTCTTGCCACCTCTTCTTAATCTCTTCTGTTTCTTTTAGGTCTTTATCATTTCTGTCTTTTATGGTGACCATCCTTGGCGTAATGTTCCCTTGATAGCTCAAATTTTCTTAAAGAAATCTCTAGTCTTTCCCTTTCTATTGGTTTCCTCTATTTTTTCTTTTTTCTTTTCTTTTTTTTTTTTGCATTGTTCATTTAATAAGGTCTTCTTCTCTCTCCAGGCTATCCTCTGAAACTCTGCATTCAGATGGGTATATCTTCCCCTTTCTCCCTTGCCTTTTGCTTTTCTTCTTTTCTCAGTCATTTGTAAAGCCTCCTCAGATAACCACTTTGCCTTCTTGAATTTCTTTTTGTTTGGGTTGGTTTGATCCCTGCCTCTTGGACAATGTTCCAAACCTCTATCCATAGTTCTTCCGGCACTCTATCTAATCTAATCTCTGAATCTATCATCACCTCCACTGTATAATCATAAGAGATTAGATTTGGATCTTACTTGAATGGCCTTTTCCCTACTTTCTTCAATTTAAGCTTCAAATTTACAAAAGGAGTTCATAATCTGAGGCACAATTACCTCTAGGTCTTGTTTTTGCTGACTGTAGAGTTTTTCCAACTTTGACTGCAAAAACATAATCTAATTTCAGTTTTGATCATCTGGTGATGGCCATGTGTAGAATCATCTCTTGGGTCGTTGGAAAAGGTTGTTTTCTATGACCAGTGTGTTCTCTTGACAAAACTCTATCAGCCTTTGCCCTGATTCATTTTGTACTCCAAGGCCAAAGTTTCCTGTTACTCCTGTAATCTCTTGACTTCCTAGTTTTGCATTCCAATCCACTATGATGAAAAGGACATCTTTTTTATTGGCATTAGTTCTAGAAGATGTTTTAGGTCTTCATGGAACCAGTCAGCTTCAGCTTCTTTGGCAGCAGTGGTTGGGGTGTATACTTGGATCACTGTAATACTGAATGATTTGCATTGGAAACAAACTGTGATCATTCTGCCATTTTTGAGATTGCATCCAAGTACTGCATTTCAAACTCTTTTGTAGACAATGAGGGCTACTCCATTTCTTCTAAGGGAATCTTGCCCATAGTACTAGATATTAATACATTTGCCCATTCCTGTCCATTTTGGTTCACTGATTCCTAGGATGTCAATATTCACTCTTGCCATCTCCTGCTTGACCATGTCCAATTTACCTTGATTCGTGGACCTAACATTTCAGGTTCCTATGGAATATTGTTCTTCACAGCGTTGGACTTTACTTTCACCATCAGACACATCCACAACTGTCATTTCCATTTTGGCCCAGCCACTTCATTCTTTCTGGAGCTATTCACAATTGTTCTTCACTCTTCCCCAGTAGTGTATTAGACACCTTCTAGCTTGGGGGTGGGGGGTGCTCATCTTACAGTATTACAGCTTTCTGCCTTTTCATACTCTCTGTGAGGTTCTCCAGGCAATAATAGTGGAGTAGTTTGCCATTTCTTTCACCAAGGGACCACATTTTCTCAGAGCTCTTCACCATGACCTGTTCATGGTCCACAGCTTCATCAAGTTAGGCAAGCCCTTTCTCCAGGAGAAGGCTGTGATCTATGAAGAGGTTTATTTGATAAGTCGGACAACATTTTCTATCCCCCTTACCCATTTTCTCCACCCACCTCTGGTTGAAAAATGTTTTCTGTTTAGAATAATCAAATGAAAATCTGTTCATATGAGCAAGAAAATATTTTGAGAGGTTTCTACAAGAAGATCTTTATGGTTTTCACTTCCCACGTTGTTCTAAGGATAACATCAGGATGTGGGCCAAGGGATAATAGTGAGGAGGGCAAAAGGGCAGTAAATAATAGGAAAGCCTGGAGGAGGAGCCTAAGCAATAATTAAGAGATGCCTGGGTCCTGGCCCTGAATCTGTATAGACTGAGAAGTAACCCGAGAGAAAATTAATGTTTTGCCTAAATCTGTGGAGATAATGTGTGCTGATGATCAACAAATAAGACACTTTACTAATTAATTAGCTTGATTTAGGTAATGGACAAGGTTTCTATATAAGTATAATAGAAGGGCTGAATATGCAAGCAAGTTAGATACCCAGAGTGATGAATCAAGAATATATGTGCCACGTGTGCTATATTGCTTCAGTCATGTCTGACTCTTTGTGAAACTGTGGACTATAGCCCACCAGGCTCCTCTGATAATGGGGATTCTCCAGGCAAAAATACTGGAATGGGTGGCCATGTCCTCCTTCAGGGGACCTTCCCGACCCAGTGACCCAACCTGTGTCTCTTAAGTTTCCTGTATTTACCAATAGGTTCTTTACCACTAGAGCCACCTGGAAAGCCCCTAAGGATATATGTATATATATAAAATCTCTAATTCTTCTTCTTCATGCATTTACAATCTGGGACGGTCCCTCTGACATAGATACACAGACATGCAGAAATAGGGTAAAATGGCAATATATACTCATGCCTCAAAAATTAATTTAGAAATTAAATCAAAATATAGGTCACAATTATATATGTGGATCACTAGAAATCTCTGGATACCTCTAAATATTTTTGTGGAAGATAATTATGACCTTGAAAAAAAAAAGAAGAAAAGGATAAACATAATTTTTTTTAGCAAGCTAGGAAAGCTTACTATTATCAGAGAATTTTTTGAGAAATAAATGTTATATATATACAGTGGCTACTGAAACACCTCTTACAATCACAGTGTATTTAAAGAGGAACTATTTTATTATTTCTTTATAAAACAAGACATGCAGAGTGTTGAGCTTTTTATTATGCATTAGTGTATTTCCGATCTTTCTTTGTGACTCAGGCGGTAAAGAGTCTGCCCTTAATGCACGAGACCAGGGTTCAATCCCTGAGATGGGAAGATGCCCAGAAGAAGGAAATGACCACCCACTCCAGTATTCTTGCCTGAGTATTCTTGCCTGGAGAATCCCATGGACAGAGGAACCTGGTGGGCCACAGTCCATGTGGTCACAAAGAGTTGGACACAACTGAGTGACTAACACTTTCACTTTGGTGTATTTTGATTCTATGAATGGTGTGTGATGACCTACACACATTTATATGTGAATAGATTAGGATAAATATGACTGAGTTGGCGAACAATGTTTCCCTGGTAATATTCTATGGAGTCCATAGAAAGTGGCCATCCATGGTTTGATGGGTTATATACAATGCAGATACCCATCTGAGGATACTGAGAAAAGGCTGATATATAACATCTGTGTTGTGGTATAAGCTGAGTTTTCTCAGAGTAGTGTATTTACAAATTATTCACTACTTCTCCTTAAAGGTAATCTTTATGACTATATATATATTTTTAATATCATTATCTGGACTTTGCAAGGTAAGGCAAAATCTTTTCCTAGCATGAATCAAAATCAGGAGAATCCTAGATTTATATTCATATGGATAACATTTTAAATATGAAACTTTAGATGGTTATCTTGCACTTTGTTTTTTCCAGAATACTAAGACCCATCCATAGTGAAATATGTTCGATTTTCAACCTATTTGAGATGAGAGAGAGCAAAAATAAAAAAATAAGCAAGTGGTTTTAATTTGTTACATGAGGACATTTGATAATATTTTAGGATGCTATAAAGGTCTTAATTAACTGGTCAGTTATTTTTCTTACCTATTTTTTAAAAATTAATTTATTTATTAGGCAGCCACTGGGTCTTCACTGTGGCATGTGGGATCTTTAGTTGTGATATGTGGCCTGTGGGAGCCCAGAGATCAAACCCAGATGCCCTGCTTTGGAAGTGGAGAGTCTCATCTACTGCGTCACCAGGGAAGTCGCCTCTCATCTACTTATTTTCAAAGAAACTTAATGAGCAATAACTGTGTATGGAAAATAATGCTAAGGCCATTCTAAACATGAAAGAAAGTCTTCCAGGTTATAATTATCCTGTACTTGTGTATGAAGGACTGTTTCTTACCCTTGCATATATATCCTTTCCCAGTAATAGTTCTGGGCTTATTGTGAGACTTATAGGCTAAAGGAGCAGCTTTTCCTGCTTACTATGTACTGACGTGTCAGTTTCCTCCGCTTTCCCTTACCGCATTTTACTTCTTGGATCAAATCAATTACATTTCAAATACTATAATCTCACACACGTATACGTCTTAGTCTCCTTTGGCCTGATGTTACCTCTTTCTTGTACTCAGCTCCTTTTTGCTGAATATGGGAAATATTTTCTCCACAAAATACTTGATAATGTATTCAGGTTTCTCTAATTGAGTAAGGTTTTTCCAAAAAACATCCTTGACGTCTCATTAAAGTTTAGTTGTTCTTAAGTAGTTAAGCTTAATTATTACTCTTAAAACAGCTTTGTTTTCTGTAATGAGCTAAGCAGGTTTTTATAAATTAGCTTTGTAACTTGTAAACATTTTTTTTTTAATTCACATATGTACATGCTGAAAACTTCCTGTAGACATGTTGGATTCAGAGAGTTTTGACATCCCTAAGATTAAAAAAATTTCTAAGTGAAACTCCTAAATATTATGAGGTATCTTCTATTTTAATGTAGAAAAGTAACAAAAATATCTGAAATTAAACAATCAATTATCCACACTACTGTTCCTACTGTATATATTTTGTAATTTGGATGTGGTAAAACCTAAAATATTAAAGCCCCAAGAAGAGAGATATACTTTACTAAGAGTCAGAAATCATCTGGGTCAAGATTTAAGGGAGCCTCACTATGTGAAACCTTTGACATCTTTGTGGTTTCACATTGGAATAGTTAATCATTTTATATGCCATTCTATTGGGCCAGGGATGCCCAGGTTAAACATTATTTCTGGGTATGCCTGTGAGGATATTTCTAGAAGAAATTAGCATTTAATCGGTTGCTGAAGCTCCAATATTTTGGCCATCTGATGTGACAAGCCGACTCACTGGAAAAGACCCTGATACTGGGAAAGATTGAAGGCAGGAGGAGAAGAGGTCAGTGGATGAGATGGTCAGAAAGCATGGTCAATGCAATGGACATGAACTTGGGTGAACTCCAGGAAATGGTGAGGGGCGGGGAGGCCTGGCGTGCCAGAACCCATGTGGTCGCAAAGAGCTGGACGTGACTTTGTGACTGAACGACGACAACAGAGGGCTTCGTAAAGTGGATTGCCCCAGTGTGAACGAGCATCATGTAATCTGTTTTGGGTCTGAATAGAACAAAAGTATGAGAAAGAGAGAATTCAGCCCTTTTGCTTCCTGCCTGCCTGCTTGAGCTGGGGCATCAATTTTCTCCTGCCCTTGAACTAGAATTTACACCATCAGCTTCTGTGGTTCTCTGGCCTTCAGAACTAACCTGGAATTATACCACTGACTTTCTTGTATTTACAGCTTGCAGACAGCATGTTGTGGGACTTCTCAGCCTCCATAATCACCTGAGCTAGTTCATATATTTATCTTCATATGCAGTTGGCTGTTGTACAGTCCAGGTTTGAATCGTGCAGGTCCACTTACAAGTGGCTTTTCTTCAACAGTGAATACGATAGCGCTGTGCAGTCTGTGTCTGACTGAATCTGAGGACACAGCATCATAGAGACAGAGGGCTGCCTGTAAAGTTAGTGTGGATATTCAATTGTGTGGGCGTGTGGCACCCTTCCCTGCCATTGTTCAAGAGCCAACTGTAGATATAAACAAGTCTTATTGACTCTGTTTCTCCTGAGACCCACGATAATGTCACACCTTAATTCCTTTCTCACTTTGATCTCCCTAAAGGGAGATCTTAAAAGTTAAAGGTATGTTATGTTATGTTAACTAGGTCTAGTCCATTAGACAACTATATTTAAACTTTGCATTCTGAAGGAATGATTCAAAGAACAAGCAAGTTTCTAACAGCCTTGCCGAGGCCATGTTAGAGATAAGCATATTCAGGTGTGGCTTCTGTTATCCACTGCTGATGTCACTAGCAGCAGCAGCCTGAGAAAATTCTTATCAGGGTAAGATTTTGTTTGTTCTCATTTCTTTTTTTTAATATAAATTTATTTATTTTGATTGGAGGCTAATTACTTTACAATATTGTATTGGTTTTGCCATACATCAACATGAATCCGCCACAGGTATACACGTGTTCCCCATCCTGAACCCCCCTCCCTCCTCCCTCCCTGTATCATCCCTCTGGGTCATCCCAGGGCACCAGCTCCAAGCATCCAATATCATGCATCGGGACTGGCGATTCGTTTCGTATATGATATTATACATGTTTCAATGCCATTCTCCCAAATCATCCCACCCTCTCCCTCTCCCACAGAGTCCAAAAGACTGTTCTATACATCTGTGTCTCTTTTGCTGTCTTGCATACAGGATTATCGTTACCATCTTTCTAAATTCCATATATATGAATTAGCATACTGTACTGGTGTTTTTCTTTCTGGCTTACTTCACTCTGCATAATAGGCTCCAGTTTCATCCACCTCATTAGAACTGATTCAAATGTATTCTTTTTAATGGCTGAGTATTGTGTATATGTACCACAGCTTTCTTATCCATTCATCTGCTGATGGACATCTAGGTTGCTTCCATATCCTGGCTATTATAAACAGTGCTGCGATGAACATTGGGGTACACATGTCTCTTTCAATTCTGGTTTCCTCAGTGTGTATGCCCAGCAGTGGGATTGCTGGGTCATAAGGCAATTCTATTTCCAGTTTTTTAACGAATCTCCACACTGTTCTCCATAGTGGCTGTACTAGTTTGCATTCCCACCAACAGTGTAAGAGGGTTCCCTTTTCTCCACACCCTCTCCAGCATTTATTGCTTGTAGACTTTTGGATCGCAGCCATTCTGGCTGGCATGAAATGGTACCTCATTGTGATTTTGATTTGTATTTCTCTGATACTGAGTGATGTTGAGCGTCTTTTCATGTGTTTGTTAGCCATCTGTATGTTTTCTTTGGAGAAATGTCTATTTAGTTCTTTGGCCCATTTTTGGATTGGGTTATTTATTTTTCTGGAATTGAGCTGCAGGAGTTGCTTATATATTTTTGAGATTAGTTGTTTGTCAGTTGCTTCATTTGCTATTATTTTCTCCCATTCTGAAGGCTGTCTTTTCACCTTGCTTATAGTTTCCTTTGTTGTGCAGAAGCTTTTAAGTTTAATTAGGTCCCATTTGTTTATTTTGCCTGAGTTTCTGTGAGTTTCCTAAAGATCTTCCCCAAGCCCCTGAAGCTCTCCAAATGCATTCCAATAAATTAGTTTATACTAAATTTCTTTGTTGCTAAAATTAGTCTTTTTTCCCCCACTATTACAATTAAAACTTGGAACAGTCATTTCTCATAACATTCTAAAGTGGATGGCTGTTGCTAAAGGACTCCATTTTAAGAATGGCAGTTTAAGTCTCAGACTTGCCATTGAAATTTTTGGTCTTGATCTCAGGATCTGATAATAGCCACCTTCCCATTTCAAGGAGAAGCAGTGTAATTTTGAAATAATAGCAGTATCATGGATTATAACATAGTTTTTGTAAGACCATAGAGAAATAGATGTTATTGGGTAATCTTCCATTTAGTCTGCTTCAAACAGCTTTTCATAAACACTATCTCAGTTTCAGTATTGAGCTTAAGTAATGAATCAAGGGTTGTATACTTTTCCCCCGCAAAGCTTAGAGTCAATAAAGACATACTATAATTCAACGTGGTATAAAAAGACTTGTTATTGAGGTATTCCATAGCTATTGTTGAGAATGCCAAGTTAGGGATAATGTAAAATAAAGAACAGAAATGTTTTTTCTGTCCAAATGATAGGCAGTGAAGGAGGCTGAAAGAGGTTCATGACAGCCTTAGCACACTAAAAGGCAGAAGTAGTAAGATGGCTGAGCAGAAAAAAAAAGATGGAAATTTAAGAGTCTGCATTTATACTTTTGTAGCTTCTGTCTGTTATGATAAAACTAGCTTGTTCCGTATCTATTAGAAGCTACATAAAGTCAACTCAGCTGCCTGCAGTCACTAGATAGGATTGAGTATGCAAGCAAGCAGCGGGCATAAAAGAGAAACCAAGAAAAAGGCCACAAGTGCCACGTTGCACAGATTCTCAATAGTGTCGCAGCTTTAGCGATTATTATTATTATCATTTTTTTTTTCTTTTTTGCTTTCCATGAGCATCATTTCTTTAGGCTACACTCTTGATTATGAGAGCCTTGCTCTTAGCTGGCACACAGAGGAGCAGCTGGTTGAAGCTTAGGGGTGACGACCAGGCTTCCTGCTTTTCCAAAGGGCCGAAGAGAACATCTTTTATTTGTCTGCCCGTTTGTTTGCTTGTTTACCAGAGACAGTGTTGAATACATTTCAGAGATAAAAGTTGAAGCAGGAAGATGTCAGAGCGTGAATCTACAAAAGTGATTGTCACCTTTCTTAAAGCTGTGATCACACGCATCATCTCTATTGAGAGCTTATTCACCTCTTCCTTCATGTTCAATAATGTTTGCTCTTTCAATAGTTTCTTCACATTTGAAAACGCTAGGCAACATTTGTGAAGTTCTTTGAAGCCACAGGAAGGAGTATTTACAGAAGTGTTATTATTTTTCTATTTTTGTAATGGTGTAGTGAAACCACCTGCTTGAGTCATCACTATCAAGAATTTTCAGTGGACTGGCCTAATGTTTTCCAAATCAATCTGACTTTATTTTAACAGGCAGCAAAAGCTCATGAATATTACTAGAGAATGAATTCTTAAAAGACATTTTCTATGAACTATTAATATTTGAAATGCTCTAGAAACATCTTGGAGAAGGCAATGGCACCCCATTCCAGTACTCTTGAGTGGAGAATCCCATGGACAGAGGAGCCTAGTGGGCTGCGGTCCGTGGGATCGCGAAGAGTCGGACACGACTGAGCAACTTTACTTTCACTTTTCACTTTCCTGCATTGGAGAAGGAAATGGCAACCCACTCCAGTGTTCTTGCTGGCAACCCACTCCAGTGTTCTTGCCTGGAGAATCCCAGGTATGGGGGAGCCTGGTGGGCTGCCGTCTATGGGGTCGCACAGAGTCGGATATGACTGAAGAGACTTAGCAGCAGCAGCAGCAGCAGAAACATCTAATTACATAAAGATGATGAATTTATTGAAGGTCACTTTATTGTTTATGGCTTACCTGATAGCTCAGTTGGTAAAGAATCTGCCTGCAATGCCGGAGACCCCAGTCCGATTCCTGGGTCAGGAAGAGCTGCTGGAGAAGGGATAGGCTACCCACTCCAGTATTCTTGGGCTTCCCTTGTGGTTTATAATTACATGTTCATTAAAATCCAAGGCTTATAGATTCCTACAAGGCACGTGCTTTGTTAACTTGGTTTGAATTATGGCATATGCTCCAGATAAGTACATTTGTACTTATTTCAAATGAGCATAGATTTCATTCTTTTCCTAACAATTATCGATAATCTCCTTCTAGATGGCAAATGTTAATGATTTTTCATTGTAAATTCTGTGTTTATTTATTTTATTTTATACTTCTTAAATATTTTGGCTATTTATGAACCTCAAGCATCTGACTCATCTGTTGTCTCAATTTGCAGAAGAGGCAAGCAAAACTTTTTCAGCTATAAGTGTTAACCAAACTATCAGGGCACATCTGACTTCTAAAATTTTCCAGTGACTATTATCAATTATACTAAATGTGAGACAGAAAGAACAGCTTAATTTTTAGAGTGAAAATTGAACTTCAATACTGTCAAAGGGAAAAAAAAGTCTTGTTTTGACTTGTACAGTGAGCGCATTTGCTATGTGAGACACAGATGGAAAGAATATGAGAAATAGCAGAATGTCATCTTGAGAAGTCCTTTTTCGACCAAGACCACATGGCAAAATTCTTTAGAGCATAACTGTGAATTTTTAAAAAAATCATTAATTCTTGGCAGGAAATAAATTGAAATTTAAATATCCTCACATGCTTCTTTTCTTGTGTTGGATTTGTTTCATTTTATATGAAAGTGACTCTGATTCAAAAGAAACCTAGAGCTGAAGTTCCTTTCTAGGGTTTGCCTGTCACATAGGTACTAGCTCTGGCCTCCAACTAAATCACGGACAAGCAAATCACTGCAGTACTGAGTGCTCCTTAGATATTTTCTTATTTTCTATATCAAAGCACTTTAACATCCTAAGTTGTAAAGGGCTGACTTATGAAGTTGTCTGTATGAAATGTCTATTGCTGCTCTAAAAATGTCTATTGCTGCTCTATATTTAATGACTTAAAATTATCTTCTGGTTCTAGAGGTCAGAAGTCCAAATGGATTTTACAGGGCTAAAATAAGGGATCAGAAAAGTTTCATTCCTTCTGGAGGCTCTAGAGGAGAATCGGTTTCTTGCCTTTTCCAGGTTCCTAGAGGCTGCCTGCACTCCTCGGCCCCTTTCTCTATCTCCAAAGCCAGCAGTGAAGCAACTTCAAATCTCGGGTCTTTCTCCCCCTACTCTGAAGTGCCAGCATGTCTCCTTTAACTCTGACTCTTCTGTGTTCCTCTACATGGGCCCCTGGGATTACAGTCGGTCTGTACAGGTAATCCAGGATAATTTTTCCACCTCAAAATTCTCAGTTAAATTTTACCTGCAAAGTCTCTTTGCCACAAAAGACAACACAGTCACAGGTCCTTGAGATTACACCGTGGTCATCTTTTGAGGATGGAAGTGTCCTTCTCTCTACCACAATGTATTTATAGTAAGGACAGAGTAAATGGGTTTTCATTCAAGTATGACTTGGTGACATAACGTAGAAGTTAATTCAACTTTTTTTGGAACATACGAACCATCACATTGGAGGGCTTTCCTTTTAAAGACATGGGAACTGAGTATATATCCAAGTGCGTGGGGCTTGGCTTGCATTTGTACACACTTTCCCTAAATTCCCTAATAATTATTATTATTTTTGTTTGTTTAGTCTACTTATTCAGTTTAGTTTAGTTTAGTTTGCTTATCCAGTAAACTGTTTGTTTAGTTCACTTATCCAGTATCTAACTCACTCTCTCTGCATGTGTGTCTGAGCGTGGTAAGAACAGCAAAGATAAAATCTACTTTATAGCATATTTTTATGTGTACAATACAGGACTGTTAATCAGAGCCTCAGGCTGTACAGCAGATTTCTAGAATTCATCTTGCATAACTGAAATCTTATATGCCCTGAACAGCAACTCTTCCTTCCCCTGCCGCACCCAGCCCCTGGTTACCACCATTCTCCTCATTGTCTACGTACTTGATTTTTATATGCATTCCAAAACTCAAGCAAAAAGACAGTTGGGTAAAATTTGTCTTTGTAATGATTTTTAGAAATTTGACCTATGTTAACAAGTTCTTTGAGATGTCTTTGACTAGCCAGACTGTACTTATTCAAACGCCATCACAATATAATCCTGTTAGGTGATAATCCTAACAGGTTATAGCTATGATAAGATTTAAATCATGACTTACCACCATACCATTCAATAACTAAATCATATTGTAAAAACATAAATATGCTTATTACATTTTAATTGAGGCTATGAAAACTATCAATATACATTCATCCACCATCCATCATCCATCAGTCATCCATCTTTATCTATTTGTCCGTCTATCCATCTAGCTATTTGTCTTCTTACTGTGTCTTATTTCCCTGCTAATATTCCTGCTAAGACTGTTTCTGAGCAGTGTAGAAATCAACTCTACTGCAACAAACTTTTCTGACCCAGGGGCTCTGAAGAAAGTCCTAGAATTAAAGCAAATCCTTTTCCTGACTTGGGATACTGAGCAGGCTAAACTGTACTTTTCAAGCAGGCCTATAATTCAAGTTCCTAAAGGGCCGTGGCTGCCGCATTATCAACACATCTTGTCTTTGAACAAAATTGGCTTTGAAAGCGCTGGAACCATTTCAAAGCCCCCTATCTCCACTTTCCTGATCACTCGACTGTGTGGCAATTATAAATAATGAAAATTAATTAATTAATAAGCACCTTTTTCTCTTAGGAAGGGCTCTTCATTCTGTTATAATCTCCAGGTGTTGGGGAGGACCACAATAAGAGGATCTCTGAAAATCAGGCCCCTCACAACTCTGTTAGCCATGGTGGGAAGAACAGGTATGGAAAACTAAGATTGTATGGAAGCTGACAAACTCTCTCTGCAGTCTTACCGTAAGGAGGTTCACTTTATATTTAATTTTTAACATTCTACAATTTTTGGAATAAGTTGCTGAAACAGGAAAGGTGATTTTTTTCATATATATGCATATTTTAATTTACAACATTATACTGTTAGTTTATCATTTTTACTCAGTTTTTGATACTAGAAAATGTGTTTCAAATTTTGAAAAATTTGTCAAAACACTGTCCTTTCAAATGACATAATATTCCATTAAACTTAAGACAGAAAAAAAGATTAAGTTCTGTATTACAGATGAGTAATGGAGAATCCCATGGACAAAGGAGCCTAGCAGAGTATGGCTCATGGTCAAGCAAAGAGTCAGACACGACTGAAGTGACTTAGCACAGAAATAGATAGCACCCAGAGGTTAATTGTTTGATTCAGGTCCACACAGTTAATCAATATTCATTCAGAAAATAAAGCCAGTATTCCAATTCTCCAGTGTTGAGCCTTCTGTAATCCCATAATAAGCTTTTACATATTTTTGCTCTTTTGGGAAAATGAGAAATTACTGCCTTATAGCTTTCTAGATGATTTTTGAGCCCCTATTAACTTTTATTATTTTCTAAGCATACATCTGTCTGCTTTTTGTACACTTGAACATTTTGTGTACTAAGCATAAAAAATATTTTTATAGGCTGGATTATAGAGGAAATTGTTGAAAATGTTTATGCTCTATCATGGGATTTCAATATTGTGGTCGGAAATTTAATCTGAGAATTCCAAGCTTATAGAATAAATATATATGCAAATAAGTAGATAAGAATAGATTTTTAAAATGTTTCATCTGACTCATAGGAGCTAAGTGAACCATGAAATGTGAAAAACTGAAGCAAATGAAACTGGGGAGGAAATTTAAACATGCCCAGGGCCACAAATAAAGTTTTATGTTTTTCATTTGTTGTGCTTATTTGTTTATTTTTCACTCTGGCTGTCTAGAGTGTATCTTCAGTAATGGATAATGTGACAAATAATCCTCACTGTTCTCAACAGTATGAATTTGAATAAATTAGATGTGTGGATACTTACGGAAATTTCACATGGTCTGCTACTGCCCAGCTTCTCTTTAACCATTTTCTCTGCTTTTTAAATCTGGAAATGTTCAAATGCCTCTTGACCATTAGATGTTAAACTTTTGAGGATTCATTCTATGTCCTAATCCATCTTTTCATTTACAGGTACTAGTACAGGATTTGGCTCAAAATAAACAGTCAGCAAATCATTGAAAGAATAAGTGACTTGGAAAAAAATTATACAAAGACTTGAATGTTAATATCTTTTAGAAAAAGTATTTAACTTCAGATCTTTTCCTAAGAATCTTCCCCATCTATTCTGCTGTTCCTTTTCTCATCTTAATGGAATAGAAGTTAAAGGAGGAGAGGATATATGTTTTGGCTTTTAAATTAAAGGGGGAAAAATATACAGCCACCTTTATGAAATATTGTGTGTTGAAATGTAGCTTGAAAAATGAATAGGATTTTGAAAATGAAGATTAGAGAGCTTAGACTGAAAGGAAAAACCCAAACAAAACTTACTAGCATAAGATAAATGCATGAAGCAATAGCAGTGGATAGATTTAATTGGAGCCTAGAGAATCCCAGGGACATGGGAGCTTAATGGGCTGCTATCTATGGGGCCGCACAGAGTCAGACACGACTGAAGTGACTTAGCAGCAGCAGCAGCAGCAGCACCAGCAGAGTAGGTGCATGGGAGACCTGTGCAAACCAGGGTACCAGTCTTGAATGCCAGGCAGATGAACTTACCTTAACTTATTAGAGACAAATCCAGTAAACTGTTAAGGCCTCCTTTGTATATATATCAGTTTCTTTCTATTTGACTTAATGGGGTATTCAGCTTGTATGTAAATATAATTCTGAATACAGGCGATCATTTCCTCAATTACTATTGAACTAGCAGCACATGAGCTTAAGATCCAGTTTGGGCAGACCATCCTGCCTTTAGAATCTCCTCTTAGTCAGTTTAGTTCAGCTGCTCAGTCGTGTCCGACTCTTTGCAACCCCATGAATTGCAGGCCTCCCTGTCCATCACCAACTCCTGGGGTTTACTCAAACTCATGTCCATCGAGTCGGTGATGCCATCCAGCCATCTCATCCTCTGTCGTCCCCTTCTCGTCCTGCCCCCAATCCCTCCCAATATCAGAGTCTTTTCCAATGAGTCAACTCTTTGCAGGAGGTGGCCAAAGTACTGGAGCTTCAGCTTTAGCATCATTTCTTCCAAAGAAATCCCAGGGTTGATCTCCTTCAGAATGGACTGGTTGGATCTGCTTGCAGTCCAAGGGACTCTCAAGAGTCTTTTCCAACACCACAGTTCAAACGCACCATTTCTTCAGTGCTCAGCTTTCTTCACAGTCCAACTCTCACATCCATACATGACCACAGGAAAAACCATAGCCTTGACTAGACGGACCTTTGTTGGCAAAGTAATGTCACTGCTTTTCAATATGCTATCTAGGTTGGTCATAACTTTCCTTCCCAGGAGTAAGCGTCTTTTAATTTCATGGCTGCAATCACCATCTGCAGTGATTTTTGAGCCCCCCAAAATAAAGTCTGACACTGTTTCCACTGTTTCCCCATCTATTCCCCATGAAGTGATGGGACCAGGTGCCATGATCTTCGTTTTCTGAATGTTGAGCTTTCAGTCAACTTTTTCACTCTCCTCTTTCACTTTCATCCAGAAGCTTTTAAGGAGAAATTATTAATATGTACTCCTATTGGTCTCTGATTCATATTTGCATACTGTCTCTCTGGGTGAATGACTAGATGGACTTTTGTTGGGAAAGTGATGTCTCCACTTTTTAATACACTGTCTAGGTCTGTCATAGCTATTCTTCCAAGGAGCAAGCACCTTTTAATTCCATGGCTGCAGTCACTGTCCACAGTGATTTTGGAGCCCAAGAAAAGGAAATCTGACACTGTTTCCACATTTTCCCCATCTATTTCCCATGAGGTGATAGGACCGAATGCCATGATGTTAGATGTTTGAATGTTGACTTTTAAGCCAGCTTTTTCACTCTCCTCTTTCACTTTCATCAAGAGGCTCTTTAGTTCTTTCTACCATAAGGGTGGTGTCATCTGCGTAACTGAGGTTGTTGATATTTCTCCCGGCAATCGTGATTCCAGCTTGTGACTCATCCAACCTGGCATTTCACATGATGCACTCTGCATATAAGATAAATAAGCAGGGTGACAAGATACAGCTTTGATGTACTCCTTTCCCAATTTGGAAGCAGGCCATTGCTCTATGTTCAGTTAAAGCTGTAAATTCTTGACCTGCATACAGGTTTCTCAGAAGGCAGGTCAGGTGGTCTGGTATTCCCATCTCTTTCAGAATTTTCCAGTTTGTTGTAATCTACACAGTCAAAGGTTTTCACATAGTTAATGAAGCAGAAATAGATGTTTTTCTGGAATTCCCTTGCTTTTTTCTATGATCCATCGGATGTTGGCAATTTGATTTCTGGTTCCTCTACTTTTTTCTAAATCCAACTTGAACATCTGGAACTTCTTAGTTCACATACCTTTGAAGCCTGACTTGAAAGATTTTGAGCATAATCTTGCTAGTATGTGAAATAAGTGCAATTGTGCAGTAGTTTGAACATTCTTTGGCATTGCCTTTCTTTGGGATTTGAATGAAAAGTGACCTTTTCCAGTCCTGTGGCTACAGCTGAGTATTTCAAATTTGTTGGCATATTGAGTGCAACACTTTCACAGCATCATCTTTTAGGATTTGAAATAGCTCGGCTGGTATTCCATCACCTCCACTAGCTTTGTTGGTAATGATGCTTCCTAAGGCCTGTTGGACTTCACAGGCCAGGATGTTAGGCTCTAAGTGACTGAACACATCATCGTGGTTAAGTGGGACAGATAGGGAGTTAAAATTTAAAAGATAGTTTTCCAGTTTGCAGAGGTTAAAACGTCTGCATGCAATGTGGGAGACCTGGGTTTGATTCCTGGGTCGGGAAGATCCCCTGGAGAAGGAAATGGCAACCCACTCCAGTATTCTTGCCTGGAGAATCCCATGGACAGAGAAGCTTGGTGGGCTACAGTCCACGGGTCGCAAAGAGTCAGACATGACTGAGCGACTTCACTTCACTTTCACTTTCCATTTTCATGGTCATATTGCTCTCAACTCTTGAGTCTTGACACTAGCAATCAAAGTTCTTAGAGAACGAAATGAATGCAAACAATCTAACATAATGGCACAATTATAGCAAGACCATTTCAAGTTTACCCTGTTGGAATTTTAAGCATCTCACTTTTCCCCCTCCTTTCTCCTGGTCTGGATATTGTCCGCACTTGACTGCCTGAAGCAATTCCAACTGGTCAGCTCCAAACCCAGAGACTGTGAGCCATCATCTTCACACTTCAGTCATCAGCCCCTGCTCTCCTCCGACACTTGAGCTTTCATTTATCCTGAAGCCAGCATTCACAAAAGCCAGAGCCATCAGAAAGTGACTCTCTCCTTAGATATGACAGGCAGAAAAGCTACCACTTACACTGAGTGCACTTTGGGTCCTTAGAGCAGAGCAAGCAGAATTCAAGTGAGGGGAAACCCTTTGTGCGCTTTGCTGTTCACTTAGACGTCTATTCATCCTGCATCTTCACAGCTGTTGCTTTTTGTCAAATAAATAGGCATAAGAAAAATAGTGTGAACTAGATCCTGAAAGTTAAAATATTTTTCCTCGTTGTATTCTGTTTTCTTTTTTTTTTTCCTGTCTATCAAGTTTAAAACAAATTTACTATGAAATAAAATGGACCTCTGACAAGACTCTGAAGCTTGAACTTTTTATTATTGTTCTATTTTCTTCTTTATTAGGACTGGTTCCTATATAACTATGTCTGCAAGGAAGAAGATACTGCTTAAGCAGACACTGCTATTCATATGGGGTTCTAATATATCCCTTTTATGGGTTCTTTTTGCATTTCTTTCCTGGAGATAATAGCAATATAACTTTGAAATATTATTCACCAGAAGCTCCTATTTATTACACATGGTGAGAAGAAGTATTCTGCCTGTACTGGTCACTCTATTTATTGTATTGGTGGTTATACTCACTCAGTAACTGTTTATTGGGAGGTTGGCTTGGTTTGCTGATATTTCCCCTTAACGATTTAGATGAGAATAATGAAAAGCATTAACTATGGAAGGAAAGGTAGTTTGGGATTACCCAGAGGAATGTGAAATTTTATTGCATTTCCGTCTGCTATTTCCTTAGGTGCCACAGCACAGGAGAAAATATAACAGACTGGAATGTGCCGTAGACCTGAGAATCAGGGGACAATTTTTACTTTCAATTCTCCACTACTCCACCCATGAGTAAGACATTTCATTTCTTCACACTTCAAACTCTTTGTCTTTAACATAAATGAGGGGTAAAGCCTTTCTCAGAAAGAAACTTTTGCCTCCAGTGTCAAACATTAAAGTTGTGATAGATCCCTGCTCAGGAATATAAATGGATATATGGAAATATATTGCTCAGGAATAGAAATGTATGTTATGTGTTAAATAACTGAAGCTATGATTTTCCTCTATTTCCTGTATTTCCTTAACCTCTAAAATACAGAATCCTCTCTGGAAAAAATAAATAAGTTGCATCTGACCAAAATAACCAGAATCATAGCTCCTGCCTTCAGTATTATTTTTACATGTGATGGTTGAATTGAGTTGCCACCACCCAGAGGAGTCAGTCACCTACCATATAAAGTTTAGTGGTGAGAGTGATATGTTGTGCCCCCAGTGAAAACAAAGGGGGTGCTTGAAAAGTAGACATTTGAAAAGCAAACTACACTCAGGGAGGAGAGATGCCTTTAAGTGTCAACTTGACTTGTCCACCGAGTGCCCGGGTGTTTGAGCAGACATTACTCCAGTGCTCCTGTGAAGGTGCTTTTGGATGAGGATAGCACTTAGTAGACTGAGTTAGGTAGCTCACCCTGCTCAGTGTGGGTGGGCCATATCCGATCTATTGCTTGAAGGGAACAAAAGAGCCTTCCTTGAAGGCGCAAATGGTAAAAGGCTTCCCTGGTGGCTCAGATGGTAGAGCGCCTGCAACGCTGCAGACATCGGTTCAAGCCCTGGGATCACGAAGATCCCCTGGAGATGGAAATGGCAACCCACTCCAGTATGCTTGCCTGGAAACTTCCAGGCATGGAGGATCCTGGTGGGCTATAGTCCGCGGGGTTGCAAAGAGTCATACAAGACTGAGCAGCTAACTTAACTTCCCTGAATAAGAGACGTCTTTCTCTCTGACCACCTTCACTTTGGGACGCCAGCCTGTTCCTGTTCTCAGACTCAGCCTGAAATACTGTCTCTTTCAAGATCTCCAGCCAGGTCTTCAGTCTGGAACTACACCAACCCTCGAAGGTCTCATGTCTTTGGGCTCAAGGCTAGAAATAACAGCCCTGGCTCCACCGACCCTGCATCTTGCTGACTCACCCTGCAGCTGTTGGGACTTGACAGTCCCCATAATGTGAGGCAAATCCCTACAGTGAACCTCTTCCTTTTTTGTTTTTTTCTCCCTATTTAAAATGTTTATTTATTTTTAATTGAAAGATAATTGCTTTAGAGTAATGTATTGGTTTCCATCAAATATCAACATGAATCAGTCATAGGTTGACCCGTGTCCCCTCCTATTTGAACCTCCCTCCCACCTCCCTTCTAATCCCACCCCTCTAGGTTGTTATCGAGCTGTGGTTTGAGTTCCCTGAGTCATACAGCAAATTTCCATTGGCTATTTATTACATATTATCTTACATAGTCCATATTTTAGAATATGCATATTAGCATATTATATATGTGACCACATGTGTGTTTGTACATATATAGCGTATCTATCTATCTATCTACCTATATCTCCTATTGGTTCTGTTTCTCTGAAGAATTCTAACTAATATAATGGTTGAAGATAATATCAGTTCAGTTCAGTTCAGTCGCTCAGTCGTGTCCGACTCTTTGCGAACCCATGAATCACAGCACGCCAGGCCTCCCTGTCCATCACCAACTCCCAGAGTTCACTCAGACTCACGTCCATCGAGTCAGTGATGCCATCCAGCCATCTCATCCTCTGCCGTCCCCTTCTCCTCTGCCCCCAATCCCTCTCAGCATCAGAGTCTTTTCCAAAGAGTCAACTGTTCGCATGAGGTGGCCAAAGTACTGGAGTTTCAGCTTTAGCATCATTCCCTACAAAGAAATCCCAGGGCTGATCTCCTTCAGAATGGACTGTTTGGATTTCCTTGCAGTCCAAGGGACTCTCAAGAGTCTTCTCCAACACCACAGTTCAAAAGCATCAATTCTTTGGCGCTCAGTTTTCTTCACAGTCCAACTCTCACATCCATACATGACCACAGGAAAAACCATAGCCTTGACTAGATGGACTTTTGTTGGCAAAATACTGTCTCTGCTTTTGAATATGCTATCTAGGTTGGTCATAACTTTTCTTCCAAGAAGTAAGCATTACTTCTTCATAACTCAGGAAATGATACCTAAGAAGGTAGTAAATTAGTCCCTCACACAGGCAATGTTGAGGCATCATGGGTCACTTTTTAACTCAGCTATGGCTTTCTGACGAAAGGACAATGGAGAGTGATCACTCCATTACCCTTCATTGTGTGCCTTCAGGTCAAAGGCCAGTTTGGCATGGCTATTCAGCTTGTCTTTAGAGTTTAGAATGTGTTACATAGCCTCACTGGGAGACACAACTGTACCTGTGAATGAAAGTGAGTCAGAGGATATGTGTGGGAATATGTTTATCGCTTCACTTTTAGACATCCTGGAAAGCATTCTAAATCTATTAACTGCTCGCTGCCTTTTTCTGAAAGATGTGAGTAAACCAAGGTAAAAGGATTAAGGGATAAAGAAGGAGTAGTTGAGAGAAAAGAGATATTTTTTCTTACATCTTGCTACAAAAAATGATGGGGTATGTTTTCAGTTGTTGAATAAGAAGTAACATCATATTATTCTCCATTGCTCCTAGGCAGATTGCTGATAGGATTACAGGGTGAAAGGAAATATTGTGTTATATACTCATTCCCTACTCATTGATAGCAAAGTTGTTCAAAACTGCTATTAATGAAACCCCTAAAATTTCTGAAGAGGAAAAAGCCATGTTTTCTCTTATTAAATGGGTGGCTCGAGAGTATTAACCTAATCAGCACATCAGACCAATTAGAGGCTATCTGCTTCATGTGAAGAGGGAAATGCTGAATATCTGTCATGTTTTGCTAGCATAACATTGACACAGAACAGTAGGAAATAAGCTCTTGACTTAAAATATTGTCCAAAAGTAATTAGTTTGGAATACTGAGCTTTTGGAAAGGGATCCGGAACCAGTGATAGATGGAGATAAGAATCAACCCTTGAGAAACAAAAGGAGACGTGCATCTGTGTATCTATTATAGTTTCAGAACCGTTATGCACCAAGTACTAAGAACAGTGATAGCAGGAGCCGCACAGGCAGCAGAATGAGAAAGTTCAGTGAAAAGGCATGGGTCCCTGCCACAGTTGTGGTTCCCTTGCTGAGAAGCAGCAGCATCTAAGATAGCTGTCACCAACTGGTAGAGAGAGAGTGGTAAGCTGCCCCCTGAGAATCCATGTCCAAGATGGTCAAACTTCTAATTAATATCAATCAATCAATCATCAACCAATCATTTCTTCAGTGGGGGGATTGTCAAGCCAGGCAAATGGGATGTGATGCCTCAAAGCAGGCAAAGGTGACCCCAGCTGTCACGATAGCCCTTGGGCAGCTGGTGCACTTAGGAAACATGCTGTGATGCTGTCGCCAGGAATAGTGTAAGCACAGAAGGATTTCCTGGAAGTTGTGGGTGCACACAGTTAAGTGGTAAGAAGCAGATTCAGCCCAAGACCAATGCACAAACCTGGAGCTAGTGATTTATTTAGGCTAAAGCATAGGATATAATGGCCAGTGGTAGACGGATCACATGTACAGCTCCTCAACCATGGCAGATGCTGGCACAGGGCCCTCTCAGTCAGTAAACCCCAGTGCTGCCAAGACAGGAGTCCCCTGGCTCTGTTCATTTTACTAAAGGACACCATATAAAGTCCCACTTTGTACTTTGTATTTCTTAGAATAATTCCCTATCCAGCTTACTTAATAAGAAATTAAGCATTTGCCAAGAACTTGTGAGCACAATATTCAGTGCAAGGATATTCACATGGTTTCAAGGTATACCACACAGATCACTTATCAGTCACAAAGGGGAAAACTCCGATAACACTCAGCAGATAACAATGATCCAATTTTATATCGTCTCACAAACAAGGAGACCAATAGGCAAACTGACTTTAGGTTTGTAGTGATGTGGTGCTATGGAAAATTCCTATCATCTAGTTAGTATTCTCAAAAAAGTTAAGATAAATTTAAACACGAGAGAACAATCAAATACAGACTGGAACTGTCCTAAACAATCAAAGGAATCTAGATTGTGGGCTAGCTTACGATGCAATTGGCATAAACCTTTCAAAAATATCCATGCCATGAAAGAAATAAGAGCGGGAGCACTCCTATAGATTAAAGAGGAATAAAAAGGCAAGACGATCAGGCAAAATGCTTCCTCTTGTTTACCTGAATGCAAAGTTAAAGAAACTATACAGAGAGCTGGGGAATGATCGGATACACTTGACTATGGAAGTTAGAAAATGTTTTTTATTTTTTATTTTTTTAATTTATTTTTTTATTTTTTAAATTTTAAAATCTTTAATTCTTACATGCGTTCCCAAACATGAACCCCCCTCCCATCTCCCTCCCCATAACATCTCTCTGGGTCATCCCCATGCACCAGCTCCAAGCATGCTGTATCCTGCATCAGACATAGACTGGCGATTCAATTCTTACATGATAGTATACATGTTAGAATGGGGTGCGAAATCAGGTGATACTAAGAAAGACCCTGCGGTCAAGGAACACCACCGCAGGAGTTGGTGGTCACACTCTGACCACAGACACATTAGGTGAAACATTTACTTAGAATGGTAAGCAAAATTTTTAAAATGACAAACGAAGACATGAAAGGTGTCACTGCCTGAAATGAAATTTCCTTGAAATGATTGTGTAGGAAAGTTGTGAGGAGTATCCTAAGGAGGAGCCACTGTGAGGTCGGGGCCGGGGGCGGTAGGATTACTGAGAGGGAAAGTCTGAAAAGTTCTGCACTTCCGCCTTCGCGACAGGGACCCAGCAACCGTGACGCGGAGCTCTGGTGATGGACTTGGCCCTTTGTCAGGCGAGGGCCAGGGAGACGGGTACCCGACTGGCCAGCTGGTGTGGGATGTGGGCTGCCCTCTTGGGGAGGGCAGCTCCCTTCAGGCAGGGCAGTTCCTGGCAAGGAACTATGAGCTGACGGCAACCACTGCTCCCAGCAGCTGGAAAAGGAGGGCGCCTCTTCCAAAAGAGGCATCTGAGACTTGTGCCTTAAAACCCGAAACAGCACAAAATGCAGGGGGAGGAGATCAATATGCTTTCATTAATTAACTTTCACTGTTATGATACAGTGTTTTCCTTTTCTTTTTTGGATGCACACGTTTTGAGTATCTCTTTATTTGCTAACAGTTTGTAATATTATCTTCCTTAGAGACAAGAGATGGATAATTTAGTTTTTATACCTTTAGAAGGGTTGTTTGACATATAGATTCACCATATATATATATGTTCACATATTTATAAACATGTATATTATATTATATACACATATTTATATACTTACATATTTATATACATATGTATATTTTTTTAATTTAGAAAATTATCCTAAAATTTGGAGAACTCTCTGTTAAGTTCCTTTCATATATGAACTCTAAACTTTTAGGTATCTCAAGGTGTCTTGGATAGTGATTAAGATTAAATGTGGTTTGTCATGATGAAGCTTATTCTTCAGTTAGTATTTAGACATCTCTGGTAGTAAAGGTTATGAGTTTTACATTGGGCTTTGTCCTTTCAGAACACAAAGGCATTGGCACAGTGGTGGTAGATCCTGGAAGTCATTCTGATGCTGGGATGAGCAGTCACTTAACTATAAATGGAAATGACTGCAAACCAGAGGTACATACATCTCACTAAACCCAAATTAAATAGATCGTAACTGCATCTCCATTACGTCTGCAGTCACTCCGAGGAAGCTCACACAGGCACTGCTGCAAGTGAGGGTTCCCATCTGAAGCTTCCGTAGCTTCCAACCCCTGGGTTCGTAACTTCTTGAGGCTTCGGTTACTTCCTTGTTCATCTACCCCATGGTGCTTACTGCCGCACATCACACACAGTCAGTCTACACAGCGAGCAAACTACTGCAATACAACAGAATCCTGGGTTACAAACTCAGCCATAGCAAGCAAAATTATATGGAGAGGTAAAACGTCTCAGGTCAGTTGACTGGAGCTAAAGCATCACTCCGGTTCAACCAGGTATCCCCAGCCCGTGGCCGTGTCCCCAGCTCTTCTCGAAAACCCAAGTTTCTGTCCTGTGAGCTTTGAGTTAGGTCACAATGATACTTTTCCTCCAGAACCGTTACTGTTTCTTTGGATTCAGTTGCTATCTAGGGAAACACAGAATTTTCTGCCTGGGCTCTTTATTCCTTAAGCTCCTCTGCCTTTCAGGACAAAATTGTTTTCTCAGAGTAACCAAGACTCTCACTCCACAGCGTCTCTGGGCACTCCTCAGAGTTCTCAAGACTGGCTGTTGTGCCTTTCAGGCACACCACACCTCCCGTTCACCTCCCTTGAGTGTTATCTGTGTACACAAACAATCTTTCTCTTTAATCGGTTTTTCTAAAAGTTCTAAACCGTTTTAGAACTCAGCCCGCTAATGTCCATTAAGTATAACTAAAATAAAACCTATTAAAAAAAAATCCATCACCAGGATTCCAAGGGTGAATCTAGAAGTTACTGCAAGCAAAGATATCTAACCGTGAGATAAATTCCTTTTAGAATTATGCTTAGAGTCAGATGGCTGTAAGAAATTAAATAAACATCTCCAGGTTTTAACAGGAGAGAAATTTAAAAAAAAAATGATTATACCTTATTCAAGACCTATCAAATCTGAATTCTGTATCAGCCACTCAGAATAATGACTATTTGAGGGTAATATTTACCAGGGCGCAGGTGTTCCACACACTTCCTTTGGCTGCGACAGTGAGATCTTACATGACAGCTTTTTAAACATTTCTTCCTTTTTGAGTCAATGAATGTGTTTAGTGCAAGATTATTAATCGACTCATTCCTTCTTCCTCTTCCATTCTCTTAGTTTCCATTTTTTTTTTACCCAATTAGATTTCACATCCATCACACATTCCTCAAATGTTAAGCATCAGAGAACTGGATCTACACTGTTTTCAATGAAGGGCCTTTAGGCCTGAAATTTCTTACCCACTATGACATTGTGAGGTTCCATTTCCCCCATCTTTCTTAAGGATACACACAATGACAATAGCTTCCATTTGGCCACCAGGGACAGAAAACAACTGAAAGAGAACAGATTTTTAAACCCTATTTTATGCTGCTTTAATTAAAACTATGAAAGTCTGGGTTATTTTAATTTTAATACTCTTATCGTGAGGCAACTTGTGGGGAAAAACGAAAATTTAGGATAAAAATATACATTATCTGGTCTTGTGATTTTGAATCCTCCCATTGCACATTAGCATCACTTACAAAAGATATTCCTCTAGTTTAAAAAAAGTTCTTCCTGTGATGAGGGTGGGGACTACTTTAGCAAATCTAATACTGTGTTCACAAGACAAGGAGTATGAGAATTGTAGTTACTGCAATGATAAGCCCTAAGGCAAGTTTAAAAGTCCTTCAAAAATAACGTAATTATTAAGTTATAGACTTAACAATCAATTAAAAATGAACTAAGTCAATTAACAGCTATCTCTTCTATTCTCTCCTCATCTTACCCTAAATCCCCATATGGTGCCAATTAAAATCCCGAGAACAAGCCAAAGAGGCAGGGAAACTGCTGAGTTACCCCGTGTTCGCCTGGAGGAGGGCAAGGGAAAGAAAAAAAGGAAACTGTCAACGTTCTCTTCTCTCCTCAATACCCCTCACTGATTAGGATTCCACAAGGGCAAGAACGTTTAATGGACCTCAGTGTTTAACCGGTCTGTCACGTTCTCAGAATTCAGCCTCTTAAGAGTCTCTCCGCTGTCACTTAGCTTTAGAGGTGAGGTAAGAAATGCTTCCTTTTGAGGACATAGCAGCTAGAGAGTCAACTTGCCTTGAGGCTCCTGAGTAGGAGATTTTAGTTTCAAAAGCAGGACAACTGTGTGTCTTTCTTCCTCAACAAGTTTAACATAGGTCATTTCTCCTCAGGACCAGAGTTTACCTGTGTTTGGCCAATAGTGAAAAGTGAAAGTGTCAGTGCTTCAGTTGTGTCCGACTCTTTGTGACCCCACAGACTGTGTAACCCTGCCAGGTCCCTCTGTCCATGGAATTCTCCAGGCAAGAATACCGGAGTGGGTTGCCATTTCCTTTGCCAGGGGAGCTTCCTGACCCAGGGATTGAACCCAGGTCTCCCGTTGCAGGCAGATTCTTTACTGTTTGAGCAAGGTAAGTTTGTAACAACTGGGCTCCCCCTAGCATAATTCCTCTCTCTCCACCCAAGTGCCCTAATTAGTAGTTGCTCACTGATTTCCCTCCTGTCAAGGCACCCACAATGGCTGATTTTAGCTCTAATGCACCATGCTACTGAACCCAGATTTGGAAAGAGGTAGGCATACTTGGTTCTCCTCTCCCAGTATAAGTTAGCTCCAGCACATGGTGCGTTTTGGCCCTTGAGAAGAAAGAAGCATGGAAGCCCCTTAGGTGTTCCAATAACCTAACCCTGTGAAGCCAACTGAGCCTCTCATTATATGTGTGCGTGTGTGCATGCTAAGTCGCTTCAGTCGTGTCCAACTCTGTGCAACCCTATGGACTGTAGCTCACAAAGTTTCTCTGTCCATGGGATTCGCCAGGCAAGAATATTGCAGTAGATTGCAATGCCCTTCTCCAGGGGATCTTCTCTACCCAGGGATCAAACCCAGGTCTTCTGCACGGCAGGCAGATTCTTTACCATCTGAGCCACCAGGGAAGCCCCTCTTACTAGACAGATGTCTTATTAGAAATCAACATCCCTGCAAACCAAAGGAAAACTCATCTTCTGATTAGTAACAGAACCAGAAGTTTCAGTAAATAAGTCCATAAAAACTGTTTACTTGGTTGTCCTTTTAGGTTCTCCTTGTGGTTCTATAGAAAGAAGGGATAGTTTAAATGGAAATTATGTTTCGTATGATTGAGGGGAAAATCTGCTGAGAAGCAAGAGGATACGTTCTGAAAGTAGGCATTTCTTTTCTTTTTTCTTCACAGCTTCTTCAAATGTTTCACGTTAAATAGCTTAGTTAATTATGGTTGTCATGCTTGAAGATTTATGTGAGAGACCTTAGCCCTGGAAGACATTTTAGAGGATAGGCAATGCTGAGTAAAACTTAAAAAAAACTCTACCACCATTACAGTTGTACAATTGTTCTGTTTCAATCTTCATCATTATAATATACTCAATAATTTGAGCTGAGTAATTTTACAAAGGTGTTAAATTATTTCCCCCAAATCACACAATCACACACAATTAAAGGTTACGTCCAGAATGCAGATATGTGGACTTTCAGCCTAGGTTGCCTGCACTATGCTTGAAACCCTCTTTTAAATATTGGAACAAAATTTTAATATTTAATATTCTGTTTATTTGAGTAAATGCTCTTTAAACTAAAGGTCTCTCATTTATTCTGTGTCTCAATTCACTGTTGGGATTTTGAGCCCGTTTTTGCCGCCTCTAATGTGCCATTGCCTCTTTAGAAACTTTACCTTAGTTTTGGAATGAAATATAATATTCCTAGATGATTATAAGGCACATCAAGGAAAATGGTAGATGTAATTTTGTTTTAATTAAGAAGAAAATTAAAATCACCAATTTTTTTTTGCTTGCTGAAACTAGTAGACATCAGTCATGAACATATGGTCAATTCCTTTCTTTCCAGATTTTTAATCAAATTGCTTTCATGTTTACTGATTCACACTGATTATTAAGGTGGCCAAAATCAACAGATTAGCTGTATTGGGTTTACCTTCATCTTGAACATATTATATGGGATAGATAACTGCAAACTAAAAATTACTCAAAAGCTTCTAATAATGTCTGTGGAACTATTATAGACTATTCCCTTGGTAACTAATTTTAGAGTTCCTGTTTCACAATGTTTTAGATAATTTTATGATAGGAAAAAATATAAAAAATTCTAGATGATTTTTTTCATAATGTTTAAACTTTGCAAAGCAAAATTTACTAATTAGGTCATGATATCACATGATACAATCTTTGATCTCCCAAAATATATTTAGATATTTTCTCAAAATTTGTTTCTCTTTTTCTTTCTGTCTCACTCTTATAGAAGAGAACTTGAAGGATACTGAAATCTTTCATGTAATTCTCTTTTATGTTATTAAATAATAAATATCTGAATAATTATAAAGATATGAGAAGAAATTATAGATCCTCTACTTCCCATTTCATTTTCTAGTTGCTAAAACAGTCCTCCACAGACATTAGTTTTATGATAAATGTAACTAATACATCACCCACTCTGAATTGCTACCATCAAAATGCAGCTGAAGTGATTCCTTTTCTTTTCTTGCTTGAGAGTTGGGCATCATGGTCCTTCTCTTCAGAAAAATGTTATCTGATATTTAATACTTATGTCCAGCAGAAAACACTCTGAAGCATGTTAGTAACATCAACTTTGTAGTACATATACATTTTCTAATGAGTTTCATATATAGTATTCTATTAAGCCAGCAAAGAAGCAAGTTAAGGTAAAATAAATGTTTTTTTGTGAATATTTTATAAAGACACTGAATAAAAAGAGAGAAAAGAGAAATTAATGCTGAAATATAGAAAACTGCAAGGAATCCAGAAATATTTAGGTAAAATATCAGTTCAGTGCAGTGCAGTCACTCAGTTGTGTCTGACTGTGACCCCATGGACTGCAGGACACCAGGCCTCCCTGTCCATCACCAACTCCTGGAGTTCACTCAAACTTGTGTCCATTGAGTCAGTGAGGCCATCCAAACATCTCATCCTCTGCATCGGTAGCCAAAGTATTGGAGTTTCAGCTCCAGCACCAGTCCTTTCAATGAACATTCAGGACTGATTTCCTTTTAAGATGGACTGGGTGGATCTCCTTGCAGTCCAAGGGACTCTCAAGAATCTTCTCCAACACCACAATTCAAAAGCATCAATTCTTCGGTGCTCAGCCTTCTTTATAGTCCAACTCTCACATCCATATACGACTACTGGAAAAACCATAGCTTTGACTAGACGGACTTCTGTTGACAAAGTAATTTCTCTGCTTTTTAATATGTCTAGGTTGGTCATAATTTTCTTCCAAACTTTTAATTTCATGGATGCTGTCACCACCTGCAGTGATTTTGGAGTCCAAGGAAATAAAGTGTCTCATATTGTTTCCCCATCTATTTCCCATGAAGTGATGGGACCAGATGCCGTGATCTAACTAAATGCATGAGTACTTTCTAGAGTATATATGGCATTTAGAACTTTTAAATTATTACTCTATTGATTTCCGTAGATATAACCAACATTTATAAAACTGATTTTTAATTGCATTGAAGGAATTATGTCCATGAAGACAGTAGGGTAAGAAACTCTGAAAATTGTCTCTTTCATAAAAATAGTGAGAAAACTGGCAAAGATTGTTAGAATCAAGTTTTTCAAAATTATGAAAATTAACGGAAAGCTTCTTTTTGGATTCTATTCTGTTTCCTTGAACTTCCTATCCATTCCTGAGCTTGTAGCCTCCCACTTAACTAGTGTAGCTCTAGAGTACATTGTGGTACCTACCATGGCATATCTTATTACCTGGTGGCTCAGCGGTGAAGAATCTGCGTGCACTAGTAGAGCCGCACAAGACACGGTTTGATCCCTGGATCAGCAAAACCCCCTGGAGAAGGGCACAGCACCCACTCCAGTATTCTTGCCTGGGAAATCCATGGACAGAGAAGCCTGGTGGCCTACAGTCCACAGGGTCGCAAGTAATCGGACACCACTGAAGCAACTTAGCACACACTCACGGCATATCTCACCTTATCATTCTTTCCCAAATCTTCTTGAATTTTTATTAGATTACATTAAGTTCACAGTTTATTTTGATGAGAATTAATGTATTTGTGATCTTAGATTTTATCACTCAGAAGTAATACAGGATTTCATGTTTATTTTGGTTTTATACCCTTCTGCAATGATTTATAGTTTCATCATATAGGTTTGCACTGCTGCTGCTACTAAGTTGCTTCAGTCGTGTCCGACTCTGTGCGACCCCATAGACGGCAGTCCACCAGGCTCCGCTGTCCCTGGGATTCTCCAGGCAAGAACACTGGAGTGGGTTGCCATTTCCTTCTGCAATAGGTTTGCACAGTTCTTGTTAAATGTATTCTTTTATTTTATATATTGTATTATAGAAAAGGAGATTTATTATTTTATTATGTTTCCTATTGGTAATATATGGAAAACTCTAATTTATTAACTTATATACCTACTATTTATATATTTTATATTTTTTCTTGATTTTCTATTTATGCAAACATGTTGTCTGACAATATTTATTTTGATTTTTTTTCCTGTCTGATAGTCATACTTCTCATTTCCTTTATTGTGTTATCATGCTAGATAAAGTCTCAAGACTGATGTTTGATATTATTTATTCAGGCTTCCCAGGTGGTACAGTGGTAAAGAATCCACCCGCCAACAAAGGAGACACAAGAGACCCAGTTTGATCCCTGGGTCAGGAAGACCCCCTGAAGGAGGAAATGGCAATCTACTCCAGTATTTTTGCCTGGAGAATCCCATAAACAAAGAGGTGTGGTGGACTGCACTCCATGGGTTACAAAGAGTCAGACGTGTCTCAGTGACCGAGCATGCTCGCATGCAAGAACAGAGAACTGAAAACCTGACTGACTGAAATACATAGTTCGTAAATGACAGAACTTCTACTGTAAACCTCCCTGTGACATGCATTCAAGCTCTTTATTATTATAGCCTGCTTTTCTCTATGAGACAGCCAGTGAGTCCACTGCATAGACTCTCGGTTTGCTCTCTTAAAATATTGTTATTTAATTTTCATTGTGCCAGGTGCACATATGCACAAAGCAGAAGCCTCCCTCTCCACCACCAAAGTGGGTGTCCTCAGGGCTAAAAAATAAAACAAAGAATAAATCTAAAATAGAACATCACATTTTTCAGTCTGGCCTGGTAGTCAGACAATTTATTTATTACATGTATAAGACTATATAACTAGTTTTTGGTTCATAGTTATTTATATCATCTAAAAATATAAGACTGAATCTTTTTCTCTAGCTGATTTTCAGTCTAAAACTTAAATTTGTATTAACTTGATGCCTTTAGTATAGTTTTTCTGGGAACCTGGATTGGTCAATATGACATCACCCTTATTTTCAAGGAAGCAGGTGATTTGACTACAAGTCCCTTTTTTGAAGATGTGTCTAATGATTTGTGAAGTTCCAAAGATAATATTTTGCCTGTACCTGTATGAATGTTTTGTCAGAATCAATTATGAAATATGCAATTATATGGATCTTAACTAATTAAGGTAAAACCCAGTGGAACTGCCAGAGTTAAGCAAGTTCTCTCTAGTGCATGTAGGCAATTGCTCTGATGGGTCAAGTTTCATTAAATTGATGATTTTGGTCACATAAAGGATCTGAGGTAAATCTGGGTGATATTTTCACATCATGGACCATGATTCACACTGTTCCTTGTCACCAGAGCCACATTGCATCGCGTCAGCGACCATGTGCTCCAAGATACTCAGCAGTTTCTTTCAGCACAATGGTGCATTTTAATGAGATTCTGCAGTCAAGATAGCTACATTGCATTCAGTTAGGTGTCTTTATTGAAAGGTTTTACTGTTGTGTTCATGATTCACTGGTGTGAACAAAATCTAACAAAAATAACTGTAGTCTACCTGTTCCCCATATCAAAGACCAGGCTGTTATCCATTAGGGTAGAGTTGAGAACCACACATCTTTCCATTTCTCTTCATGTGTACCCTTTTCTAATCAATTAAGACCCGAAGAACTGTGATACTGTCCCACTAGACTCTAAGACTCTAACTTCCTTGGGAGTAGAGATATTTTTTAAGTGTGTTCTTCTTCACTCTTTCACCATGACTCAACCTGTAGTCTGTTTAATAAGAAACAGTTCCTCATATTATACAACTACCAGAAAAAAACAGCAGACAACAAATAAAGCCAGAGTGTTAAGCTAGGACAGAATCCCCAGACCATGTCTTTTTAGAAACTTTTGTATAGTGATACTACTGAGTAGGAAAGAAACACTTCTTTCTCAGCACTTTCCACTATTTGTGTACATAATCAAAATGACATTTATGTAGCTTTCTGCATATCTTAAACCTGGATAAACTGTTAAGAATAGGTTCTCATTATAAAACCATAGTGATAAACATATGCTCTTTTATGAGTGGTGTATTTAATGAGTAAGTATTATTTTTTACCACTTTATGAAGTTTTACTTCCAGGCTATATTCATTTTTTCAAAATATATACCTTTAAAATTTATGATTGCAACAGCCAACTACAACTAGGCTAAATTTTGTTACAATGCCATAAAATTTGGTAAAGTTTCACTGCCTATAACATATAGTGAACTATCAAAATGAAAAGCTTCTTTTCAGTCTGTTAGGGCCTATGACAAAACACTGATTTCCTAACATACATATTTTATTTATATTTTAGCACTGCTTCTGCTGCTTGCTAAGTCGCTTCAGTCATGTCCGACTCTGTGTGAACCCATAGACGGCAGCCCACCAGGCTCTGCCGTCCCTGGGATTCTCCAGGGAAGAGCGCTGGAGTGGGTTGCCATTGCCTTCTCCAATGCATGAAAGTGAAAAAAGAAAGTGAAGTCGCTCATTCGTGTCCGACTCTTAGCGATCCCATGGACTGCAGCCTACCAGGCTTCTCCGTTCATGGGATTTTCCTAGGCTGAGTAAAATAAGGAGAGTCATTCATTTTTCCCACACCCTCAGGAATCCACTGGGAGGCAGATCATGGATTAGCTTTCTCCCTTAAGCACCTTGCAGAGGTCTTCTCCATGCCTGCTCTCCCCAGGCAGAAACATGTAGTATTTGAAGCTGTCAACAATCTGAAATCATTACTAATTACTCATCTATTTAATTTTATAGACAGCATTTTTCAAGGTAAAGAAGGTTAATTTTAGTTTTCAGAGTCTAGGTCTGTTTTTGTTCATTATTTTATCCCTCTTATCCAGCACAGTACCAGGCATACAGAGGACTGACCCTCAATTAATATTTGTGGAATGAATAAGGTAATGAAGAGAGGCATGTTTAATAAAGACACTGTAAGAAAACAGAATTCCCTGGCTCTTCAGCTCAAAGTTTGAACAGGACTTATGAGCCAAAGGCCATAAGTGGTACAAAATCATTGCTGCCATCACTGTGAATATTAGAATTTCTCTCAGCTACTGTATCTTTCTCAGCATTATTACCTGATAACCCTAATGATTTTCCCTGGGAAGACATCTTTCAGCATCATTGGATCATACTATGTGAAGCCCCAAAATTGGCATCAATTAGTCTAATTATTTATTAAAAGTATTATGTCAGCTAGACCTGTGAAGGGAAGTCCTGCTCTGCTTTTATTGATACCAGGTTAATAATCATGGTACATTATTCAATATTAAGTGGACTTTTTTAGGTTCCTCCAAAATTATTACCCATTGAAGACTTATATTGGTAACTATTCAGCACACATCTGCTATCTGAATAAATATTGGCTAATGCAAATTTAAATATTATAGAAGGATTTCAAGGACTTTTATTACAACTGTGCAGTGGAGTGCTCCTAAATGTATTGAGTGGTGGGGGGATATAAACTGGGAGATTCAGAGTGACATATATATACTACTGTATAAAAATCAGATAGATGAGTGAAAGTCAGTCAGTCATGTCCGACTGTTTGTGACCCCATGGACTATACAGTCCATGGAATTCTCCAGGCCAGAATACTGGAGTGGGTAGCCTTTCCCTTTTCCAGGGGATCTTTCCAACCCAGGGATCAAACTAGCTCTCCCACATTGCAGGTGGATTCTTTAGCAGGTGAGCCATAAGGGAAGCCCAAGAATACTGGAGTGGATAGCCTATCCCTTCTCCAGGGGGTCTTCCTGACCCAGGAAGCAAACCAGGGCCTCCTCCTGGATTGCAGGTGAGTTTTTACCATCTGAGCTATCGGGGAAGCCCTTAAACTAATCAGGACCTACTTACAGCACAAGGAACTCACTGCTCTGTAGTGGCCAGTATGGGAAAAGAATCTAAGAAAGAGTGACCGTATGTATATGATAACTGATTCACTTTACTGTACACCTGAAACTAACATAACATTGTGAATCAACTATTCTCCAATAATTTTTTTTTAAAAACTCATGTCATTTGTTTCTTGTGTCTGAGGGAGAATTCACTCTTGTTGCCTAATTCCAGTATCCCAAACACTGTTATTTCATGAATATTGCCTGGTCTTCTCTATTGTTGAAAACCAGAAGAATCAATTTTTAATTCATCTTAGTTAGAGAAATATATCCAAAGAGTCAATCTAGAACTGTAGCCCACAACTGAGAGAAACCATCATGTCTTTATTTCTTGGCTCATACTAATTTATTTTCATTTGTAAAATCTTCATATCCAAATCTTTTTTTTTTTTAAGGTATAAGGAATCTAGCTAAAGAAAGAATGAATGTGTGAGGATAAACAACTCACAGCTTTATAGCAAAGACAGAAAAACTGAATTTGACACATTACTGAGTGACTATGCCTGTTAGACGTAGAAATCATCACTGTCATGATCTGAGCTATCAAGAAGAGTTTCAATTATACCCAATATCCTCTGTTTATAGAATTGGAAATGTGAGATTATAAAATCTCTCTTTAAAGATTTTTATAGTCAAAGGTGAAGGTGGAAGGTGAAGTCGCTGAGTCGTGTCCGACTCTTTGTGACCCCGTGGACTGTAACCTACTAGACTGCTCCGTCTGTGGGATTCTCCAGGGAAGAATACTGGAGTGGATTGCCATTTCCTTCTCCAGGGGATCTTCCCTACCCAGGGATCAAACCCAGGTCTCCTGCATTGGAGGCAGATGCTTTAACCTCTGAGCCACCATTAGATACTCTCAAATGACTAAATAAAAACTTGTTTAGTTTTATTTTTTATCATGAGAGTGTATTTGAAGCATTTTCCTACACAGACCAACAGTCTGTTATGATGTTGGGTGAGGAGACAGAGTGAAGCCTGGTCTTTGAGGCAGAAGCTACCTCTCTGTGTGCATTTTGTGAATCAGGTATTTCCCTTTGGTCTGTCACTAACAAACACAAGAAGACTTCAGTGGTTTATATGTTACTTATCATTTTGGCATCTTCGTATTTGACCAGGGCTTTTAAACACAGAGACCCAGAGTGTGCTGAACAATGTGTTCCTTCAGAAAATAAGTAAGTAAACTTGTCCAAAAGGAATGTGGTGCCGTGATTACTTACACCTCAGTCAGTACACACCAGAATCTCTTTTCTAATGTCCAAGAATTGAACAGTTAAATTACTTTCTCTGGAGCCACACATTCATTTTGGGGAGTATTACAGTTACCTCTCAGATTGTCCAAAGACTGTAATAATAAAAAGTGAAAACAATTGGTAGTCCTCATTAAAAAGAAAATAGAGCACTTCAGAAACAGACTTGGAGGTACAGGTGAAAACAACGTAAATAATCTTATTTCCCTGTTTTTCATCCTCATTTGACAGGTAAAAAGTTTTTCAGTCTTTTCCATCACTGCAGTGCAGAACAGGAAGAACAAAAGTTCACATAAAGTGTTCTACCCGCCCAACAGAAGTAGGCTTTTGTTCTGTGAGGTTAAGTTGAGATTAAAAGAATTAGTCATCTGAGTCTAACTGAGATCAACTCAAAAATTGAGCAGCATTATCCTACCCAAGGTTCTTCGGTGACTGCCGTGAGATCCCCCTGAAATGGATGTATCCTAATTTACTTCTCTATTAGAAGGGTGCATGAAATATGCAAAGGATGGCACTGCCATGTCGCTTTTCACCCACTTTTAGTTGCTGAAATAAGTATACCTGCTTCATCAGAATTTTTACATATTGTTTAACCTTCATAAGAATCATCTTATATAGTGACATTATTTTAAGTAATGAGACAAACTGTCACTTAATCCAGAGGTGTCATAGGAAAAAAAAAAACAGTAAACAATTATTCCTACAGTAGAGGGGAGATTCATTAATTAGAAAAGAGAATTAATGAGATCATCCAGCTAAGGCCCCAGTGAGATTTCCAGAGGGTTGATTCAATGCTTAAATATACTGTCTTGTTCCAGAGGAATTGTAGGCAAATTAGATACCAAAAGAAATAATTCAAATGTAATATTAAACAATATACTTTTTTATGAATCTGAAAATGTACACACCCAGAACTGTTAACTATAATAGTGATAGTTGTTTGAATCTGGAATTAAATTATGCCAGTGGTTAACATTTCTCATCTCTCAAAAGATTTGTGCCAACACATATTGGGGCCATTTTTCTCTCTTTGAAATTGCTTTTATGCTCAGCCAGAGGATAAATGAGGCTGAAAATTAATTCACATGGCATTTTAACCAATAGTCAGTAATTTCTGTCCTGCAAGCAAGAAGCAGCCCAATGCACTTAGGAATGATTTCCCCCAAAGCCACTCTGTTAGCTGCCACTCTGAATGGAATCAATCCATTTCCTTTTCAAACCTTTTCATCAAATGAAACTCCTATTTTTATTAAGGTACCAGTATCTAAGCTGTATTTTATTCGTATAGAGGCTACTCATCTTTCATTTTGGCAAATATGCATCTGAAGCCCTTCTACTATTTGGGTATCTCTCCACTTTATGAATCTCACTAATTAGCAAAGCTACCAGGTATGGGATATGATTTTTGCCACTGCTTTTTACTGAATGTGGGCTTCCCAGATGGTGCTAGTGGTAAAGAATCCACCTGCCAATGCAGGAGACTCAAGAGACATGGGCTGGATTCCTGGGCCGGGAAGATCCCCTGGAGTAGTAAATGGCACCTCACTCCAGTATTCTTTCTGGAAAATTCCAAGGGTAGAGGAGCCTGACAGACTACAATCCAGAGGGCCTCAAAGAGTGGGACAGAATTGAGCACTTTACAGAATGCCCTCACTCCAAACTGGTTCTCTAATTAATGATAACAGTATCCTCTACAAATAACCTTCTTGTCTCCTTCCAGACCAGTCTTGTGAAAGGACTTGACCTTTATGGGCAGACACACCCAGGTTCTGACCTCATCTTGCAACGTTCTCCAAGTTACATAATAGACTCTAATCAACCCAAGGCCAAGTTTTCTCCTTGAAAAGCTGGGAAAGAAAAGTCAAAGTGAATAGTGTCCGACTCTTTGTGACCCCATGGACTATACAGTCTATGGAATTCCCCAGGCCAGAATACTGGAGTGGGTAGCCTTTTCCTTCTCCAGGGGATCTTTACAACCCAGGGATCGAACCCAGATCTCCCACATCCCAGGCAGATTCTTTACCAGCTGAGCCTCCAGGATCGGTATGCAAATCAGATGAGTTAACATTGTAAAACAGCTAGCCTATGTCAGGATAATTCATTAGGATATTACTTGCTATTGTGTCTTTATTGCAATTAAATAGTTAAAATAAATTGCTATTTTTATTTTGTTTTCTGGATATTTCCCCTCTCTGCTTCTGTGATATTAGCCAGGTCTTTGTGTTTTCTTATCTCAGAGAATTACTTCAGGCTAAGTTACCTGGAATGAACTATTCTTCAATTTAAAAATTAATTAGTTATTTTATTTATTTATTTATTTTAATAGAAATTCATTTATTTTAATTGGAGGTTAATTACTTTACAATATTGTACTGGTTTTGCCATACATCAACATGTATCTGCCACAGGTATACACGTGTTCCCCCTCCCTCCTCCCTTCCCATACCATCCCTCTAGGTCATCCCAGTGCACCAGCCCCAAGCATCCAGTATCATGCATTGAACCTGGACTAGTTATTTTAAAAAAGAAACTACCTGAAGATATTACTCATATTATAAAAATATGAAATGGCAAGGTCCTATAAAATTGTTTACAGTTGTTATTAGAGTATTAATTATTATAATACAGAGTTATTGTTTTTTTCTAGTTCCAGTTAATAGGCAGGTAACATATAGATGCCATACAATTAAAGCAAACTTCATTAGCAATAATATTCCTACATATATAATTTTATACACACTATAAACATCTCTAAGGAGCTCAAAGGACATTTTAGACCTTAGAATTAATTCTCACAACATAGTCCTTTGAATTGATGCCATGATGATTTTTATCTTTACTGTTCCTCTAACTAAATGAGAGGACTGGTCAGGTGTACTCTTGGAGATGGAAAAATATATGATTTCCTCCTTCCCCTTTTCAGAGAATTCTTGATCCATATTTTTCTTGAAGAAGATAAAGTTATAGAAGGGCCTTGCTTCTTTTGGCCTATAATTCATCTGCGAACTGGGGCTTCGTTGGTGGCTCAGATGGTAAAGAATCTGCCTGAAATACAGGCGACATGGGTTCAATCCCTGGGTCAGGAAAATCCCTTGCAGAAGGGATTGACTACCCACTTCAGTATTCTTGCTGGGAGAATGTCATGGACAGAGGAGCCTGGTGGGCTACAATTCATGGGATTGCAAAGAGTTGGACACAACTGAATGACTAACACTTTCACTTTCACCTGTGAACTGACAAGGTCCAACTTGGACAAACCTCTTCCAAATTTATTCTCATTAAAGCCTATTGGTCCAGTTACTGAACTCACTTTTTTATTTTTTCTTTCTTTCTTTTTTCACCTGGCATTTCAGTCAAAAACTGCCAAAGGAGATTAAGGAATTCAAGATTTTACCATACTGAGAAGTGAAGTGAAGTGAAAATCACTCAGTTGTGTCCAATTCTTTGTGACCCCATGGATTGTATACTTCATGGAATTCTCCAGGCCAGAATACTGGAGTGGGTAGCCTTTCCCTTCTCCAGGGGATCTTCCCAACCCAGGAATCGAACCAGGGTCTCCTGCATTGCAGGCAGATTCCTTACCAACTGAGCTATCAGGGAAGCCCTCATCATAATTCATCCCTATACCCTTGTACACTGCTTAGAATCGGTGGTCTATTTTCTGAGCAACAGCTCTTGAGGTCTTTACAGCATGATTCTTCTCTGTAACTCCCATGACACTATCTTTTAAACTTTTCATGTCTTTCTGTAATGCCTTCTGTCTATGGCTAAGTCACAAACTCTGTGGATAAAGCTTACCTTGTTCTATTCTCTTTCAAGGAAGAAACTTCTATAATCCCCTCACCCCCCATCCTCACTTTAAATTTTCCTCTTAACAGCTTTTTCTTATTTTCATCTAACTTTTGACTCTCAGACCCTCCTCTCTTTTCTCTTATCTTGATGTTTCCTTGGGATGGTTGGCCTAATATTTCATAGTTTTTCATATACAGACATTCACTGACTAAAACCCTAATACTCGGCCTCTCCCTGAAAAAGCTATAACTTTTGGTTTTGAATCTTTACACCTTTGCTCAAACATTTCCCCACTGAGTATACCTTCTGCCTCTATTTGTGCTAACCTAATCTTACTTCACATTCTATTTGTTTTCCTTTGTTCCCTTTTTTAAAAATTCTGTTTGAAATGCACTTACATCAGTGTGGTCTTTGAGATATTTCCGGCTAGAGTCAGGAGGAATCATCTCTTTTTATATCATGAGATTTTATATTTATTGAGCACGTACTGCATATCAATTATTTTGATAGACACTTTACACATATCATCACGTTTAACTTTCATTAAAACCCTAAATTAGTGGATCTCAGTCCTTTCAAATCCAATGCCCTGTTTCACAAGTGTTATATAATGATCTCTTTACTGTCTCAATACAGAATTCACAAAAGAGCAAATGTTTATGCACCTAATTGCAAAATTTTAATATAAAATATAATTTTATCATGCTACAACACAAGAGAAGACTCTACACCTGGACATCACCAGATGGTCAACACCAAAATCAGATTGATTATATTCTTTGCAGCCAAAGATGGAGAAGCTCTATACAGTCAGCAAAAACAAGACCAGGAGCTGACTGTGGCTCAGATCATGAGCTCCTTATTGCCAAATTCAGACTTAAAGAGAAGAAAGTAGGGAAAACCACTAAATCATTCATGTATGGCCTAAATCAAATCCCTTATGATTATACAGTGAAAGTGAGAAATAGATTTAAGGGACTAGATCTGATTGATAGAGTACCTGATGAACTATGGACGGAGGTTCATGACATTGTACAGGAGACAGGGGTCAAGACCATCTCCATGGAAAAGAAATGCAAAAAAGCAAAATGGCTGTCTGAGGAGGCCTTACAAATAGCTGTGAAAAGAAGAGAAGTGAAAAGCAAAGGAGAAAAGGAAAGATACAAGCATCTGAATGCAGAGTTCCAAAGACTAGCAAGAAGAGATAAGAAAGCCTTCTTCAGCGATCAATGCAAAGAAATAGAGGAAAAGAACAGAATGGGAAAGACTAGAGATCTCTTCAAGAAAATTAGAGATAGCAAGCGAATATTTCATATAAAGATGGGCTTGATAAAGGACAGAAATGGTATGGACCTAACAGAAGCAGAAGATATTAAGAAGAGGTGGAAAGAATACACAGAAGAAATGTACAAAAAAAGATCTACACAACCCAGATAATCACGATGGTGTGACCACTCCCCTAGAGCTAGACTTCTTGGAATGTGAAGTCAAGTGGGCCTTAGAAAGCATCACTATGAACAAAGCTAGTGGAGGTGATGGAATTCCAGTTGAGCTAATTCAAATCCTGAAAGATGATGCTGTGAATGTGCTGTACTCAATATGCCAGCAAATTTGGAAAACTCAGCAGTGGCCAAAGGACTGGAAAAGCTCAGTTTTCATTCCAATCCCAAAGAAAGGCAATGCCAAAGAATGCTCAAACTACTGCACAGTTGCACTCATCTCACATGCTAGTAAAGTAATGCTCACAATTCTCCAAGCCAGGCTTCAGAAATATGTGAACCATGAACTCCCTGATGTTCAAGATGGTTTTAGAAAAGGCAGAGGAACCAGAGATCAAATTGCCAACATCTGCTGGATCATCGAAAAAGCAAGAGAGTTCCAGAAAAACATCTATATCTGCTTTATTGACTATGCCAAAGCCTTTGACTGTGTGGATCACAAGAAACTGTGGAAAATTCTGAAAGAAATGGTAATACCAGAGTACCTGACCTGCCTCTTGAGAAACCTATATGCAGGTCAGGAAGCAACAGTTAGAACTGGACATGGAACAATAGACTGGTTCCAAATAGGAAAAGGAGTTCATCAAGGCTGTATATTGTCACCCTGCTTATTTAACGTATATGCAGAATACATCATGAGAAACGCTGGGCTGGAAGGAGCACAAGCTGGAATCAAGATTGCCGGGAGAAATATCAATAACCTCAGATATGCAGATGACACCACCCTTATGGCAGAAAGTGAAGAGGAACTAAAAAGCCTCTTGATGAAAGTGAAAGAGGAGAGTGAAAAAGTTGGCTTAAAGCTCAACATTCAGAAAACGAAGAGCATGGCATCTGGTCCCATCACTTCATGGGAAATAGATGAGGAAACAGTGAGAGATTTTACTTTTTTGGTCTCCAAAATCACTGCAGATGGTGATTGCAGCCATGAAATTAAAGGACGCTTACTCCTTGGAAGAAAAGTTATAACCAACCTAGATAGCATATTCAAAGGCAGAGACATTACTTTGCCAACAAAGGTCTGTCTAGTCAAGGCTATGTTTTTTCCAGTGGTCATGTATGGATGTGAGATTTGGACTGTGAAGAAAGCCGAGTGTCGGAAAATTGACAGTTTCGAACTGTGTGTGGTGTTGGAGAAGACTCTTGAGAGTCCCTTGGACTGCAAGGAGATCCAACCAGTGCATTCTAAAGGAGATCAGCCCTGGGTGTACTTTGGAAGGAATGATGCTAAAGCTGAAACTCCAGTACTTTGGCCACCTTATGCAAAGTGTTGAGTCATTGGAAAAGACTCTGATGCTGCAAGGCATTGGGGGCAGGAGGAAAAGGGGACGACAGAGGATGAGATGGCTGGATGGCATCACTGACTCGATGGACGTGAGTTTGTGTGACCTCTGGGAGTTGGTAATGGACAGTGAGGCCTGGAGTGCTGCAATTCATGAGGTCGCAAAGAGTTGGACATGACTGAGTGACTGAACTGAACTGAAAAGATAAATAAAAAACAAATGCAATTATGTATATTTTGATACATAAATTTTTAGGCACAATCACAGTAGATGGTTTAATGAAGTAGTCAGGTTCTTTCACGTATTTATAATCAACAAAGATTTGATTTTAGAGAAACAAAAATTAGAAACGTTTTGTACATAAATTATAGGAAAACCAAACTGAAGAGATATTATTAGATACTAACACAAAAATAAGTGTTAGGATATATGTTCACAAACAGAAAATTAGTTAAGATATATTAGAAAACAGAAAGATGAGAAATAATTTTACCTGAATAAGGGATAAACAGCAAGACAAATTACAAGCTGGTCTGGAGAAAATTAGAAAGTTTCACTCAGTCTTGCCAAATTTTATTAAAAATTTTCCATTTAATTTTGGTATTTTTTAAGTTTTTACTTCACTCAGAAAATAAAAATCTTGACATAAAAGTCATAAATTTTATTTATGGGCAGTGCTAATATAACAAAATTTGGAGTGTTCTTCTATCATTGTAGAATTTTTCATGCTACTGGACACTTTCAAACAAGGATACAAATGTATATACCCTATACTATCTCTCTCCTGTGGATACAAAAGGCAGAAATATAGCCTGATGAAAATATGTGGTTTTGGCAGCTCAAATACTATTTTTCCTTTGGGAATGCTATTTCTGAAATGATGAACCATTCCTGGTAAAATTAAGGAAGTAAAGTACAGCCCTTCCTTGATTTGCATATTAAAAATAGAAAATTTAACATAAACCAAATTCATGCAAGAAAGCTTGGTGTATATTTATAAAAGAAGCCCAGATTCAAATGATTATAAATAGACCTTTAAACTATATTTCCATTTGGACACTCAAAAATCTGTAGAGATGTGGAATTTTCTCAGCATTGAAGTCATTGGTATTGCTGTCCCTCCTTTCAAATGCTAGCAGTGTCTCCAACCACTAAAGCAATCGTTGCTAATATTTGCAGTGTCCAGGTCTTGTTTTCCAACTAGAATATAAATTTAGAGCCATGCTAGTTTGCAATTATCTTTACATGCCCTAAAAGTATCTACCATAATATCTTGCATACAATGGGGACATAAATCATAATTTTTCAATTAATTAATTTAGAATTCAGTTGATCTCTTCACTAACTAGCTTGGTACACATTGGAAAAGAAAATGTAAGTCAAACAGTATACTTAACGATATAATCCCATTTCAGATGTTAGACACCTAATCCCATCTTAATGTATCAGCCATCAGATCTTACTAACTCTCAACAAATAGTACAAAGTGTGAAACCTCAAGGATATTTCAAAAAAAAATCATCTTCTCTCCAGAGACTTTGACAAATGTGTTCAAATACATCTTAACAATCCCAAGAAAGCATCATATCTGCCAAGCATTCCAGTCAGCTGGGACCTTTCTTGATCTAATGGTGTGTATTTTTCTGTTGCTCACAAATGTTTGAGAGTTCCCCTCCCATTTTGCTCCTGGATTAGAAATCCAATGAAATGAATTCTTATATGATTTTATTTTCTGTAATTCAAGACTATATATATTAAAGATCTATATGGATATTTTGTCTGTTTTACTAGAAGTTACTCCAAAAGCTTTCTATGCTGGCAGTGGGGTATCATGTAAGAATAGTACAAACAGAACTGGGAGAGAATTAATCCACAGCTAATGACTGGACGCAGGAACTTTTCTTGTTCTTACAAACAGAAATGAGTGATCTTCAATCTACTAGACTCTGGTGTTGTTCAGACATTGGCATCAACACCATCACAGATTTTCCCCTGAGGTTCTTGTGGTAAGTGTAGCTTAGTTTAGTGTCCAGTGTGGGTGGGAACATGTTAAACAGACTCATTTTTTTTGTTCCAGAATTTGACCAAATAAATATCACTTGACTGTTCCCCCTTCCCACTAAATACTCTAGCATTAAGTCACCGACCTATAATTGTATACATGATGACTAACATTTTCTTTCTACGCTTTTTCCCAAATTTAAGTTCCCATCACAGACTCCACAAAGCATATCCTGTCAAGACCAGTGGTTAAGCATTTGTGGTGGTTTTCGTTTGAAATGTACAGAAGATTTATAGGTTTTCATTAATGCTAATGGTTCATCTGAGTGGAAAGTGTTTTCAATCAAGTGCCTTTGAATGGGTTTTCCAGATCTCACTCAAAAACAGCTGGTTTCAAGGCAGAGTAACTCAAAAGTTATTTTTGCCTAAAGTATGTATGTTTCACACAACTTAAGATGAGCCTCTTGAAGTACTGATGCGTTTTACAAAAACCAGATCTGTTATATATTTTGCTTTTGTACATGTGGTAATTGGCAGACTAAAAATGGTGGAGAATTACTCAATCATCTTTCTCCCTTCTGCCTTGGCACTCACTACAGTAGCTAATCAATGGGAGGGTGAGAGTTTATCTGTTATCTTGCAGCTACTGGGGCTTCTTGGCATTAGTTTCATAGATACCTAATTGCTGTTGCTATTCTGCCTCCAGGGCCAAATAGGTTCTCAGCAGGTCATCCAGAAACAGTGTTAATCCAATGGAGCACATTTATGGCAGGTGGATCAGTTCTGCCTGGTAAATTATAAATTCATTTTTATTTCTGGATATGATGTCAGATACTAATGTCCGTGATGCTAAAGGTTAGAAAGCATGGTCATAAGAATATCTAATATATTTTTAGTTTTCATGAGAATATCATATGCCCTGTTTGTAGCTGATGTAAACTGAGCTTTTAAATTTGCAAGTTCAAAAACACATACTCAAGCTATATTAAGCACAGAGAAAACATACTGGCTTACATAAAATAAACATTCAAAAGTAGAACTGACTTTATGCATGGATGAACCTAGAGGCTTGAACGACATCACTAATTCAAGTTTTTTCACTTCTTGGCTTTGCCTTGCTCTATGTCTGTTATCAAGGAAGCTCCTTTTTGGGTAGTGGTATGTATGCCAGCAGTTTAGGCTTGTGTCTCTACAGTTAAAATCCCAAAACAAAATAACAATAACATAAAGAAAGAAAGAGAAGGAAGGAAAGAAAGAGAGAGGGGTGAAGGGAGGGATGGTAGGAGGAAAATGTTCCCCTTGAATAATCTTAGAAAAGATTCTAATAGTGTGTGTTCCTGGCTCTGAGTAGCTCATATATTCTTCCCTGACCCAACCACTGTTACCAGAAGAATGGATTCTCTGATTAGTCACCTACAAATCCCACGTCCACTACTAGATTAAGGATGGTATTGATACTATCAAAACTACTAGGTCTAAGATTGGTGTAGGTTAGTCCTTAAGGAAAATCAAGGTGATTTACCTGCAAGGATGAATGAATGAATATTGCCACCCCTACCCCAAGCACCCATCTCATCAGAAAAACCAAAAGGCTTTCAACATATAGTTTTGAAACTTCTCATGGTGTCTGAGAGTCAGCCTGAAGCAATATATTGGCCTACTTTTTTTCTACGTCAAAATTCTTACAAGTTAACTTATACTAATCGATCAAGTGTTTATGATTCTCATAGAAAATGAAATTTTATTCTCTAAAAAATGTAGGCAACCAATATCATTTCCTTGGCAGTAATAATTCAGAGATAGGAGGGGATATTTGAAATCGAATGGTTTGAATCAAACAGTTATAGATTATTTTTTCTTTCATTAAAAATTCATAACTTTTACTCTCTTCCTAGGGGTTTTATTTTGAACACCATATTGCTTCAGACTATATATGCCATCTGAGCTCAAGATGGACAGTACTTTCAACTCTGCTGAAAGTTACAGTTGCCAAGAAAAGATTTCAAACTGGCAGGCCAATTAGGAGCATGGAACCCCTGCTTCTAGGTAAATTTCCATACTGAGCCAGAGCAGTGTCAGTGTCTTTCTTCTGGCAAGACAGATGAACTTACCAAGTTTACATTTTATTTCCAGAAAAAAGAGTATCAAAGAATTTTACAGTTCATTTTCATAATGTAATTGTGGCTTCATAGATCACAGTAGTATGAAGATTTTTAAACTGGATTCAATTCTTAAATTTAATAATGATTATTTGGAAGTGTCAATAGTTATTTACATGTAAAGGAATTTTTAAAATAGTTTGTAAATGAGAAATAGAGCTATACTTATTCAGTGACAAGTGGGTAAGAAGATCAGCAATCCTGTTTAACATGTTGGGAATAGTCATTTCACCTTTCTCTGACTCAACCAGGGAGTCAATCAGCATGTATTTAAATAGGAGTCACATATCCCCAGCCTACAGGCAACTTCAGCCCAGGGCTTTGCTGTGCTCTCTAGTTCATATTAGCAAAGGCCAATATATTTGGGGAAGAAGGTGGTACATTTTCCTTCTTCACAATTCTGGTAGGCAATCTAAAAGAATACATTATAAAAATACGTACTGTGGTCCATCTCTTTCTAAGCAATTACTCGTGGACATGTCAAGTAAATTTTTAAGATAAATTTTAAAGTAACAGGAATGCAAAAATTTTTTTTTTCAAAGAACCCCAAAGAGAATTATTAGGTTAAACAAAGAATCCTTTCATAATAGTATATCTTTAAGTTTGCTGATATTATTTATCTGGAACAGAAACTTATTTGAAATACCACATGTAGGGGGTGGGGGGCCATGAAAGAATCTATGCAACAGCAGCAGCAGGGATTTCAGAATAAGTGGAATTGCTCTCACGGAAACTGGAACTGAAAGCCTTCAAGAACGGGGATCCTTGAAATGTGGCCCGGTGCTATGTCCCCGTCTCCCACGTGTCTTTTATCTTGTATGCTCTGATCTCCTCTCATTAAGCCCAGACGTCCCTGTCCAACCTTACACATTCTGTCTCATAGCTTCTCGTCACTCACGACTTTGACGTCCCGCGAGAACTCACGGCTCCACCTCTAGCTCACTCGCGCTCTTGAGTCTCAGCTCCAACAGTAAACCCTGTGTATGAACAGATAAGCGGAGCATCTGACTGGCTCACCTCATTTTTCATACCTGTGCGGCTGCTGCTTTTGGAAAAGAGGCCCATGCTTAGGGCATGTTACCTGGTATAAAGCAACTCATTACAGGTTATACTTTCAGCACATTCTGAATGTGGGGCAGATGACTTCACTGGGGTAGAGAGGAACCATGTGGTAGACATTCTGAGGCTTGGCTTATCCAGTGAAATGTTTATATAATTCCCTCAGGTTTCCATTTTTCATGAAATGTGAATTTTAAGTGTGTGTATATGTGTGTGTTCTGACAACTGTGGTTGCCGCTGAAGCTCCTACTGCCCTTCACCCATCTGAAAGAAGCTGACCTTGCGATTCAAATGGCATTGCCTACATTGCCTGAGGTAGACCGATTCCTAATCATTCAACCCAATCCTTCCCTTGTTAGCTGTAATTAGTTATTGTGACCTAAGGCATTCAGTATTTCAGCTTTGGGGTATGGGGAAACATCCTGGTTGAATCAATCAAAATAAAGCTTAAGACTATTGCATGATCTTCAGGAGAGGTGAGTTTCTTACTAATTCTTTCTACTTAATATAATGATAAAGCTTGTAGTTTCTGAAACTTAATCACAAATCACTTACCACAAAATGATTATCTTATAATGGAACACATACAACTTAAGACAAAAAAAAAATAATGATAAGGATGTCCATTCTCACCATTTTTTATTCAACAGAATTTTGAATGTCCTAGCCACAGCAATACAAGAAGGAAAAGAAATAAAAGAAACTCAAACTGAAAAAGAAGTAAAACCATCATTGTTTGCAGGTAACATGATGCCATACATAGCTAATCCTAAAGATGCTACCAGAAAATTACTAGAGCTGGTCAATTTAGTAAACTTGCAGGATACAAAATTAATACACAGAAATCCCTTGCATTTCTATGCACTAACAATCAAATGTCAGAAAGAGAAATTAAGAATACAATCCTATTTAGCATCACATGAAAAAGAATAAATTACTTAGGAATAAACTTGCTTAAGGAGACAAAAGACATGTGCTCTGAAAACTGCTGTAAGATGCTGATGAGAGAAACAGAAGATGATATAAACAGATGGGAAGACACACCATGTTCTTGGATTGGAAGAATTAATAATGTTAAAAAGACTATACTACCCAAGTCAATCTACAGATTCAGTGTAATTCTTATCAAACTACCAATGGCATTTTTCACAGAAATAGAACAAAAAAAAGTTTAATTTGTATGGAAACACAAAAGACCCTAAATAGTCAGCAAGATCTTAGGAAAGAAAAACAGAGCTGAAGGAATCATGTTTCCTGACTTAAAGACTATACTACAAAGCTACAGTGATAAAATCAGTCTGGCACTGGCACAAAACAGTATATATATCAGGAACAGGATAAAAAGCTCAGAAATAAACCTACACACTTATAGCCAAGTAAACTATGACAAAGGAGGCAAGAATATACAATGGAGAAAAGACAATCTCTTCAATAAGTTGTGCTTAATGGGTCCTTCAGTAGCTATTGCACCAGATAAGTGGATTGATTATGGGTTACCTTCTCAATTATAGTTGTTCCTTTTGAAGCTGTTCTGCTTGTTTCCAGCTTAACCGTCTAGGGACCTGTGGAAAGTAACCAAAGAGCAGATCATTTTATCTTCTTAAAGCAGAATGCTTTTTCTCTTGCAGAGCTCAAAGTCAGCTCTGGCTAGGTAGGGGTGGTGGTGGGTGGAGGATCCCTCGCTCTGCACTCCTAGCTAGAGCCTGAGTAGAACTGAAGATTGCCACGGACTTTGGGAGAATGTGCTGGCCTGGGACTTGGGTGTGAGCCTTGCATAGAGCAGAGGGAGCATGTTTCAAGGAGACGACCTAACCAGAGGCCAAGAAGATGAGTGTATGGGTGACTCATTCCTCCTGGTGACTGGAGCAGCTCCAAAGCAGGGTCTGCTTCTGTGCAGGCAAAAAGGAGAAAGAATGCCAGATAGGATGAACCTCTTCATCCAGAAGCTTCCAGACTACAAAATCCACTTTCTGGAGAAAGTAGAGCTTTCAAAGACACATGTCATCTATTGAAGCTAGAAGAATCTTAAAAACCAAACTTTTACAGTGTTTATCTCTTGGAATAGTATTTCTTTGGGGTACTAAAAAATTTACATAAAAAGAGAGTTTGGTAGGAAATTTCTGGCTAAATATATTCATAAAAGAATTACAAGGCAGGATGTTTCCTTACTGCCAAGAGACTCAGGGTCTCATGAATATGCGTGTGAGTCTGCTGATTTACTGTGTGCTCTCTCTGCACCTTTGTAGACCTTCTCCACTTTTCTTTTTCTTTTTTTGAAAAGATCATGTTATGGCTGTAGAACACATGGAATCTTAGAAAATATTTCTTCGGTTACAAAAACTGGTTTCTTACATAAGACAGACTCAACTTTTATACGTTTTTCTAAATATAGTCTTTGAGTACCAAAGAAGAATGTTGAAATCTCATGAGCAAATTGCCATAAATTGCAGTTTTAAGAAGGAGTAGTATGAAACACTCCATAAATGATATACAGCTGTCTTCTCATCTCTCTGAAACTTTTGGAGTGAGTTTGTGACATCCTGGAAGGTTGGAATCTCAGATTATATTTTAATAAATATTGAAAAATAAATTTGAAATAGTTGAGTAGTTTTCATAGTTTAGTGAGGGGAAAAAAAGATGAAATGTATAGGAAGAGTTGTTTTGCTGGTCAACCAGGAAACTATAAAAACTTGTCATTTTTAGCATGCATAATTATAAACTGCAATTCTAAAAATCTAATTAAGTGGCAACTAAATAAGGACAATTGCAATTTTAAATTTAGATTTACTGAGTTTTAAGCAACAGCATTTCATATAAATGTTTGAATACAAAATAATGATGTCAAACCACAATTAAAATCTTGACACGTTATTAAGTATCAAGAAACACAGAGAATGAAATTCAAGTGGATAAAGTATTTTTGCATATAAATAGGAAAATCAAATGCCTTAGGTAAAGAATGAGTAATAGTTTGTTAATTATTAAATCATTATAAACTAGAGTCTTGAAAGTTTTTTTCAATATAAGTTTGACTGAAACAATGCAATCTTTCTTTGGGATTCATCAGAAGGCAGTCTAATGACAGATGACCCTATTTCATGTTTAAGACCAGACCTGAGCATTCAGCAGTTAAACTCAGCTCACAAGGTTCGTCATCAACACAGTTTGGCCTCTCAGATCAGAAAGACTGACCAGGTTTTGAGGAACAAGGGGCTCACCAAGGTAGAACAGGGAAGTTGAACGTTCTACTAGGTCCTGAGGATCACAGGGAGATGCCTTGGAGAACTGAGGAGAAATCTACCATGCACATCAGAGACCTCCTGTGCAGCTGACGTCATGTTTGGATTTGAGAAGCTGGGAAAAAGGTAACTTGGTGGAGACACGTGGTGATATTTCTTTAACAACTTCAGGAAAACTCTTAGGTTTCTCTATCCTGGAGCCTTCAGCCACCCAATTCACCTGGCTTTGCTGCCAGCATATAACACTTCAATCTTCAAGGCTTTTGAAGACATGTGTGAGACAATTTCCCTTCAAGACTTATCAAGCGGTCCTGTCTATGTGAACTCAGAAGAAAAGGAAGTAAATAGCCACTTTACCTGCAGGAACATGTTCTGTTCTAAACTCCTTAATATGTCCTTGCTTTGCCACCTGATTCGTACAAGTATTCCTTGACCTATTATAGAAATACTTCTGTAAAAAAAGAAATGTGATGATGGTACATTTGTAAATGTGTCTTGTATTTATTTATTTATTTTTAAAGCAGTTTTTCTTTTTTGTTTTGTTGTTATTTATTTTTGGCTGCTCTGGGTCTTTATTGTGTCCATGGGTTTCCCTTTGCAGTGGCCTCTCTTTTTGCAGAGCATGGGCTCTAGGGTATGGACTCAGGAGTTGTAACATACACAGGCTTAGGTGCCCTGCAGCATGTGGAATCTTCCTGGACCAGGGATCGAACCTATGTCCCCTACCTTGGCAAGTGGATTCCAAACCGCTGGACCACCAGGGAAGTCCAAAACCTCTTGTATTTAAAAGAGCTTCCCAGGTGGCGCTAGTGGTAAAGAACCTACCTGCCAATGCAGGAGGCATACAAGACTCAGGTTTGATCCCTGAGTTGGGAAGATCCCCTGGAGGAGGGCATGGCAACCCACTCCAGTATTCTTGCCTGGCGAATCCCATGGACAGAGGAGCCTGGTGGGCTGCAGTCCATGGGGCCTCAGGACACGACTGAAGCAACTAAGCAGCATGCTGGCACATATTAGAGGCAAATTTACAACCAAGCTGATGATGCCGCAGTTTTGAGACCTTGGAGTCTTCAGTAAGTAAGTGTTCAAACTATGTATTTTGTTTCATTCTCTTGAACAGAGCCTCCACAAAGTCAAGAACTGTCCCTCACTTCTTCTCTGATGTGCAAAGAAACCTGACATTTTATATTTTATGTATCTAATATCATCTTAACTCCCCAATCTTTAGGTAAGTGATTTTTTTTTTAAGTTGCCAAACTGTGATGTCTCAATCCCTTCTGATATGTGCATCTCCTTTCCAGATAACTTGGTCACTTATGTCTCTTTTGAGTAAATGTTCAGTTTTCAGGGACCTGTCCCACTCCAAAACTTCTCCACTTCAAGATGAAAATCTCTCCCCCCCCCCCCCCCGCCATATATGGAGTAGTGTACTTGACCTCATGGTGTGTGTATAGGGAGTGGGGGGTGGAGGAAGGAGAATAGAGAGTTACTCAGTCCTGTCTGACTCTTTGTGACCCCGTGGACTGTAGCCCACCAGACTCTTCTGTCCATGGGATTCTCCGGGCAACAATACTGGAGTGAGTTGCCATTTCCTTCTCCAGGGGATCTTCCCAACTCAGGGATCGAACCTGGGTCTCCTGCATTGCAGCAGATGCTTTACCATCTGAGCCACCAGGGAAGCGGCTCAGAACAATAGAATCTGTATGCTATCTTTTCTTTCTCTGTTGATCTCTATGTCAATTGTTTTAGCTAGTCTGGAGCTGCTGCTGCTGCTGCTGCTAAGTCGCTTCAGTTGTGTCTGACTCTGTGCGACCCCAGAGACGGCAGCCCACCAGGCTCCCCTGTCCCTGGGATTCTCCAGGCAAGAACACTGGAGTGGGTTGCCATTGATCATATAAATTGATTCTTATATCCAGTTAGAGCCCGGTAGGTTTTTAACGTATTAATGGTGTAGACCTCTATGTGTGTACACAACATTATCTTCATTCCGAATTTTAGCCCCAGCTTCTGGAGCTTACCTCTTGCCATGTGACTGAGTAGCAAGTCTTGACTCTTGACTTACTTAACCCTTCCTTGTCTCCCACAAACCAGGCAGAAAAAATGTAGTCACATTCACCTCACTACACATGGGAGGAGAACTTCCCTGTTGGCTCAGATGGTAAATCATCTGCCTGCAATTTGGGAAACTTGGCTTCGATCTCTGGATCAGGAAGATCCCCTGGAGAAGGAAATGGCAGCCCACTCCAGTACTCTTGCCTGGAGAATCCCATGGATGGAGGAGCCTGGTGGCCTACAGTCCATGGGGTCGCAAAGAGTTGGACATGACTAAAGCGACTTCACTTTCACTTTCGCTCATGGGAGGTTAGGAAGAGCAGACTATTCTCATCAAAGCTCCTCTTACAACTGCCTACTGGGTGTTGGAACCCTGTGACTGTCACTCTCTTAATAATCAAATAAGAATGAGGTGAAGCCTCCTAAGCTTTTGACTTTTTGTCACCATATCTAATACCTGCATTAGAGAATTTTGCTATGGATAGGTGCAGTAATTTTCAAAATTGCCCCCAATTTTCTGTTCCTCTGTATGTTCAAGTTATTTGTGGTATAAATGTGCAGTTCTGCCCAGGAGGTGGAGTCTATTTCCCCACTATGAATTTGGGCTGGCCCTGTGGTCCACTTTTGCCAGTACAATGCTTTGGACAGAGGTGATGCTGGGCAAGCTTCAGAAAATCCTAGGTTTACTGTATTAGGACTTTTTGTAATATTTGGTGTGTTGTTATCCAAAATTTGTTTTGTGTATATATATAGTGGGAAATTTTTAGAATTTGGAAACTTCTTTCACTCCTTTAATAAATCCTCTCTTTCAAGATCATTTTCTCAGTAGGATCATGAAAAAATAATCTTTGAGATTAAATCAGAACAATGATCTGTTTGCACTAGTTGTATCTGCCAAATCTTGAGGGGAGTATACGGCATTCAAACACTGTGTGGTGAGCCACAAGTCACCACATGGTATTAAATAGAAATCTGAAGACTTTTTCAAGGTAATTTTTATCTCCAGGTAGAGCCAATACTGAGTGAAATTTTTATGAGTTTTGAAGCTTACTGATCAATAATGAAGATGATCTCTATGAAGCTTTCTCCACTTACAGAATGCCGTTCTCAATATAAAGGCTTCCCAGGTGGCACAGTGGGAAAAAAAATCCATCTGCCAATGCAGGAGACACAAGAGACGTGGCTTCAATCCCTGGGCCAGGTACATCCTCCGGAGGGGGAAATGACGACCCAATCCAGTATTCTTGACTGGAAAATCCCATGAACAGAGGAGCCTGGCACTCTGTAGTCCATGGGGTTGCAAAGTCAGACACAACTGAGCATAGACACACACACACACACACACACACACACTCTCTCTCTCTCTCTCTCAGTGTATCTTCTTTAGATACTTAAAATGTCTGTAAGGCAGAGAAGGTATGCATCATGGTCTTTATATAAAAGCAAACTGAGTCTTAGAAATATTTTTTAAGTGGAAGACCTTGATGAGTCCATTTCAAGTTCCCTGGCTTAGAATCGTCTTCTTTTCGTTATGAGGAACAATTGCAGTGGGAGAAACAACATGCACATATCTAAGTGTAATACAAGGTAAGATGCACTGAAATATGTAGAAAAAGTAGCTACAGTGTGGCAGCAATTTAGAGGAGGGAGGAAAATGTTGTTTTTGCCTGACAGATCAAAAGTGGTATTTGAATTGAGCTCTGCAGAAAAGGAGGTTAGCTCAGAAATGTAACAATGAATGGACATCACAGACATCTATTAATGTAACATACTATGCTGACTGGATTTAGAAGGCAAGGATATACAACACAGAAAAAGCAATTGTATGGATTTGGTCCCTTGGACTGCAACAAGATCCAACCAGTCCCTTCTGAAGGAGATCAGCCCTGGCATTTCTTTGGAAGGAATGATGCTAAAGTTGAAACTCCAGTACTTTGGCCACCTCATGAGAAGAGTTGACTCACTGGAAAAGACTCTGATGCTGGGAGGGATTGGGGGCAGGAGGAGAAGGGGACGACAGAGGATGAGATGGCTGGATGGCATCACTGACTGGATGGACATGCATCTGAGTGAACTCCGGGAGTTGGTGATGGACAGGGAGGCCTGGCGTGCTGCGATTCATGGGGTCGCAAAGAGTCGGACACAACTGAGCAACTGAACTGAACTGAACATTAATTTAAAAAACTAATAGCAAACTGAAAATGCAAGGTACCCTTCTTAATTGAGTAATGGGTGCCTTTCAAAAACCTATATCAAATTTAATGATAAAATTAAGTGATCATCATATTTAATGGTAAAACCTCAAAAGCATTCCAGCTAAATCAGGAGCGTGGCAGGGAGGTCTTCCGTGGCCCAGAGTGAGGTGAGGCCAGTAAAGCAAGGCCAACATTTACGCAATCCTCTGAGGCAGGTACCCTTCAAAATTCACACCTAGACCTAATGCTAGATATTCTAAACGATAAAATGGAAGACACATAATTAGTGAGATGACTATAAATTGTTAGGGACCAAACGATGGGCTCTAGGACCTGAGTCATGTTTACCAGAAAGAGACAGGATATGCGCTCATCCTGCCTGGCCAATCATGTAACGCCAGCTACTCCTGTAACTGAGACAAAGAACTGCCCGTATATAAGCCGCCATACTCCTTTGTTCGCGGCTCTTGTCAGATTCCCTTGTGTGGGCTGAGACTTGGGCCCTAGCACGCTAGGAATAAACAAACTCCCTTCTTGCTTTTGCATTACTGTGGTGGACTTGCTCTCTCGGTCGGTTCGGAGATACGGGCTCGGAGCATAACATTTGGGGGTTCGTCTGGGATCTCCGTCCCGCTGGGGAGGACAACTCTCCTGGTAGAAGGGAGTAACGTCATTAGGAGATAAGAGCTCTGAGCACTGGTGCTAACATTGCAGAAGCCCAGATTAAGTCCGGGGCCCAGTATCGTACTGGGGAGGCATCTGGGTGTAAAGTGCAGAGGCAAGTCCAGCATAAGGCCGGGGCCCAGTTTCGTGCTGGGGAGGCGGCTGGCTCTGTGAACATCCTGCAGGTAAGATTGAGTGCACTGTCGGTGGCCACCTTGTGTTTGTTATCTGTTTGTCTATTTGTGGTGTCTGCGTTGCTCTTTGTGTGCTCTGTTGGCTCCCAGTGTACTTTTCTGTGATCATGGGACAAACAACTTCTACTCCTTTATCTCTTATGATTAACCACTTCTCTGATTTCAAGTCTAGAGCACAGAATCTATCATTGCTGGTGAAAAAAAGCAAGTTAGTAACTTTTTGTTCTGCCGACTGGCCTGCTTTTGATGTCAGCTGGCCACAAGAAGGCACCTTCAGCCTGCCTACTATTCGAGCAGTCAGAGAGAAGGTGCTCGCCCCCTACCCTTCGGGACACCCAGCCAGACCAAACTCCATACATTTTGGTCTGACAGGACCTGGTGGAAAACCCCCTGGCCTGGCTAAAACCTTTTGTTTTTCAGCCCCTTACTTCCCTTCCCTCTTCCCCGCCCTTGCTTCCACAGGTTCCACAGGTTTCATTGGGAGAAGCCAGAAAGAGAACCAAGCCTTCAGCTCCTCCCAGAAAAAGGGGCCCCGCCTAGGGAACTCGGGGAAAGGCGAAAAAAAATGGCCAGCATAGCGGAAGAAGACTCGGAGGTTCCCTCCTCCACCGTTCATGCGTTTCCAGTCCGGACGGGGCCAGCCAGAGAGGGGGAGAATGGACATATCAGTATTGGCCCTTCTCCACTAGTAATTTTTACAATTGGAAAACCCAGACTCCCTCCTTCTCTGAAAAACCGAAGGGTCTTATTGATCTTTTAGAGTCTATCCTGTTTACTCACAATCCCACTTGGGATGATTGTCAGCAACTGTTACAGGTACTTTTTACTACAGAGGAGCGCGAATGGATCCTGTCAGAAGCCCGGAAAAATGTGCCAGGGGTGGATGGGAGGCCCACAACACAGCCTAACCTCATTGAGGAGGGGTTCCCCTTGGTGCAACCCAACTGGGACTTCGAATGCGCTAAAGGTAGGGAGCGTCTCCAAGTGTACTGTCAGACTCTCATGGCTGGCCTTAGAGTGGCCGCCAGAAAGCCAACTAATTTGGCCAAAATAAATTCAGTGAGACCAGAGCCAAATGAGAGCCCAGCAGCCTTCCTAAAAAGGATAATGGAAGCTTTTAGACAGTATACACCTATGGACCCACAGGCAGATGAGTCACGAGCGGCAGTTATGTTAGCATTTGTAAATCAAGCAGCCCCCAATATTAGAAAAAAGTTACAAAAGATAGAAAGGTTAAATGAACAATCCTTGCAAGATCTAGTGAGGACAGCCGAGAGAGTTTTTAATCATAGAGAGACCCCAGAAGAGAGAGAGGACCACATTAAAAAAAAAAAAAAAAGAAAGAAAATTTAGAGCTGAAGAAAACCGTAAAAATCTAAAAGAGGGGCCCAAGAACCCCAAGAACAAGACTCTCTCTCCAGACAGTTGTATCCTCTATGTGAGTGAGGATAGCAACTAGGGGGGTCAGGGCTCGAAGCCCCTCCCCAAGTCCTGGGTAACTATAAATGTAGAGGGGAAACCGGTTGGCTTCATGGTGGACACGGGAGCCCAATACTCAGGCTTAAACCAAAAAGATGGACCCATGTCTAAAAAAAGTAGCTGGGTGCAGGGAGCAACCAGGACTAAATGATATGGATGGACTACAAAATGGCATGTGAACTTGGGGGCCCACCAGGTGACCCATTCTTTTCTGGTGATACCTAAGTGTCCAGCGCCCTTGTTGGGGAGGGATTTACTGTCTAAAGTAAATGCCCAAATTCATTTCAACCACGGACAAGTGTCGGTTTTAGATGGGACCGGGCATCCTCTTCAGGTTTTGTCTCTGACATTAAAAGATGAATATAGACTCTACTTGCCAGAGGCCCCAGCGACAATAAGCCCCAAAGTATAACCATGGGTTCAAAGATACCCTCAGGCCTGGGCTGAAACAGCAGGAATGAGACTAGCCAAACAGAGGCCCCCTATCATTGTGGAACTAAAAGCCAGTGCTTCCCTGGTGAGGGTACGACAGTATCCCATGAGTCAAGAGGCTCGACAAGGAATTACTCCTTATATACAACGCCTCATAGATGCTGGGGTCCTAAAAAGGTGCCGGTCCCCATGGAACACTCCCCTGTTGCCTGTGAAAAAGCCTGGGGGAACTGATTTTAGACCGGTTCAAGATCTATGAGAAGTCAATAAACAGGTAAATGATATTCATCCTATGGTTCCTAACCCTTATACATTGCTAAGCAACTTGCCTCCAAACTACATTTGGTACACTGTTTTAGATTTAAAAGATGCCTTTTTCAGTTTGCCTCTTGCCCCCACAAGCCAAGAGATCTTTGCCTTCGAATGGCAAGAAGACGGTGGTCAGACCCCTGTGCAGCTGACATAGACTCGCTTACCACAGGGTTTCAATAACTCACCCACGTTATTTAATGAGGCCCTGGACGAAGACCTCCGTGAGTATCGGGTTGAACACCCTACCATTGTTTTATTACAATATGTTGATGACCTTATGCTGGCAGCGGTTACAGAAAAAGAGTGCCAAGAGGCAACAGGTGACCTTCTCCAAACCTTGGGGACTTTAGGTTACAGAGCCAGTGCCAAAAAGGCCCAGATTGCCAAGCAAGAGGTTACATACCTCGGTTATAAGATAAAACAGGGCCAGAGGTGGCTAACACAGGCTATGAAAGAAACCATCCTCCAGATCCCTGAGCTGGCTAACCCTAGACAAGTGAGAGAATTTCTGGGAACTGTGGGATATTGCCGGTTATGGATCTTGGGGTTTGCAGAAAAGGCCAGGCCCCTATATGAAGGGACCAAAGAAAATAAGGACTGGAAATGGACTGAGTCAATGAAAGAGGCCTTCCAAGAGCTCAGGTGAGCCTTGCTAGAAGCTCCTGCCCTTGCCCTCCCTGATCCATCTAAGCCTTTCCAATTATTTGTAGATGAAAAGTGGGGGATAGAAAAAGGGGTACTAACACAGAGATGGGGACCATGGAAGCGACCTGTAGCTTACCTTTCCAAGAGACTGGACCCAGTGGCAGCCGGATGGCCACCTTGCCTCTGTATCATCGCGGCCACCGCGCTCTTAGTCCACGATGCTAGTAAACTGACTTATGGACAGAGACTCTTGGTCTACACTCCTCATGACATAGAGAGAGTTTTAAAGCAACCCCCAGGTAAATGGATTTCTAATGCCCGCTTGACGCACTACCAGGCCTTGCTACTTGACACCCCACGGATTCATTTCCAAACGCCCTGCACTCTAAATCCGGCCACTCTTTTGCCCAATCTGGAGGAAAATAGCCCCCTCCATGATTGTGATGAGATACTGGCTGGGGTAACAGCAATGCAAAAGGACTTAACAGATACTCCACTGGATAACAATGAGCTAAAATGGTTCACAGATGGCAGCAGTTATATAAAAGATGGACAGAGACGGGCAGGAGCCGCAGTAGTAGATGACTCTGGACAGACGATATGGGCAGAGGCCCTTCCCCCGGATACCTCAGCACAAAAGGCAGAGTTAATTGCCCTGATTCAAGCATTAGAGAGAGCCAAAGGAAAAAGAATAACTATTTTCACTGACAGTCGCTATGCTTTTGGCACGGTACACATCCAGGGCCCGGTATATCGGGAATGGGGGTTTTTGACAGCTGAAGGAAAAGAAATTAAAAACTTGCCTGAAATCCATAGACTTTTAGAGGCTGTACAGATGCCTCGGGCTGTGTCAATAGTACACGTACCTGGACATCAGAAGGCTGACAGCCCCACAGCACGAGGGAATCGTGCCGCAGACCTGGCAGCTCGAAAAGTAGCTGATGAAGATTTCATCACCCCTGTGTTGGCGATCGGACTTCCACCTCCAGGTATGGGAACTCTGCCCCCAACCCCGAGTATTCATCCACAGACCTTGCTTGGATCCAAAAACACACCAACCTTCAAAAAGGTGAAGATGGATGGTACTGAGACTCAGACGGCTACTTGATACTCCCTGCTCAGTTGGGACGGCAACTATATGAGCATTTACACTTGTCTACTCATCTGGGAAAAAAGAAGACTCTGATGCTCTTTCAAACTGCACGCCTGTGATTTCCCCGGCACCAGACAACTGTAAAGAACATAGTACATGCTTGTAAGGCATGTCAACAGATGAGGCCAGAAAAAGGACAACATGCAGGACTGAGGTATCGGGGAGAAGGACCAGGGCAACACTGGGAAATAGATTTCACTGAAGTAAGGCCCGACAAGTATGGTTACCGGTACTTGTTAGTGTTGGTGGATACCTTCTCAGGGTGGGTAGAAGCTTTTCCTACAAAGGGAGAAACCGCGATGATAGTGGCAAAAAAAGATTAAAAAAAAAAATAGTTCCCAGGTTTGGCCTGCCGGTGACCATCGGCTCTGATAATGGACCTGCTTTTGTGAGTCAAATAGTTCAGAGCCTTGCCCTAGCCCTGGGGACTAAATGGAAGTTACATTGTGAATACAGTCCACAGAGCTCAGGGCAAGTAGAAAAATCAGACTCTAAAAGAAACTTTAACTAAATTGGCTATAGAGACTGGCGGGGACTGGGTGACCCTCCTTCCCTTCGCCCTCTTCCATGAGTGTAATACTCCTTATCAACTTAATCTGACCCCATTTGAAATTCTGTATGGGAGACCTCCCCCTGTATGTCCAATATTTAAAGAAAAAAAAACTACCGCCCCCCACGTTGGGACAATTCCAAGAGGCCTTGATGGCCTTAAGCGAGGTGCACTCTCGTGTCTGGAAACTGCTCCGGGAAATACATGTGGGTCAAAATAAGGGAACTATTCCCTCACATGACATTGGCCCAGGAGATTGGGTATAGGTCAAAAGGCACCAAACCAAGGCACTAGAACCCAAATAGAAGGGTCCTTATGTTGTTCTTCTTACCACCCCAACTGCCCTAAAGGTTGATGGTATCGGGCCTTGGGTGCATTGCAACCACGTATGCCCAGCTGCTTCAGCAGAGCAGGAAGATGCTAAAAAAAAAAAAAAAGGGAAGCATCTCTGCACCCGTCCAACCCCCTGAGGTTAAAGCTTCAAAGGTGCCAACAGGACCAGGACAGCTCGGCTGGGCCATCTTGTGGATGACCCAGTTACTCTGCTCCGGAGCTGCCAGTGTGAACCTGCATCAACCCGTCAAAATCACCTGAAAACTGCAAAATAGACTAACACGTGAGATGCTTAACTCCACCACCGCAATACATCCACCAAATACTTGGTGGCCAGACTTATACTTTGACCTTAAGCCGGTGGTAAATATACCCTGGAAGAGGGGCAAGCTCCGAAATCATGCATTCTGGGCATGTCCAGGTGCACCCAGGCATAACTAAAAGATCTGTGGGGAGATACAGGGGGGACTCTGTGCTGCCCTAAAAAAAAGAGTGTTGTTTTTATGCTGATCACACAAAAATAGTTTAAAAATCTATGGCCAAAATAAGAGAGGGACTAGCCCAATGTAAACGAGAACGTGAAGCTCAACAAAGATGGTTTGAGTCTTGGTTTCAACAATCCCCTTGGTTGACCACCCTAATCTCCACCTTGCTGGGACCCCTGCTAATACTTTTACTAATGCTTACCTTTGGCCCATGTATTATCAATAGACTTGTAGCCTTTGTAAAAAAATGCATAAATACAGTACAGCTGTTTGTGCTTCGACAACAATATCAAACTGTGTCTCAGGACCGAGAGGAAGATTCCTCTATATGATCTAAGGACGGGGGGAATGTTAGGGACCAAACGACGGGCTCTAGGACCTGAGTCGTGTTTACCAGAAAGAGACAGGATATGCGCTCATCTTGCCTGGCCAATCATGTAACGCCAGCTACTCCTGTAACTGAGACAAAGAACTGTCTGTATATAAGCCGCCATACTCCTTTGTTCGGGGCTTTTGTCGGATTCCCTTGTGTGGGATGAAACTTGGGCCCTAGCGCACTAGGAATAAACAAACTCCCTTCTTGCTTTTGCATTACTGTGGTGGACTTGCTCTCTCGGTCGGTTCGGAGATACGGGCTCGGAATATAACATAAATAAGGCACATGGATACAAAGAGAGACAAAGTTATCTGGATCACTGCTGAACAGTAGAAATTAATACAACACTGCAAATCAACCTCAATAAATATTTTTTAAAAGAACAGTTTTCTTCACCATCCAAATTAGTGTATACTCTTTCCTTCTCCCTACTCTTGTGCTCTGACCCCATTTAATAAATCAGTCCATGCATTTAAGGAGCTTTCTCAGCAGCGTTATGGTTGAGAGTGTCCTCTGTCAGGAATCTGCTTTCTGTGACAAGGGGTCCTATGCGATTCCATACTTGGTGCCACCTGTCACCACTGATATTAATTCCTGCTGCTACCAAATTACAGACACCAGATGCAACTACTCTTGAGGTTCCTTTTATCGAGTGAAGCATCTGGGCACTAGGTCCTGTGACTGCCCCCACGTGTATGTCCCCTCGGTGTGTCATAATCAAAACGGCACTCAACTTGGACATACATCAGAGCAGTCGGCACACAGGAACTATATTTGTGAGCATATCACAGTCCTCATTGTGTATGATGTCTCCTCAATATCTTCCTGAGCTTTTAGAAGAATTTTTTTTTTTTACAGACTTTATACTTCAGCCCTACTATTTCTGGGGTTCAGTCTTGTGCCCATAACAGATGGATCAGAGGGCATATTTGAGAGACAGATACCACCCAGTGCTTTGAATTGCCCTTCTCTCTTATGAGAGGCTTTCTCATTGTGCACAATTATGAGTTGTCCCTCTTAAGGTAAATTCTTCTGAAGGATTCTTTGCACCTCATGCAAAAAGTACTTCTGGCCTATCCATCTCAGTCAATCTGCCAGACATGTTGTGCCACAGGTAAACGCAGCTTAGACTCCACTGAGAAAGTGTATAAGGTCTAATAAGAAATCCTTTTGTCAAGTATTAAGCTTGACAAGAAGGTATATATTATATATATACTATATTCGTTATATATTAGTTAAATGTATATATAAAATATATGTATTAGTTAAAGCTAATGAAATACAGACTAGATTCTCAAGCTCTTATTAATGAAAAGATACAAGAGGGTACTTCGGCCTTTCTAGTACTTCCTCTAGTCACCTATCTTTAGGGTGCAAATATGTAGCAGTAATAATATAATATCTACTAGTTAAATTTCATGAAAAAGAAACAGCAGTGGCTAAAATACCAAATACTTTGTACCAGGGTGTACATATTTGTCAGTAGCCTGGACTTTGATAAAGAGATGGGAGTAAAGAATTCCCCAAATGAGAGTCTTTTAGGAAAAGCCCTTGGAAAGAAAAGTTCTTATATTTTACAGCCTAGATTTTTATGGTTGAAACCATGGGCTTTGGAGAAAGACTTGAGTTTGAAGTCTTTTTTTTTTTTTTTTTACTGACTCTGTGATCATACATAATTACTTAAACTCTCCCACTCTCCAATTTGCCTTAAAATTGAACTTATAATTTTACAGAGGATTTTTTAATCAAGATTTAGTAAGATAATGTCTTTGTATGCTTAGCATAGTCACTAGCCTATTGAAAATACTCAACTAACAGTCATTGTTTTTATTTTAAAAAAATTTTTCAAATGGTTCTTCCCAACTTCCTTGGAAGCTGCTTTGGATTTTACTCTATTATCTGTAAAAATTGAGATGTAGAAATTATTAAAGATATTAAGTATTACCCAGTCTTCTTTTATTCATTTCTCTGATTTATATGAAGTTAAACTTGCTGGAAGCTGATTTGGTCACACTAAAACAATAAGTAATCTTTTCAAGTTTTCTTAGAAGAATTTCTTACCTTGTGGGTTCTCAAATACGCCTTTCATATGTGCAAAATGAAATAGACAATGTGCAGCTTTAAATCAATTAGAAGAAACATGAAGACATAAATTTTAAAGGAGTACAGCAGAGTCCTAGACCACACGCTGGATTTTTCAACTTTGGGTGAAATTCTAGCTCATAGCATTTTCAGCAATGCAGCGAAGGCCATGGGGAGTTATAATTAGACAGATACTAAGATGAGGTCAGTATTAAATGTTTCATACTTTCAATGTGTCTGACAATTTTACATAAAGCAGATGTCTCCTAAGAAAGAATTGACATGGTTGGCTGGGCTTGGCAAACCACCAGCGCATGAAAAACACACCTTTAAGGACAGCCAAAATCAACCTCTTTTATCAGTCCCACAGAAATGTGTTTCTGGAGCCGGATTCTCTGGCTCAGAGACTGAGTCAGCTGTGTTCAAAATAAAGACAGAGATCATGCACATCAATTTCACTTAATTAGCCTTTTACATGACTTTCATTTCTGTGAAGCTGGCTAATTAACAACATGCTTGCAAATCAACTCTCCTTCTCATCTCTCTTGAGCTCACAGGCGTTCTCGCTCTCATCCTCACTAAGATCAGCTCTCCTAACATCTCTTCTTCTGCAGCAATTCAGGCTTGAGGGTAGTACCCCGTTGAGATACAGTAGCTGTACTATTAATTTTGTTCTATACTTTCCTCTCTACGGGAAACCAGCTATTCAATTCGTGAGATCGCTCCGAGGCAGCGTGTTTATGTTGTTGAGCAGATTTATGTAGCGCCTGCATTGAACAACTGACTATGCTGGCTGGAAATTACTACACTTGCCACAGATATGAATTTTAAATAAAATTGTTTCAAAGCCTATTTAAGTAAGTGAAAAGAGCCCTCTCCATTACCCAAATGAATGCTATCTCATGTTTCCATACAGAGTTGTTTCTTTTTTCCTTATTGAAGTGTGATTTTATCTTCATGACAGAGTTTCTGTCATTGTCAAATGTGTCAAATACATTTTGGTTGATTAAGATATTAGTGTACAATGACTGATAGCATTGTACTCTCTAACTCCTTCCAAACAACCATGCTGGGAAACTTATAAATGACTCCCAGACCATACTGTAGCTTATAATCTGTTGCCTCAGCCAGTCAAATGTTTTTGTGGAAAGAAGTCTCCTTTATTCTCAATTAACCTGCAAGTTTGATTTTTAGTTCCACATAAATGGCATTAATACTTATAGCTCTCCTTTTGAGAACAATTCAGAGCTATTTCCATTACCCATTTTGGAGAGGAATGGGGAATGTAAACTCTAAGATCTGAAACCAGTGTAGTTTTATAAATTGGATTACCACCCTGAGTTATAAAGGGTCTAGTATAAGTTTGGTATTTTATCATAAAGTCATTGCTTTGCCCTACAGACTATGCTGTTTCAAGTACTAAACGTTACCCTTGGTGAGTAAATGCCAAACATAATCAAAATACTCATAAGTACTGCTAGTATATTGGAATAGGTGCAATGAAATTTGCTCTTGTGATTTACCCAAATCTCTGTATGGTTTACATTCCTATAATTAAAAAATAAATTCCTTTCCAGGAATTACTTTAGTAAAGGGTTGCAAGTCATAACATATTAAATAGCAGAAAAATGCCATTAAATCCCAAGAATGTAACTCATCAGGAAAAGAATTTAGCCATTTAAAACTGACAATAGAAATTTAATTAGGGGCATAATATTAATTCCATACATAATAATTCACCTAAATTATATAGATTATGATTTTTTTGTAGATGAATTTTGAGACTCAGCAGGTAGCGATTAGCTGACCTTACGGGTGGCAGTGACATATGAGGGGAAAGATAGACACTGAAACAATTTTGGTTTAAGACTTGGCTTATAGCAAAGAAGAGCCTCAGTCAGTTCAGTTCAGTCGCTCTGTCGTGTCCGACTCTTTGCAACCCCGTGGACTGCTTCACGTCAGGCCTCCCTGTCCGCCACCAACTCCTGGAGTTTACTCAAACTCATGTCCATTGAGTCAGTGATGCCATCCAACCATCTCATCCTCTGTCATCCCCTTCTCCTCCCGCCCTCAATCTTTCCCAGCATCAGGGTCTTTTCAAATGAGTCAGCTGTTCGCATCAGGTGGCTAAAGTACTGGAGTTTCAGCTTCAACACCAGTCTTTTCAATGAACACCCAGAACTGATCTCCTGTAGGATGGACTGGTTGGATCTCCTCGCTGTCCAAGGGACTCTCAAGAGTCTTCTCCAACACCACAGTTCAAAAGCATCAATTCTTCAGTGCTCAGCTTTCTTTATAGTCCAACTCTCACATCCATACATGACTGCTGGAAAAACCATAGCCTTGACTAGATGGACCTTTGTTGGCAAAGTAATATCTTTGCTTTTTATATGCTGTCTAGGTTGGTCATAATTTTCCTTCCAAGGAGTAAGTGCCTTTTAATTTCATGGCTACAATCACCATCTGCAGTGATTTTGGAGCCCCCCAAAATAAAGTCTGTTTCCACTGTTTCCCCATCTATTTCCCATGAAGTGATGGAACCAGATGACATTATATTAGTTTTCTGAATGTTGAGCTTTAAGCCAACTTTTTCACTCTCCTCTTTCACTTCCATCAAGAGGCTTTTTAGCTCTTCTTCACTTTCTGCCATAAGCGTGTTGTCATCTGCATATCTGAGGTTATTGATATTTCTCCCGGCAATCTTGATTCCAGCTTGTGCTTCTTCCAGCCCAGCATTTCTCATGATGTCCTCTGCATAGAAGTTAAATAAGCACAGTGACAATATACAGCCGTGACATACTCCTTTTCCTATTTGGAACCAGTCTGTTGTTCCATGTCCAGTTCCAACTGTTGCTTCCTGACCTGCATACAGATTTCTCAATAAGTAGGTCAGGTGGTCTGGTATTCACATCTCTTTCAGTATTTTCTACAGTTTGTTGTGATCCACAAAGTCAAAGGCTATACAACCTAAAAAATCATAGGATACCAGGTCAGAATATACAACAAAAACTCAATCTATACATATATGGACTTCACTAATTTCATATAAATGAGATTTGATATATAATGCATATAAATTATATGAGATTCAATAAATCCATGTCTCTAACCAGAGGGAATAGAACTGCTTCAAATAGCGTTTAATACAATATGCATTTTTTTAAAAATGCCTTATATTTTAGCAAAGCAGTAGTGCTGGTAAAGACCAGCCTTAGGCAGTAAGTCACTGTGGTATCTTGTTCAAATTGTTCAGATGAAGTAGGAAAGCATAGTGTTAAAATGACTGATTTTGAAATCTGACAGTTTCACATCCCAAATCTGCCACTTAATCAATATATCATCTTAGGCAAAATACTTAACCTCTTGGAATTTGGCAGTTTCATTCGTAAGACAGGCATAATGATATGTATTTCAAGATATTATTAAAGATTTAGTGAGCTAATCTTGTGACGTGCTAATCTTGTGAAGTTCAGCTCCAGGAAGAGAGAAAGCATTCAATAAATTCGCATCATCTCAGATAACTGTAATCTCACAGAAGGCAGGAGGCATGCCTTATATGTCTCTTGCATCCTCCATAGGGTTTATCATACTGTCTGGCAAACAGTAGGCCTTTCTCTGCATACTTGGAAATTCTCACATTTCTAATATGCATACTTTCACACAAACTGTTGACTAAATGTGACTACATTGGAAATGCAGATTTGTCATTTAGAAGATTAGTTCTGTGACAGCTTTTCTTTTACAGTATTAAACCAAAGTTATTTTGTAGACAACCCAGGAAGCAACATAGAGAAATTTCTCTTCAGTTCTCTCCATTTAAGAAAGGCCAACTACACAGTGAAAAATGAAAAACTGGGTTCCGTGTAAGCTACTCAGATGCTATTTCCTTTTCTTGAGGATAATATCTATACAGAGCTGATGGCTTTTAAAGACATAAACTGTTACCCAATTTCCTTCCTCCTTCAGCAGTCTGTAAATTGGCTAGCTGTGGAAAACATTGTAAAGGTTTGCTCTCAAATGTTCTCACACCTCATGTGGCCATTTAATAAAACACATCCTGCACACAATTGAGATAGCAACACTAGAATTTTATTGAGAGCTGAATTCTGGAGGGATATATGTCTTTATAAGATGCTCATATACAGTGTTTATCTCTGTGCTTATGGCAATTTTCATTTTTTTTCTTTAATGTAGGCCAAGTTGTAGAAACAAGAGGAAAACAATTATTTTGCTTTAAACATCTCATTGACAAGAAGTAACAAATTTGACAGTGTGTCTAATCTTGGTGAGCAATGCTCTTTTTGAAGTGTTCCTGGAAAAGAAATATAAAGATTTTTTGACAGCTAATCATTGGTGCCTCTTTGTATCTAATGACAAACCAGCAGTAACAGTCACAAATAAAAGTGATGCAAAATTCTTCAAGTAACTTAAAAATCAGTCCTCTTAGTACTTCTGAGTCACTTTTATCTGTGTATACTATTAAAATAAAAATTTGAGTAGCTAAATGACGTAGACATGGTGCTCTTATTAGATTAATCATTTGACAGATATGACGTTCTAGTAAGTGTATTTCAGAATTTCTCTGATTATAAAATTGCTTCTCTGATCATGAAACTACTTCAGTATAGTAACATATGAGAAATGGCCAATATCAGAATTGTCACAGTTGCTTCCACTATGGAGTCAGTCAGTGTGAGTGTATAGGTTTTTCCTTCCTCAGAATTATGACTACCCTGTACAAACCATGTGGACTGTGTCCGCAAATAATAATCTTGTACAACTTTTGATTATGTTTATTTTCACCTAATAAAATAATTGTGTTCCTAAGGTATTATATAATCTTGCAACAGGTTTTGAAGGTTACAGAGCATTCTGGCCTATGGGAAAACAGCAAATATTTTCAGTTCAGTTCAGTCGCTTGGTTGTGTCTCTCTTTGCAACCCCATGGACTGCAACAGGCCACGCTTCCCTGTCCATCACCAACTCCCTGAACCTAGTGAAATTCATGTCCATCAGGGCTTCCCTAGAGACTCAGATGGTAAAGAATCTGCCTGCAATGCAAGAGACCTGGGTTTGATCCCTGGCTTGGGAAGATCCCCTGGAGGAGGGCATGGCAACCCACTCCAGTATTCTTGCCTGGAGAATCCCCACAGACAGAGGAGCCTGGTGGGCCACAGTCCATTGGGTCGCAAAGAGTTGGACACGACTGAGTGACTAAGAACAGCACAGTATGTCCATCGAGTCATACTGTGACGTCATCCAACCATCTCATCCTCTGTCGTCCCCTTCTCCTCCTGCCCTCAATCTTTCCCAGCATCAGGGTCTTTTCCAATGAGACAATTCTTTGCATCAGGTGGCCAAAGTGTTGGACATCAGCTTCAGCATCAGTCCTTCCAATGAATATTCAGGACTGATTTCCTTTAGGATTGACACGTTTGATCTCCTTTAAGTTCAGCGAACTCTTAAGAATTTTCTCCAACACCATAGTTCAAAATCATCAAGAAATCTCAGCTTTTTTTATGGTCCAACTCTCACATTCATACATGGCTACTGGAAAAACCATAGCTTTGACTAGACGGACCTTTGTCGGCAAGGTAATGTCTCTGCTTTTTAATACGCTGTCTAGATTGGCCATAACTTTCCTTCCTAGGAGTAAGCGTCTTTTAATTTCATGGCTGCAGTCACCATCTGCAGTGATCTTGGAGCCCCCAAAAATAGAGTCTGTCATTGTTTACATGTTTTCCCCATCTATTTCCCATGAAGTGATGGGACCAGATGCCATGGTCCTATTTTTCTGAGTGTTGAGTTTTAAGCCAACTTTTTCGCTCTCCTCTTTCAGTTTCATCAAGAGGCTCTTTATTTCTTCTTTGCAAACATTTTAACTTTCTGTATTTTGAGGGGCACTTAGAGTATTTTCATTTTTACATTATCATAAATAGCACTGGAATCATTGTACTTATATACAGTCTGAGTACATTTCAGATTATTTCACTAGGACAGATAAGTTAAAGTGGAATCACTAGGTAAACAATGAAGAAATTGTTTTAGATATTTGATATGTATTACCTAACTTACTTCCAGAAAGACAACAAATATATATTTTTATGAGTGACATATTAGAGAAATATTTCATTGTTTCACTTCATTCTTCCATAGAGTATTTTATAGGCAAAAATAATAAATATTTTTGTTTTAATTTGCATATTTTAAGCTTCCAGTGATACTAAATATGTCTGCAACTGTATTGCCCAGTTTATTTCCTAACTGTTAAAATGTTTCTAATGGAATATGGAATTCATATATTAATATTTGAGAATGTTTAAAGGTTAAAGGTAATGACTTTAAGAAGTAAACACAATATTTTCCTCAGTTTGTTTTATTTGCTCTTTAAGGAGTTGTTTATCTTACTTTGAATATTATTCTTTAGCAGAAATCTTTTCACTATCATATTTTAAAGGAATATTCTGTTTTAGTATTATTTCATAAATATTCATCTTCACTATCTAATTTCAATTTCTTACAGATTTAACTCAATATAGTATACTGTTAATGAATTACTGCTTTGAAGACTAAGTTTAAATTTTATCTTTACCATTCTAATTTTGAGATAGATGTATAGAACAGTCTTTTGGACTCTGTGGGAAAGGGAGAGGGTGGGATGATTTGGGAGAATGGCATTGAAACATGTATAATATCATATAAGAAACGAATCACCAGTCTAGGTTCAATGCAGGATACAGGATGCTTGGGGCTGGTGCACTGGGATGACCCAGAGGGATGGTACGGGGAGGGAGGAGGGAGGGGGCTTCAGGATGGGGCACACGTGTACAGCCATGGTGGATTCATGTTGGTGTATGGCAAAACCAATACAATATTGTAAAGTAAAAAAAAAAAAAAAAAAAAAAAAAATTGGAAATAGCAAAACATGGACTCTAAATGTTTTACATTCAATTTTAAAATTAAATTATGAACATAAATCATTTTCCTTGTGACTGATACACTTAAGCACTCAATTCCTGATGCCATTTTTGAAGAAAAGATGATAATTTGTATAACTTCTTTAAATTCTTGTGTTCATATAGCAGACCTTCTACTTTAGGGGGTTGTTAACGAAGGGAATATATGTGAGTATGTTGCAGGATTTTTGGTTTTCTTTAATCTGGAGGTAGTTTGCAGTATATCAATTCTTTAATAATGAAAAATATGATAATTCTATTTGCCCTACCAATATAATTTAAAATATTAATAATTATTTCTATTATCATTACATTCCAGAAATACACTTTGCATGTTTTTCATGAATTATTAGAATATTTTTAGACTGTCTGTAGTATTTGGTTTAACTTTAAAATCTGCGTTCTTATACTAACAAATCTCCAACTGTCCAACTTAGGGCTTTTCTTGTCATGTTTTGGTATCAGAATTTAGGGTAATCATATATAATAATTTTCTAATATATAGGCATGCATGCTTGGCTGCTTCAGTAGTGTCTAACTCTTTGTGACCCCATGGACTGTAGCTTGCCAGGCTCCTCAGTCCATGGGATTTCCCAGGCAAGAATATTAGAGTGGGTGGCCATTTTCTATGTTATACATAATTATATTGGAGGAGGAAATGGCAACCCACTCCAGTACTCTTGCCTGGAGAATCCCATGGACGGAGGAGCCTGGTAGGCTACAGTCATATATTTATTATATGTTTACTTTTCCTAATTTGTTAAAAATAATTTCTGCATTCATATGAAACCTGCTCCATATTTTTTAATTGAAAAAGATGGTGCCCAGTATCTCATGGCTTCCCATATCAGAGTATATTTCAGAGCTACCTGAAGCATTATACTAGGGGTGTACCTGATAATTTATGTTTTACCAAGTCTTCTGGGTTACTCTCAAGGGTAGTAGCTCTGTGAACCTGAGCTTTGGAGCCACGAAACAGTTTTTGTTAGTGTTTTTATTTCAGTTGTGTATGTGTTTGGAAATTGTTGCTAGAAGATCCAAGGATCTTCTGAGGGTTTTTTTCCCACCAACAGAAAACAATCTGATTACTAATGGAAACTCTGTTTTTCCTTTTGGCTTTGGGAATCCCAGAGGCAAGTTGAAAACTTTATCACAGAAAGTCTTCTCCTGTACTGCCAATTTGACCTCTTTTTCCCTGGCTTGACCCTACCGTTTTCTTTATGTTGGTTCTGTCTTCACATACATGGTGCACTACCAGTTCATTTTAGCTATTTTTATAATTTACTCTTAAATTTAAAAAATATTTGCATACTAACAAGATCTATGGAGACAGAATTTTTTCTGTGTTATTCCCCATCACATCCTCAACAGCTTCAACAGAATAGGAACTGACGTATAGAGTGGGCACTCAATACGTTTGCTGAATGAATAAACAAGAGAAGAAATCAATGACTGTGAAAAGCTTGTTGTTGCTGTTGTTCAGCCACTAAGTTGTGTCTGACTCTGCAACCACATTGCTTGTAGCCCACCAGACTCCTCTGTCCATGGGATTCCTGAGGCAAGAACACTTGAGTGGGTTGCCATTCCCTTCTCCAGAGGAACTTCCCAAACCAGTCTCCTACTCGCAGGCAGATTTTTTTCTTTTTTAACAACTGAGCCACCAGGCAAGCCCATGAAATGAGGAAGAAGTTAAGAGAAATACACAAAGATGATATTCTTAGGAGGGAGGGGGACTCAGGATGGGGAACACTTGTATACCTGTGGCGAATTCATGTTGATGTATGGCAAAATCAATACAATATTGTAAAGTAATTAGCCTCCAATTAAAATAAATAAATTTATATTAAAAAAATTAGTGACAACAGTAACTCACATTGCCTTGTCATGGATATCTGTGTAGTTACCTCGTCATCTCTGTTTTCCATTTCTAGAATTCTTGTAATTATGGTCAATTGTTTTTGTCTATTTTTTCTCTCTTGGAGCCATCAAGGAAGAGGCTATACTATTTGTCATTATTTAAACCAGTTTTAAATTATGTACTTAGTCTATTGAAATTGTTTTATTCAAATGTCTTTGTCCAAGACCAATAATTTCCCCTTGAGCATTATCTTTCTCATTGCCCACTAGTATATAAAATAACACAGGCTTATTTTAGCATACAATGAAAAGTTTCTATGGATATTTAGGATAAAATATGAGTGTAAAAAAGTGTTGACAGTATAATTTATTGTCCTAACAAGAACACTTTTGAAGGTAAACTGATGAACTATTGAAAATTTAAGCCAGGACAATAATCCTAAACTAGGATGACCCAGGTCGAACTGAAAAGTGAGGTTGCCCTAGTCTAAAGTAGGTTAAGGCACTGAGAACTTCCTTTTGGAGAAAAGCTTTTGGCTGTGTTCCCAGGTCCCTACAATGTAAATTAATGTTCCTTTGCATAAGGGGCTATTAGTGGAAACATTTGTAAATCTGCTGTGACTGTGATGTTTCTAAAGAGAAAGTAGAATAACTTTTCTGTGTGATTCATTCATATTTGTCATTTAAGCTCAATATCTCAAGTTCTCCTGTTATAGGCACTTCTCAGAATTTCACACCACTGTGAAAAGATGGATTTTTTATTAATTGTTTAGTTAATCTCTCTTCTTCCAAAATATATGTGCTGTGAATGCAAGCACTAATTTTTGTTTGTCTGCTATCATATCCCCTGCACCTACAATAATAGTCCTGAAAAAAAAAGTGTTAAAAAATGTTTAACAAATAAGTAAGTGAATGAATCTCTTTTGTTTTAGCCCCACTGATTAAACTGTAGAGCAATTATTTCAATTTTCTTGTGAAAATTAATTTTGAAATTTATGAAAGTCTTGGATAGGCAAGTGGAATTAGGGCTAGGCAAGTGGAACTAGGGCTCTTTTTTTTTTTTTTTTTTGTCTGCCAACTATTTTCCACCTGAAGTTCCAGTTTCTACAAGAGATATTTTGTAGTCTTGTTTTCATGGCATTATTTCACTGATAGATTTCAGGTGACATATAGGAAGATGGGGAGTAACAAAGAGGTCATAAAAACAAAAGATGTACAAAATAAAAGTAAGTTTTTATACAAGATGCTTTTGGCTAATGGTAGCCATCCTGGGAATTTTTTTTAGAGTGCCTCTAATATGTATATAGATGCATTTTGACTTTCGCATACAAGTAAACTTTTGACAAAGAATTGTTGATGTAGAGAAATGATAACTTACTGCAATCAGATAATTTTAAAATTGTATTTTTTTCAGTGTGTGTGTTCATTGTGTCTGAGAGAATGGTATTCTACAAAATAGAATTCTAGAGTCAAAATTATCTATCATAGAAGACAAAGCAATTCAGGAAATCAAACCAAAAGAAATACTTGTTGTTATATATATGTAAGCCATAATTCATAGTCTAAGATTTTGCTTACAAGGTACCCAACCAGAAAATAAAATTCTAATTCTCAATATATTTCTAAATGGTTTATGGTTTGGATAGAACCTATACTAGGTAGGTAGTCATTTTAGCACTTGATTTCAGTTCAGTTTGCTGTAACAAACATTGCCAGGTACATTTCTACAAAGTATGCACAGCAATATGAAATTTAAGCCTCAATTAGTTAGGGTCAACAGTCAAGAAGGGAAAGCAAACATCTAGCAACCTGGTTTACAGGAGACACAACTATCCTGTACCAGGATACTCAGTTCAGTTCACTTCAGTCTCTCAGTCGTGTCTGACTGTTTGCGACCCCATGAATTGTAGCACACCAGGACTCCCTGTCCATCACCAATTCCCAGAGTTCACTCAAACTCATGTCCATCGAGTTGGTGATGCCATCCAGCCATGTTTCCTCTGTCGTCCCCTTGCATCAGAGTTTTTTCCAATGAGTCAACTCTTCTCATGAGGTGGCCAAAGTACTGGAGTTTCAATCCAGCATCATTCCTTCCAAAGAAATCCCAGGGCTAATCTCCTTTAGGATGGACTGGTTGGATCTCCTTGCAGTCCAAGGGACTCTCAAGAGTCTTCTCCAACACCACAGTTCAAAAGCATCATTTCTTCTGTGCTCAACTTTTTTCACAGTCCAACTCTCACATCCATACATGATCACTGGAAAACCATAGCCTTGACTAGATGGACCTTTGTTGGCAAAGTAATGTCTCTGCTTTTGAATATGCTATCTAGGTTGGTCATAACTTTTTTTCCAAGGAGTAAGCATCATTTAATTTCATGACTGCAATCACCATCTGCAGTGGTTTTGAAGCCCCCCAAAATAAAGTCTGAAACTGTTTCCACTGTTTCCCCATCTATTTCCCATGAAGTGATGGGACCAGATACCATCTTCGTTTTGTGAATGTTGAGCTATAAGTCAACTTTTTCACTCTCCTCTTTCACTTTCATCAAGAGGCTTTTTAGTTCCTTTTCACTTTCTGCCATAACGGTGGTGTCATCTGCATATCTGAGGTTACTGATATTTCTCCTGGCAATCTTGATTCCAGCGTGTGCTTCTTCCAGCCCAGAGCTTCTCGTGATGTACTCTGCATAGAAGTTAAATAAGCAGGGTGACAATATACAGTCTTGACGTACTCTTTTTCCTGTTTGGAACCAGTCTGTTGTTCCATGTTCAGTTCTAACTGTTGCTTCCTGGCCTGCAATTAGGTTTCTTAAGAGGCAGGTCAGGTGGCCTGGTGTTCCCATCTCTTTTAGAATTTTCCACAGTGTATTGTGATCTACACAGTCAAAGGCTTTGGCACAGTCAATAAAGCAGAAATAGATGTTTTTCTGGAACTCTCTTGCTTTTCGATGATCCAGTGGATGTTGGCAATTTAATCTCTGGTTCCTCTGCCTTTCCTAAAACCAGCTTGAACATCTGGGAGTTCATGGTTCATGTATTGCTGAAGCCTGGCTTGGAGAATTTTAAGCATTACTTTACTAGTGTGTAAGATGAGTGCAATTTTGTGGTAGATTGAGCATTCTTTGGCATTGCCTTTCTTTGGGATTGGAATGAAAACTGACCTTTTCCAATCCTGTACCACTGCTGAATTTCCAAATTTGCTGGCATATTGAGTGCAGCACTTTGACAGCATCATCTTTCAGGACTCAAAATAGCTCAACTGGAATGCCATCACCTCCACTAGCTTTGTTCATAGTGATGAAGGGTGAGGAGATACCCCTTTTCCAAGGTAAGGAGCAGTGGCTGTGCTTTCCAGGAGCAACCATCAAGAGATACCCATGTCCAAGGTAAGAGAAACCCAAGTAAGACAGTAGATGTTGTGAGAGGGCATCAGAGGGCCGACACACTGAAACCATAATCACAGAAAACTAGTCAATCTAATCACATGGACCACAGCCTGTCTAACTCAGTGAAATTAAGCCATGCCCATGGGGCCACCCAGGACAGGTGGGTCATGGTGGAGAGGTCGGACAGAATGCGGTCCACTGGAGAAGGGAATGGCAAACCACTTCAACATTCTTGCCTTGAGAACCCCATGAACAGTATGAAAGGGCAAAATGATAGGATACTGAAAGAGGAACTCCCCAGGTCGGTAGTTGTCCAATATGCTACTAGAGATCAGTGGAGAAATAACTTCAGAAAGAATGAAGGGATGGAGCCAAAGTAAAAACAATACCCAGTTGTGGATGTTACTGGTGATAGAAGCAAGGTCCGATGCTGTAAAGAGCAATATTGCATAGGAACCTGGAATGTCAGGTCAATGAATCAAGGCAAATTGGAAGTGGTTAAAGAGGAGATGGCAAAAGTGAACGTCGACATTCTAGGAATCAGCGAACTGAAATGGACTGGTGACTTTAACTCAGATGACCATTATATCTACTACAGTGCGCAGGAATCCCTCAGAAGAAATGGAGTAGCCATCATGGTCAATAAAAGAATCCAAAATGCAGTACTTGAATGCAGTCTCAAAAATGACAGAATGATCTCTGTTCGTTTCCAAGGCAAACCATTCAATATCATGGTAATCCAAGTCTATGCCCCAACCAGTAACTGAAGAAGCTGAAGTTAAATGGTTCTATGAAGACCTACAAGACCTTTTAGAACTAACACCCAAAAACGATGTCCTTTTTATTACAGGAGAGTAGAATAGAAAAGTAGGAAGTCAAGAAACACCTGGAGTAACAGGCAAATTTGGCCTTGGAATACGGAATGAAGCAGGGCAAAGGCTAATAGCGTTTTGCCAAGAGAACACAATGGTTATAGCAAACACCCTCTTCCAACAACACAAGAGAAGACTCTACACATGGACGTCACCAGATGATCAACACTGAAATCAGATTGATTATATTCTTTGCAGCCAAAGATGGAGAAACTTTAGACAGTCAGCAAAAACAAGACCAGGAGCTGACTGTTTCTCAGATCATGAACTCCTTATTGCCAAATTCAGACTTAAATTGAAGGAAGTAGGCAAAACCACTCAACCATTCAGGTATGACCTAAATCAAATCCCTTATGATTATACAGTAGAAGTGAGAAATAGATTTAAGGGACTAGATCTGATAGACAGAGTGCCTGATGAACTATGGATGGAGGTTCATGACATTGTACAGGAGACAGGAATCAAGACCATCCCCATGGAAAAGAAATGCAAAAAAGCAAAATGGCTGTCTGGGGAGGCCTTACAAATAGCTTTGAAAACAAGAAAAGTGAAAAGCAAAGGAGAAAAGGAAATATATATGCATCTGAATGCAGAGTTCCAAAGAATAGCAGGAAGAGATAAGAAAGCCTTCCTCAGCAATCAATGCAAAGAAATAGAGGAAACCAACAGAATGGGGAAGACTAGAGATCTCTTCAAGAAAATTAGAGCTACCAAGGGAACATTTCATGCAAAGATGGGCTCAATAAAGGACAAAAATGATATGGACCTAACAGAAGCAGAAGATATTAAGAAGAGGTGGCAAGAATACACAGAAGAACTGTACAAAAAAGATCTTCATGACCAAGATAATCACGATGGTGTGATCACTCACCTAGAGCCAGACATCCTAGAATGTGAAGTCAAGTGGGCCTTAGAAAGCACCAGGATACTACTATATCTCAAATCTCTGGTTAAATAATCATCTTTATACAGTTCCAGTTAAAATACAACTAGATTATCCCCAAGATAAGTTTAGACATCAAGCAGTTACCAACTGTTGTTGCGTGAGCACAGATCTTATGCCAGAGCAGAGAGGACAATTTTTAAGAGATTGAGACGAGAAAAGAGGAAATGGAGTGAAAAGAACACCTTATAAGGAGGACTAATCATTATGTTTACAGATTGTATTCTCCATGAGCGAAGGACTTCTGCTTCAATCATCAATGAGCAAGCCCACAATAGCATTTAATGTGCATTTTGTAATTGTCTTCTGTATTACTTAATGGATAGATGGGTGAATGAATAAACAAATATGATTATTCGAAGCAATACGAAAGCATGTGATCCACATGGTGGACAGACAGGTGTAATGAAGAATTACACCCGAACATGAATACTTGTTTATCTGATGAAAATTTAGGGCAGCAACTTGAAATGAATTTTCAATCTCCACATTATTGCTAAGTACCATAGACACCAAATTATTTTACCCTTATGTTGACTCCAGTTGTTCTTGCCTGGAAAATTCCATGGACAGAGGAGCCTGGTGGGCTACAGTCCAGGGGGTCACAAAGAGTTGGGCACAACTGAGCTCACAGACACATTGAGTTTACGGTTATATTTTCTAGATTCTTTGGGGAATGATTGAAGATGCATTCTTTGTTTTGTGGAAAAAGGGGATTGATTCAGGTTTTGCCTCATCTGTGATATCTGGATACTATCCTCAGCAACTGATTCAACAAATGTGGTCCAACTGGGCATTCTTAGGTGGTCATCAAGAGTCTGCACACAGATTGGTTCACTCCTCCTGGGGTCTCACTCTGAGGGCTTCTCTCCTGTAACCATAGCCATTCTCCAAATCTGCTTCTGTTCAATCTGTTCTGGGACTTTTGACTTCTGTTTGCCACCATGAAACTGGCTTCTAAAATTAATCTACTTTCTTCATCTGATTTCTTGGACAAGGAAGTTGAATTGGGAAGATTCAACCACCAAATACCTAACATGTTTTAAAATTTGCTTGGAGAGAGATTGCCGCTTCTTTGGTGTTTTAAAGCTCAACATTCAGAAAACAAAGATCATGGCACCTGGTCCCATCACTTCATGGCAAATAGATGGAGAAACAGTGGAAACAGTGGCAGACTTTATTTACTTGGGCTTCAAAATCACTGTAGATGGTGACTGCAACCATGAAATTAAAAGAAACTTACTCCTTAGAAGAAAAGCTATGATCAACCTAAACAGCATATTAAAAAGCAGAGACATTACTTTGCCAACAAAGGTCCATCTAGTCAAGGCTATGGTTTTTCCAGTAGTCGTGTATGGATGTGAGAGTTGGACTATAAATAAAGCTGAGCATCAAAGAACTGATGCTTTTGAACTGTGGTGTTAGAGAAGACTCTTGAGAGTCCCTGAGAAAACTCTTGAGATCCAACAAGTCCATCCTAAAGGAGATCAATCCTGGGTGTGCATTGGAAGAACTGACATTGAAGCTGAAGCTCCAATACTTTAGCCACCTGATGCAAAGAGCTGACTCATTGGAAAAGACCCTGATGCTGGGAAAGATTGAAGGTAGGAGGAGAAGGGGACGACAGAGGATGAGATTGTTAGATGGCATCCCCGACTCAATGGACATGAGTTTGAGTGAATGCCAGGAGTTGGTGATGGACAGGGAGGCCTGGCATGCTGCAGTCCATGGGGTCACAAAGAGTCAGACATGATTGAGTGACTGAACTGAACTGAACGGAACTGAAACACTCTCCAATCCAACTTTCATTTGTCTCTATCTCCCCCCAAAATATAAATGTAAGTTCAGTAATTGTGGATTGTTTTAAATTATTTAAAAGGATTAAAACAAATGGTAAATACCTTTTCCCAAATATTTAGGAAATTCATACACTTTGATTATGATTAACAATTTTCTTATTGCTGTTTTAATCTATATAGCCATGGTAAAATGGTATCATGGAATTATTACCAAAATATGAAAATATTGCTCTTTAAAATAAATCATATTCTCTCATACTCATGACATAAAAGTGGTCAGCAATAAGATCTTTTAAATACATAAGTAATGCATTGGCTAGGATATAAGAGTTGAGTCAAGAAAGAGCCATTTTCTAACAAAATTTTTCCTTTTACCAAATTTTGAACAGAGTTAAAGAAAGCTTCCAGTGGAGATCATATCCCTTAATCTTCAAGGTAAATTGGAATCTTCTAACTTTCAGTCTTGTTGGGGTCCAGCCCCAGTGGATCCAGGGTAATTCGAAGGGGAGATGGAATTGGCGTCCTAGGAAAAAGCTATTTAATTAGAAATATAAAGAGAGATTAGAAAAGAATAGTGTAGTAGGAAAATTATTGGAGAAAAAAAGGCTGAATAACTTGGTTTACTTGGAATACCAATAAAACTCCAAGACAAGGAGTTTGCACCACCTATGTAGGCCACCGGCGCCCACTTGAATAGCAGAGGGTTCCCTGCCTTGGGCTCCCTCTCATGTGGGTCTTAGAATCCAGGGCAAAATTAGTAGGCTTGGCGAGTACCCACGCTCCAGATGGGAATTCAGCCAGAAAAACGGAAAACAAGAAAGAACTACACAGGGGAATCAGTCTTTCAAGAAACTGATCCATTTTCTTTATTTTCAGGTTTGCTTAAATACCTTTTGTTACGCATAGAGACAAATGGAAATTTTAAAGTCACGTGGTGGTCAGCAGTCCTGACCTTTATCAAAATCAGGTGCTTCATACAAATGTACACAAAAAAGGTCTTAGGGGTTTTACATCGTCTTCTGGCCAGTGGGCCTGCTAACATTTTATGATCCTTTCTTTTCTGATAACAGTCAGTCAACCAGAAACTTATTTTCCAGGGGTGATTTTTCTTAAACCAGGCACCACCCTCCGAAGGTACCAGATAAAGTTGCATTCCTATAGGGTGAGGGTGTAGTGGGTTACAATTAAGAAAGGAATTTACTTAGCCTAAGGTTAACATGATTAATCTTAAAGGTTAATACTTATTTCTCCTATATGCTGCTGCTACTGCTAAGTCACTTCAGTTGTGTCCGACTCTGTGCGACCCCATAGACCATAGCCCACCAGGCTCCCCTGTCCCTGGGATTCTCCAGGCAAGAACACTGGAGTGCGTTGCCATTTCCTTCTCCAATGCATGAAAGTGAAAAGTCAAAGTGAAGTCACTCAGTCCAACTCTTCGTGACCCCATGGACTGCAGCCTACCAGGCTCCTCCACCCATCGGGTTTCCCAGGCAAGAGTACTGGATTGGGGTGCCATTGCCTCCTCTATCCTATATGCTAGTTATATTCATTATAAGGGCAGGGAATATGGAGAGTTAGCAGCAAACAATGGCCCAATAAATGAAAAAGCCTTCACCAATATAATTCCTAGTCAACCCACTATACTAATAATTTCTAACTTCCTAAAAGAATCTGCCTTTAGAAAGTTTAAAACATCTCATGCTTCTCACGGTTGGGAGGCTGTAAACAATCACATGTGGCCGGATGAACCTGTTCAGGCAGGCTAGGTAACCTTCAGAGGAGTTTGTAAGTTGAAATACTCTTGTCACGCCCAGGAATTTTTATTGACTGGAGCTGCAAGTTAACTCCTTCTCCAAGAGAGGTGGTGGGGGACAGCCCCCTGTAAAGTCAGAGGTGTAGGTGAGAACATGAAATAGTAAAGTAGGCAGACTCTGGTTTTGGGGGTAGATGCTCAGGAACAGGGGGTTTTCCTGAGGCTCAATCCCACATTTGCATATGCCAAAGCCTCCTTCCTCATGACCTTTGCCACGGGCGGAGTTCCTCACGCTGGCTCCCAGCACAGTTTGGTTCTAGGAAAGTTAGAGTTAGGGGTCATGTATTACTTACCTTTTCTGACTCTCACTTTTTAGAAATGAAAGCAAAATAATGGTATTGATAGAGATAACTTGTTTTAGATTATTCAATTTAAAATTCTAGTGAAAACAATAAAGAACTGTACAATTATGAGGTATTGTTATTTGGCAATAGATTTTACACACACACAAATATATATAATCTTAATTATCTTTAAACAAATTTGGGAGATGAACTTTCTTCTTTTACAAACAGGTCTCAATTTCTCACTATGGATTTCACATTATTCTACCCATAAAAGTAAATACTATAGGCCACAGAGTCTTTCACAGTACTTTATTTAATTTTAATTTTGCCTTGAGCAGCATCTGGTCTTCTGGCAGAAAATTCAAACCATTTCATTGGCAGCTAGCGGATTATCCCTTGGTGAGTTTGTTGATGGGTTGTTAGAGTTTACTTGCACTTTTAACCACCTTTACGCTATGGTGTACACTCTTCTTTCCAGGTATTTTCTATGACTACACATATTGGATTTTGAAAACTCAGTTTTACTAGTGAAAAAAAAAAAAACCTAATGAATCATAATTTATAGTTAACTAATGAAAGCTATTTTACTTCAGGTGTATATCCTCCTTTATCTTATCACTGACTTTTTTTTTTCTGATTTTTCATCCTCAAATTTACAACTTCACTTCTTCCCAAGATAATTTTTAGTTTTCTCTTGTTGGTTACATTTATCAATTTTTCTATCTATAAATTTGTAATTTAACTGTGTAAAGCAATTCCCCATGATGTTAAGAGAAAAGCATTAACCAAAAGTATTAAGCAGAGATAATGTGGGCTTTTATTGTTTTCTGGATTAGTGTTGTGGCTATCATTATTATTTTATAATGCACAATATTTCTTCCATAACTATTGAGGAAATGAAACAATTTTGTTAATAACAAAATCTTACTTAAAAGTGTGGTCAGTCAGCATGGGAATAAAATGAAAACTGGAATATTCCCAAGATTTAGTTGAGGCTTATTAAGAACAGGACAAATAAATAAATAAAATGATGATTGTCTAGGCACTTACTGTGAGACACAATTCTGTGTCTGGATGTTTGGGACCTTCTATACAATTGTTGCTTATCTTTTTACAAGAATTAGACTAATCAGATATGATCATAAATCATATATCTGAGAGCTAAAAAGATGGAATAAAATATATAATACAATAATAGCTTTTAAATGGATTTAATATACTAATAATACATCTATTAACTCTTGGGAGAGGATTCTTTATGGGTCTCACCTATTTCTTTGCTTCTTGCTTCTATGGATAATAGTTGCCCTTTGCCCTTGTTTACATTCTCAAAAGTGTTGTGTAGGGAAAAGTTTGGAAATAGAGATACTGTCTTTTAATTTCGTGGCTGCAGTCACTATCTGCAGTGACTTTGGAGCCCAAGAAAATAAAGTCCATCATTGTTTCCATTGTTTCTCTATCTATTTGCCATGAAGTGGTGGGACCAGATGCCATGATCTTCATTTTTTGAATGCTGAGTTTTAAGCCATCTTATTTACTCTCTTCTTTCACTTTCATCACATGGCTCTTTAGTTTCTCTTTGCTTTCTGCCATAAAGGTGGTGTTACCTGAATATCTGATATTATTGATATTTCTCCTGGCAATCTTGGTTCTAGCTTGTGCTTCATCCATTCCAGCATTTCTCATGATGTACATGGCATATAAGATAAATAAGCAGGGAAACAATATACAGCCTTGACATACTCCTTTTCCTATTTGAAACCAGTCTGTTGTTCCATGTCCAGTTCTAACTGTTGCTTCCTGGCCTGCATACATAATTCTCAGGATGCAGGTAAGGTGGACTGCTAGTCCCATCTCTTTAAGATTTTTCCCAGGTTGTAATTCACACAGTCAAAGGTTTGGTGTAGTCAATGAAGCAGAAGTAGATGTTTTTCTGGAATTCTCTTGCTTTTTCTATGATCCAACAGATGCTGGCAATTTGATCTCTGGGTCCTTGTCTTTTATAAATCCAGCTTGAACATCTGGAAGTTCTCAGTTCATGTACTGTTGAAGCCTTGCTTGGAAAATTTTGAGCATTAATTTGCTAGCATGTGAGATGAGTGCAATTGTGCGGTAGTTTGAGCATTCTTTGGCATTGCCTTTCTTTGGGATTGGAATGAAAGCTGACCTTTTCCAGTCTTGCGGCCACTGCTGAGTTTTCCAAATTTGCTGGCATATTGAGTGCAACACTTTCACAACATCATCTTTTAGGATTTGAAATAGCTCAACTGGAATTCCATCACCTCCACTTGCTTTGTTCATAGTGATGCTTCCTAAGGCCCACTTACCCTCACTTTTCAGGATGTCTGACTCTAGGGGAGTGATCAGACCATAGTGATTATCTGAGTTGTGTAGATATTTTTGTATGGTCCTTCTGTGTATTCTTGCACCTCTTCTTTTATCTTCTGCTTTTGTTAGGTCCATACCATTTCTGTCCTTTATTGTGCCCATCTTTGCATGAAATGTTCCCTTTGTATCTCTAATTTTCTTGAAAAGATCTCTAGTCTTTCCAATTCTATTGTGTTCCTCTAGTACTTTGCAAATTAAAGATGCTTGCTCTTTGGAAGAAAAGCTATGACAAACCTAGATAGTATATTAAAAAACAGACACATTACTTTGCTGACAAAGGTCCATCTAGTAAAAGCTATGGCTTTTCCAGTAGTCATGTATGGTTGTGAGAGTTTGGCTAGAAAGAAAAAGCACCGAAAAGTTAATGCTTTTGAACTGTGGTATTAGAGAAGACTCTTAAGAGTCCCTTGGACTGCAAAGAGACCAAACTAGTCAATCCTAAAGGAAATCAGTTCTGAATATTCATTGGAAGGACTGATGCTGAAATTGAAGCTGCAATATTTTTGCCACCTGATGCAAAGAGCTGAGTCATTGGAAAAGACCCTGATGCTTGAAAAGATTGATGGCAGGAAGAGAAGGGGACGACAGAGAATGAGATGGTCGGATGGCATCACCAACTCCATGGATATGAGTTTGAGCAAGCTTGGGAGTTGGTGATGGACAGGGAAGCCTGGCGTGTTGCAGTCCATGGGATTGCAAAGAGTCTGACATGACAGAGCAACTGAACAGAACTGAGTAGGTATTGTGTCTCCCCCCCAAGAAAACAATTGTTTCTTTTTTCTCCAGTACTATAAAGATCATTTCTTCCTCCAAGACAAAGATCAGAGAGGTTTGCTTGCAGCAGATTGCACAAATCTCAAGTTGCTAATGCTCAGTGGTCCTCAGCCATGATAGAAACCCACGGTATGTGTAGCATCCACCTAGGTCCCTCCATGTCACTTTGCAGGGCTTTGATGGAAAGAAGTAATGGCATGTGTCAGGAATCATCACGCTCTTTGTCTCTGACTTGGGAGATTCTTGTTTTATGTCAGCATTCATAAAGCTCTTGCAGGATAATTTGTCAGCTTGTAAGTGCGTCAAATTTTCAGACCTTTCATAGTTCTGGACATATTCTGGTTAAGTAGGTTTTAATATTACATACGTATCTTAAATGTGTAAACTAAGGGATGATTACCTTAAGTAACTTTCCCAAAGTCCTACAGACAGTGAAGAGAAGAGCTAAGCCAAGACAGCTTGACTCCAGAACCCGTTCTTTCAAATATGTCACCACACACCTTGTCATATTTACTTCTAGCTTCCTTAACGCCACTCGTGGTTCGGGATGACGTGACTACATCTCTACTCACAAACAGTGAGTAAAGTGAAGTCGCTCAGTCGTATCTGACTCTTTGCGGCCCCATGGACTGTAGCCTACCAGGCTCTGAGGAGCCTCTCAGTCCATGGAATTTTCCAGGCAAGAGTACTGGAGTGGGTTGCCATTTTCTTCTCCAACTCACAAACAGTACTATAAGAGATTAGTTTTGACCTGGAAGTTCCTCAAACAGAAGTCTTAAAATGTACTTCCCAAGAAATGACACACTCAGATTTCAGCTATGTCGATGTTTCAGTTGCTCTTTTGTCATCTGTGCTCTGAGTATTTTTCAAGTAACTGACGATATCCACTCTACAGTGATCCAGTATCCAAGATCATTAATTTTATGGAGGATTCGTTGTCCTCCTGAAAATAGCAATGCTTTCCTGCTGTGCTTCAGTCCTTCCTTTCACAACTCCCTTCTCTCAAACCCTTCACTGCATTCTCTGAATGTTTTCTCACTGCTGTACTACTGTCTGCAGAGGACACCTATTGATTTTGCCTCCCTGGTATTGATTACCTCTCTTTGTGTAGCTGCTCATTTTCTTGACTCTCTGATCAGGTAGGTTCGGTGATCCTGACTCTGCTCTCCCTTTTTGGAACCAGGCACATCATTCAAAACTTGACCATGAGATTCCCACCCTGCACTGCCCACAGTGATTGATTCAGAAGCAGACATGTCAACCACCAGGCTTGATCAATCACAGCTAATGTGTATTGACCATGAAGCTTTTTCCTGAACTATGGGTAGAAAAGCAAACTGGCTAAGTATGCTAGATTTTCGAAGCAACCCTTGGCATGCCAGTGGCCATGATGGAAACAAAACGATTTCCTCCCTGAGAATAAAGCGAACACAAATTAAAGCAGGGCCAAGATATGGAGAGGGAAAAATCTATCAATATTGTTTGAGCCTCTGGAGTCAGCTGTACTATGCTTTATCTAGAAGTTTAGTTGTTGTTCAATTGCTCAGTCATGTCAGACTCTGCAATCCCATGGACTGCAGCACTCCAGGCTTCTCTGTTTTTCACTGTCTCCAAGACTTTGCTCAAACACATGTTCATTGAGTTGGTGATGCCATCCAACCGTCTCATCCTCTGTTATCCCCTTTTCCTCCTGCCCTCAATCTTTTCAAGCATCAGGGTCTTTTCCAATGAGTCAGTTCTTCACATCTATTGGCCAAAGTATTGGAGCTTCAGCTTCAGCAACAATTCTTCCAATGAATATTCAGGGTTGATATCCTCTAGGATAGACTGGTTTGATCTCCTTGCTGTAAGAGACTCCCAAGAGTCTTCTTCAGAACCACATGTTGAAAGCATCAGTTCTTCCACATTCAGCCTTCGTTAATGTCCAGCTCTCACATCTGTACATGACTGCTGGAAAAACCATGGTTTTGACTACACAGAACATTGTTGGCAAAGTGATGTCTCTGTTTTTGAATATGATGTCAAGGTTTGTAATAACTTTTCTTCCAAGGAGCAAGCATCTTTAATTTCATGGCTGTGGCACCATCTGCAGTGATTTTGGAACCCAAGAAAATAAAGCTTGCCTATTTTTCCATTTTTTTCCCCATCTGTTTGCCACGAAGTGATGGGACCAGATGCCATGATCTTAGTTTTTTGAATTCGGGTTTTAAGCCAGCATTTTACTCTCCTCTTTCACCTTCACTGAGAGACTCTTTAGTTTCTCTTTGCTTTCTGCCATTAGGGTGGTATCATCTGTATATCTGAGGTTGTTGATATTTCTCCTGGCAATCTTGAATACAGCTTGTGCTTCATCCAGCCCAGCATTTTGTGTGATGTCCTCTGCATATAAATTAAATGAGCAGAGTGACAATAAAGAGCCTTGATGTACACTTTTCCCAACTTTGAACTAGTCTGTTCTTTCATATCTGGTTCTAACTGTTGCTTCTTAACCTGAGTACAAGTTTCCAAGAGGCAGGTAAGGTCGCCTTGGTATTCCCATCACTTTAAGAGTTTTCTACAGTTTGTTATAATTCACACAGTCGAAGGTTTTAGTGTAGTTAACAAAGTAGATATTTTTCTGGAATTATTTTGCTTTTTCTATGATCCAACAGACATTGGCAATTTGATATCTGGTTCCTCTTCCTTTTCTAAATTCAGCTTGTACATCTGGAAGTTCTTGGTGCACATACTGATGAAGCCTAGCTTAAAAGATTTTGAGCATTACCTTCCTAGCATGTGAAGTAAAATGAGTGCAATTGTGTGGTAGTTTGAACATTCTTTGCCATTGCCTTTCTTTGGGATTGTAATTAAAACTGACATTTTCTAGTCCTGAGGCCACTGCTGAGTATTCCAAATTTGCTGGCATATTGAGTGTGGTACTTTAACAACATCAACTTGTAGGATCTGAAAGAGCTCAGCTGGAATTCCATCACTTACTCTACCTTTGTTCATAGCAATGCTTCCCAAGGCCCACTTGACTTCACCCTCCATGATATCTGGCTCTAGGTCAGTGACCACACCATAATGGCTATCCAAGGCATTAAGACCTTTTCTGTATAGTTCTTCTGTATATTCTTGCCACCTCTTCTTAATATCTTCTGCCTCTGTTACGTCCTTACAATTTCTGTCCTTTACTGTGCCCATCTTTGCATTAAATGTTCCCTTGGTATCTCTAATTTTCTTTCAGAGATCTCTATTCTTTCCCACTCTATTGTTTTCCTCTATTTCTTTGCATTGATCACTCAGGAAGGCTTTCTTAACTCTCCTTGCTATTCTTTGGAAGTCTGCACTCAAATGGGTATATCTTCCCCCTTCTCTTTTGCCTTTCACTTCTCTTCTTTTTCAGCTATTTGTAAGGCCTCCTCAGACAGCCATTTTGCCATGCTGCATTTCGGTTTCTCAGGGATGGTTTTGGTCACCACTTCTTGTACAATGTTAGGAACTTCCATCCATAATTTTTCAGGCACTCTATCAGACCTAATCCCTTGAATCTACTTGTCACCTCCACTGTATAATTGACTATAATTTTATTTAAGTCATCCCTGAATGGTCTAGTGGTTTTCCCTACTTTCTTCAATTTAGGTCTGAATTTTGCAGTAAGGAGCTCATGCTCTGAGCCACAGTCAGCTCCCAGTCTTGTTTTTGCTGACTGTATAGAGCTTCTCTATCTTCGGCTTCAAAGAATATAATCAATTTGATGATGTCCACTTATGGAGCTGTCTCTTATGTTGTTGAAAGAGAGCGTTTGCCATGACCAGTGTGTTCTCTTGGCAAACTTCTGTTAGCCTTTGCCCTGTTTCATTTTGTACTCCAAAGCCAAACTTGCCTGTTACTCCATGTATTTCTTGGCTTCCTGCTTTTGCATTCCAGTCCCCTATTATGAAAAGGACATCTTCTTTGGTGTTAATTCTAGAAGGTCTGTAGGTCTTCATATAACTGTTCAACTTCAGCTTCCTTGGCATTAGTGTTTGGGGCATAGACTAACATTACTGTGATGTTGAATGGTTTGCCTTGGAATCAAACCGAGATCATTTTGTTGTTTTGGAGACTGCACCGAAGTACTGCATTTAATGCTTTTTTGTTGACTATGAGGTATACTCCTTTTCTTCTAAGTGTTCTTGCCCACAGTAGTACATATAACAGTCATCTGAATTAAATTCACCCATTCCCATCCATTTTGGTTCATTGATTCCTAAAATGTCAATGTTCACTTTGCTATCTCCTCTTTGACCATATCCAATTTACCTTATTCCATATACCTAACATTGCAGGTTCCTATGCAGTATTGTTCTTTTGATGGTTTAGGTGCTAAGTCATTTCCAACTCTTGCAACCCCATGGACTGTAGCCTGCCAGGCTCCTCTGTCCATGGGATTCTCCAGGCAAGAATATTGAACTGGGTTCCCATTTTCTTCTCCAGGGGATCTTCCCAACCTAGGAATCAAACCCAGGTCTGCTGGTTGCGGGCAGATTCTTTACCTACTGAGCTACAAGAGAAGCCCTGTTGTTCTTATAGCACTGGACTCTGCTTTCACCACCAGGCATGTCCCAGCTGGGCATCATTTCTGCTTTGGCTCAGCCTCTTCACTCTTTCTGGAGCTATTTCTCTGCTTTTCCCCAGTAGCATATTCAACACATACTGATCTTGGGGGCTCATCTTTCAGTTTTCTATCTTATTGCCTTTTCATACTGTTCATGGGGTTCTCAGGGCAAGAACGCTTGCCAATGTTTGCCATTCCCTTCTTCAGTGAACCACGTTTTGTCAGAACTCTCCACCATGAACTGTCATCTTGGTGGCCCTGCACAGTACGGCTCATGGTTTCATTGAATATCCCTAGACATTTTAGTTTTGTTATATGACAGTGTCCCCTCCACACAATTTTTCCCTTAAGCCTCTTTGACTCGGAACATTGCTAATTGCAATAATTTTCAGATTTTCCTGTGCTCCTACTTCTTGCACTTATAAAATAATATATTGTACATTTAATTTCTCACTCACTTTATCTTGTTAATATTTCCATCACTTTTTGACTTCCCATTTAAAAATATTCCTAAAGATTGTTTACTCTTGAAACAAGAAAACTAGCAGAAATCTTTATTATGTTTAACTGCTTAATATTCATTCACACTTGGGTCAAAGCAATGGACAGTTTTTTATAAATCAGTAAATGATACAAGAATAATTATGTAGGACAGTGAACTGATGAAGATTGGTTGAAATATTAACGAATGTGGTAAAACCTTGAATTTATTAAACATTTATCACTTTGCTTTAAATACTAGCATACATCCTGATCTTATTTTTTAGAAAACAATAAACAATTTGATTGTATACACAGTTTTGTGTTAACAAACAATGTGTCAACATTTCAACATACTGCTTAAAGTTTTATTCTCCTATTCAGTCCCACATGAAAGAAAAAGATTTCAATACTTATTTTTTTTATCAACTGTCACACATTTCTTCCTGGTTACCAGAAATGCGCATGTAGGTGCTTCTTATCTAGCATGAAAATAATCTCTCACATTTGGATAGCATAGCATCTTTGGAGTTTGAACTAGACAATATACATTCTCTCTTTTGGTTTATATGGCTATTCTGTAAAATAGATAGACACTTAAGATCTTTATTTTGCATCTGAGACAAATGAGTCATATATTTAAATCTAGATCCTACACACCTTTAATGAGAATACAAATAGAAAAACAGGTGTTGTAGCTGAAATATAAATATTCTGATTTAAACATTAAATCTAACCCATTCCATGGACATCATCATATCCTCAAGGTATAGAACCAAGGACAGGATCAGAGGTGCCATACTGTATTACATGACAAGAAAGTAAAGTGCACAGAGTCACTCAGTTACTGAGTATTCAAATACAGGGAGCATATTAATATCAGGCACTGTTATGGATGATGTCTCAGTGATAAGTAAGTTTATTTTTAAAAATTATCTTCTTTTACATTTCTCTATCTTTATTTTATCAACTGAAAAACAATCTATGCTGTTGTTCAATTATTGCAGGTATATGAGCCTAACTCAAAGGCTAGTGAACTAGAAAATCAAGAAGACAAGACCATATAGGATGTATACATGAATATGTCCTAGGGTAAAGTGAAACAATACAAATAATGTATAACCTTCTCTGAGTACAAAATCAGGTCAGAAACAAAAACATGTTCAGTTTTGGCACCTATTTGGGTGTTTGAAGTGTTAACCTCTCAGGTAATAGACACATTTTCACCCTAACTTTTGAAGACTTCAGGCTGCATATTAAAGGTATGTTAAGCACAATCTTTCTGCTTAATAAACTGGAAAAGGAAAGGAGAGGTAAGTATAGCAACATATTAAAACAAAATGTCAGTTTTCAACTACAAACAAAGGCTTGCTACCACCTTAGGCCCTCCAACCTTCCAAATGATGCCAATTAAGTTCATCCTCCCTGCTGAGCTCTGAAAAGGAGAGGCACCATGGGGATCAAAATTAAAACATTTAATTACTTTATGGTTTAAATGCAAACTATCTGTGGAAAACAGCAGGCCAATCTTTATCCCCTCCACTCAACAGAAGTCACTTTGGTCCCTGGACAGCTCCACTAATCTTTTGAGTTTAAATACTTTTCAGTCGCCTTGCATTCTCCTTCAAACATTTTGACTGTCTCTTGGAAAGGACTACGCACTTGGTTACTATTTAACCACTTATCTATTGAAGTAAATGCCTGAGAATTAAAGCTCCCTAGGGCTGGCAGATGAGGTTTCACATAGAGTAAGTATTGTAACACATCTGGAAATTAAGGGCTGGGGGAAAATGAGGCTAGAATAAGTTTCTAAAAACACTTCCTGTAACTTTTAGAACTGCCATTATAGAAAGAAGTGTTTTAGTGGAGTTAAATTTATATTTCATGAACAACATTATGGTCCTTCTGAAATCTCAGTCATGTACCCCAATGTCATTAGCAGAGAGCCAAGGTTTAAAATAAACCAGGATAACTGTAGAAAAATGACTGAGAAAAAGTTCCAAAATATTTTTTATAGATTTTAAATTTGTGTATCTCATTTACTTCTTATTCTTTTATCTTGTTTGATTAGAAAACACTTTTTGTTTCCTGATGTTTTCAACATTTATTTTATAACAGTTTTTTTACTTACAACAATGCTTTGAGTCAAGAAACGATCTGTTTTGCAAACAATGAAAATGCACAAATGTTATCTTGGCTTTCAGTTGAGGTCACACAATTAATTAATGCAGAACCAAAACTAGAACATAAATTTTCATAGATCATAGCTTAAGACTTTTCCATTAGAAAAGTGGGGCTTCTTATACATTGAATTATATATATAAAGTCTAAATACGTAAAAGGAATTCTAGTTGCTGAGGCTAGGAAGGCTCTTTTCAGATGATCTGATAATACTCCTATTGGGAAAGAAATTTGTTCTGGTTTAAAAACTATACATGGATAAATTGTGACACAACCACTTATCATAATGAGCAATCAATCATACGTAGGTAGAAGAAGTCCAGATTAGTTGGAAAGGTGAGACAAAAATGGAATGATGGGGAAACTGGGGAGGCAATGTGTTTCTTCAAAACTCCCAAACTTACTTTCTTTTCCAAATTGTCTCTGATCACTGTGATTTGTGGTGAGAAGGGTCAGCAACAAAGCATCAAAGATCACAGCACAAAGGTGAAGTGATTCACCCTGCTTTAAAAATCTTAGTACAGAACTCTGAGATCTTCTAATTAAAGAACCAAGATAGGCATCTACTCGACCTTCACTTTGACATCTTCAAATTTAAAGCAATTCAAGTCTCACTCCCACACTCAGGTTGATTCTCACTAGAAGAAATGATTCTGACAGTTTCAGAAAGTCATGTTAAGCTCCTATAAGGAAAAATACAGAGTAAAACTTTCTTCTTTTACTAATAGATATGTCTTCCAGTTGAGATTTCCCGAGCGCTCTGGGACTTGGGCCAGAACAATGTGCAGCAATGGGTTCATGCCACAGGCCAAGAATCAGAGGTGTGTATGTAGCTACCTCCAGTCCTACTGCTAATCATCCGTGTGATCACGGGAGAAGTACTCACATATCTCTGAAATGTAGTTCCTTCTTCTATGATTGAACACTAATACATAAAATTCTGGGATGTCTGGATGTTAGTTGTGAGCTAAAGAGTGCCCCTTCCCCCAAAAGATACGCAAAGATATGTCCTTGTTCTAATCACCAGCAACTATGAATACTTATTTAAGAAAACAAAGGATCTTTGCAGATGTAATCAACTTACAGAGCTTAAGGGGAAGACATAGGCCTGGGTTTCTCTGGGAGGGCTCTAAATCTAATGACAACTGTCCTCATAGGAGGCATACAGAAAAAAGGCACAGAAGATTTCTTTCACCAGTGTCTTATTCTTTCTGTATACAGCTCTTCTGTCTCCTTGGGTAGGTTTATTCCTAGATATTTCTTATTTTTGTTGCAGTGGTGAATGGGATTGGTTCCTTAATTTCTCTTTCTGATTTTTCATTGTTAGTGTATAGGAATGCAAGTGATCTCTGCGTATTGATTTTCTATTCTGTGACTTTGCTAAATTCACTGATTAGAATTAGTAATTTTCTGATAGTATCTTTAGGGTTTTCTGAGTATAGTATCATGTCATCTGCAAACAGTTAGGCTTTACTTCTTCTTTTCCAATCTGGATTCCTCTTATTTCTTTTTTTTCTCTGATTACCATAGCTAGGACTTCCAAAACTATGTTGAATAATAGTGTTGAGAGTGGGCACTCTTGTCCTATTCCTGATTTTAGAGGGAATGCTTTCAGTTTTCCATGTTTTTGGGAAATCAATATTGGAGAATCAATATTGTGAAAATGACTATACTACCAAATGTAATCAACAGATTCAGTGCAATCCCTATCAAATTACCAATGGCATTTTTCACAGAACTAGAACAACAACAACAAAAAATAACCCTCACAATTCATATGGAAACACAAAAGACCCCAAATAGCCAAAGAAGTCTTGAGAAAAAAGAATGGAACTGGAAGAATCAACTTTCCTGACTTAAGACTATACTACAAAGCTACATTTATCAAAACAGTATGGTACTCGCACACAAACAGAAATATAGACCAATGGAATAAGCTAGAAAGCCCAGAGATAAATCCAGGCACCTATGGGTACCTCATTTTTGACAAAAGAGGCAAGAATATAAAATAGGGCAAAGATAGTCTTTTCAATACGTGCTACTGGGAAAACTGGACAGCTACTATAAAAGAATGAAATTAGAACACTTCCTAACATAAACTCAAAATGGATTAAACACTTAAATGTAAGACCAAAAACTATACAACTCTTAGAGGAAAACATAGGGAGAACACTCTATGACATAAATCACAGCAAGATCCTCTATGACACACCTCCTAGAGTAATGGAAACAAAAACAAAAATAAACAAGTGGGACCTAATTAAATTTAAAAGCTTTTGCATAGCAAAGGAAACTATAAACAAGGTGAAAAGACAACCCTCAGAATGAGAGAAACAATAGCAAGTGAAACAACTGAAAAAGGATTAATTTCCAAAATATACAAGCAGCTCACACAAGTCAATAACAGAAAAAACAAACAACCCAATCAGAAAGTGGGCAAAAGGCCTATACAGACATTTCTCCAAAGAAGACATACAGATAGGTAATGAACATATGAAAAGATGCTCATCAGTGCTCATTATCAGAGCATGCATATCAAAACTACAATGAGATATCACCTCACTCTGGTTAGAATGGCCATCATTAAAAAGTTTACAAACAATAAATGCTGAAGAGGGTGTGGAGAAAAGGGAACTTTCTTGCATTGTTGGTGGGAATGTAAACTGATACAAATACTAAGGAAGACAGTAAGAAGAATCCTTAAAAAGCTAGGAATAAAACCACCATATGACCCAGCAATCCCATTACTAGGCATACACCTTGAGGAAACCAAAATTGAAAAAGCACGTGCACCCCAATGACCATTACAACACTATTTACCACAGCTTGGACATGGAAGCAACCTAAATGTCCTTTAACAGATGAATGGATGAGAAAGTGTGGTACATATATACAATGGAATATTACTCAGTCATAAAAAGGAATGCATCTGAGTCAGTTCTAATGAGGTATTTGAATCTAGAGACTATTATACAGAGTGAAGTAAGTCAAAAAGAAAAACAAATATCGTATGCTAACACATATATATAGAATCTAGAAAGATAGTACTGATAAAATTATTTGCAGGGCGACAGTGGAGACACAGACATGAGATCGGACACGAAGGGGCAAAGAGGAGGAAGGAGAGGGTGGGATTTATGGAGAAAGTAACATGGGAACATATATTACCATATGTAAAATAGATAGCCAACGGGACTTTGCTTTGTGACTCAGGGAACTCAAACCTGGGCTCTGTAACAACCTAGATGGGTGAGATGGTGATGGAGGTGGCAGGGTGTTTCAAGAAGGAGGGAACACAGGTATACCTATAACTGATTCATGTTGAGGTTTGGCAGAAACCAACACAAAACTACAAAGCAATTTTTCTTAGTTAAAATGATTTTTTTTTTTAAATGGCCAGGTATGCAACAATGGAAAGAAAGATTGGAATGTGGTGACCACAATCCAGTGAACACCTGGAGCAACCAAACTTGGAAGGGCAGGGAATGTATGCCACTTAGAGGGCTGACCTGTTGATGTTGGACTTCTAGCCATCAGAACTAGAGAGGATAAATTTCTGTTTTAAGCCAACTAATTTATTGTAACTTGCTGCAGCAGCTACAGTAAACTAATAGAGCATTAAATGAGATCATTGTGAAGAATATACTTAATATATGATCTACAACATAAATGTTATTGGTAAATAGAAGCTATTACTATGCAAACGTTGAGCTGTATAAAACCTAGAGTGACTGCCAAAAGATACGTATACTTAAGAGAGGGACTGTTCTTTTATTGAGCACTTCTTGCATGCCATGTGTTTTCCTAGGTGTAAGTATACATTATATAAAGTAAATATTATGAAAGTAAATATTATGATTTCTTTTTATAGGTGAAGATACTGAGACTCAGAAAAGTGAAATGGTTTACCGATGCTTTAATAAAAAGTAGGAGAAATCAAATTCAGGTCTGTCTGTGGGACAAGTATTTACTCTCATTTTCCATGTTGCTTCGGTGAGACACCGGACGCAGGCATAACGAGTGAGTTTGGGGGAAGAGAGTAAGCTGAAACCAGCAATTTGTGCAATAGTTTGTCAGGCTCGGACCTATGCATAAATCAAGGAATGAAGCAATGGAATGGATGATAGTGAATGCAGACAAAAGTAAGAGTGCTAGAAAGAGATCTACCGTGAAGTTTGCAAACAGCTCTAAATTACAGTCTTGGTAACTAATCACTCAACTCCTTGGAGGCAGAAACTGGCTGGAGGTAAACTCTATGTGCTGAAGCTGAGCTCTGGTACTTTGGCCACCTGATGAGAACAGATGGACACATGGAAAAGCCCCTGACGCTGGGAAAGACTGAGGGCAGAAGGAGAGGGCATCAGAGGATGCGATGGCTGCACTGCATCGCTGACACAATGGAAATGAACTTGGGCAAACTCTGGGAGATGGTGAGGGACAGGGAAGCCTGGAATGCTGTAGTCCATGGGGTCACAAAGAGTCGGACATGACTGGGCGGCTGAACAACAACAACAACAAAAACTGTATAGGAAATTAGAGTAGTTCTGATGCTATGGCAAGCAGAAATCTAAGATGGCCCTCAAGATTCCTGCCCCCTGGGGTACGTTTGTATAAGCCCACCCTGGAGTATGGGTGGGAACTCTGAATATGATGGATGTCACTCCTAATTAGGCTGCTTGTATGGCAAAGGTAAGTGGACTTTGAAGATACTATTAAAGTCCCAAATCAGTTGATTTGTAATTAATAGATTGATTATCCGTGGTGGGCCTAATTAATCAGATAAAAGTCTTTGAATGAGCAGCCCTTCCTGAGGTTAGAAAAGTTTCCCCTGCTACCCTTAAGAGCTAATAGCCATGGACAGAGGAGCCTGTCGGGCTACAGTCAATAGGGTTGCAAAGAGACAGACAGACTGAAGTGACTTAGCACCCACTCAAACTACCTTTGGAGAAGGCCATGTGGCATGGGTCTTCAGGTAGCCTCTGTGAGCTGAGAGTCACCCTGGTCAACCCTCAGCTATAAATCAGGTACCCCGAGACTGTAATGATAAAGAGATAGATTTCGCCAACAACCTGAATACGCTTGGAAGTAAATTCTTTTCTGATCAAGCTTACTGATATGAAAGTAGCCTGGCCAAAAGCTTAAAATGTAGGCTTGTAAGTCCATGAGCAGAAGACTCAGCTAAGCTGTGTCTGGACTCCTAAGTCATCGCAACTGTGAGGTAATACATGCCTGCTGTTTTAAGACAGCACATGTGTGGCAATTTGTATCATGGCAGTAGGAAACTAACACAGACAACTCTCAAAAACAATTGTTTTGTTTAAATATACAATTTCCATGAAAGAAACAGGCACTGTGTTACAAACTAGACTAGAACCTTGCAGGATTTACTGATCATGCTGGACACTTAGGTTTGGCACTCCTTGCCTTGTTCTCAGAAAGTAGTCACCCCCTGACTTCAAACCCTCATCATCCATCCTTTCAATTTCTGAACATGTCATTAGCACCTTCAACTGTGAGCCATGAAATCTGGATGCCACCTTTACACAAATACACATAAACTCATATAGCACATGCATGAGCACACATTCATATCCAAGCATCACACAGACATGAACTCAACACATTACATGTACACACACACCACACATACATATACATACAGTTATTGTACCTGATAACATGGATCATGCCTTTTATACCTGCTCAAAAGCCATGTTGGTCTTTATTTTATTCCTCTTTCTCTTTAATACTTAAAATACTCTTATGCCCAAATGTACCCTTGCAGTTGTACAGTTATGTAGTTTTAACATTTTTTATCACATCATAAAATAACACAGTGACAGTACTTTAATGTCCAACTTCTGCATTATTAATAGGAGATGTTTTGCTTTTCCAGACCATCCTGAATTTGTTGTGATCCACAGGCATTACAGCCCAATAAATATGATGTGGGTCAGACTGAAAATGCAGAGTATTTGTTGAACTCTGAATGTATTAGGTGGACTTTGAACCATTTACTGCCATAATCACAATGACACTATTTCAAAAGAAGCCTCTTAAGAGCTTGAAAGCAAATCTTTTTAGCACCATAAATGGTCACCTTATCTTGCAGCAAAAATAACCAATTTATTGGTAAAGGTTGTAAGTTATTAACTTCATGTTTTATTTTCCCAAACTCTGGTAGTTAAAAGCAGAATGATATAGTTTGAGCGTAGACTTATGATTAAAATTTGGCCCGTTAACATGATCCAAGTAGGTTGTTTGTAATTCAGATATATTAATTTGTCAAGTTAGTATTAAAATCTTTGTACTGGATGAAATTAATATTTCAATATATTTTTACATAGTGGGTTTACGTATTACTGATTAAAGATGATAAATTAGTTTTGACTTACGAATACATTTTAAACAGGTAATACACAAAGTGATGAAGCGCAAATGCATGTATTATATAAATTGAAATTATGCAAATAGACTAATAGTACCCCCAAAAATCCCCTAATCAATACATAAAATAATATTTAGAAGTGCTATTAACAAATAAAAGTCCAAATGAAAATAACTTTAAGCTACTGGTCATTTATTATCAAATTAGCAAATATTTCCAAGGATTATAATAAGAAATTTTGCCATGGAAGTAATGAAATGGGCAACCTATCTAGACATTGTGTATCAACATAATTCAAAAACCTGGAAAGTACATATACTTTGGACCCAATTATTCCAATTTTTAATTGTAATTATTGTGATTGCAGCCATGAAATTAAAAGACACTTACTCCTTGGAAGGAAAGTTATGACCAACCTAGATAGCATATTCAAAAGCAGAGACATTACTTTGTCAACAAAGGCCCATCTAGTCAAGGCTGTGGTTTTTCCAGTGGTCATTTAGGGATGTGAGAGTTGGACTGTGAAGGAAGCTGAGGGCCGAAGAATTGATGCTTTTGAACTGTGGTGTTGGAGAAGACTCTTGAGAGTCCCTTGGACTGCAAGGAGATCCAACCAGTCCATTCTGAAGGAGATCAGCCCCGGGATTTCTTTGGAGGGAATGATGCTAAAGCTGAAACTCCAGTACTTTGGCTACCTCATGCGAACAGTTGACTCATTGGAAAAGACTGTGATGCTGGGAGGGATTGGGGGCAGGAGGAGAAGGGGAAGACAGAGGATGAGATGGCTGGATGGCATCACTGACTCGATGGGCGTGAGTCTGGGTGAACTCCGGGAGTTGGTGATGGACAGGGGGGCCTGGCATGCTGGGATTCATGGGGTTGCAAAGAGTTGGACATGACTGAGCGACTGAACCGAACTGATGATTTTCGGAAGAAAATTCAGTAAAGTTAAAAACAAAAAAACCTAGTATGGCAAAACCAATACAATATTTAAAGTAATTAACTCCAATTAAAGTAAATAAATTTATATTTTAAAAAAACTCTAGAAGCCAAAAGGACAGGAATGTGACAATTCCGTATTCAGTCCATTGAAAAAGTTAAATCGTGATAATCTGTTTTAAATAGGACATAATGCGACACATACTATGGTCATCCTTGGTAAAGATAATTAGTGGGTGAGGAGTGGGTATGTGTATATGTGTGCATGCCTGCTAAGTCACTTCAGTTGTGTCTGACTCTGTGAGACCCTATGGACTGCAGCCCGCTAGGCTCCTCTGTCCATCAGATTCTCCAGGCAAGAATACTGGAATGGGTTGCCATGCTCTCCTTCAGGGCATCTTCCCAAACTCGTGTCTCTTAAAGTCTAACCTGCATTTGCAGGCAGGTTTTTTCTTTACCACTAACACCACATGGTAAGTCCCAGGTTATACATATTCGAATTCATGTGACATGTTGATACGTGATTTTATGCTCAGTACAGTTTTCACTTAACATTCATCTTTATTTATCTTTTCTAAGTATGAATATAATATATGTTCACCATAGAAAACTTTGAAAGTACATTTTCAAAGACAAAAAGTAAAAACAAAAAAAAGAAAGAGTGTTGTTTTAATTTTAAATGACCATTGCACTTTGAAATTCGTAAATATTTTACTACTAACTTGGGGATGTTTTATTTTAGTTTCTAACATTAGACATGTTATATCGAAAACTAACGCCCAGATGTTTTTACATACTATTCCACAGAGTCTCTTCAGGTAGAAAACGTTTTGAAATCTTCCTGTTTCTTCACTGTTTAAGCAAATATTTGACTGATAAATATAGACAACTTTAGCTATAATGGTAGTGACTGAGTCTTTTTTAAGCTTTTCCAAGGATTATAGTTCTGGCTAGTATTTATTGATAGACTGAAGGTAGAATCAGGTCTTACGTTTCTGTGTGTCTCCATTACCCTCATCCCAATATATCAAATTTGAAGTTAATAATAATTTTTCCTGAATTTTAGTTTTGTTATGATCCCCAACTATTGTTATTATTCAACTGATATGAAGAGAAATGGGGAATTTTATCCATAACTGTCCTTAAGAGAAGTTTACAACGTAGAACTGGTCACTCTGCCCCCCTCCGTCCATCTCTTCTGTTTCCTTCTTCATTTCTCTTTGCTTTCTCGCTTCAGTTTTGCGTGCATTCAACCGGTATGTATGAGACAAGCACCATGTGTTGAGAAATGTGCTAGGCACAGGGATACAACTGTAAGCAAACTAGCTTCGTATGCCCTCTCAAAGCTTAGCTGATTCTCAACCAGACTCAGGAATCAGAGTTGAAGCTTAACACAAGTATTTACAATAATGTGTGGCAAGTAATACAAGAAAGAAAGAAAAGGGAGTTAAGAAAATGCCTAGATGCAGCTAGCTGTGGGCAAGGGATATTGCTCAGAATAGTTTCTAGACAAAGTAGCAGGTAGGCTGTGATCTAAAGAAACATTAAATGTTAGACAGGCAGTATTTATTTCTACTCTACAAGAATGGAAGCGGTTGTTTATTCAAAGTTTCCACCTCATTAGATTATTGGTTCCTCATTGCATGTCTAACACCCCCCAAAGTGGAAGGCATACAGATTGTGTTTTAACAAATGTTTGATTAATTAATGCAGAGATATATAAATTAACATTATATTGGTAAAATGCAATTTGGTACATGTGCTTATAAATTATACAATTTTAAAAAAGCATGAATTTTAAGAAATATTAATATATTTCCCATATCTTCACAGTTAATCTTAGATTCTCTATTTTTTTTAACTTCTTATACTCTAGTCTGCTTCTCTTTTATTCGTTTGCAATTTTTGTCCCTATTTAGCGAACTCAAATCAATATATATCTAACTTTAACTTTCTGACAATATAATTTATTAAACCTTCAATACTTATTCAAGGTTTAATGACTCATTTTAGGTATACTTTTATAAAAACATATGAATGTATATATCTTCTGAGTTAATATTTTCGATTTACTTTGATGTGTAGGACATTAGTTCTCAGCAAAAAGTAATAAAGAAATTGCCAAAAATTTTGAGTATTGAGTAATTACTTTGAGTATTGCTTTGTTTTACATGCATATAGAATTTATGCAAATTTACTGTTTATATTAGAGATCATTTAATTAAACAAGAATGAAAATAATTTAAAACCTTATTCAAAATTCATTTGGTAATGTGAAGATAGAATATACACAGTCACTAGACTCATGAATTCATAAATAAATTTTAGAAACAGCTATGTTAATTGATAGCCACACCAAGGCAATGTGGCACCTAAAAATGTCATTTAAAAGTTGTTGGAATATGGTTAAGAAAATAAGCTTTAAGATACCCTAGGAACTGAGCTCAGTGAGATTTCTACGTATTTTTATGCTTACACTGAATACCGAATGTTTGTTTATGTTAGTCCAGATTGGTCTTAAATAACTCATTTTCTTGTTATTGCATATTCTCAATTATCTGAGAATTTAAATGCAAAAAGGGAAGAGTATAGCATGCCAAAGATGGAAGTGGGCCATAATTTAATAAATATTTCATAAATTGCTTTTGAAACCGAATTATTTTTGAGAACTTCAGAGGCAAAATATATGGTTTACATAAAATCTTGGAAAAGAATTTAGTTACTCCAAATACAGAAGTGATTTTCAAGAAAACAAGCTTATTTTCAGGAAACCAAATATGTAATACATACACACAAACACATGCACAAAATTGTATGTCACTTTCTAGAAAATTGTAATATGTTCTAAATTATATTTTTACTCTAATAATTTGCTTTATCATAGTTGGGCTTTTCAGAAGGGGATTTTCTTGGTATTTAAAGTTTACCAGTTTTAACTTTTATGGTCTTGTAACTTTAATGAGATACGGAATTATAATAGCTCAACTTGGAGAGAATGAGTTAATAGGATAGCTGCTGCTGCTGCTGCTGCTAAGACACTTCAGTCGTGACCAACTCTGTGCGACCCCATAGATGGCAGCTCACCAGGCTCCCCCATCCCTGGGATTCTCCAGGCAAGAACACTGGAGTGGGTTGCCATTTCCTTCTCCAATGCATGAAAGTGAAAAGTGAAAGTGAAGTCGCTCAGTCATGTCCGACTCTTTGTTACCCCATGGACTGCAGCCCACCAGGCTCCTCCGTCCATGGGATTTTCCAGGCAAGAGTACTGGAGTGGGGTGCCATTGCCTTCTCCGAATAGGTTAGCTAGAAATGGTGAATTAAATAGAGTAGAAATAGTCAAACAAATCAGTGTTCTTTATACTCTCATCTTATTTGTATCATTCAGCAAAATTCAAAGACCACAGTAACAAAAATAAAAATCAAAGGGAAAACAAAGATAAACAGAGTCATATTACCATTTATAAAAAAAAAAAAATCACACACACACACGCATTATTTACCTAAACTATATACAGCTTCAAATTCCCACATGTGGAAGACAGTATGTAGTGTTGAGGAAGCAAATCAGAAAGGGAGGTAATGAAAACAGGCATTGTATTTGGATAATATCCCAGCTCGTTCACTATCAAATTGATTTTCAGAGACTCTAAAGGAAGTCAGAGACATGGTCCGATGCTTTAAGTGTATGGCTATTTCCAATGTAGGGACATGGAGCCCTCGCATAGCCATCACAGAGGAATCGACAGTCAAGCCATCTCAGGGTGTAGAATCTGTGCTGTGATGAGAGCAGAGAGGGACCGCGGAAAGGAGCAGGGATTCTAACTGATAGGATGCCGTGTGGTCCAGCTGTCCCTACACAGCAAGTCAAGGGAAACACTGCTTTTGTGGTTTTGTTTGGACAGAGGAGAAACAAATGAAAGCAATTTTAGTTCACAATTTTGTTCAGTTGTCAAAAAGCTTAAAATGTGTCATTATGTTAATTCGTTGCTAAAATGATGATGTGCTCATTCCATTTAATAGCATTAAGAAGCTGCTCTCTACATGGATTATAATCTCAAAGATTGAGGAAATAAGGCAATTAGGCAAATAATTTTATTTTTAATTATATGAAAGTAGAGCATTAGAGTGAATTAAGGAGAATTATACATACATCAAGTTACTTTATTATGTCGAGCTTTTTGTTCTTATTTGTAATATAAAGAGAAATTTCTGTATCTGAATATGAAGTAAATGCCTCACTGTCACTAGGCTGAGGACTAAAAAAGAATTCTAAATTCAAATCAGGAAAAATGAAGATGTTATTAACATTCAACAAATGAAACTATTGAAATATTAGCCTGAACTACCATCAAGGAGAGGCGGATGCACAGGCGCACTAGGGCCGAGAGGAGCTATTGTACGTTCAAGGGTAGGAGGGGCGGGCGTGAGGAGATACCCCTCGTCCAAGGTAAGGAGCAGCAGCTGCACTTCGCTGGAGCAGCCGTGAAGACATACCCCACGCCCAAGCTAAGAGAAACCCAAATAAGACAGTAGGTGTTGCGAGAGGGCATCAGAGGGCAGACACACTGAAACCATAATCACAGAAACTAGTCAATCTAATCACACTAGGACCACAGCCTTGTCTAACTCAATGAAACTAAGCCATGCCACGGGGTCCCCCCAAGGCAGCTGGGTCATGGTGGGGAGGTTTGACAGAATGTGGTCCACTGGAGAAGGGAATGGCAAACTACTTCAGTATTCTTGCCTCGAGAACCCCATGAACAGTATGAAAAGGCAAAATGATAGGATACCAAAAGAGGAACTCCCCAGGTCATTAGGTGCCCAATATGCTACTGGAGATCAGCGGAGAAATAACTCCAGAAAGAATGAAGGGATGGAGCCAAAGCAAAAACAATACCCAGTTGTGGATGTGACTGGTGATAGAAGCAAGAGCCGATGCTGTAAAGAGCAATATTGCATAGGAACCTGGAATGTCAGGTCCATGAATCAAGGCAAATTGGAAGTGGTCAAACAGTAGATGGCAAGAGTGAACGCTGACCCAGTGGTCATGTCTGGCTGTGACAGTTGGACTGTAAAGAAAGATGAGCACTGAAGAACTGATGCTTTTGAACTGTGGTATTGGAGAAGACTCTTGAGAGTCCCTTGGACTGCAAGGAGATCCAACCAGTCCATCGTAAAGGATATCAGTCCTGGGTGTCCTTTGGAAGGACTGATGCTAAAGATGAAACTCCAATACTTTGGCCACCTCATGTGAAGAGTTGACTCATTGGAAAAGACTCTGATGCTGGGAGGGATTGGGGGCAGGAGGAGAAGGGGACGACAGAGGATGAGATGGCTGGATGGCATCACCAACTCGATGGACATTAGTTTGGGTGAACTCCAGGAGGTGGTGATGGACAGGGAGGCCTGTCATGCTGCAATTCATAAGGTTGCAGAGTTGGACACGACTGAGCGACTGAACTAAACTGAACTGAACCATCATTCAAGCTGGAAAAATTGTGGCCAAATACTTGTTAAAGGTTAAAGTTGGAAAATAGAAAGTAAACTTTTATTTCTAATCTCTTTTGATAGATTTCTTTTTTTTTTTGATAGATTTCTATACACTAAAATATATCCCTAAGGCATGATAGGAAAAGCAGCAACTTATTCTTTAGCTATAAAGAGAAGGCTTGGTACTTAGAGGTTTCAATGCAAGTCCTTTCATAATAATTTAATGTACTTACAACAAATTGAGGTAATTAGATTTTAAGACTTTAATTTCTCAGTCATAGCAATTTATAATTCTTAGTAGCAAGGTTCCAATCATTGATATATATCAAAAGTATCTTTTTGGTATCAAGGGAAGGGGCTGATGTTCTTGGTAAGAGTAATTTTGCCATAATGGAGAGATCAAATTATAAAGATAACCTTGAATTAAAGGTGATTCAGCAAGAAAGTGAAGCCAGTTTCCCTATAAAACAAGGGCATGTATGCAGTTGCACTAATTGTACTTTTGTTGAACAACTTGTTAGATTTACAGTTGAGAAAGGAGGTAATTATAAAGTTTATTTTGGCCAACTAAATTTGGCCTAGAATTCAGTACTTTCCTTTCTGGTTGTAGACCTGACCCAAAATTGAGTAAGCATTTTATTTTATCAAAATAAATAATTAGGTGTCTTTGAATATGGCTAAGGAACTAATCTTATTGTATATTATTGAATATTAAATTTCAGTGTCATTTAGCTTTTGACCATTCTGAGCAATTATAAACCTTCCCCCATTTTTCCCTCACACAGTATATCTATAAGTGAAATATAGCCATTGCCTTGTATTACGAGTTATGGTTAGGGTATTAATACAGTTTTATCACCTAACACAGAACAAGTTTAAAAGTAAAAAGGGTACCATAAATAATTATACTAGGAGATTAAACATAAGTCAAATCATCTCAGCCCCATAATTAGGGCCATTAAAATTATTATATGATGAAAATATTAGATGATGGGGTAGAGAAAATCACAATAAAAACAAAACTTTGATGTGATTGGGAGAGTTTTACTTTGGTTTTCCAGTGAAACTCAAAGTATGAAATAAATATAATCTTGAAAAATGTTCCTAGATTTTAATTTATGAATGTCTAATTTTCTAATTTCTAATCCATCTAGTCAAGACTATGGTTTTTCCAGTAGTCACGTGTGGATGTGAGAGTTGGACTATAAAGAAAGCTGAGTGCCGAAGAATTGATGCCTTTGAACCGTGGTGTTGGAGAAGACTTTTGAGAGTCCCTTGGACTGCAAGGAGATCCAACCAGTCCATCCTAAAGGAGATAAGTTTTGAGTGTTCATTGGAAGGACCGATGTTGAAGCTGAAGCTCCAATACTTTGGCCACCTGATGCGAAGAGCTGACTCATTTGAAAAAACCCTGATGCTTGGAAAGATTGAAGGTGGGAGGAGAAGGGGATGACAGAGGATGAGATGGTTGGATGGCATCACCAACTCAATGGACATGAGTTTGAGTGGACTCCAGGAATTGATGATGGACAGGGAGGCCTGGTGTGCTCCAGTCCATGGGGTTGCAAAGAGTTGGACACAACTGAGCGACTGAACTGAACTGAATTTTCTTCTGACCTCAGTTCTTCAAGCTCATTCCACTTTTATTATTTAAAAACTTTGTAAATTTTTTAGGCTCTAGATATTGAGATTTTAGATGATAATGTATATTTTAATAGCCAATAGAAAATTTAAAAAGAATAGAAAATTGCCAACAAATTTCTGATGTGGAATTTGGATTGGTAATTTTGAGAGCATTAAAACTGAGAGGATATTGAATCTTCAGTTCAGTTCAGTTGGATCTCCTTGCAGTCCAGGGGACCCTCAAGAGTTTTCTCCAACACCACAGTTCAAAAGCATCAATTCTTTGGCACTCAGCTTTCTCTCACATCCATACATGAAAGTGAAAGTGTTAATTGCTCAGTTTTGTCCAACTCTTTGTGATCCCATGAACTGTATAGCCCACCAGGCTCCTCCATCCATATTTTCCAGGCAAGAACACTGGAGTGGGTTGCCATTTCCTTCTCTGTGGCTTTGACTAGACGGACCTTTGTTGGCAAAGTAATGTCTTTGCTTTACAATACGCTATGTTTGTCAAAACTTTTATTCCAAGGAGCAAGCATCTTTTAGTTTTGTGGCTGCAGCCACCATCTGCAATGATTTTGGAGCCCAAGAAAATAAAGCCTGTCACTGTTTTCATTGTTTCCCCATCTATTCACCATGAAGTGATGGGACCAGATGCTATGATCTTAGTTTTTTGAATAAACTGTTAGATGACCTAAACTATTAGGTGACAGAAAAAAGGTTCCAGCCTGGGCTATGCAGACTTTGGCCCAACTCAAAACCCTGGGAGATGCAGGTACTGGCATGGAAATCCAGTTTCTTCCCTTGCTGACTCTTTAAGGTGCAAACTCAAAGTGAAGAAACTGAAATGTAAAAAGTGAGACCAGGATTTTCATTTTTGTATAACTCTGAACTCTGTCTTCTGCTGTCACATTACATTATACAGGCACAATTATTTCTATATTTAAAATATTCCAGAGTAAAAATGATGTTTTAATTTTGGCAGTGGTTAGAAACTGCTATATTTGGAGATTTGAAGGGTATAAATCATCAAATGAAGCTAATAGTTTCTACAGATAATTGGAATTCTAAGGTGAACAGTGTCATATGAGACATTCATTTAGAACTTAGTTAAGAAATTCAAAGAGCTCATATATGTTTGTGTACATTCCTCTGCTGATAGCATTTTATTTTATTTGTATCAAAGGGCCATGGCCCTTTTCTTAAAAAAAAAAAAAGTTGCTGTTGAGACTTCCTACTGAGTCAACATCTACAATTTGTTTAATTAATATGATTGACACAAAATTGTGAATAGTTTGTAAACTAATTTCCCCTTCCACCTACCTCCAGCCTGGTCTGCACATACTCCCTGGGCTATTTGCAGTTGCTAAAAGACCAAATTAATCATAAATTATGGAAATTGTTGAAGAGAGGATTTTCTGAGCAGGGAATTCTGACACTCTGCTCCTAGTCAATAAATTAATGGGTCTCTTCTTTCTCCTTTCAGTGACCTAGAATTCCCTCTACAAACAAATCTGCACCCTATGGACTCATAATATAATGACAATTTTTTTCGGTCAATATCTCTATGATATGCAAAATATTATCCCAGCATAATGTTTATATGTTTACATAGGTTTTATATTTATTATTCAGGCTTATGTAGGTTTTTTTTTTTCCTCTTTCTACACTGTTGTCTAACAGAATCATGTACTTAAAGATATAGACAAGGCAGTGAGTATATTGTTTAATCAGTCTATTAACATTATCCTATTATTTTGTATTTTATTTAAAACAGTTTTCCTTCTACATGGATCACTGAACAAACATAAAACACAACCAAATCAATATAAATCCAGCTTGAAACTATTGTGTCAGATCACGCATTCACCAAAATCTTCTATAATTCCATCTAAACTTTGCCCCTCTTTCTGGGATATCTTTCTCTAATGGCAGGCATTAGGGAAATGTAACTTCTGATTCAAACTGGGAAATAATTTGAGGAAGCTGTTTACAGTCTGAAGGAAATTTTAAATCATGTTAGAAAAAAATGATTCTGATTTGGAACTAGCAAACGTGTTCAAATCACATTTTAGCATAGGAACTTATGTGACTTTTAGCATGTGGATGAAAATGTCTTTGTAGATCGTTTCTTTCTCTGCAAAATCAAGATGATACTATTCCACCATCTAATAGGGAGTTACTTGGAAGTCTGTGATTAATGATTAGCAAACACCTGTAAATTCCTCTGTAAACCAGAAAGCACCCTGAAACAGAGTATCTACATGCAGAGGACTATTAGGTAATTTATGTCACTTTTAACTTCACTTTGATGATGCGGAAGTCACGTCTCACCTCCATCTTCCAGCCTCCCCCACAATTCTGGAGCAGCCGCACAGGCTCCAGGCACCTCTTGAAAAGGGGCAGATGGGGCTGCTGCAGGCAGCGTGTCTGTGTTCGCAGTTCATTTACTACTTTTTGTGGCTCAGGTGCAGTGATAGCACAGGACTTTGACAGTTGGTGGAGACAGAAATTTTAGCCATTATAGTAACTTGAACATACAGGCAAAATTTTTAACATCATCGTGACTTACTACTAGAAGACACTGGATAAATACATTAGACACACATCAGCTCTTTTAATTACCATTTTAAAGCTTGACTAGTTCTTTTATCCTTTATGTTTAATAAGCTATTATAACAGTTTCATATTATCTTCAAATTAAACTTTTCTTCCATTAAAAAGTGAAACCTTTAAAAATGATTGAAATATTTTAATGCATAGTTGAAAACGGTTTCTAAGTGAAAAATTCTGAGATAATTCTCTTGCTGTTCTTTCATGTATGCATGTACACCATAAGTTGGAAGAAACTCTTTCATAAAACATGTGTCATAAAGTAAAGACCTGAGACCTGCCTTGGGAGAACGGGAAAATGAAGTCCTTTATCTCCCTAGGAGATCTGAATAAATTGTGTGAGTTGTTATCAGTTTCTAGGTTCCCTGAAAACAAAGTATGATTTTATTTTATTTTACTTTCTGATATTCAGATGCAGAGTGTTGTTATGCTCAGTTCATGGTACGTTATCACCAATGATCCATAGAAAGACTCTCTTTTGTTTTCCTTATCTATTTATACCCATTTATTCCCCCTACTGTCCTTCTATTCTTATTTATCCAGTAGTCATTCTACTAATATATTTAATATGTATTTGGAGTGTGTGTCTTGGTAAACGTATGGATGTATTTTTAACACACTTAAATGCTATTCTACTCTCTATGATAATCTATCATCACTTTTATCATTAAATATTATATTTTAAGAACATCCTATTTCTTTGTGTTCTTCTGATCCAGGACTTCAGGACTCAGCATTCCATACACAATATTTCATGCTGTGCATTGACTTTCTTTTATTTTCCACCCTTCTAGCAGTGCAGTCTCTGGTTGCCTCAAGCTCCCTATTAATATAAATGTCCCTGCTGTGAACCTTGATCTAAGTATATGTCTGAAGACATGTGTGAGAATTTCTTAGAACCATACTTCAAGAAGTGGAATGCCTGAATAATAAGGCATACATAATTCTATTTTATTGGGAAATAGCAGAATCTCTCCACCATGAGTTTATAATCTATTCTCAGTAGCAGCAGACTCTATGTCAACATTTTGTGTTATACCGCTGTCTAAATTTGTGGTCGTTACTAGGTATATCTCATTGTCTTTACATTTATAATTATTGGTTCATTAATGATTGTGAGTACTGCCTTATGTTTCTTAGCTTTTTTCATTTTCTACTTTGTCAAATTCTTACTGACTTTGCCAACTTCAGCCTCTCTGTCAATTTTTCTATTGGTGCTGACCTGTTGATTTGGGGGAACTCTAGCTTTTGTTGCTCAGCCATTTGCGGACTTCAAATATCTTTTCCCATTCTGTTTTATATGTACTAAATTTGTACATGGAGTATGACATCCTGGAGTGTGAAGTCAAGTGGGACGTACTACTACAAACAAGTGGAGGTGATGGAATCCCAGCTGAGCTATTTCAAATCTTAAAAGATGATGCTGTTAAAGTGCTTCACTCAACGTGCCAGCAAATTTAGAAAACTCAGCAGAGGCCGAGGACTGGAAAAGGTCAGTTTTCATTACAATCCCAAAGAAGGTCAGCGCCAAGGAATGTTCTGACTACTGTCCATTTGCACCCATTTCATGTTTCCCTGGTGGCTCAGAGGTTAAAGCGTCTGCCTGGAATGAGGGAGACCTGGGTTCGATCCCTGGGTTGGGAAGATCCCCTGGAGAAGGAAATGGCAACCCACTCCAGTATTCTTGCCTGGAGAATCCCATGGAGGGAGGAGCCTGGTAGGCTACAGTCCATGGGGTTGCAAAGAGTCTGACACGAGTGAGCGACTTCACTTCACATACTAGCAAGGTAATGCTCAAAATTCTTCAAGTTCAGTTCAGTCGCTCACTCGTGTCCAACTCTTTGTGACCCCATGAATCGCAGCACACCAGGCCTCCCTGTCCATCACCAACTCCCGGAGTTCACTCAGACTCATGTCCATCGAGTCCGTGATGCCATCCAGCCATCTCATCCTGGGTCGTCCCCTTCTCCTCCTGCCCCCAATCCCTCCCAGCATCAGAGTCTTTTCTAATGAGTCAACCCTTCGCATGAGGTGTCCAAAGTACTGCAGCTTCAGCTTTAGCATCATTCCTTCCAAAGAAATCCCAGGGTTGATCTCCTTCAGAATGGACTGGCTGGACCTCCTTGCAGTCCAAGGGACTCTCAAGAGTCTTCTCCAACACCACAATTCAAACGCATCAATTCTTGGGGCTCAGCTTTCTTCACAGTCCAACTCTCACATCCATACATGACCACAGGAAAAACCATAGCCTTGACTAGGCGGACCTTAGTCGGCAAAGTAATGTCTCTGCTCTTGAATATACTATCTAGGTTGGTTATAACTTTTCTTCCAAGGAGTGAGTGTCTTTTAATTTCATGGCTGCAAGTCACCATCTGCGGTGATTTTGGAGCCCAGAAAAATAAAGTCTGACACTGTTTCTACTGTTTCCCCATCTATTTCCCATGAAGTGATGGGACCAGATGCCATGATCTTTGTTTTCTGAACGTTGAGCTTTTAAGCCAACTTTTTCGCTCTCCTCTTTCACTTTCATCAAGAGGCTTTTTAGCTCCTCTTCACTTTCTGCCATAAGGGTGGTGTCACCTGCATATCTGAGGTTATTGATATTTCTCCCAGCAATCTTGATTCCAGCTTGTGTTTCTTCCAGTCCAGCGTTTCTCATGATGTACTCTGCATAGAAGTTAAATAAGCAGGGTGACAATATACAGTGTTGACATACTCCTTTTCCTATTTGGAACCAGTCTGTTGTTCCATGTCCAGTTCTAACTGCTGCTTCCTGACCTGCATACAGATTTCTCAAGAGGCAGGTTAGGTGGTCTGGTATTCCCATCTCTTTCAGAATTTTCCACAGTTTATTGTGATCCACACAGTCAAAGGCTTTGGCATAGTCAATGAAGCAGAAATAGATGTTTTTCTGGAACTCTCTTGCTTTTTCCATGATCCAGCGGATGTTGGCAATTTGATCTCTGGTTCCTCTGCCTTTTTGAAAACCAGCTTGAATATCAGGGAGTTCACGGTTCTTCAAAGTAGGCTTCAATAGTTTGTGAATCAAGAACTTCCAGATGTACAAGCTCGATTAGAAAAGGCAGAGGAACCAGAAATCAAATTGCCAATATCCACTGGATCATAGAGAAGGTTAGGGAATTCCAGAAAAATACCCACTTATTCATTGACTACACTAAAGCCTTTAACTGTGTAGATCACAACAAACTGTGGAAAATTTTTAAAGAGGTGGGAATACCAGACCACCTTATGTGTCTCCTAAGAACCCTTTATGTAGGACAAAAAGGCAACAGTTAGAGCCAGACATGAAATAAAAGATTAGTTCAAAATTAAGAAAGAAGTACATCAAAGCTCTGTATTGTCATCCTGCTTATTTAACTTATACTCAGAGTACATCATAAAAAATGCCAGGCTGAGTGAAGCACAATCTGGAATCAAGATTGAAGGGAGATATCTGAATAACTTCAGATATGCAGATGATACCACTCTAATGACAGAAAGTGAAGAAGAACTAACGAGCCTCTTGAGGGTGAAAAAGCTGGCTTAAAATTCAACATTCAAAAAACTTAGACATGCCATCTGGTCCCTTCACTTCATGGCAAATAGATGGTGAAAAAGTGACAGATTTTATTTTCTTGGGCTCCAAAATCTTGTGGATGGTAACTGCATCCTTAAAATTAAAAGATGCTTGCTCTCTGGAAGGAAAGCTGCTACAAACCTAGACAGCATATTAAAAGCAGAGACATTGCTTTGCTGACAAAGGTCTGTATAACCAAAGCTATGGTTTTTCCAGTAGTCACGTACAGATATGAGATTTGGACCATAAAGAAGGCTGAGCAACAAAGAACTGATGCTTTTGAATTGTGGTGCTGGACAATACCCTTGAGAGTCCCCTGGACATTAAGGTCAAACCAGTCAGTCCTAAGGGAAATCATCCACGAATATTCATTGAATACTGAGGCTGAAGCTGAAACTCCAATACTTTGGCCACCTGATATGAAGAGTTGACTCATTGGAAAACACCCCAATACTGGGAAGGACTGAGGGCAGGAGGAGAAGAGGGCAACAGAGGATAAGGGGGCAACAGAGGATGAGCTGATTAGATGGCAGCACTGACTCAATGGACACAAGTCTGAGCAAACTCTGGGAGATAGCAAGGGATAGGGAACCCTGACATGCTGCAATCCATGTGGTGGCAAAGAGTCAGACAACACTTAACAACTAAACGACAACAATTTTGTTCAGGGTCCACTTTGAATCAGTTCAGTTCAGTTGCTCAGTCATGTCTGACTCTTTGCCACCACATGGACTGCAGCACACCAGGCCTCCCTGTCCATCGCCAACTCCCGGAGTTTACTCAACTCATGGTGATGCAATCCAACCATCTCATCCTCTGTCATCCCCTTCTTCTCCCGCCTTCAATCTTTCCCAGCATCAGGGTGTTTTCCGATGAGTCAGTTCTTCATATCAAGTGGCCAAAGTATTGGAGTTTCAGCTTCAACATCAGTCCTTCCAATGAATATTCAGGATTGATTTCCTTTAAGATTGACTGGTTTCATCTCCTTGTAGTCCAAGGGACTTTCAAGAGTCTTCTCCAACACCACAGTTCTAAAGCATCAGTTCTTTGGTATTCAGGTTTCTTTATGGTCCAAAATTACTGCAGATGGTGACTGCAGCCATGAAATTAAAAGACGCTTACTCCTTGGAAGAAAAGTTATGATCAACCTAGATAGCATATTCAAAAGCAAAGGCATTATTTTGCCAACAAAGGTCTGTCTAGTGAAGGCTATGGTTTTTCCAGTGGTCATGTATGGATGTGAGAGTTGGACTGTGAAGAAAGCTGAGTGCTGAAAAATTGATGCTTTTGAACTGTGATGTTGGAGAAGACTCTTGAGAGTCCCTTGGACTGCAAGGAGATCCAACCAGTCCATTCTGAAGGAGATCAACCCTGGGATTTCTTTGGAAGGAATGATGCTGAAGCTGAAACTCCAATACTTTGACCACGTCATGCGAAGAGTTGACTCATTGGAAAAGACTCTGATGCTGGGAGGGATTGGGGGCAGGAGGAGAAGGGGACGACAGAGGATGAGATGGCTGGATGGCATCACTGACTGGATGGGCGTGAGTCTGGGTGAACTCTGGGAGTTGGTGATGGACAGGGAGGCCTGGCGTGCTGTGATTCATGGGGTCGCAAAGAGTCAGATAAGACTGAGTGATTGAACTGAACTGAACTGATGGTTCAAATCTCACATCCATACATGACCACTGGAAAAACCATAGCTTTGACAAAACAGACATTTGTTGGCAAAGTAATGTCTGTGTTTTTATTATTCTGTCTAGGTTGATCATAGCTTTTCTTCCAAGGAGCAAGCATCTCTTACTTACATGGCTACAGTCATCATCTGCAGTGATTTTGGAGCCATGAAAATAAAGTCTGTCACTATTTCCATTGTTTCCCCATCTATTTAACATGAAATGATGGGACCGGATATCATGATCTTAGTTTTTTGAATGTTAGTTTTGAGCCAGCTTTTTTTACTCTCTTCTTTCACTTTCATCAAGAGGTTCTTTAGTTCTTCTTCGCTTCCTGCCATAACAGTGGTGTTATCTGCATATCTGAGGTTATTGATATTTCTTCTGGCAATCTTAATTCCAGCTTGTGCTTCATCCATCCCATCATTTCACATGATGCAATCTGCAAATAAGTTAAATAAAGAGGGTGACAATATACAGCCTTGACATACTCCTTTCCTAATTTGAAACCAGTCTGTTGTTCCATGTCTGGTTCTAACTGTTGCCTCTTGACCTGCATATAGATTTCTCAGAAAGCAAGTAAGGTGATCTGGTATTTCCACCTCTAGAAGTATTTTTCACCCTTTGTTTTGATCTATGCAATCAAAGGCTTTGGTGTAAAAATTAAAGTAGTAGTAGGTGTTTTTCTGGAACTCTCTTGCTTTTTCCATGATCCAACAGATATTGTCAATTTGATCTCTGATTCCTCTGCCTATTCTAAATCCAGCTTGAACTTCTGGAAGTTCATGGTTCACGTATCGTTGAAGCCTGGCTTGGAGAATTTTGAGTATTATTTTGCTAGTGTGTGAGATGAGTGCAATCGTGTGGTAGTTTGACCATTCTTTGGCACTGTCCTTCTTTGGGATTAGAATGAAAATGACCTTTTCAAGTCCTGTGGTCACTGTTGAGTTTTCCAGATTTACTGGCATATTGAGTGCAGCACTTTCCTAGCATTATCTTTTAGGATTTGAAATAGCTCAAATGGAATTCCATCACCTCCACTCAACTTGTTCATAGTGATGCTTCCTAAAGCCTATTTAACTTTGCATTCCAGGATGTCTGGCTCTAGTTTAGTGATAAAACCATCGTAGTTATCTAGGTCAAGAAAATGTTTTTTGTATAGTTCTTCTATGTATTCTTGCCACCTCTTCTTAATATCTTCTGCTTCTGTTAGGTCCCTACCATTTTTGTCCTTTATTGTGCCCATCTTTGCATGAAATGTTGCCTTAGTATCTCTAATTTTCTTGAAGAAATCTCTAGTCTTTTTCATTCTATTGTTTTCCTCTATTTCTTTGCATTGATCACTGAGGAAATTTTTTTTTATCTCTCCTTGCTCTGCCTTGAAACTCTGCATTCAAATGGGTATATCTTTCCTTTCCTCCTTTGCCTTTAGCTTCTCTTGTTTTCTCAGCTATTGGTAAGGCCTCCTCAGACAGCCATTTTGCTGTTTTGCATTTCTTTTTCTTGGGGATGGTCTTGATCACTGCCTCCTGTACAATGTCATGAACCTTCATCCATAGTTCTTCAGATACTCTGTCTTCAGATCTAATCCATTTTGGGTACAAATTCTTAATTTTATCTAATAGAGGTAAGCAATTTTCCCCCCATGCTTTGTGCTTTTGAAATTTATAAAGTCCTCTCTTAGTATAAAGATTTTTTAAACACATCTTGCTATTATTTTTATAGTGCTACTGCTAACATTTAGTGTTTAAATATTTTGGAATCATTTGGGGTGGAGGGCAGAGCTATGTCATCCCAGCTGTGGAATCTTAATTCCCCAAACAAGGATTGAACCTGGGCCCTCACGTCAAAAGCACCTATTCATAACCACTGAACTGCTAGGGAATTCCCTGGAAGCATGTTTTTAATGTGCAGATAGGTAGTGATTCAATCTTGCTTTTATTCATATAGTGATTTAGATTACTTAATATTATATACTAAAGCAATTTATCTTTTGTTAATTGATCTGTTATGTTCCTTTATTATAAATTAAGGTTCTGTATGTTTGTTTCTCTCTCTGAGCTTTCTCTTCAATTTCACTTGACTATGGTCAATTTCTGCCTGATATCATTCCTTGTTTATTATTGTGGCCTTGTAATTCATCTAATTATCTGCTTGGTTAATTTTATAGATATGGATTAATCATAAGGTCATTTGGTCCAAATTTCCACCTAATGCCCAAATCTCTTTCAACATTTATGATTAATTATTCTCAGCCTCTTTTTAAACAATTCTGCTGGTATCTTTCCAAGTATTCCTTCTTTCTGTTGATTAGATATCTTCACACATGATCTTTGCACTTTGAGATGAAGTCTATTTTCCTATAACTCACACCCTTTTACCATAGCTAGGTCTTCCGGAGCAAAATAGAAGTTTTACTTCATCTAAAGCATGAGAGTTCTTTAGCTATGGCTGTGATCTTTATAGTTGACCATCATCTTCACCGTTATTTTTTTTTTCTCTAGTTTACTATTCTCAACTATTTTATCTGGCCCCATCTGTGTCTTAGTATACAGACATGTCTCAGTTCCAGACACATCCTCCTCAGTGCATTTGATCTTTGATCCTTTTAAAACATCATATGTGTAACTAGAAAACAAATAATTTAGATGTCATCAGATATACAGAGAATATAGTGAAATTATGGTCTCTCTTCATGTGAAACTACTCTCTTCATGTTTAAACTACTGATGGCTATGCCTCTCGTGGTGCACCTAATGAAGCTTTTAAAGACGTAGCACATCTTGAAAAACAAGTTAACATGTACTCATGTCTACTATCACCACTGGAATGAATCTTAATTTCTTTCAACTGAGCAAAGTGAAATAGTATCTTTAGTGCATTTAAATTTATGATTTTCAAAATCTTCCTTCTATGAACTGATTGTCAGAGACCTTTGACTGGCTGCTTTTCAATCCATACACCCAGATTGGTCATTTCTATAGTTACATATTGCAAAACTGCCACAATATACAGTTGTTGTTCAGTCGCTAAGGCATGACCGACTCTTTGCGACCCCATGAACCACAGTTTGCTAGGGTTCCCTGTCCTTCACCATCTCCCAGAGTTTGTTCAGACTTATGCCCACTGAGTCAGTGATACCATCCAACCATCTCATTCTCTCTTACGTACAGTAAAATTTCTATTTTATTTCACATGAGATTTAATTTCCTTGTACCACCCCAAGTCAAATTGGCCACAATAATACCATGACATGTCTCTTAACTATTTTTAGTAAGATCTCCTCATACATCACTGGGATCTCAGCATGGAAATATTTGGGAAAAGAATCAGAAGGATGATTTGCCCCCCTCCAGGCAAGAAGGGAGAGAAGCTTAAAAAACCAGTGACAAGTTCCACGTCAAGATGAGCCGGAGAGTGACAAATTCTGTCAACCACGTGCCACAGTGCTGCAGGCCGGTCAGCTCACCTCCAGTGGGCTATTAAAGGGATAGTCGCATCACGTCTCCATACTAACTCCAGCTGTGTGCCCTGAAATCCAGGGAAAAGGCCGAGCAACCACACCGAGTGTGGTGTTCACTGAAGAAGTTCATTGAAATGAATTCTTAGTTGTTTTATTTTCCCCCAATATAGTCTTACTTACACTCTGGGAAAAATAAATACTTTTGCTGCTTGGAGCTTCAACATATTTCCCTAAACAGTGTCTAGCCTATTCTGACAAGCTGTCTTTAAGTTGTCTTTGGACATGCTAAGCAACCTAGCTGAATGCATTTAGAATCAGCTTGAAAAATTGTGGAGCTTTGTCTGAGTGTCAGTCAGTCAGTTCAGTCGCTCTATTGTGTCTGACTCTTGCGACACCATGAACTGCAGCACGCCAGGCCTCCCTGTCTATCACCAACTCCTGGATTTTACACAAACCCATGTCCATTGAGTCGGTGATGCCATCCGACCATCTCATGCTCTGTGTTCACCTTCTTCTCCTGCCTCCAATCTTTCCCTGCATCACAGTTTTTTCAAGTGAGTCAATTCTTCACATCAGGTGGCCAAAGTATTGGAGATTCAGCTTAAATACCAGTCCTTCCAGTGAATATTCAGGACTGATGTTCTTTAGGATGGACTGGTTGGATCTCCTTGCAGTCCAAGGGACTCTCAAGAGTCTTCCCCCACACTACAGTTCAAAAGCATCAATTCTTCAGTGCTCAGCTTTCCTCACAGTCCAACTCTCACCATACATGACCACTGGAAAAATCATAGCCTTGACTAGACAGACCTTTGTTGGCAAAGTAATGTCTCTGTTTTTTAATATGCAGTCTAGGTTGGTCATAACTTTTCTTCCAAGGAGTAAGCATCCTTTAATTTCATAGCTGCAATCACCATCTGCAGTGATTTTGGAGCCCAAAAACACAAAGTCTGACACTCTTTCCACTGTTTCCCCATCTATTTGACATGAAGTGATGGGACCAGATGCCATGATCTTCGTTTTCTGAATGTTGAGCTTTAAGCCAACTTTTTCCACTCTCCTTTTTCACTTTCATCTAGAGGCTTTTTAGCTCCTCTTTACTTGCTGCCATAAGGGTGGTGTCATCTGCATATCTGAGGTTATTGATATTTCTCCTGGCAACCTTGATTCCAGCTTGTGCTTCTTCCAGCCCAGCGTTTCTCATGATGCACTCTGCATAAAAGTTAAATAAGCAGGGTGACAATATATAGCCTTGACTTACTCCTTTTCCTATTTGGAACCAGTCTGTTGTTCCATGTCCAGTTCTAACTGTTGCTTCCTGGCCTGATAGGTTTCTCAAGGGGCAAGTCAGGTGTTCTGGTATTCCCATCTCTTTCAGAACTTTCCAAAGTTTATTGTGATCCACACAGTCAAAGGCTTTGGCATAGTCAATAAAGCAGAAATAGATGTTTTTCTGGTACTCTCTTGCTTTTTCCATGATCCAGCAGATGTTGGGAATTTGAACTCTGGTTCCCCTGCCTTTTCTAAAACCAGCTTGAACATCTGGAAGTCCACAGTTCATGTATTCCTAAAGCCTGGCTTGGAGAATTTTGAGCATTACTTTACTAGCGTATGCTGCTGCTGCTAAGTCACTTCAGTCATGTCCGGCTCTGTGTGACCCCATAGACGGCAGCTCACCTGGCTCTCTCGTCCCTGGGATTCTCCAGGCAAGAACACTGGAGTGGGTTGCCATTGCCTTCTCCAATGCATGAAAGTGAAAGTGAAAGTGAAGTTGCTCAGTCATGTCCAACCCTCATTGACCCCATGGACTGCAGCCTTCCAGGCTCTTCCATCCATGGGATTTTCCAGGCAGGAGTACTGGAGTGGGGTGCCATTGCCTGAGATTAGTGCAATTGTGTGGTAGTTTGAGCATTCTTTGGCATTGCCTTTCTTTGGGATTGGAATGAAAACTGACCTTTTCCAGTCCTGTGGCCACTGCTGAGTTTTCCAAATTTGCTGGCATATTGAGTGCAGCACTTTCACAGCATCATCTTTCAGGATTTGAATTAGCTCAACTGGAATTTCATCACCTCCACTAGCTTTGTTCATACTGATGCTTTCTAAGGACACTTAACTTCACATTCCAGGATGTCCGGCTCTAGGTGACTGATCACACCATCATGATTATCTGGATGGTGAAGATCTTTTTTGTACCATTCTTCTGTGTATTCTTGCCACCTCTTCTTAATATCTTCTGCTTCTGTTAGATCCATACCATTTCTGTCCTTTATCGAGCCCATCTTTGGAAGAAATGTTCCCTTGGTATCTCAATTTTCTTGAAGAGATCTCTAGTTTTTCCCATTCTGTTGTTTTCCTCTATTTCCTTGCATTGATCACTGAGGAAGGTTTTCTTATCTCTCCTTGCTATTCTTTGGAACTCTCATTCAAATGGGAATATCTTTCCTTTTCTCCTTTGCTTTTCATTTCTCTTCTTTTCACAGCTATTTGTAAGGCCTCCCCAGACAGCCATTTGCTTTTTTTGAATTTCTTTTCCATGGGCACAGTCTTGATCCCTGTCTCCTATACAATGTCACGAACTTCCATTCATAGTTCATCAGGCACTCTATCAGACCTAGTCTATTAAATCTATTTCTCACTTCCACTGTATAATCATAAGGGATTTGTTTAGGTCATACCTGAATGGTCTAGTGGTTTTCCCTACTTTTTTCAATTTAAGTCTGAATTTGGCAATAAGGCATTCATGATCTGAGCCACAGTCAGCTCCCAGTCTTGTTTTTGCTGACTGTATAGAGCTTCTCCATCTTTTGCTGCAAAGAATATAATCAATCTGATTTCAGTGTTGACCATAATATGTTGTCTAGGTTGGTCATCACTTTCCTTCCAAGGAGTAAGTGTTTTTAATTTTATGGCTGTAATCACCATCTGCAGTGATTTTGGAGCCCAGAAAAATAAAGTCAGCCATTGTTTCCACTGTTTCCCCATCTATTTGCCATGAAGTGTTAGGACTAGATGCCATGATCTTAGTTTTCTGAATGTTGAGCTTTAAGCCAACTTTTTCACTCTCCTCTTTCACTTTCATCAAGAGGTTCTTTAGTTCCTCTTCACTTTCTGCCATAAGGGTAGTGTCATCTGCATATCTGAGGTTATTGATATTTCTCCCAGCAATCTTGTTTCCAGCTTGTACTTCCTCTAGCCCAGCGTTTCTCATGATGAACTCTGTATATAAGTTAAACAAACAGGGACTACAATATACAGCCTTGACATACTCCTTTTCCTATTTTGAACCAGTCTGTTCCAAAAAAAAGTCTGAATGTATACTACCATAATTTATCTCATCCTTCAAAATCCAAGAGAAGGTCATCTCCTTGGTGAGGCTTTCCTCTCAGCTAGAGTAAATGTTCTGCCTCTTTATCCTCTCTTCAAAGACAGTTCACAACATGATTATGATATTCTTTCAGAAAACATCTGAGTGCCCATTACCAAGCAAACTTTGTGTTTGTTACTAAAGGTACAGAGTTGAACAAAAGCTAACCCTTTGCTTTAAAGAAGTTTACAGCCTACTTAGAAAGATACCCACATAAACATATTGATTGCAACATTGTGTCTTTAGTACAGGGATGAAGGCCTGTGCAAGGGATAAGAGTTTTGACAGCTAAGTGAATAAATTACCTTGAACTTGAGTCAGTTAAGATTTGATAGATGAGACATTTGACTGAGGTCTTGAAGAGACAGACATTCACCTGCAATTTAGTTTGCCTTGCACGTGTTGGCTTCTACCACCAGGGTGTTGTGCTTCTTGGGCTAGAAAACATGGATACTTTAATCACTGAAGTACCACCGCATAGCAGAGAAATAGACATAGAGCCAGTGCTCAAAAATATTAGACACAGGTGTGTATTTTTTCATCTACTTTATTGAATACATTTTTGTCATGGTTGTTCAGTCACTAAATTCAGTCGTACTCTGCAACCCCATGGGCTGTAGCCTGCCAGTCCATGGGGATTCTCAGGCAAAACTCCTGGAGTGGGTTGCCATTTCCTTCTCCAGGGGATCTTTCTGGACCAGGGATTGAACCCATGTCTTCTGCATTGGCAGGAGGATTCTTTACTGGTAAGCAAGGGAAGCCCATTGAATACCTTACCTTCAATAAAATTTTCTTCCTAGTTATTCACCTAGATTAAAACACATAGTTTAAAAAAAACACTCCAGGAGAAGAAATATCCTGGAGGAGGATTTTTAGGATCAAGACCTAAAGTAAGGCCCTTTGTCCACTAGTTTGACCCTGTCCTTCCTCATCACTGGTCGTGATAAGGTCTCCAAATTACAGTTTATGCAAACTTTTCCGCTGGGTTTTGCTTTCTTGAGCAGCAAGAACTAAATGTGCAAACATTCTTTATCCTTCATCATAGTGTGAAAGTAAAAGTGTTAGTCACTCAGTCCTGTCCGACTCTGCAACCTCATGGACAGCAGCCCACCAGGCCCCTCCACCCATGGAATTCTCCAGGCAAGAATACTGGAGTGGGTTGCCATTTCCTTCTCCAATGCATGCATGCATGCATTCTAAGTCACTTCAGTCATGTCCGACTCTGTGTAACCCTATGGACAGCAGCCCACCAGGCTCCTCTGTCCCTGGGATTTTCCAGGCAAGAATACTGGAGTGGATTGCCATTTCCTTCGCCAGGGGATCTTCCCAATCCAGGGATCAAACCTGGGTCTTCTGCATTGCAAGGAGATTCTTTACCATCTGAGCCACCAGGGAGGCCCAGAGGCTTTGCCTTATGTTCTGTAACAGCTAATCCATCTAAAAGGAGGTCATGATCATAGCTTAACATTTTATCCACCTCCACAGCACATCTGGGTTGAAAGCTGGCATCTACCACAATTTACTCAATATAGTAACCTCACAGGTGGGATTTTTTCAGACATCAAGGCAGTTCAGTGGAATGCCTATGGTGGAACTGGAGGACTTTCTGATAACAGCTGAAATTCTTTTAAAGCCTAGTCTGCCGCACTCTTTGATTCAAAGCAACTTTATTTCTAGTGTTCAAGGGAAGTGAAGGGAGGGGTGTAGTGGAAAATGTGCCGCTAACCTGCAAACAGACAGTTTCGTCTTCTCTACTTCCTCTCAAAAATCCACTTCTTACACAACCACGCCTTCTCATGGGGTTTAGTCTTCTGTTATCAGATTCCAAAAGAGCTGCTTTCATACGGACTCTCATATCACTAATGAATATTAACCTCAAAAATAAACAGCCACATGCAGACGCTACGCTAGTCAATTTAATCACTTAAATAGGTGTGTTCTCCTCCTATTACTGATAAGCAAACCGAGGTTCAGTGAGTTGATCAACATCACACAGGAAACAGGCACTTGAAACTAAGTCTACCTAAGCCTGAAATCTTAGCTTATCTCATTAAATCACCCAACCTCCCTAAGCTAACACAAGTCATAAACATGCAGTATAACTTAGATTCTTAACCGTCGTGAACCAGACATAGGAAAAGGACAACTTCCATAATATTTGGAGAAGCAAGGAAGAGAGCCAACACTTTGGAATGTGAGACTCTTGCGAGCGCCAGCGTGTGGGGAGGAAACTCAGGATGATAGGGTGAGTTCTTGCGGTGATCAGGAACAACTCGGACAGAGTCTACAGATGAACCCAGCCTGAGGAGGACAGTCCCTGACCCTGGGTAGGGGGAGGTGGGCACAGAAATCAGTTAGGATGAGGCTGTTGGTGGAATACACAGAGAAGCCTGGCTCTTTTGACCACCTTAGGTTTACCCAAGCAGATGTGCTTTTAAGCAATACGGGGTGATGAGTGACCAGTACTGAATAAACAAACAAACTTATGGCTACCAGAGGGGAAAGACAAGGGAGGGAGGGATAAATTAGGTGCTTGGGATTAACAGATACACCCTACTGTATATAAAATAGATAAACAGCAAGGACCTACTGTATAACACTACTGTATACACAGGAGTTGTTGATGGACAGGGAGGCCTGGCATGCTGCGATTCATGGGGTCTCAAAGAGTCGGACACGACTGATCAACTGAACTGAACTGAAACTGAACTGTATACACCAGAAACTCATACTACATTGCAAATCAACTACACCTGAATAGAACAAACAACAAAAGAAAAAAATACAGGACAGAGACAATTTGAGTTAGATCTTCATCTTTGGGGACCCATGTAACACTTAGACCATGACAAACAGAGCCCCTAATATGGCTTTGGGGTTGCGCTTCTGAAAATTTCCACAGTCTCCCAGTGCTGAGACATGGTGGGGTAGGTGAAGGGAAGTTGAGGGAGAAGATGAGCAGTGATGCTATTCTACTTTTGAGTGAGTACATGGAGCCTGAACTGGGAAGGGGAAAGATGCTGGACTTATTTCTCCCTTTCCATGTGCCTTCTGGCCCTCTATGCTCCTATCAGGTCAGTGGGGTTACACACATGTCCCAACAAGTCCCAGGATGTGTGCAAATGAGGTCATATCACTCTTTGGCTAGCCTGGGGTTCTACAAGGTCCCCTGGAATAAGACCACTCATCCTCTCTAGAGCAATCATTCATTTATTGAATTGCTTGAGATCAGGGCACCAGCTGATGTTGACATGCTGGTTTAGGGGGAGTTCCATTCGCCATACATAAAGGATAAAAGTATTTCAAATGCACTGGTTGAACAGAAAATAAATATCTGTCACTTCCCTGTCTACTGCTCTAAAACTTCACCAATATATCATTATATTTCCAAAGGTTCTGTAAATTCTGTCATGCACTTTAAAATCAAATTGTTGGTAAATTCCTAGGCTCTGCAAAAATGATTTACTTGGAGGAGATTCTGCTGGGCACCATCATGAAACCCTGGTGTTTGGGGTGCCACTGCAGGACTCTCAGAAGTTGGGAACGGAGACAATGTTTTTGGTCCAGTGACTTCTCTTTAACACAGTGTAGGGACTTCTCTTTAACATGCTGCAGGAATTCTCCTGTGCTCCAGTGGCTAAGATTCCGCAATCCCAATGCAGCGGGCACAGGTTAGATCCCTGGTTAGGGAACTAGATTCCTGCATGCCACAACTAAGACCCAGTCAAATAAATAAAAATTAAAAAAAAAAGAAAACACACACACACACACGCATGTGCACACATGCACACATTGTAACTGAGCAGGAGTTAAGCCTCATGATGCTACAGTAAGTTAAGCACCTACTAGAATGTCTCAAAAGTTTTCTTCTCTACAAAGAAATGACTTGTGACTCTACATTTATAATTGAAAATTTGAACTGAATATAATATGTGCTTGATATTACCTGAAATATGTTTCAAGATTATTATGACTGCTTGTAGTATGTATTTATTTCTTTGTATTTTATTTATCTATTTATTACAACTGTCCAGAATATGTAATAACAAAATTTATAGTCCTTCATGGACAAGGCAATGGCAACCCACTCGAGTACTCTTGCCTGGAAAATCCTATGGACGGAGGAGCCTGCAGTCCATGGGGTCGCGAAGACTAGGACAGGACTGAGCGACTTCCCTTTCCCTTTTCACTTTCATGCATTGGAGAAGGCAATGGCAACCCACTCCAGTGTTCTTGCCTGGAGAATCCCAGGGACGGGGGAGCCTGGTGGGCTGCCGTCTCTGGGGTTGCACAGAGTCGGACACGACTGAAGTGAGAGCAGCAGCAGCACAGTCCTTCAATTTTTTTTTCTTCTGGAAAAATAGGTTTAAATAGAATATTGAAGTAGAAAAAAAAAATCCATGAAGTCAAGGGTGATCTAGTGAGCAATAAGCAGCATCAAGACCCTTAAAGGAGGTTCACTCAGCCGGCCTCTGAGGCATCATGGTAATGAGCATCTGAAGAACGTCTGTGGGTCTTATACTTTAGCCATTTTCATATAGCCCTAGTGTGGAGGCCGCAGTGTGTCCGTCTAATCTAACAGAGCACGTTGCAGCCTCACATTAGATCCATATGAGAAAGGTGGACAGATGAGACAAAGACATGCCGTTTTGAAGTATTAACGCAGATCCACCAGAATCAGACTCCTTCAGCCTGAAGAGGACACAGAGCCCATTTCTGATAAGTGATATTCCAAGAATCAAATGAGGTCAAAATTCTGCCCCATAACCAAAGATTTTCAATATGGGCCATGTAAATACGTTTCGCTTGGGTCCACACTACAGTTCCACATGGAGAGTGGTTTCAGAGAATGCTGACATGGTTGAAACATCCAGGCTTAAGTGTTTCTCATTCAAATCTAAGCAAACCAACTGCTCTAAGCAAAGTAGATCTTAACTGTCAAAAAATTATAGGTTGTAATCTGCAGAATAATATCAATTCCATGCTGTATTGCATGGGTCCCTGAAATATATTTCAATACATACAGTATGCATCTAACACCTGCTTGAAGTATTCATTTTGTTTGCTTGGCTGCTTTAAGCATTTAAGTTTGTAACTTACTGGGTCAACTGGGCAAGACGTCAAACTGATGGGAAATACACATAGCTGGTGTTGAACACCTAGACTTCCAGTGTGGACAGCTCCGGGTAGAATAAATAAGGTGTAGGGGACAATTAAGTCTATGGGTAATTTAGTTGTACCAATAATACATTCTAAGAAATGGTGAAAATAAGGAAAGTTAGGGGTTGAGATAATAATATACATAAATATATATTGCACATTCTTAATTATATTAACACAAAAGATATTCTTTCTACTGTATCAGAAAGTGTCACTGTTATGTAGCAACACGATCAAACACCTTGGTTTTGAGGCACCTCTAAACACATCTGTACTACAGCTACACTCATGGACTGCAAGGAATGGACATATCCTGGCCTGTGGGAAAAGGGTAAATTTTCCACAATTTTTAAGGTAAAGCAGCCGATTCAGTTAAATACCACTCAAAGAACTTTCTTTTGAGACCAGCTTTTTATCCTTAACCTGACCTTCTCCCAGAGTGTTCGTCTTTAAATTGTTTATTGACGCCATGTATGATAAAGGTCACAGCTCGTAAATATGCTCCACTTTGTATTATACATCATACAGGTCTAATGTTTCTGACCAAACCCCAAAGGCATAAGTATTAGTCACAGAGCTCAGCATTAGGGAAATAATTGAATTTGTCTGGCTATGCAATATCAAATGATGTGAAGGACAAATAATCTGAAAGGCCAAGTCAAGAAGAGACGAGTATTCTGAGAATGTTTCCCCCTCCAGAGTACACCATGCCTCTGCAGAATGATGTGTGAAATGCCTAGGAAAAAATCTTAAGGCAAACAAAGAAAAATCTTCACAGTTTCATCTTAATTTTCTGGAGCTTTTAAGCACATTCATTTCAACAGGGGTGGAAAAGAAAAACAGAAAGCATGGGGACTGTTCTTAAATGAGTAGGCTTAGTGTATCATTTCTTCCTTTTCTTTCGTTAAGTAGAAAAATTAACGCTGGGTCCACAGCCCTGACAAAAGCATGAAAGAAGGATCAACGTATCAGGATAAGGTCGAGTTGAGCCTGTGTGGCTTTAAGAAAAAGTAGGAGTTGTGGTTGCAAATATACCAGGTTAAAAAATCTGAGCGCCATTTGATTTCCCTGGATATTACAAACTTGAACCATTTCACAAGCTTGTGAACACGTACCATGCTCCAAGTACCACTCTAGCACTAAAAATGTGCTCTCTTCCTCTGTCCAACAACCCAGTGAAGGACGTACAATCATAGGTCTATTTCATGGAGGAGAAACTGAGATTCAGTCTAGACAGCCTGCCCAAGATCACTCAGCTAGTAGCAGGCACAGGATTTGAACTCAGGGTCTGAATTCAGAGCCCCAGCCCAGGTGTCTTCCTGTCTTCTTCATCAATTTCCCTGAGCTGCATCTAAGACTGCCTGAGAAGCACCTCCCTTCTCTTAAGTCATAGGATTCATATTGCAAGAGCTAAACTCTGGCTTTAGAACTACTTCTCACATGAGGGCTGGAGTCTGCTCCTCACTTTTTGCTTTCCCCAAGGAGAAGCAGACCCCACACCCAGTCACACACTCAAGTAAACATCTGAGAAGTAACTGGGCCCCAACCTATGTTTCAGTACCGCAGAGGTCCTGATACTATGTCAGTGGATATTTCTGGATGATTTACTATTTTCCAGGCACTTTACTAAGATAATTTGCCTCACCTTATCACATTTCCTCTCCAAACACCATGGTATCTTTAGACAACCTTTATGTACTTTAATGCTTCATCAGAAATCTCTTTATCAAAAAATAGAAGCCATGTTTTTAAATTTACATTTTTAGACCAGTCGTCAGAGTGGGTGCCTGGTAAGTGTGGATGGACTGAATGAAAAGGCATTGGAAGGAGACACACAAAGAAGCCTGACCTACAAGTCTTTGCTCTGATCTCACTCTGAAGGGCTTACAGTAATTTAGCTGAAATTCAACTTCCTCCTTTCAATTCAATTTCTTATCTTATTCCCACTCTACCTTCATTTTCCCTGAAATGATAAATTTTATCAAGGGTGACTTTTCATGATTTAAACCTTTCTCAATATCTCCTTTAATTGTATAATCATCATTAGGCCCCTATTGTCCCAGTCTGTTTGCAATTATTATCTTTACTGACATCACATTTCCTACATCCCCTAATTGAACAGAAGCTCCCCCTAAAATTGTTGTGATAGCATCACAATATTTTATAAACATGTTATACAATTGGAAAGCCTAGATAGACTCCTGACTTTTCTTTGACAACAAAATATCTATTTGCACTATCGACTTTTCCTTTACTTGCTTATACCTTGAGAAATAATATTCTGAAGCCTATGGCTGGAATGCACTTATTTTATCAACTAAAAAGCACAGTGAATGCCCTTTGATCTTAAAATAAAAAGTAATAATGGCAATGTGAAGAAAGCATATTGTCATTGTTAGTGGAAAAATTATATTGATGCAGATATTAAACGGGAATGTACATTCTTCTCTACAAGAGTTTCTTTAAACATCAACCCTTCTGAAAACAATCTTAAAAGCACCCTTTGGATTTTCTTTGTTATTTTCTTTGTTACCTTTGCAAGGTTCTTTCAGAAAACACCAATTTTATTTTAAAGTTTTAATCAATATTTCACACAGTAAAATCCTTTTCTTTGACACAACGAGTTATCAAAGCATTTTCTTCCCAAGGCAGCAGCTTTGAGCGGTGACTGACAATAGATCTTTTGGAGACTGTTCGTGTCAAGATTAGATCAGACACTATGGGGATTCCTTTTCATGTTTGTAAGTCTTAAATCAGCATTAGCAGTACACAAATTCTTCCATTCTAAAGGTGAGTTTTCCTCAGTGGGATGACTATTTCCAATGGTATTTGATCTTCATCACTTCATAAACAACATACAGCTATATCACTGGAAATTGTACCTGGATATATATTTATCTCTTTCTGGATTTTTTCTTTTTTTTTTTTTTTTTGGAAAGTAGTTGTCTTGAAAACCATAGTAAATATTTCTCCTTAATATACTGTCTACAGTTTAAGTGGCATATACAATTAAATTTCTCAGATAACAAAGAAAGCTAGTCTGTAATCAATACAAACCTCTCTCTTATAATAAAAATAAAGGTGATTACCAGCTGATTCTGCATTCTAATTCTGATTAGCAATTTGAGGTTGTGTTTATACCCCAAAATAATTAGCAGAGACAGAGAAACAGAGAAAATTGCTACTTTTTAGTTTGTTTTTCTCCAATAGAAGAGTTTTTTTTTTTTTTCAATTAAGACACTGAGAAGAGGTATGGTATAAGAGACTGGTTCAGTGCAATCTGACATCAGACTTTTGCGAGTTTGAATTCTGTCTCTGACACTTGCTAGCCATGTGACTTTGGATAAGTCACTGAAGTTCTCCAAGTCTAATTCTCCTTACATGTAACAATGCCTGACTTATTGGCTATGTAGAACAGTTTAATGGCATAATCCATATAAGCACTTAACCCTATTCTTGAAACATAATGGGTGTTTCATATATATTAGCATCATTATCATTCATGTAGTAAGTCTGATGTTTACAGAGACAGAACATTTGCCTAAAAATGACTCACATATTTGAGACGAAAAAAAATGTATTTTTCCCACTTCTCCCCCAATTTGAATCTGAGTCTTAATAAAATTATTAGCTTTTGCCCAAAACATGACATCCAAGAGGTAAAATGATGCCATTTTCTATGAATAAAAAGCAGTTGGGCTATTACTAATATGGCCTTCTGGGGTAACATTTTAAACATAGATTTTCTTAAGTAGTCAATATTCTTTTAATATTAGATAGCTTCGGATTTTTATTATTTCAATGTTCTGTGACCAGCCAACCAGAAAAACTCTTAAAGGAAAATGCCAAAATTGGTAGATTCCAAGAAAAATCTACAGTTGGACTGTGAGGGAAATTTGCTTCTGATTCATCTAATATACTTCTATTAAGGAGGTAGTGCTGTCGTTGTTATCAATGACCACCTGGATGCAGCTTTAGAAGAACTGGGTAAATAGAAAATGAAGTCATTTTCTAAAGCTTGGCCCACTACCCTGCATTCTCTTAACTCTCACCATTCAGACGGCGGGTGTATATGAGCAAGAAAGGAAGTGTAATGCTGACACATAAAATGGGGTTAATGAGCCAAGAAGATGCATAATACAAACAAAGCCATTTCGGCAAAGTAGAGTTTGCACCTTTTGTTCCATAAACAGTGAGCATGCACTCCAGAAATTAACAAGCTTTTAAAGTTTTAATTAATTTAAAACCTACTTCCTTGTTGAAGGCTAGAGGGAAATTAATCATCAATAGAACTTCTGAGAAAGGGAATTTTTCTGCATCCTGAAAATGGGAAACTTTAATGTATAATTTTTAGAACTTTTAACCAGGATCTAATACATTCTTTTATATAATTCTATAATTAAGCTGCACTATGCCGTCATTTTCTCCACAATGATTCTGAAAATATTCAGAGGAACTACTGATATCCTAACTACATGAACGACAGAAATATATTTTTAAAGAGAAAAGCATATAAAATAATTATTTTGAGAATTAAATGCTCTTGGAGAAGCACCAAAAGGGAAGATCCCTATCTTCCTCTTGGCTAGAATTAGTCCTAGAATTTCTGGGAATTATTATATCAAAATCACATTTTCATTTTCTAAAGGAAGATATTTCTTAAAGGATGTACAAGTAGATCAGAGAATGACCATATTTCCCCAGCAAAGGACCCCCAAATTATGGCTCCCTCCTGGCATGCATAGCCACCCCAAGGTGAAAAACAGGTAGATTAATCCAGATTAATTCCACCCAAATAAAATGTTTCTGTTCAACTCTAAATATATTATCTAAAGGCATGCTTATAAGCCAGTGGTAATCAGAAATTTGATGAAAGGAAACAACAATTTTGCCCTCATCCTCATCTGTCTGGTCAGTGTGCTTCTGATTTACACAGCTTAAGGTGAGTGAGGGGATATCCTTTCATGGGGATCACATGCAAAAGTTTCTGCCACAGGGGCAGGTACCCACAAAGGTGAACAATTGTCCTCACTCTGGGATGCTAAAATGTAACTGCCATTCTCCATCTGCAAATCCTTTGTCTTCCTATGGTGCCTGTTTTCAGCAAAATGTTACTAAAGCTTGGAGCATAACTGCTTGTAATAGAGCTGTCCTGGAATAAACTGCACAGCTTTTTACACTCCTCACTCACAAACATATTGCATTTTCTTACTCTAGGAATAACTATCCTTCAACCACAGTCCATGAACTCCAAAAAGTGAAAAAAAAAATATATATATATATATATACTACCTATGGATTTAGCTTATGCTGTGAATCATATGGGTAAAAGGTTAGGAATTTCTGTCTTCAATTCAAAGGCTATTTTTAAAATATTTAGAATAAATTACTGAGAGAAAACTATACATGTTTAAATTGTTGAACATTCTTTTTGAAAGAGTATTATAATTTTATTTTTGAAAGAAAGAAAACCTTCAAAAATAATATGGTAACTGATAAAGAGAAATTTTCTGGGGAGAGTTTTTAGGGGTGTTTAGTGTGGGAATCATATAGAGAAGCAGATAAGCAAGAGGAAGGAGACTGGCCAAGATGATGGAGTAGAAGGTCCCTAGACTCAGCTCCCCTCACACAAGTGACCAAAATCCCAGCTAACTGCAGAAAGCCATGGAGGAAATAGACTGGGATCTACCAGAAAAGACCTTCTACAACCAGGGACATAAAGAGCCACAGCGAGATACATAGGAGGGGTGAACTCATGATATACTCAAACCGCATACCCTCTCAGTGGATGACCCATAACCTGGAGAAAGATTATATTACAGACATTCTCCTTCAGGAGTGAAAGTACTTAGCCCCATGTCAGGCCAACCTGACTGGGTGTCAGGCACAGGAAGAGAAACCCCCTAGAGCTTTTGGCTTGATTGAAGGGGAAAACACCGGGGGAAATAGAGACTTGACTTTTGGAGAACATCCACAGAATCTCATGTGCGTTGGGACCAAGGGCACAAGCAGTAATTTGATAGGAGCCTGAGACAGACCTGCCTGCTGGTCGAAGAGGGTCTCCTGGCTAGGTAGGGGTATATGGTTGTGGCTCACCCTGGAGACATAGACATTGGTGTCCAATAGATCAAAAGCATTCATCTGCATCAACTCTCCTGGGAACTGACATCTTGGCATCAACACTTGACCCTACCCAACATGCTTTAAACCTCAGAGCTGGGAGGCCTCCATCAAAACAACAAACTGGTCAGGGACAAGCGCCAAACATCAACAGACAGTCTGCCTAAAGACTTCCTGGGAGAAGGAAGTCTGCATCTGGACATGTCCATAGTAACAGCTCTGCCTACAAGAAAGCCAAGATGCAGCTCCACCCATCAGTGGCCAGGCCCCACCTCCCCACCCACCCCCAACCTTGAAGACTGCGCAAGACTCCAGACTAGTCTCACTACCAGGGGGCAAACACCAGAGAAAGAAAACTAGAGTCTCAGAGCCCGGAGACCAAGTCTGCAACACTGGCCAGGCCCAACCTCAACCACCTAGACCCCGGTCCTTGCGTGATGAGAGGGGAAAGTACTGCTGAGACATGTAGGGTGTCTCCTATAGAAGGCTATTGCTTCAAAGTTGAGAACCATAACTAACCTGTCATGTACATAAAAATATAAATATCAATTTAAGTTAAAGGAAGTGACAGAGAAATAAGAAGCACTAAGTGACAAGGAGGTGGAGAATCTACAAGAAAGTGTTCAGAGTAACGACTGTAAAGATGATCAAAGGACTCAGGAGGAGAATGGATGCACAGAAAAATAAAGTCATGTTGATGTATGGCAAAACCAATACAATATTGTAAAGTAATTAACCTCCAATTAAAATCAATAAATTTATATTAAAATAATTTTAAAAAAGAAGTTTTCAATGACAAGTTAGAAAATATAACAAACAACTAAACAGAATTGAAGAACATAGTAGCTGAAATGAGAAATACACAGAAGTAGTCAACAGTGGACTAAATGAGGCAGGAAAACAGATAAGTGAGCTGGAAGACCAAGAAGTGGAAATCACTGCCACCAAACAAAAGAAAACAAGAATACAAAGAAGTGAGGACAATTTAAGAGATATCTGGGACAACATCAAAGGCAACAATGTTGACATTATAGGGGTCCCAAAAGAAGAAGAGAGAGAGACATGAGCTTAGAATATTTTTTTCTTTTTCTTTTTAATTTTTATTTTTACTTTATTTTACTTTACAATACTGTATTGGTTTTGCCATACATTGACATGAATCCACCATGGGTATACATGCATTCCCAAACATGAACCCCCCTCCCATCACCCTCCCCATAACATCTCTCTGGGTCATCCCCGTGCACCAGCCCCAAGCATCCTGTATCCTGCATCAAACATAGACTGGTGATTCGTTTCTTACATGATAGTGTACATGTTTCAATGCCATTATCCCAAATCATCCCACCCTCTCCCTCTCCCTCTGAGTCCAAAAGTCCACTCTACACATCTGTGTCTCTTTTGCTGTCTCGTATACAGGGTCATCATTGCCATCTTTCTAAATTCCATATATATGTGTTAGTATACTGTATTGGTATTTTTCTTTCTGGCTTACTTCACTCTGTATAATAGGCTCCAGTTTCATCCATCTCATTAGAACTGATTCAAATGTATTCTTTTTAATGGCTGAGTAATACTCCATTGTGTATATGTACCACAGCTTTCTTATCCATTCACCTGCTGATGGACATCTAGGTTGTTTCCATGTCCTGGCTATTATAAACAGTGCTGCGATGAACATTGGGGTACATGTGTCTCTTTCAATTCTGGTTTCCTCGGTGTGTATGCCCAGCAGTGGGATTGCTGGGTCATAAGGTAGTTCTATTTGCAATTTTTTAAGGAATCTCCACACTGTTCTCCATAGTGGCTGTACTAGTTTGCATTCCCACCAACAGTGTAGGAGGGTTCCCTTTTGTCCACACCCTCTCCAGCATTTATTGCTTGCAGACTTTTGGATCACAGACATTTTGACTGGTGTGAAGTGGTACCTCATTGTGGTTTTGATTTGCATTTCTCTAATAACGAGTGATGTTGAGCATCTTTTCATGTGTTTGTTAGCCATCCGTATGTCTTCTTTGGAGAAATGTCTACTTAGTTCTTTGGCCCATTTTTGGATTGGGTGGTTTATTTTTCTGGAATTGAGCTGCATAAGTTGCTTGTATATTTTTGAGATTAGTTGTTTGTCAGTTGCTTCATTTGCTATCCCGAAAAGAGAAGAGAGAGAGACATGAGTTTAGAATATTTTTGAAGTGATAATAGCTGAAAATGTCCTTAACTTGGGAAAGGAAGCAATCACCCAAGTCCAGGAGGCAGAGAGAGTTCCATACAGGATGAACTCAAAGAGGAATGCACCAAGACACATTATAATTGAAATGACCAAGTTTAAAGATAAAGAGAGAATATTGAAAGCAACAAGGGAAAAGCAATAAATGACATACACATGAACTCTCATAAGGTCAACAGTTGATTTTTCAGCAGAAACTGCAGGCCAGAAGGGAGTGGCATAATATACTTCAAGTGATACAAGAGAAAAAACTACAACAAGAATATTCTACCCAATAAGGCTCTTGTTCAGATTTGCAGAAATCAAAACCTTCACAGACAAGTGAAAGCTAAAAGAACCCACGACCACAAAACCAACTTTACAACAAATGCTGAAAGAACTTCTCTAGACAGAAAAGCCCACAACTAGAAACAAGAAAATTATGAAATGGAAAACTCACTGGTAAAGGCAAATGTACAATAAAGGTAGTAAGTCATCCACACTGAAAGCTAGCAGGAAAGGTAAAAGACAAAAGCAGCAAAATCATCTGTATCCACAATAAGGGATAACACTTCAGTAAAGCTGCTGGATACAAAATTAATATTCAGAAACCTGTGAAAATTCTGTACACTAACAAGAGAATGTAAAAAAGAGTAATTAATTAAACATTCCCATTTACTACTGCATGAAAAAGAATAAAATACTTAGGAATAAGCCTAACAAAGCAAAAGTCTGTACTATGAAAACTTTAAGACTCTGACAAAAGAAATTGAAGACCCCACAAATAGATGGAAACATACACTGTTTTCTTGGGTTAGGAGAATCAATATTGTTGAAATGATCATACTGCCCAAGTCAATACACAGATTCAATACAATCCCCATCAATTTGCCAATGGCATTTTTCACAGAGCTAGAATAGAGCTGGAAGAAATACACTCCCTGAATTTTGATTATACTACAGACTTAGAGCAACCAAAACAGGATAGTACTAGCACAAACACATATACACGGGTCACTGAAACAGGAAAGAAAGCCCAGAAATAAACTCACACACTTACAGTCAGTTAATCTATGAAAAAAAGGGCAAGAATAAACAATGGGTGAAAAGACAGTCTCTTCAATAGTGATGCTGGGAAAAACTGGACTGCTACATATAAAAAAATGAAATTAAAACATTATCTAACACCATATGTAAATAATCTCAAAATTAATTAAAGATATAAATGTATGACTGGATACTTTAAAACTCCTAGAAGAAAACATAGGCAGAACACTCTTTCACATAAATCACAGCAACTTTTTTTTGTTTTTGGATCTGTCTCCTAGAGTAGTGGAAACAAAAGCAAAAATAAACTAATGGTACCTAATTAAATTTAAAAGCTTTTCTCAGAGCAAAGGAAACCAATTTAAAAAAAGACCATCTACAAAATGGGAGAAATATTTGTTAATAATGCAACCTGTAAGAGATTATTTTCCCAAAAGACTCATACACCTTAATGGCATACAAATGAACAATCCAATCAGAAAATGGACTGAAGACATAAACAGACATTTATCCAAAGAAAACATACAGACAGCCAAGAGGCACATGAAAAAAAAAGCTCCGTATCATTAACTATTAGAGAAATGCAAATCAAAACTATAATGAGGTATCACTTTACATCAATGTAGAATGGCCATCATTAAAAAGTCTGCAGATAATAAAAGCTGGAGAGGGCATGGAGAAAAAGGAACCCTCCTACACTGTTAACAGGAACATAAACTGACATAAAACTATGGAAAGCAGTATGCAGGGTTCCTGAGAAACTAAAAATAGAGTTTTCATGTGACCCAACAACCCCACTCATGGGTGTACAACCAGGGAAAACTCTAATTTGAAATGATACATGAATCCCAATGTTAGTAGCAACATTATTTACAAAAACAAATTCATGGAAGCAACCTAAGTGCCCACTGGCAGATGAATGGATGAGGAAGATGAGGTATACACACACACACGGACACACATAATGGAATAGCACTCAATGATAAAAGAGAATGAAATAATATTATTTGTAGCAACATGCATGGATCTTGAGATTTTCATATTAGGTGAAGCATGTCAGAGAAAGAAAGACAAATATCATATGATATTGCTTTTATGTGGAATCTAAAAATGTGATACAAATGAGCTTATTTACAAAAACAGAAATAGACTTACAGACACAGATAACAAAAAACATCAAAGAGGAAAACAGGGGTGAGGTGGGGGAAAGATAAATCTAGAGTCAGGTATTAGCAGATGTCCACTACCATATATAAAATAAACAACAAAGACCCACTGCATAGCACAGGAAACTTATTCACTATCTTGAAACAACCTACAATGGGAAAGAATCTGAAAAGATTCTGAAAAGAATCTGAACCTATATATATATAGGTTCCCTAGTAGCTCAGCTGGTAAAGAATCCACCTGCAATGCAGGAGACCCCAGTTCCATTCCTGGGTAGGGAAGATCCGCTGGAGAAGGGATAGGCTACCCAATCCAGTATTCATGGGCTTCCCTGGAGGCTCAGCTGGTAAAGAATCTGCCTACAAGTCAGGAGACCTGGGTTCAATCACTGGGTTGTAAAGATCCCCTCCAGTATTCTGGCCTATACATATATAATATTTTGCTTTATACCTGAAAATAACACAACATTGCAAATTAAGTATATTTTAATAAATAAAATAAAAACTAAACAAAAAAAGCATATAGACAACTGTGTGTATAGACACAATGATATTGCTGGTAGTATCATATATGATGCCTTCCCTGGCAGCTCAGCAGTAAAGAATTCACCTGTCAATGCAGAAGACTTAAGTTTGATCCCTGGGTTGGGAAGATTCCATGGAGAAGGAAAGGACAATCCAGTATCCTTGCCTGGGAAATCCCAGGAACAGAGGAGTCTGGTGGGCTATAGTCTATAGGGTCCCAAAGAGTCAGACGTGGCTTAGTGACTAAACACTACCAGCACCACCTGGGAAAACTTAATCTTGGAACAATCCCAATTATGCATTCTCTTTCTCTACAGAGAGGCTGGGTATTTTTTTTGTTGTTGTTTCTTTTGCCTTTTTTTTTTTTTTTTGGCTGTACTGGGTCTCAGTTTTGGCACACAGGATCTTTAGTTGCGGCGTGTGGGATCTAGTTCCTTGACCAAGGATCAAACCCCTGGCCACTGCATTGAGAGTGTGGAGTTGTAGACACTGGACCACTGGGGAAGTCTCAAAAGAGACTGTTTAAAGCTGTTGGAGGAATTACAGTATAAGTAAATGAGTGTCAATATAAAGGATTATTTCTTCTTTACCTGGACCCCAGTGACACTGAGAAAGTCTACTCAGCTTTCTCTGACACTGGTTTCAGCAACTGTTTCTTTCAGTTCAGTTCAGTTCAGTTCCTCAGTCATGTCCAACTCATTGTGATCCCATGTATAGCAGCACACCAGGCCTGGCTGTCCATCACCAACTCCTCGAGTTTACTCAACTCATGTCCATTGAGTCAGTGATGCCATCCAACCATCTCATCTTCTGTCGTCCCCTTCTCCTCCTGCCTTCAATCTTTTTCACATCAGGATCTTTTCAAATAAGTCCACTGGTTGCATCAGGTGGGCAAAGTATTGGAGTTTCAGCTTCAATGTCAGTCCTTCCAGTGATTACCGAGGACTGATCTCCTTTAGGATGGACTGGTTGGATCTCCTTGCTGTCCAAGGGACTCTCAGGAGTCTTCTCCAACAGCACAGTTCAAAAGCATCAGTTCTTCAGCACTCAGCTTTCTTTGCAGTCCAACTCTCACATCCATAAATGACTACTGAAAAAACCATTGCCTTGACTAGATGGAACTTTGTTGACTAGACGGAACTTTGTTGGCAATAAACAAATAAATAAAGTCAGCCACTGTTTCCATTTTTTACCCATCTATTTGCCATGAAGTGATGGGACCAGATGCCATGATCTTAATTTTATGAATGCTGAGCTTTAAGCCAACTTTTTCACTCTCCTCTTTCACTTTCATCAAGAGGCTCTTTAGTTCTTCACTTTCTGTCTTAAGGGTGGTGTCATCTGTGTATCTGAGGTTATTGATATTTCTCCTGGTAATCTTGATTCCAGTTTGTGCTTCCTCTAGCCCAGCATTTCTCATGATGTACTCTGCATATAAGTTAAATAAGCAGGGTGACAATATACTGCCTTGACGCACTCCTTTTCCTACTTGGAACCAGTCTGTTGTTCCAAGTCCAGTTCTAACTGTTACTTCCTGACCTGCATATAGGTTTCTCAAGAGGCCGGTCAGGTGCTCTGGTATTCCCATCTCTTTCAGAATTTTCCACAGTTTATTGTGATCCACACAGTCAAAGGCTTTGGCATAGTCAATAAAGCAGAAATAGATGTTTTTCTGGAACTCTCTTGCTTTTTCCTTTATCCAGCAGATGTTGGCAGTTTGATCTCTGGTTCCTGTGCCTTGTCTAAAATCAGCTTGAACATCTGTAAGTTCACAGTTCATGTATTGCTGAAGGCTGGCTTGGAGAATTTTGAGCATTACATTGCCAGTGTGTTAGATGTGTGCAATTGTGCGGTAGCTTGAGCATTCTTTGGCATTGCCTTTCTTTGGAATTGGAATGAAAGTTGATATTTTCCAGTCCCGTGGCCACAGCTGAGTTTTCCAAATGTGCTGGGATATCGAGTGCAGCACTTTCACAGCATCATCTTTCAGGATTTAAATAGCTCAACTGGAATTCCATCACCTCCACTAGCTTTGTTCGTAGTGATGCTTTCTAAGGCCCACTTGACTTCACATTCCAGGATGTCTGGCTCTAGGTGAGTGATCACACCATTGTGATTATCTGGGTCATGAAGATCTTTTTTGTACAGTTCTTCTGTGCATTCTTGTCACCTCTTCTTAATATCTTCTGCTTTTGTTAGGTTCCTACCATTTCTGTCCTTTACTGAGCCCATCTTTGCGTGAAATGTTCCCTTGGTATCTCTAATTTTCTTGAAAAGATCTCTAGTCTTTCTCATTCTATTATTTTTCTATATTTCTTTGCACTGATAATTGAAGAAGGCTTTCTTACCTCTCCTTGCTCTTCTTTGGAACTCTGCATTCAAATGGGTATATCTTTCCTTTTCTCCATTTCTTTTTGCTTCTCTTCTTTTCACAGCTATTTGTAAGGCCTCCTCAGACAGCCATTTTGCCTTTTTGCATTTCTTTTTCTTGGGGATGATCTTGCTCCCTGCTTCCTGTACAATGTCATGAACCTCTGTCCATAGTTCATCAGGTACTCTGTCTATCAGATCTAGCCCCTTAAATCTGTTTCTCACTTCCACTGTATAATCATAATGGATTTGGTTTAGTTCATACCTGAATGGTCTAGTGGTTTTCTCCACTTTCTTCAATTTAATCTGAATTTGGTAAGAAGGAGTTCATGATCTGAGCCACAGTCAGCTACTGGTCTTGTTTTTTACTGACTGTATAGAGCTTCTCCATCTTTGGCTGCAAGGAATATAATCAATCTGATTTTGGTGTTGGCCATCTGGTGATGTCCATGTGTAGAGTCTTCTTTTGTGTTGTATGAAGAGGGTGTTTGCTATGACCAGTGTGTTCACTTGGCTAAACTCTATTAACCTTTGCCCTGCTTCATTTTATACTGCAAGGCTAAATTTGCCTGTTACTCCAGGTGTTTCTTGACTTCCTAATTTTGCATTCCAGTCCACTATAATGAAAAGGACATCTTTCTGTGGGTGCTGTTAGCAGATGGTGATTGTAGCCATTTAATTAAAAGACACTTACTCCTTGGAAGTAAAGTTATGATCAACCTAGATAGCATATTCAAAAGCAGAGACATTACTTTGCCAACAAAGGTCCCTCTAGTCAAGGCTATGGTTTTTCCAGTAGTCGTGTATGCATGTGAGAGTTGGACTGTGAAGAAAGCTGAGCGCCAAAGAATGGATGCTTTTGAACTGTGGTGTTGGAGAAGACTCTTGAGAGTCCCTTGCACTGCAAGGAGATCCAACCAGTCCATTCTGAAGGAGATCAACCCTGGGATTTCTTTGGAAGGAATGATGCTAAAGCTGAAACTCCAGTACTTTGGCCACCTCATGCAAAGAGTTGACTCATTGGAAAAGACTCTGATGCTGGGAGGGATTGGGGGCAGGAGGAGAAGGGGACAACAGAGGATGAGATGTCTGGATGGCATCACCAACTCCATGTACATGTGTTTGAGTGAACTTCGGGAGTTGATGATGGACAGGGAGGCCTGGCGTGCTGCGATTCATGGGGTTGCAAAGAGCCGGACATGACTGTGCGACTGAATTGAACTGAACTAGTTCTAAAAGGTTTAGTAGATCCTCATAGAACCGTTCAGCATTACTGGTCGGGGCATAGATTTGGATTACTGTGATATTGAATGGTTTGCCTTGGAAATGAACAGAGATCATTCTACCGTTTTTGAGATTGCATGCAAGTACTACATTTCAGACTCTTTTGTTGACCATGATGGCTACTCCATTTCTTCTAAGGGATTCCTGCCCGCAGTAGTAGATATAATGGTCATCTGAGTTAAATTCACCCATTCCAGTCCATTTCAGTTTGCTGATTTCTAGAATGTCGACGTTCACTCTTGCCATTTCCTGTTTGACCACTTCCAATTTGCCTTGATTCATGGATCTAACTTTCCAGGTTCTTATGCAATATTTGCTCTTTACAGCATCAGACCTTGCTTCTATCACGTCACATCCACAGCTGGGTATTGTTTTTGCTTTGGCTCCATCCCTTCATTCTTTCTGGAGTTATTTCTCCACTGATCTCCAGTAGCATATTGGGCACTTACCGACTTGGGGAGTTCCCCTTTCAGTATCCTATCATTTTGCCTTTTCATACTGTTCATGGGGTTCTCAAGGCAAGAATACTGAAGTGGTTTGCCTCTCCCTTCTCCAGTGGACCATATTCTGTCAGATCTCTCCACCATAACTCGTCCATCTTGGGTGGCCCCACTTGGCATGGCTTAGTTTCATTGAGTTAGACAAGGTTGTGGTCCATGTGATCAGATTGGCTAGTTTTCTGTGATTGTGGTTTCAGCCTGTCTGCCCTCTGATGCCCTCTTCTCAGCCTAGTGTCTTACTGATGTTTTTCTTACCTTGGATGTGGATTATCTCTTCACAGCTGTTCCAGCAAAACCTAGGTGCAGTTCCTTACCGTGGACATGGGGTATCTCCTCTCAGCCACCGCCGCTGACCTTGAATGTGGGGTAGCTCCTCTCAGCCTTTGCTCCTGATCTTGGACGTGGGGTAGCTCCAGCGTCCTCGCAGCCACCCCTCCCCGCTCGAGCATCTGTGCTGTTTCACTTCTCTTCTCCTTTTCATAAAATACAATTCTACTATATCCAAGCTCTATGTTACCTCCACTTTTTGATTCATATATATTTAAGGGCTAGTGTGTTTATATACATGTTGCTTATGTTTTTGTACATCTTTGTGGGTTGCCATGTGCTTAGTTCAGTTTGTACATTTCTGAGTTTATATCTCTGTGTTGCTATATTATCTTAAACTTTTGAGAGAAATAGTAGCTATCAACGTATCACCATCAAGCTTATAATCCTAGCATATCATACTCTTTTTTTTTGACATCTTGTCACACTAGGAGGGTTCATCCTACTGTTAAGATGAATCCCTCCACTTGAGCACAGAATCTCATTACTTTCTTTCCCCTCAGGAACTCTGTCTTACCACAAAGCTCTTAAGGAATTCTGTTTCTTTAGATGATTAACAGGCACTGTGCAAGGGGAAAAAAAAAAAAGCTCTTTGATCAAATTCGTTTGGGGAAATTCTGGGATACATAAAATCCAATAGGTTTACCACAAAATTCATAACGGCTTTATTAAAATACCATTATATACAATGAATGTTTCAAAGGGGAGCATATTATGCAGCATTATCCAGACTTAGAATGTGAATCCAGGAATATTATCACAAGACTATTACCACCTACCTCTTCTCTTTAGTGTCTCATTTCTACTGACACGGGGACATGCCCTAGTCTTTTTAATCCAAAATAACACATGACGTGCCAACATTTCCTCTCGGCAACCTCTTTTTTCACTTACAAATTTTACAAAGGGGCCGGGACTCTATTACATGAACCTTCCTCAGTCTGTCTTTATCTCCACTATTTAGGTTCCCATGGACACTGAAACTCCATGCTTACTGTTTTCTTGTTGATGAATATAATGCACATTTTCAAAACCATATTTACTTGACCTCCCAGTAGCTTATGATGCTGTTAAACATGCCCAATTAAAAAAACAAAATTCCTTTCTCTTGAATTTCTTTTACACTCCACTCCAAAATAATCTAAAGCAATACTTCTTTCTGTTTTTATACTTGTGTGAGGGTGTTCTTTGGGGTTATGCTGCAGGTAAGTTCTCATCCGGTTAGATGCTTTCTAATCAGATCACTTAGTATTTCCAAAGGTTTCACATAATGTTATATTTATTTTCTAACTTGTATATTTATCACAGCTGAGTTCTAGAGCCATTTATTAGTTATTTATTAATTACTCCCATTTGAATGACTCTAAGACAACTAAATTCTAAAAGAGATGGGAATACCAGACCACCTGACCTGCCTCTTGAGAAACATATATGCAGGTCAGGAAGCAACAGTTAGAACTGGACATGGAACAACAGACTGGTTCCAAATAGGAAAAGGAGTACATCAAGGCTGTATATTACACCCTGCTTATTTAACTTATATGCAGAGTACATCATGAGAAATGCTGGGCTGGAAGAAGCACAAGATGGAATCAAGACTGCTGGGTGAAAGATCAATAACCTCAGATATGCAGATGACACCACCCTTATGGCAGAAAGTGAAGAACTAAAAAGCCTCTTCATTAAAGTGAAAGAAGAGAGGGAAAAAGTTGGCTTAAAGCTCAACATTCAGAAAACGAAGATCATGGCATCTGGTCCCATCACTTCATGGCAAATAGATGGGGAAACAGTGGAAACAGTGTCAGACTTTGTTTTTAGGGGCTTCAAAATCACTGCAGATGGTGATTGCAGCCATGAAATTAAAAGATGCATGCTCTTCGGAAGGAAAGTTATGACCAACCTAGATAGCATATTCAAAAGCAGAGATATTACTTTGGCAACAAAGGTTCATCTAATCAAGGCTATGGTTTTTCCAGTGGTCATGTATGCATGTGAGAGTTGGACTGTGAAGAAAGCTGAGTGACAAAGAATTGCTGCTTTTGAACTGTGGTGTTGGAGAAGACTCCTGAGAGTCCCTCGGACAGCAAGGAGATCCAACCAGTCCATCCAGTATTGATCAATCCTGGGTGTTCATTGGAAGGAGTGATGCTGAGGCTGAAACTCCAATACTTTGGCCACCTCATGCGAAGGGACAGGGTGGCCTGGTGTGCTGTGATTCATGGGGCCGCAAAAAGTTGGACACAGCTGAGCAACTGAACTGAAGACAACTAATGTTTTGCAACTTCAAAATTTAAAATACTGTTTCTTGCTTCAAACCAGTTTTCTCTCGGTTTTCCTCAAGTCAGCCACGCGGGTATTCTTGATTTCTCTCTTTTCTGCCTCTCTTTATCCTGCTCAATTTCAAATTCCTATTGAATCCACCTCAAATCCATTATGCTTCTCAAGTTTTTTCTACCAATCTAAACTAATCCAAACTTTTGCTCTTATCAGCTGGATTTCTGTACTCTAAACTTGGCTCCTCCTCCCTTTATTTGGCCATGTCTGATTTAGTCTTAACCTTATTATTGTGACTAGACTTCCCTGGTGGCTCAAAGGATAAAGAGTTTTCCTGCAATGCGGGAGACCCTGGTTCAATCCCTGCATCAGGAAGATCCCCTGGAGGAAATGGCAACCCACTCCAGTATTCTTGCCTGGAGAACCCCATGGACAGAGGAGCCTGATAGGTTACAGTTCATGGGGTCACAAAGAGTTGGACACGGCTGAATGCCTTCACTTTCACTTCACTTATTATCCTGATTAAAACCCTTAATGACTTCCCATTGTCAATACAAAATAGTGGCCATAAGATTCTGGAAATCAATCATCTATCCTCATTATTAAAACATATACTGTCTATTGGATACACAAAATTGCCTGAATACAGAAAATTTCAGAGACTAGTTATTTTCATCATAAAGAACAACAACAAAATTCTAATACATGCTTTCATTAGGTGTTTTAAAATTAAATAGGCATGGTTTAGCCAAGATGCAGTACTAAGGCAAAGATGGGGCCATAGTAATACACTTCTCTCATGTGAATGGGAAGAATTTGAGTCCTGATTGTCATGCAGAATCATCTTATAGGGGAGAAGGCTGTCTCCTCTTTCCCTTGCACAATAGATAGAATACATGGGTATTACTATTTTTTCCTATCGATTCACAGTAGATTAATGAAAAAAAAAGAGTCTCTGAAGTGTCTGGCCACCTATTTGCTTGCAGTGGCAGTCGTGGCCACAGTCTGGATCAAATAGGAAAAGATAAATTGAACTTAATTAGTTGAAAGCATAGCCAGTTATTTATTGGGCAGATGGCAACTCAAACCCTTCCTCATTCACTTCAGGTCAGTGCCTCAGTTGTATTCCACTCTTTGTGACTCCATGGACTGCAGCACATGAGGCCTCCCTGTCCATCACCAACTTCCAGAGCTTGCTCAAATTCATGTCCATGGAGTCGGTCATGCCATCCAGCCATCTCATCCTCTGTCATCCCCTTCTCCTCCTGCCTTCAATCTTTCCCAGCGTTAGGGTCTTTTCAAATTAGTCAGTTCTTCCCATCAGGTGACCAAAGTATTGGAGTTTCAGCTTCACCATCAGTCCTTCCAATGAATGTTCAGGACTTATTTCCTGAAGGAGGTTGGATCTCCTTGCAGTCCAAGGGACTCTCAAGAGTCTTCTCCAATACCACAGTTCAAAAGCATCAATTCTCTGGTGTTCAGCTTTCCTTATAGTCCAACTCACACATCCATACATGACTACTGGAAAAACCATAACCTGGACTCTACAGACGGACCTTTGTTGGCAAAGTAATGTCTCTGCTTTTTAATATGCTGTCTAGGTTGCTCATTATATATTAGCAATAACTTTATTGACTAACATACTCAGTTTCAGCTGAGAAATTTTTTAAAACTGTGAATGGTTAAGTGGTGGTCATATAGAAATCTACTCTATATTATGATATTGATCAGAATTACAATCGTTTCTCTGTGGATGGATTCATTAATTTTAAGTGAAGGTTTTAAATACCTGGATGAACTCTCAGTGAGGATAGGCAAGATTTGTTTTCAACATCATTGGTCTCCTTCACAGTAACTTGAAAACTATCCTTTTTTCAATTCTCTCAGAAAGAGTTTCAGAAGTGGAAGAGGAAACTATATGTTAAGCTCCAGCTTAGCCTTGCCTACTCTTAAGTTTCTCTGATAAATCTCCCCAAACAGGCATTCATACCTCTGACTGTACCATCACCCTACCTTATAGTTCTCTTACTTTTCTTTAATCAGAGGACTGAGTTTTTTACCTATCTTACTTCTTTATTTGATTATGATTTTCTTGAGGAGTTATATTCTTCACAAGAAGAAACAATATATTTTAAACATTTTATATCTCCAGAATCTAGTGCAAAAAATGGCCATAATAGGCACCCATATGTTTTTGAATTTAACAATCATGCAGAGGTGTTGCGTAACCCTTACTTTCATCTCTAATATTAATGTTCCTTATATGTTAATAACATTTTCTTTGACTATTAGCCATCTTCCTTTTGAGCATTGAAATCTTTTAGAGTTTATTAAATTAGCTGAATGTGTGACTATTTTTTTTCAGAGTTGAAAGTAATAACTAGTGTTCATTCAATCAAAATCTCAAATATATTTTCTTTATTTAAAAAAGTTTTTTATTTTATATTGGAGTATAGACAATTAACAACATTGTGACAGTTTCAAGCGGACAACAAAAGGACTCAGTCATATATACAAATGCATCCACATCCCCCAAATTCCCCTCCCATCCAGGCTACCACATAACATTGAGCGGAGTTCCCTGTGCAATACAATAGGTCTTTGCAAAACTCCATATAAATTTAAATAGCACCTGCAGTGTGTCAGATACTGTTCCAGACACAAGGGATTCAGTAGTGAACCTGACTGAAAAAAAAAAGCCTTACTCTTATGTAACGGGTGGGTGAATAACATATGTAAAATTTAAAATATATAATGTAATAAATAATGATAAATGGTAGGAAGAGAAATAAAAGAAGGTGATATGGTAGAGAAAAGGCCTGTTTAACATTGTGAAAATGGTTCCTTGATAAGGTAGAAAGGCTATTAGTGAAGAAATAGGTGAATATATAGGAAAGAAAGATGTGTGAGCAGATTTCAAACAGACTAAGAGAAGTGTCCTTGATACAACTTTCACTTTTGTAGCTACTTGGGACAGTAATGGACAAGCAAGCTACAAATAAAGAACCTCCTTCCCTCCCCTCTACGTTGGCTCAGGCGGTAAAGAATCCGCCTGCAATGTAGGAGACCTGGGTTCGATCCCTGGGTTGGGAAGTTCCCTGGGAGAAGGGAACAGCTACCACTCCAGTATTCTGGCCTGGAGAATCTCATGGACTATGGGGTCTCAAAGAGTCAGACACGATTGAGCGACTTTCACTTCTCTTCACTCCCCACCCAAACACAGACAAATATTACCAATGTTACATTATTTTGTTTAATATAAAACTTAAGACTTTTTATAGGAATAGATCTATGAATAAGTGTGACTATTCATACAGTGTTTCAACTGTCTCTAGTTTGCAGCATTTAGCTACAGAAAAATAATGCTCTTTCTGCAGACATTATTACATTTCAAGATTGCTTTCTCCTACCAACAGAAACCGTGTATGATTTGTTATGATCAGATGTAATTCATATTAAAAAATAGATTTCTATCTTCTAAAATGGCAGCATATGTTTGAATATTTGATTCACCAAATGAAGTACGTATTCATTCACAAGCAGTAACGCTGTTACTTTTTAGTTATTGTATTCAAACAGCATGAGTGTCCTTGGACAAAACAACAGAGAAACTAGCAAACTGATACAGAAACTCTAATATGGAGGGAAAAATAATAGACACTGTTTGACATTTTTCTTTAACACAGATTTTAATATGGCTTTAGAGAGCCTCATTAAAAGTATTTTTACAGGCAAGTTAGGAAGGTGATTTTCTGTAAATCATTGGAAAAATAAAAAAGGAAGGCTATAACTACAGCTTCCATCCATGCATTGTATCACCTATGTGCCTAGGGAAGGAAGAATTGATTAGGGCTCCTCTAAATGGGTCATTAGTTAAGCAGAAAGCATGTGACTAGGAAAGTCATTTAGTATTTTTTCTAGTAGAACATTTCCTTAATGCATGGTACAACCTAGGCAATACAATGGGAGCAATTTTGACTTTCATTTTACAAACAAAAGGGGGGAAAAGCAAGGCTTCAACAGCTGTCATTTTTCAAAAACTTTAATCGCATAGTTATTCAGAAATAACAGAATTACCATAACTATTAAATAGAAAAAGGAATCCATTAGCTAACAAAGAGATGGGCTAAATCCAAATTGATTACTTCACAAACACAGTTTACCTTAAGTCCCAAAAGAACAAAGACAATGTCGCTAGATGAACTGTACTTTCTCTCAGATCTGTTTTGTTAATTGCTTCTGTTTTAACAGATAAACAGGGTCAAATTAAAAAAAAAACAACAACAAACAAACAAAAAAAACTTGATGGATTTGTTTATTCTTCTCATAACTGTAAATTAATAACAAATGTTTAAAATGGAATTGTATCAGCTGTATTACAGTTCAGTGCATGCCTCTTATGGAAAAGTGTTTAGTAGGTTACTAGGACATTTTTTTTTTAACTTTTAGATAAAATTACTTTTGCCATAGTTCTAGTCAATTCAGTTCAAGCCAGAGAAGTAAGCCATATTAAGAACTCTAACACACAGCACTAGAGGAAATGAAGAAGACACTGAGACTTGGCAGCTGGCCTCTGAGGGATCACAAGCTAGTGTGGGAGAAGGAAGTTTAAAGCAATTAACCATAAAGTAAGACATAATGTGTTAAGTGCTGTCATACAGATGCTACGTGACAGGTGAGCAGAGCAAAGGACGAATTAGTTCTGACTAGGCAAGGAAAAAGACTACTGAGAGTGGTTTGGGGCCTAATTCTTTTTTAGAAATTCAGATTTTGATAAAGGAAAGAAGAAACCTTGATGACATAAAGGAGGTAATGTGTATGGAGAGACTTGAGCACAGAGCTTTCTGGAGTTTAAAACCCTGGGAGGGACGGAGGAGGCAGCAGGAGATGAGGCTGGAATGACAGGCTGAAGTTAGTTCATGGAGGGCTTCGGATGCAAGCTTAAGGCGTCTGGACTCTTATCCTCTAGGTAATAGGAATTCACAAAAGCCAGGTAGTGGCACCATCTGACCTGTGTTTGGGAAGGGAAATTTGGTGGGGAAGAAAGTAACGGAATGCAGAGTCAAGAAATTCAAGTAAGAGATCATGTCACAAACTGACACTATGGCAAGGGAAAGTGTGGAGGTAAACCACACTATAGCAAATACACAATGCAAACACACAATGCAAACACAATGCAGACACAACGCGTGCAAAGGGGAGGCTGCGGGAAAGCAATGGCGGGGTCTGACCTGGTGGAATGTAGAGATGAGGGAGGAACAAGGGCCAAAATGACTCTGGATACTGGAGGGATAATGACACATTTTAAAAAAGGTGTAGACTGAGAAGGTTTCAGAAAGTCGAGATTAAAAAAATGTAGTTTTGCTAAAAGTTGTAATGCTCATGATTTAAGAGATCATAGAAATCTTCTAATTGAGTAGTTCTCATCTCTGGTTGAAAGCTAGAATCAGATGAGGAGTAGTATTTTAAAAACCTTGCTTTGTAATCCACTGCAAAGTGAAAAGTGAAAGTCGCCCAGTCGTGTTTGCCTTTTTTGCGACTGTATAGTCCATGGAATTCTCCAGGCCAGAATACTGGAGTGGGTCAACCTAGGGATCGAACCGGGGTTGACCTGCATTGCAGGCAGATCCTTTACCAACTGAGCTATGAGAGCTTAATTGACTGTAAGGGATTTGAATATAAGTGATCTGACCAGGCACTCTTTTATTATTTTGTAAAGTTCCCTAAGTGATAGGAATACACAGCCAGGCTTATAACATCTGAAATAATCTGTATCCTTTCATGTAATGATTATTTTGATACTGAATGAGATTTTAATCCTTTTCAAAGGCTTCAATTTCTTGGCAGATGACACACCCAATTCTTCTCTCCCTGTATCTGACCATCTTCCCTGTCTCTCTTTGTCTATTCTTTTGTACATTAATCCAATGAGTCCAATCAGCAATGTGCTAGATATTAAGGAAGTAGGAATACAAAAATGACTGGAACATGACTGACACTTGTATTAAGTGCCTGTTCAGTGATCACATTTCATGGCTTTAACCACACATCTTTATGCTTAACTCTTAAATTATGTCCCTAGTAAAGATCTCTCCTAATTCTCAGTACTACTATAACAGGAAGGAACAAATTTGTTTCTTTTCCTTTAATGTTTGCATTCTATTGCTTTTGCTAGAAGTTAATTGCTAAAGGGATGTTGCCTATAGCTGAAAGTAAACATAATGGTCCACTTTCAAGAACACTGCCCCTGCACCCCCCATGAGTGATTGTAGAACTAAAATACATTTGGTCATCTCACAGGAAACATCTGACCAAACCCACTCGTGAATGGCTGCAGGAAAGAAGAAATTCACACTCACAGAGTCAAGCTGAACAATTTATGGCCTTATTATTTTAATTCCTCACACTCCCATCTTTTTCTATAAAAGAAACCAGCATCCAGACCTGAGACCCTGGTAAGGTAGTTCTCTAGGACATGAGTTCAATATTTCTCGTAGTTTTGTGAATAAAGTCCTCATTCCTTTACCCAACCACTCCTTCCCCTGATTCATTGGCCTGTTGTGCAGTGAGCAGAATAAGCTTGGACTTGATAACACTACATTTCCAATTTGCTTTCTAGATATCTCATTCTGATGCCCTGCTTGCCACCACAAACTCAGTACTTCTAAATTAAAATTCACTGTCCCACCAACCTTACCACACTAATTTTACAAACACGAAATGAGACTCTAACATAAGTCTTGTTGACACAAAATCACCCACCTCCTCTTTCAAATGGGGCTTTCCTGATGGCTCAGTTGTAAAAAACCCAGCTGCCAATGCAGGAGACACGGGAGACACAGGAAACCTAAGTTCTATCCCTGGGTCGTGAAGATGCCCTGGAGAAGGAAATGGCAACCCACTCCCGTATTCTTGCTTGGGAGATCCCAGGGACAGAGGAGCCTGCTGGGCTACAGTCCATGAGGTCGCAAAAGAGTCGGACATGACTGAGCACCTGAACAACAACTCTTTCAAATATAACTTCTAGAGGCATGTGTCTGTCACCTCAGATTTGGGAATCACATTGTTGGTTTATACACAGTGGACCCGCAAGGCCTGGGCTTGTCTAGCTTCCAGACTGAAGAAAGAGCCCGGAATCAATGGCAGACATCAGTGGTTTAATGCAGAGGTCCCCCACCCATGGGCCAAGGACCGGTGCCAGTCTGTGGCCTGTTAGGTCCCAGTCTACATGACAGGAACATAGTGACGGGCGAAACCAAAACCGTTCCATGGCTACCCTGGTCTGTGGAAAAATTGTCTTCCCCAAACCGGTCCCTGGTGCCAAAAATGTTGGGGACTGTTGATTTAATGGGTGAGGAGCTTACATGTCTGAAGCAGGGGCCTGTAGTGACATCTCATGGTGTGCAGCCAAATGGCAGACAAAATATGGCGGCAGGGTTGCTCTGGGTGCAGGGGGCGGGTCCCAGTTGAAGGAGGAAATGACGTCACATTGGCTCACCGGGTTACCAGGGAAACCAGTAGAGGGACTAGCCCCTCATGCCCTCTTTGATTAGAAGAAGCGTTAGCTGTGTCGGGGCAAGTGTGTCGGGAGCTCTGTGAGGTGAGTAGGGGCCACAGAGAGAACAAGAGGTCGGCCACCTTGACTGTCGTGACTATACACTCACCTGGGCTCTTCATGGTCGCATGCGCAGCCCAGGATTATAACAAATTAAGAGGTCCTTCATCTTCTACAGGAAGCAAGATCCTCAGTTCAGCACCGCATTGTTTTTTCCTTTCTTTTGTTGCTTCCCACTCGACTGCACATACGCAGACAGCCAAGCTAGCAGAATTTTTCTCTAGTTTGGAGGGCAGGGGATCCTTCTAGTTGTTAATTTTGATATTTCTCCTCAAAGCCAAAATGTCTGGGCTTCCTTGGAAAATTCCATGGACAGAGGCGCCTGGCGGGCTACACTGACTGTGCAGTCGATGGAGTTGCTGAGACTGGGACACGGCTGAGCACGCAGACACGCAGGCTGGTGGCTCAGTGGTGAAGAGTCCACCTGCTGGTGCAGGAAACACCATATAGATCCTTGGCCCAGGAGGATCCCACAGGCCGCAGAGCAGCTGAGCCCATGTGCCACAACCACTGTTCCTGCTCTCAGAGGCCCCAGAAATCGTTCACTACTGAGCCCACTTGCCGCAACTACTGAAGCCCAAGCTCCCTAGAGCCCGTGCTTGGCAACAAGAGAAGCCACCGCAAGGAGAAGCCTGCAGGCCACAGCTAGAGAGTAGCCCCTGCTCTCCAAAACTAGAGAAAGCCTGCGCAGCAACAAAGACCCAGCCCAGCCAGAAATAAATAAGGCTATTAAAAAAAAAAAAAAGAATAAAGAAACAGTGCTTAACTAGTAGTATTATCCTTTCTCATGGTCAAAAACCACCTTTGATATCTAGTTACCTGATAGATGTTTGTTACAATAAGAATCAGGCCAAGAATATGAAGGTTTACTGAAAAAAATATATATCAGTTACAAGTAGCATTGCCATAAGGATCATCATCAAAATACGTCTTCTGCAATGTTAGTGAATAGTACTCTCTTCAGGGCTGGGGGCACATGATTCTGGGTCATAAGATGTTCTATCGCAATCCAGGAGGACGGGTCAGATGTCTTGCTTATTTGCTGTTTCTGAAGCAGAAGTAAAAGCATCACAAAACTGGGAACAGACACCAGTCTCTCAAATAAGCCTGCATCCAGCACAGCTCCATGCCAACCAAGGTACTCAGCTATAAACTAGAGGTACTTACTTGCCTTCTACAGTCATCAAAGAGCTTAGCCGACCAGCAAATGATAACAATAAACAGCTAACCATGCATGAAACAAGAAATCAGAATTTTCTACTTCTATGCATGCTTAAGTTAGGGGAGATGCCAGTCAATGAGCTTAAAAAATAAATAAAGACTGAGGCAACTAACTGCAAGATGGCATTTAGAGTCTTCATCAAGACCTAGGGAAACGTGCCCAGTGCTTTAGGTATTGGAGAGAAGCTAAGGATCTTGGAGGGTCTGGGAAATGAGCTTCCTGCAAAACACAGGGCAATTAACTTAAGTTAACTTAAGCTAAGTGGGGTGGATGTGTCTTTGTTTGGTCAGGCAAAGACTTCCCTCTTGTGCTCCTGTTGGGATTTTTCATGCAAATTTGAGTTGCTTGGCCTCAACTGCTCTCCTTGGCAAAGGGATTCTAAAAGGTCTCACTGATTTCATTTTCAGTGTCCAACTAGGATGAGAGGACCCAGAGGCTTTATAGGAATGGCTTTAAAAGGGGGCACCTCACTTACCTGGGGAAGCTGGTGTGTGACGCTTAGCTCCTTCAGATTTTGCAGCTAACTCACAGTTCAATTATTTACTGAAAGTTAGAAACAAAATCATGTGTTTTAGAACTTGATTAGAGAGAAGATAATGTTTTGTTTGAAAAGTCAGCTGCAGAGATTCAGTCTGAATATGGCTGTGGCTGCCGTTGAAAGGTTTTGATTTGGCTAATCACAGAGGTCTTCCTCGAATACTAACTAAGGATTTCAAGCAGAACAAATTCATTCCTGATGAAGTCTTGCAGCTGACAACGTGGAATAATTTGAATCACAGACCTGTAAAATTTGATCAGGATGGAATTAAACGACTGTCCTGAAGTGATTTAGCAAGTCTGTTTTCACCAGTAGTGCAGTGAAAGTGGGCAGCCAATGAAGGGCCATTTTCATCTGCCATCTTGTTTTGCGTCATGTTGCCAAGAGGGTTTCTGAGGGTCATACCCTGAAAAGCTTGCTCAAGTGGGTCACGCCCACTTGCTTGAGTGGGTCACACACCCATCAAGTGAGATGCAGTACAACACTCACACCTTCTTTTCATTCCTAGTTATGGTTCTATTATTTACAGAGGCATCCAGACCTTTTTAGAATTCATATATGTTTTAGGACCACTTCTTGAAGTTGATGATATTTTTAAATTTATTGCTTCTCTATATGAAATATAGCTTTTTCTTATTTCCCTTATACTTTACATCTCATGCAGTTTCAATTCAGTTCAGTCGCTCAGTCATGTCCGACTCTTTGTGACTCCATGGACTGCAGCACGCCAGGACTCCCTGTTCATCACCAGCTCTCAGAGTTTGCTCAAACTCATGTCCATGGAGTTGGTGATGCCATCCAACCATCTCATCCTCTGTCATCCCCTTCTCCTCCTGCCTTCAGTCTTTCCCAGCATCAGGGTTTTTTCCAGTGAGTCAGTGCTTCCCATCAGGTGGCCAAAGTATTGGAGTTTCAGCTTCAGCATCAATCCTTTCAATGAATATTCAGGGCTGATCTCCTTCAGAATGGACTGGTTGGATCTCCTTGCAGTCCAAGGTACTCTCAAGAGTCTTCTCCAACACCACAGTTCAAAAGCATCAATCCTTCTGTGCTCAGCCTTCTTTATAGTCTAACTCTCACATCCATACATGACCACTGGAAAAACCATAGCCTTGACTAGACGGATCTTTTTTGTCAAAGTTATGTCTCTGCTCTTTAACATGCTGTCTAGGTTGGTCATAACTTTTCTTCCAAGGAGCAATCATGCAGTTTAAAGAGTACAAAATCCATGGAGAGAAAATTGGAAAGCAGCATAATAATATCAACCTCTACCTTGAACTACACTGATACCAACTAGAAATTTTTCTTTAAGTGGCCTTGATGAAATTTATTGAATAACTCACTTCTGTTCTCATAACTTACCAGACAGGCAGTATAAGCTTGGCCTTCTGAGGTCAGGGCAGGGGTGAGAGAATGAAGTCAAAGTTCCAGTCTAAAGCCTGGGAATTGTACTGTGGAAAGGAAGCCATTTGTATCATGGAGATATGGAGATAAAGGAATTCCATTTGTGTCTTCAAGAATATGTTAGAAGTCAATGTTAGAACATTTAACTACAAAAAGGTGGGCCATCTAAAAGGATTATTTATTATTTTTTAGTGTTATGGCCTGCTACTTGATCTCTTAGATGAGGCATAATGAGGGACATTTCTGAGAATAACATGTAAGGCACAGCTAATCAGATTTCAGGGGATGTGTGTGAGGCAAAGGTGAAAGGTCAGGATGGCAGTTGTCTTAAAGGAAAAGAAGATGGAGAAAATAGAGTAGAGTACAACAAATAATCACCGAGTTCAGAGAAAGGAGCTAAATAGAAGATGTAGGAAGGCTTCAAACTGAAGGTGATCCAAGAAAATCCAGTATAAAAATTACTGCAAATTTGCAACAAACATACTATTACATTTTATTTTTTAATGTGAAAATTTGCAAAGTCTTGGTAACAAAGGAAACATTATTGCTAGAGGTGGGGTGAAGTCGCCCAGTCAGGTCTGACTCTTTGTGACCCCATGGACTGTAGCCTGCCAGGCTCTTCTGTCTATGAGATTTTCCAGGCAAGAGTACTGAAGTGGGTTGCCATTGCCTTCTCCAATTATTGCTAGAACCAGTGGTCAAACACTTGACTTCTCATAGCAACAGATAGACCCTCCCTTCCAATTGCTTCTCTAGTAGGTTCACTCCTGCATGGACCCTGACGCAGGCAGAGTGACATTTTGAGCTACAGTCAAGCCACTGGATGCTAAAGGCTGAAAAATTTGATAACTACTTACAAATGAATGTGAGAATGAGAGTGGTTACTGTTTAAAACATTCTCGAAATTCAAAGAGAATTCTTTTTAACCTCAGCATTGCTCTTCTAAACTACTGCAAAAAATCCCCAGGGCAGAAGTTCACACTATTTTTTCATCAGACAACAATCCATTCACTGATAACCATGGGGATGAGGAAATTAGGTCAACTCACGTGACATTTTTAAACATTTATATTTAGGTTACTTTTTTTCTTCAGAAAGTAATGGCCTGGGTAATGAAGTACAGGTTTTTCCCTATCACAGTTCTACCTATGGTTTAAATTATTTTTTTAAACTGTTTGATTATATTTATATATATGTATATACAGTAATACAGTATATACATATATTCATAAAGATGTATATGTGTGTGTATATATATATATGTGTATATATATATATATATATATATGTTTGGGGCTTCCCTGGTGGTGCAGATGGAGAAGAATCCACCTGAAATGCAGGAGATCTAGGTTTGATCCCTGGGTTGGGAAGATGCCCTGGAGAAGGGAATAGCTACAATTCCAGTATTCTCCCTGGGATAATCCCATGAACAGAGGAGCCTGGTGGGCTACAGTCCAAGGGGTCACAAAGAGTCAGACACGACTGAGCGACTAACACCTACACACATATATACATGCATTTACATGGTAAGAAAATTAGAGATACCAAGGGAACATTTCACGCAAAGATGGGCTCAATAAAGGACAGAAATGGTATGGACCTAACAGAAGCAGAAGATATTAAGAAGAGGTGGCAAGAATACACAGAAGAACTGTACAAAAAAGATCTTCACAACCCGGATAATCACGATGGTGTGAGCACTCATCTAGAGCCAGACATCTTGGAATCTGAAGTCAAGTGGGTCTTAGAAAGCATCACTACGAACAAAGCTAGTGGAGGTGATGGCATTCCAGTTGAGCTAATTCAAATCCTGAAAGATGATGCCGTGAAAGTGCTGCACTCAATATGCCAGCAAATTTGGAAAACTCAGCAGTGCCCACAGGACTGGAAAATGTCAGTTTTCATTCCAATTCCAAAGAAAGGCGATGCCAAAGAATGCTCAAACTACCACACAATTGCACTCATCTCACATGCTAGTAAAGTAATGCTCAAAACTCTCCAAGCCAGGCTTCAGCAATACGTGAACCGTGAACTTCCTGATGTTCAAGCTGATTTTAGAAAAGGCAGAGGAATCAGGAATCAAATTGCCAACATCTGCTGGATCATGGAAAGAGCAAGAGAGTTCCAGAAAAACATCTATTTCTGCTTTATTGACTATGCCAAAGACTTTGACTGTGTGGATCACAATAAACTGGAAAATTCTGAAAGAGATGGGAATACAAGACCAACTGACCTGCCTCTGGAGAAATCTGTATGCAGGTCAGGAAGAAACAGAACCGGACATGGAACAACAGACTGGTTCCAAACAGGAAAAGGAGTACGTCAAGGCTGTTTATTGTCACCCTGCTTATTTAACTTCTATGCAGAGTGCATTATGAGAAAAGCTGAGATGGAAGAAACACAAGCTGGTATCAGATTGCTGGGAGAAATACCAATAACCTCAGATATGCAGATGACACCATCCTTATGGCAGAGAGTGAAGAGGAACTAAAGAGCCTCTTGATGAAAGTGAAGGAGGACAGTGAAAAAGTTGGCTTAAAGCTCAACATTCAGAAAACGAAGATCATGGCATCTGGTCCCATCACTTCATGGGAAATAGATGGGGAAACAATGGAAACAGTGTCAGACTTTATTTTTTGGGCTCCAAAATCACTGCAGATGGTGACTACAGCCATGAAATTAAAAGACGCTTACTCCTTGGAAGAAAAGTTATGAGCAACCTCGATAGCATATTCAAAAGCAGAGACATTATTTTGCCGACTAAGGTCCATCTAGTCAAGGCTATGGTTTTTTCCTGTGGTCATGTATGGATGTGAGAGTTGGACTCTGAAGAAGGCTGAGCACTGAAGAGTTGATGCTTTTGAACTGTGGTGTTGGAGTAGACTCTTGAGAGTCCCTTGGACTGCAAGGAGATCCAACCAGTCCATTCTGAAGGAGATCAGCCCTGGGATTTCTTTGAAAGGAATGATGCTAAAGCTGAAACTCCAGTACTTTGGCCACCTCATGCGAAGAGTTGACTCATTGGAAAAGACTGTGATGCTGGGAGGGATTGTGGGCAGGACGAGAAGGGGATGACAGAGGATGAGATGGCTGGATGGCATCACTGACTCGATGGACGTGAGTCTGAGTGAATTTCGGGAGTTGGTGATGGACAGGGAGGCCTGTCATGCTGCGATTCATGGGGTCGCAAAGAGTAGGACATGACTGAGCGACTGAACTGAACTGAACTGAACTGAGGATATACGAAAGAACTTTTTTTCTCCTTTTCAGAACCTATGTCAGCATTGATTTAAAGAAGAAAAGAGCGGAATTCCCTGGTAGTCCAGTGGTTAGGATTCTGTGCTTCACTGCCAAGAGCACAGATTTACTCCTCAGTCCTTGTATTAAGATCCCACAAGCTGCATAGCACAGCCAAAAAAAAAAAAAAAAAAAATCACTAAAAATAAAAAGAAGAAAATAATGCTTTAAATAAGTTTGGAGGCAACTTTTTTGGATGTGGTTATACTTAACATACTACAGTTTTTCTTTGCTATCAGTTCATTTCAGTTCAGTTCAGTTGCTCAGTCTTGTCCGACTCTTTGCGACCCCATGAATCGCAGCTCGCCAGGCCTCCCTGTCCATCACCAACTCCCGGAGTTCACTCAGACTCGTGGCCATCGAGTCAGTGATGCCATCCAGCCACCTCGTCCTCTGTCGTCCCCTTCTTCTCCTGCCCCCAATCCCTCCTAGCATCAAAGTCTTTTCCAATGAGTCAGCTCTTCGCATGAGGTGGCCAAAGTACTGGAGTTTCATTTAAAAATAAATTGTGGAATAATGCAGTAATGGTGAATATTTTATTTTAGGCAAATTGGAAGGTATTTCAAATGTTATTCATATAAAGTGATAGAGCCATTTGGTCTCTGATTTACTGGAATAAATATGACAAGTCATTTGTTATCTCCTTGGCAGCAGAATAGCTGGAAATGGAGACACTAGTTTTGATGTAATTCAGGGAATTGTTAACATTTATAACTAACCTTATATATATATACATATATATATGTATATATATATATATATGTAACACATTTTTATGTGCAAACTGTAATGGCAAAATTAAAAAGAAAATATTTTGTCTTTCTGATATTCTCATGTTGAATCCAAAGATAAAAGAATATTGATTATTAGAAAAATGTTGGATACTTCAGAAAAAAGTCAGTAAATATTTTGAAAAGTACTTTATAGACTTTATAAACTCCTGCCAAATTGTCTAGTTTCCAGCACTGCCTTCAATCATGATAAAATCGCCAATTTCATGGGCTGTGTCTTATAACTGTTCGCAGGCTTTTCTTAAAACTCTCTTCCTTCAGTTCCTATGAAGTTAAGCTTGGTTTTCTCCACTGACTCATGCCTTCTTTATTTCCTGTTTCAGCTTCTCTTCCCCATTCTGCTACATAATTTGGGGCTTCTGTCAAATTTCCATTCTTTTTCTATGCTTTCTCCCTCATACTTTTTATAAACTCTTTGGCTTCAAATTTTACTACTAAGTTGAGCATTTCTTCAGCAGCAGATCTCATATGGTTCTAGTTCTAATTTCAGCTCCCCATCCAAATTTCATATGTGTATCCTATGTAATAATTATAATATGGGCATAATATTATCCTATGGAATATCCTCTCCTATAATAGGACATAATTAGGACATAATCATATCGTATGTATTATCCCATCCTATATGTAATATTTTGGGCACCAGACCTTCCTGATCATGTAGAGCTTGGGGAATATGTCTTCTTCAGTTTCATTTGCTTCATATTCTCATCCTAAATACCAATCACCTCTCTAACTAAAACCTCTAGGCTCCAGATCAATACATTCAATATATTCAACTGACTCTTAACAGCTCCATGTTAAAGGCAAAAAATTCTAGCAATTCAGCTTACACATGAAGCCCTTCACTTACCACCTTCTCAATTTGATTCTTTCCTAATGCTCTTCACCTCAATTAATTGTATCCCTCCCCATCATGTGTCACAAACCATGCCATGGGGATTATCCATGACTCAGCCCAATTCATCACAGCCCAATCATCACTGTTGATTTATTCAAACCTACCAGTATCTTTCTGCATACTACCACATAGCTTCCTAACTATTTTCTGCACATAGGTACTTTTTTTCCCTACTTAAAAAAAAAAAAACACACACACAAAAAAAACGGCAACTAGAATTAACCTTCATTTTTTTCATGTATCTAAAATTTTTATCCACTTATTAAAATCTAAGTTTATAGTGGTTTTTCTAGTAGTCATGCATGGATGTGAGAGTTGGGCTATAAAGAAAGCTGCCACTGCTGCTAAGTCACTTCAGTCATGTCCGACTCTGTGTGACCCCATACACTGCAGCCGACCAGGCTCCCCTGTCCCTGGGATTCTCCAGGCAAGAATACTGGAGTGGGTTGCCATTTCCTTCTCCAATGCATGAAAGTGAAAGTGAAGTTGCTCAGTCGTGTCTGATCCTCAGTGACCCCATGGACTGCAGCCTTCCAGGCTCCTCCATACATCGGATTTTCCAGGAAAGAGTATTGGAGTGGGGTGTCATTGCCTTCTCCATAAAGAAAGCTGAGCACCGAAGAATTGATGCTTTTGAACTGTGGTGTTGGAGAAGACTTTTGAGAGTCCCTTGGACTGCAAGGAGATCCAACCAGTCCATCCTAAAGGAGATCAGTCCTGAGTGTTCATTAGAAGGAATGATGTTGAAGCTGAAACTCCAATACTTTGGCCACCTCATGTGAAGAGTTGACTCAGTGGAAAAGACCCTCATGCTGGGAAAGATTGAAGGCACGAGGAGAAGGGGACGACAGAGGATTAGATGGTTGGATGGCACCACCAACTCCATGGACATGAGTTTGAGCAAACTCCAGGAGCTGGTGATGGACAGGGAGGCCTGGCAAGCTGCAGTCCGTGGGGTTGCAAAGAGTCAGACATGACTGAGCAACTGAACTGAACTGAAGTTTACAGTCCACTCCTTCATCTCTTCCCTGATTTCCACTAGCTTTCACGTTTTATTTGTTTTTAAAGTAGCAATGTGATGGAAAGCTACAGGCTTTGGTTATACCCATTTCTCAGATGTGCAATCTAAGTCTTAAAAAGGAAAATGGTATGCCCAAAGTCACCGAACCTATCGGTAATGGAAGAGGGCTTTAAAATCAGATGTATGTGACTTAAAATTCATCCTGGTTGAAACACCACCTCCCTTAATATTGTCTTTCTCTAATATACTTGTGTTATTAAGATGAAATGTACCTTGCGCTTCCATTCTTTCATATTCCCACCTAGAACCTCCTTGAGAGAGGAACTATTGCTTCATTCACTCGCTTGATAAATGCTTTAATCTATGATACACCTGGCGCCACATGAGGATTTTGGAATATTGTACTGACATATCAGATTTAAAAAATATGTTTCCCACACAGCATATGCTGTTTCAGATGATCTTAATAATTAGTAACAAACTATGAATATGCTCTATTTTTGCTTTAATATTATTAATCATTTTCAGCAGCTACAGGACTTTGTGAGTCTAATTATTAGAATCTTGAAAAAGTAAATTATAGTTGCCGATGATGTTGCCTTACATGACTTTCTTTCAAAGAAATATCCCTATAAAATACCCAGAGGTTCAGCCAATTTTTATACAGCCTTTGAAAGATTGTATAAAATCCAAAGTAGGAATTTACAGGCTGAGTTCAGAAGTGATTAAGTAAACAAATATGGATATTTGAAGGTAGGTAGTGGAGTCAGTAGCTCAAATGTTCAACAAAAAACAGAACTGTTTAATTTGAGGAAAATATGAGGGTATGAAATGGTCTGCTGGATATGCTGAATGACCTAAATTCCATCTCCTTAACCCCTGGCCCCTAAGACAGAACAAATGGGTACTAGCCTCAAGTGGGGGTGGGGATAAATTAGTTCCAAGAAGTTGGTATATCTGGAGCTGTGAATCCATCTGGGAAGTTGAGCATATCCTTGATGGCCAAACAATCCATGCTTCAGGAGTTCTTTTCAGTTCAGTCACTCAGTCGTGTCTGACTCTTTGCAACCCCATTAACTGCAGCACGCCAGGCCTCCCTATCCATCACCAACTCCCAGAGTTTACTCAAGCCCATTGAGTCAGTGATACCATCCAACCATCTCATCCTCTGTCATCCCTTTCTGCCTTTAAGCTTCAAGAGTAGCTACTATGTTGAAAATAAAGAGACAGTATGTCCGGAGCAGTAAGAATGCCTCTACTGTCAGTTTGTATTTACTATTCAACCTATCCAGGGTAACTTTGAGGCTATCCATACTTTAATGATATTGATATCATTATCCTAACAACAAATATTTATTTAGTTGGAATCCAATGCTTTGTGGCAATTAATTTTAGCCATAATTCATGTTACATTTATGGTCTTTTAAAACATTAGAAACACATTAATATTTAAATGCTGTCAGGTTTTTTTTTTTTTTTAATGTCAATCCAGGAAATGGCTGGCCTATTATTTTGAGCTCAGTCGCATCCGACTCTGTGCGACCCCATGACCTGTAGCTGCCAGCCTCCTCTGTCCATGGGATTCTCCAGAGGAGAATACTGGAGTGGGTTGCCATGCCCTCCACCAGGGGATCTTCCCAACCCAGGGAATGAACCCAAGTCTCCAGCATTGGCAGGCGGATTCTTTACCACTGAGCTATTAGCTTTTTAGACCTGACTCTACACAGCAGAAGACCTTCTGCAAGAAGTCTGTCCCTAAAGAATCACTAAGCGTTGGGATCAGAGACACTTCATCTATTGACAGTAGGTTTCTGCACTGAATTACCTCTTCTCAGACTCACGGGTGCCCTGAAGTATAACTTTGAAATGGTAGGGGACATTCTGCGGCTTATTGTGTTTGTTCACAATTCAGCCCTTGATCATGTTGTCACTTCACATGAAGAGACTAAGCTGGAGAGTAAGTTGACTTTTGCTGTCTCTCTCTGGGAGAGTCAGGTCTTGAATTTTCTAACTTGATTGAACAATATTTCACCTGCCTGCAAAGCAACCATATGCTCACACTCTCCAATTGCCTTTAGACTTGCTAAATGCATTTATAGAGAAAAAGCAGGAGGAAAAAGGTGGATGAAATGAAGTCTTTTTCCCACTGCACCTTTTATTATTCTGTTATAAAAAACAGGCTCGAAATAGACTGAGGCAGATTTATCTTTTAATGAAAATCACCAGGAGGTTTGAAGTCAAATATTCTTATCTTTTTCTGCTGTCTCCAGTGCATGACTCTTTCACAGGGCTGACCTTACAGTATGGTCCTAGAGGGAGCCACAATGATATTGCGGACTGACTTCCTTCAGAAGGGACTTTTAAAAGAGATAATGAAGCCAGCATGCCTCCTTTTAGGCTCCATTGTCCAAGGCGGTGCAAGTCGGCCTTTCCAGAGAGCAAAGGGCGGCAGAGTTCAAGGGCACTATGCATAGCAGAAAGCAGCATCCTCTCAGGACATTGTCAGGAAGCTGGCCTCGGCTGACTCCGGAGGCCTTCGGCAGCCCTCACAGACTCAGAGCTCACCTGCACTGCAGGTGGGAAGTTGGGCAGGTCTAGACCTCTGGCTCCTTTCCTGGATTTCCCCTGCTGGGTCTGCACAGAATGGCTCTGGAGTAACTAGCTGCCAGGCTCCTCCCGTCAGCAACGCACAGGCTTCTGCTGCCAATGTGGCCTCCCCACAGTTTAAATAGATGCTCAGAAACCTGTTTGCTATGAGACTGATTTTACCAACTCTTTCTTTGTTTTAGCTTTTCTTCTTACCTAAAAATGTTAACTGCTCAGTTGGGTCGACTCTTTGCGACTCCATGGACTGTAGCCCACCAGGCTCCTCTGTCCATGGGATTCTGCAGGCAGGAATACTGGAGTGGGTTGCCATGCCCTTCTCCAGGGGGTCTTCCAGGCCCAGGGATTGAACCCGGGTTTCCTGCATTGCAGGCAGATTCTTTACCACGTGAGCCACCAGGGAAGCCTCTAAATAAACTAGTGGGGAAATAATCTGGACTTCTTTTGCTTTCAGTTACTTCTTGAGGGTCAAACTTCATAACGGAAGAGACAGGGTGCTGGCGTTGGGAAGCAGGAAGTAGAGGTAAGAAGAAAAAGTAAACAAGGAAATGGCATTGAAAAAGATTGTTATCAGTCAGCATTTCAACGGATATATGTAAAAAGAGCACACTGGGGAAATACAGTAATGAGAATTTAATGTCATGATGATTGTAATTTTATGCCTAAGTACACTTAACGTGACAAGGAATTCTCTTAATCTTAATTAGGAGTAGGTGGGGGCATCTTCATTTTTTTTCCACTAACTGCTTAGCTCTTGGAACTAATTGCCTTCCAAGAGAAAGAGATAATAGAAAAACACGATTGCATCATACATTCTGGAGAACATAAGGAGCATGTTGGGCTGTACTCTAAAGGCCCTTAAACCCTGTGCTTGCCCAGCTTCAAGACCCAAGAAAAAGCCTTGAGTCAGCGACAGAGACATCAGTGGTTTAGTGGATGGGTCAGCTTACAAGTGGTCCTGGAGCAGAACTCCACCTTGTGCGGCAGACAGCAGGCAAGACATGCAGGCGGATTTTGCTCCTGGAGGCAGGGGCAGATGGCCACTTACCTGGGCAATTGACATCAAGTGGGCTCAGCAGGTTACCAGGGAAACCAACGCACGCCCCTCACAGCCCCTTTGATTAGAACAGTCACTAGCTGGGCCTGGGGCAAGTGCAGAGGGAGGTCAGTGAGGTGAGTAGGGTGTAGGTGAAGCAGGTGATGGTCAAGCAGGGGACGCACAGAGAACAAGAGGAGAGCCACCTGACTGTCCAGGCCAGACACAGCATCACACTGATTTCTTGACTCTGAATTGCAGCAGCATTTCAATCTAACTGGTAGTAATTAAAATGCCATACATCTAGCTATCTGACAGACAGCTTTTACATTTCTTATATATTACTGTACAACCACTTCCTATGAATGAAGTCCCTGTGCAAATGGCAAAGCAAGCTTGAAGAACTGGTTTGGGTAAGTCCTTTTGAATCTATTACCCCAAATGAAAGCCTCAATGAAATTGTCTGCAGCTTAGTATTTGAAGGATTTTTGTAAGTTGGAAAGACAGTCTTTCCTGAAACTAAGTATTGTCTGCTTCTCAGATTGGAGGAAAGAGTGCTGCAGTTCTACACGGATGAACACCTGTGAACGCAGTGATGGTTTTGGCTGTGTTTCTTTTCTAGTCTTGGTTTTGTTATTCTCAATTTTATTTTTCACCATGAAAAGAACTTCATATGTTTTCAACTAATAGAGATAAAAGTAAACTTTTTCAGCCGGATCCAATTATGGACATAATTTTCGTGGCACAATTGAATTTAAGTCACCATGTATCTTAGAGTAGGGAAAAATAAAATACAAAGAGGAATTCTTATTTTTTTCCTAGAAACCTCCTTTCTTTCTATGTTCTCTCCTTTAGTAGAAGGCCTATTTTCAAAAGTTAGAAGCCTCCTATGCCTTAGACATTCTTAAAGGAGCACGTCTGACATTATGAATGAAGAAAAATAGGGAATGCTAAGGGCAAACAAATTTCATTTTGTTTTATTTGCACAGTGGATTTCTGTAAGATCAGTAAGTCTATGTTTACTGCTTGTTGCTGTTTCATTTTAAAAGGTCATTCATCATAGGCTAAATTGACCTCTAATACGATGAAGCTATTGGGAATGCCTGCCACAGGCAAAGCATTATATAACCCTTTATTATGCAGATGACACCACCCTTATGGCAGAAAGCTAAGAAGAACCAAAGAACCTCTTGACGAAATTGAAAGAGAAGAGTGAAAAAGTTGGCTTAAAGCTCAACATTCAGAAAACTAAGATCATGGCATCCGGTCCCATTACTCCATGGCAAATAGATGGGGAAGCAATGGAAACAGTGATAGACTTTATTTTGGGGGGCTCCAAAATCACTGCAGATGGTGACTGCAGCCATGAAATTAAAAGATGCTTGCTCATTGGAAGAAAAGCTATGACCAACCTAGACAGCATGTTAAAAAGCAGAGACATTACTTTGCCAACCAAGATCCAATGGTTTTTCCAGTGGTCATGTGTGGATGTGAGTTGGACTATAAAGAAAGCTGAGTGACAAAGAATTGATGCTTTTGAACTGTGGTGTTGGAGAAGACTCTTGAGAGTCCCTTAGACTGCAAGCAGATCCAACCAGTCCATCGTAAAGAAGATCAGTCCTGAGTATTCATTAGAAGGAATGATGTTGAAGCTGAAACTCCAGTACTTTGGCCACCTCATGTGAAGAGTTGACTCACTGGAAAAGACTCTGATGCTGGGTGGGATTGGGGGCAGGAGGAGAAGGGGATGACAGAGGATGAGATGGCTGGATGGCATCACCAACACAACGGACATGAGTTTGGGTAAACTCCAGGAGATGGTGATGGGCAGGGAGTCCTGGAGTGCTGCAGTCCATGGGATCGCAAAGAGTTGGACACAACTGAATGACTGAACTGAAAAGGGTGAACAGGTGAATGAAACCTTCCTTGAATTTACTGTGTGATTATGATATGAGAAATTATTAAAATGTGAAGGGCGAGCACCACATTATAAAATTTATAGCTTGAGCTACTTTTAAAAATCAATGCTCAGTGTGACACTGGCGTTCATGAAAACAATTATGTTTTATTCATAAATAACAGGTTTATGGAATTAGACCTAGGAGGTTTTCCTGCTTTAATCTTTTCAGGAATCAGAATTACCAACCTAAATATGGCAATCTTCATGGCAACCATGAATCTTCAAATATTTGTAAAATGTTTCTTTTTCTCAAAAATTTGTTTTGGGTACTTACTATGTGCCAGCGTGGTCAGTCACTACATCGTGTCCAACTCTTGCGGCCCCGTGGAGTGCAGCCCGCCAGTCCCTTCCGTCCATGGGCTTTTCCAGGCAGGAATACTGGAGTTGGCTGCCATTTCCTCCTCCAGAGGATCTCCCTGACCCAGGGATCAAACCGTGTCTGCTGTGTCTCTGGCACTGGCAGGTGGGTTCTTGACCACTTGTGCCATCTGGGAAGCTCTAAAGGGTAGGAACTGAGACGTGAATAATAGAAGCAAGATGTAAGTCTGAAAGATAACATTCTAGTAAAGGGAAGTAGGTGATGAGTAGAAAGTAACATGCAGGTATCAGATAGTGATGAGTGGTGGGGAAAAACCCAACGAGGAAAGGGAGATGGATATGAATTAACATATTGTAATTAGGAAATGCCCACTGAGACCGTGACATTCGGGTAAAGAGCTGAAGACAACGAGGAAAGGAGCCAAGGAGAAATCCAGGGGGTGAGGGAATCGGAGGAAGAAGGCACAGTAAGGAGTACAAAGGCTCTGAGGCAGAAATATGCAGGAGATGTTAGCAGGCCAGTGAGACTGCATGGAGTGAGGGACGGGAATAGTAAGAGAGGTTGCGCTTCCCAGGTGGCTCGGTGGTGAAGCATCTGCCTGTCAGTGCAGGAGACCCGGGTTCCATCCCTGGGTCGGGAAGGTCCCCTGGAGAAGGAAATGGCAACCCACTCCAATATTCTGACCTGGAGAATCCCCTGCACAGGGGAGCCTGGCAGGCTACAGGCCACGTGATTACAAAGTGTTAGACACCACTGAGTGACTGACCACACATACACGCATGTGAGAGGTTCATTGCTGTAGATAGTGCAGGGCCACTGTTAGGACTGACTTGGCATCTGCGTGAGATGAGAAGATTGGTACTTTCACTTTAAAATGTCCACTACTTGGATATACTATAAATGTGTATATTTAGGATATACACGTATCGTTTGAAGGTTACTGTTTTGGAGCCTGAGTTCAAAACAAGACTAGTCCCCACAACTTCAGTTTTCCCCCTGAGTTAGGAAGGAGGGTTTTACTATATTTTTTCACATAGTTGTCCATATTGTCAAAACTAATAAGAGTATGAATGTTTGATGTAGGGCACTGGGATTCCCTGGTGGCTCAGCTAGTAAAGAATCTGCCCACAATGCGGGAGACCTGGGTTCAATCCCTGGGTCAGAAGATCCCCTGGAGAAGGGATAGGCTACCCACTCCAGTATTCTGGCCTGGAGAATTCCATGGACCCCTTAGTCCATGGGGTCGCAAAGAGTCAGACATGACCAAATGACTTTCACTTTCACTGGGATTCAAGGATTGTATTTTAGGTCTAAACTGGACCCAGATGACCTTTCTCATACTGACGATCATCCTGCAAATCCCAAGAAAGGCTCGTTGGTGCAGGAGCTTAGGTAAATAAGTGGGCAGGAGCCTGTTTCCGTGTGTCCAGGCCTTCTTCCCAGTGCTAGAATCAGAGCTGATCACACCTGGTACCTAACTTTTCAGGAAAGTCTGGAGACCAAGGGGAAGTTATGCGTGCTCAGCAGTGAAGGTGCAGAACAGGGAGATTGGTGTCCCTTCCCACTGAGCCCTGGAGCCCTGGAATTTACAAAAAGGCACTGCCAGGGTACCCGTGTTCTGGCACAGTTACAGAGTCAATGTGGACAAGCAGTTTCCGCCTCAAAGGAGTCCACAAACCCTTCCCTTCATATGAAATGACTTGCATTCTGGATCATCTGCAAATGGTTTCTAGCATTTTTCTTATTCAAAATGGAAAATAAAGAGTTTAGATTTAAACACATGGTGAAACTTTTTTGATCCAGACAAATATTTATGGCCTGAGTGTTGTGGCCACTGTTAGATTAGTGAAGAACTAGGCTTATAGGAACACAATTATTTTAAAAACATTTCATAATGTATTAAAAAAATATCAACTCATCTCAGCCCACTCCAGTGTTCTTACCTGGAGAGTCCCAGGGACAGGGGAGCCTGGTGGGCTGGTGTCTATGGGGTTGCACAGAGTTGGACACTACTGAAGCGACTTAGCAGTAGCAGAAGAAGGCAATGGCACCCCACTCCAGTACTGTTGCCTGGAGAATCCCAGGGATGGAGGGAGCCTGGTAGGCTGCAGTCCATGGGGTTGCTAGGAGTCAGACACGACTGAGCAACTTCACTTTCTCTTTTCACTTTCATGCTTTGGAGAAGGAAATGGCAACCCATTCCACTGTTCTTGCCTGGAGAATCCCAGAGATGGGGGAGCCTGGTGGGCTGCCATCTCTGGGGTCGCACAGAGTCAGACATGACTGAAGCGACTTAGCAGTAGCAGAAGTGACTTAGCAGCAGCAGCAGCATCTTGGAGACTTATTTTACTTCCTTACAATTGTTTTACTACATAGTAGTGTTGGGCTGAGGTCTATGGGGTTGCAAAGAGTCGGACACAACCAAGCAACCTACACACACACACACAGTGTTTCTATTTATTATTCTATATGGAAGGACACTATACATTTTTAGGGCTAAGTTCCCTGAAGAATGTGCTTCTTGCCTAACTAGAGCTAACTTATGTTCCTCTTTAAAGCTGCAAAAATTTTGTCGATAACCTAGTGATATTAATACCTAATGCTTCTCAATAAGAAATTTTGAGATCTTGAGCTGATAAAATTTTGAATTGCAGCAATTGGTGGAATGAGGACACGATAATGCTGTAAGAAAGAAATAGTTAAGCATCTTCTCTTGAGAATACAAAGTGACAGAAAGGATCTGATCAGCACTAATTGATGGTTAACAGTGAATTCATTTTCACATTATTAATTTACTTAGTGTTTATTAAATATCAAACACTACAATGAGAAAATAATCTCAAACTTCAAGCATTTCCATCATTAATTATTATCTTTGTGTAGAATCAAATACCCCCTCAATTGTAAAACTATAATTTTAGGTGAAATGAAAGAAAACAAGAGAAATCTCATGATTAATCTATAAACACTACCAATGCTAAAAAATACTCTGACTTTGGAGATGTTAGAATATTAAAATATGCATGCCTTGGAATCAAGGAAACATGCAATTAAGTAATTCATCTGACCAAAAGTACCACAGGTCTATGTGGCAGGTACTCTGAGAGTTCTGAGAGGAACTCCAGTCATAACACACAGAACTGATGCAAAACAATCTCTGTCCCCAAGCTGTCACTGTTTTTGCAAATTCAAAAAGTAACAATAAAGTTTGGATGGTGCTTTTTTATATGGGAAGTGCAGTTTGATGCTTGAGCTGAGACTCAAATAATATACAGATTCTATTCACATAATATGTGGTCGTTGCTAGGAAGGAGGTTCTAGCTAAACAGAATAGATAGATCAGAGGATATGGGAAAAAAAAAAAAAAAGGATGGTGCTGAAAAAATGTAGTATGTCTAGAACACACTGCTTGGGCCATGAAATTTAAGTGTCAAGAATGCAACTAAAGAGACCAAAAAATACAAGTTCTTGAAGGGTTGATAAGGAAAGAGTAATGGAAAACCATAGTTCGACCTATAGTAGCTATTTTTTCATACAGTCAGGACCCTAGTCAACCTGAATCCATCTTCTGCTTGAGATACCCTTTTTCCTTTGCAGTGAATGGAATTAAATATTTGTGGTAAAGGAAACGTTTACATGGAGGATCAACCTACAATTAACAGAAACTTTTGACTTGAGGCTTACAAATGGGCATGCGGAATACATCTTCACACATGCAGAGAAATTTCATGCTTGCCTTTGGAAACCTGGAGGCAGGATGTCATCTGAAAATTATTCAAGTATTCCAACAGAGAAGCTTTTAGTGTCAGCATACTAAATAGTAGTAAAAATAACTCATATAGTACCTACATGCCTCAACATAAATATAGACCATACATATCATGCTTAAAGAAAAATCCATCAGTAGAATGATCAAGTATGATTCTACTTTTACTGAGATTAAAAGCATACATAATAAACTGTATATTATCTAATCATATAAATATGTAGTAAAATTATCTTAAAAATCAAGTGTTCTTATATTCTATTTTGTTATGAACATGCATTAATATATATGTTAAAGTTTCTAGTAACAAATAAGATGATTCAGTTCAGTTCAGTTCAGTCACTCAGTCATGTCCGACTCTTTGCAACCCCATGAATTGCAGCACGAGGAACTAGTTCCTTTCCAAAATTTGTAATAGCTAGTGCCCTCACGGCATGGTACATCACACATTCTTCTCACCAGTAAAATTATTTTCTATTAACTATCACATCCTTGCATATCTAAGTGTCAGACGCTTACAAGGGTGTGATTGTTCTCTCTGGTTTACAGATAGCTTGAAAAGTAGAGAGTTCATGGCAAATAACCACAAGAGCCAGGCCGGGCCAGGTCTTTTGTCTACAGCCCTGGAGTCCTTCCTGCATAGACACAACACAACAATTATTGACTGTGAAAGTCTCCCGCAATTTATCAAAGAAGAACTGGGTGGAGCTGTGCTCTCCAGGTCAATAATCATTAGCTCTGTGCTGCTAGTGAATGCTGTAAAGTGGTTCAGGAAAATCTTTGAGCTCAGTATCTTGGGAGGAGCCAACCTATGTGTCCCTGTTATATGTGCCCCCTTAGTTCAGTTCAGTCGCTCAGTTGTGTGCGATGCTTTGCAAGCCCATGGACTGCAGCACTCCAGGCCTCCCTGTCCATCAACAACGCCCGGAATCCACCCAAACCCATGTCCATTGAGTCGACGATGCCATCCAACCATCTCATCCTCTGTCATCCCCTCCTCCTCCTGCCCCCAATCCCTCCCAGCATCAGGGTCTTTTCAAATGAATCAGCTCTTAGCATCAGGTGGCCAAAGTATTGGAGTTTCAGCTTCAACATCAGTCCTTCCAATGAACATCCAGGACTGATATCCTTTAGGATGGACTGGTTGGATCTCCTTGCAGTCCAAGGGACTCTCAAGAGTCTTCTTCAACAATACAATTCAAAAGCATCAATTCTTCTCTGCTCAGCATTCTTTATAGTCCAACTCTCACATCCATACATGACTACTGGAAAAACCATAGCTTTGACTAGACAGACCTTTGTTGGCAAAGTAATGTCTCTGCTTTTTAATATGCTGTCTAGGTTGGTCATAACCTTCCTTCCAAGGAGTAAGCATCTTTCAATTTCATGGCTGCAGTCACCATCTGCAGTGATTTTGGAGCCCCCAAAAATAAAGTCAGCCACTATTTCCACAGTCTCCTTATCTTTCCCATAAAGTGATGGGACTGGATGCCATGATCTTAGTTTTCTGAATGTTGAGCTTTAAGCCAACTTTTTCACTCTCCTCTTTCACTTTCATCAAGAGGCTCTTTAGTTCTTCATTTTCTGCCATAAGGGTGGTGTCATCTGCATATCTGAGGTTATTGAGATTTCTCCTGGCAAACTTGATTTCAGCTTGTGCTTTCTGCAGCCCAGCATTTCTCATGATGTACTCTGCATAGAAGTTAAACAAGCAGGGTGACAATATACAGCCTTGACATACTCCTTTTCCTATTTGGAACCATTCTTTTGTTCCATGTCCAGTTCTAACTGTTTCTTCCTGACCTGCATACAGATTTCTCAAGAGGCAGGTCAGGTGCTCTGGTATCCCCATCTCCTTCAGAATTTTCCACAGTTTATTGTGATCCACACAGTCAAAGGCTTTGGCATAGTCAATAAAGCAGAAATAGATGTTTTGACACCCAGGGACCTGATTTTGATAACACAAGTTTTCTTGGTGAAGAGTTCTTCTACCTTCTTTGCAGCTGGGTTCTTTAGATGATTAAGTTTTGGCTAGGTCCTCAGCTTTCTTGGACTTCAAAAGAATGCATAAGCTCCCAGGGAGTCCTTTTCTTTATCATTCATAATACTTTTTAACTGCCTGTCACTTAGACATTCAATCCCACTGTCATTTAAATGACAATTTCCCCTGTACCTCTTACTGGAGTTAGTATATTATCTCAATTCTCCAGGTGGCCAAGAGTTCCACATCAATTACTTCATCTTCTTAAAAAACACATATTTATTTATTTAGCTGTGCTGGGCCTTAGTGGTGGCATGTGGGATTTTTAGTTGCAGCATGTGGGATCTAGTTTTCTGACCAGGAATTGAACCCAGGCCCCCTGCACTGGGAAGGAGTTGTCTTCTTAGCCTTTGAACTACCAGTGAAGACGCCAAGTACTTCTTTTTAAAAATCTTAGTTATCTTTATTTTTTGGCCATGCCATGAGACATACAGGATTTTAGTTCTCCAATCAGGGATCAAGCAGAGTAGTAACCACTGGACCACCAGGGAACTTCCATATCAATTACTTCTAATGAAGTGTTGTTTATCTCTTAGCTCACATCTATGGCCTCCTAGGGAGTTCCCTATGACCAAACGACAAAGGGAAAATTCTGGTCTGGTTCTCAGATGGGTCAGCTTACCAGTTTGATGTAAGCTGAAAATGGTTACCTGCTGCACGTCCACCCAGTCTAGGTACAGTTCTCCAGGTCAGTAGTGAGAAAAGACCCTCCCAGTGAGCAGAGCTGGGGGTGGTATCACTGGTCATTCATTTTGCTGAATTGGGACCTAGACAGACAAAGATTGGAAGATAGAGGAAGGAAGACTGGAGTATTATATGCTGAAGGATTTGGGATAAGGTACAAGGCTTGTGGATTATTGTATGTCTCACATTAATGTCTGACAGACATAATACTTCTATGACAGAAGAGAATTTCAGCTGGGAAGTGGACAAGATGGCCCGCCAGTCAGCTTATTTCTCAGCCGGCACAATGTTTGTATAATGGGCTGATGGATAGATTGCCCTTTAGGGCTGAGAGGGAGCTATGCGTGAACCCAACAATGTGGGTTCCCTCTCACTCTGGCTGTTAGCTATTGTGACCACACTGAATGGATAAACTGTCCATGGCAACAACCAGAGCCCTTGGTTTGAACAATCTGGGCCTCAATTTGAACAATTTGGAGGCATGTTGAAATTAGACCCTTTCAACCTTGGAGGAGGCAGCGATTTAATCTTACTAGCGCTGACATAATTTTGGATATGGATTTGCTTTCCCACGTGCAGTACTTGGCCGACCTTACCATCTAGGCTCTTACAAAACACCAAATTCATCAGGATAAGATCATATAAATTTCCTCCTGTGAACAAGACAATTTTATGGCAAATCTACTTGTCTCATTGTACACCTTATCACCACAAACGGTCAAACTAATATGATGAGGGGACTACCCCTTAACTGTTAAGTGACATGAAAGCTCAGAGCCTCAGTACCAGGCATGCTTTGTCTACTGTCCTTTGCAACGTGCCTTATCTGTTAAACTAGTGGCTGATATAAAGTGCTGGGTCCCTCATATCTATAATATCAATTCCATAAACAATATAAAGGTACCGTTGGCTCTTTTCCCATTACCCTTGTCAATCCACTTTGGAAACTGTGTTTCATGTACTCACAATTTAGACTCTTCTATAAATTTTGATTTCTATTGGGGAAATGTTTCTTCCGGGGAACACAGTAAAGATCTCAATGAACCAGAAGCTAAAATTAATACCTTATGAGATTGAGCTGCTCATGTTAATGAGCCAGAGGTGATGATGCTGGCAGGGTATCTACACTGATCATGACAAAGAGTCAGAGTGCATGCTATTTGATGGGGAAGGACGAGGGCATGTCTGGAAACAGGAAGATTCCTTGGATCTTGGTGTTTCAGGGACCAGAAATAAACCTGAATGGGATGTGAGAGTTAGACTATAAAGAAACCTGAGCACAGAAGAATTGATGCTTTTGAACTGTGGTGTTGGAGAAGACTCTTGAGAGTCCCTTGGACTGCAAAGAGATCCAACCAGTCCATCCTAAAGGAGATCAGGCCTGAGTGTTCATTGGAAGGACTGATGCTGAAGCTGAAACTCCAATCCTTTGGCCACCTGATGCAAAGAGCTGACTCATTGGAAAAGACCCTGATGCTGGGAAAGAAGGAGGAGAAGGGGATGACAGAGGATGAGATGGCTGGATGGCATCACTGATTCAATGGACATGGGTTTGACTGGACTCTGGGAGCTGGTGATGGACAGCAAGGCCTGGCGTGCTGCGGTTCATGGGGTCGCAAAGAGTTGGACACAACTGAGCGACTGAACTGAACTGAACGGGATAGTTGCAGCCATTTAGGTCTGTCACACATTGTCGGACACAACTGAGGTGACTTAGCACAGAACACAGGTCTACCACGGACAAGTCAGCCAAGTGCCAGACTCCTTGAAGGCTGGGTCACCCCTTTGGGCAAGAAACCCACACGAGCTGCATGAAGGAGCTCTAAGGAAGGAGATGATGGATACCAGTTATGACTGGGAACTGTTTACACATGATAGAACTACAGCTGCAAAACATCTTCCCATATAAACTCTTCTGTAAAGCTTACAGCCAGCCAGCAGTTTGGAGAACTGCATGCCGCCTGGGTGCTTTTCTAGCGTATGTTTCACCTGTGGGAGCTAGCTGGGAATTCATGTGTGCAACTCAGAAGTTCAAGGAATTTACGACTCATAAAGGAACACTCAATGGGAGACAGGATCTGATGGGTAATTGCTTCTTCTTTACATTGCTTGAATCCTGAGATCCTTATCATAAATTTCCCCAGATAGTCCAAGTGGGATTACACACTCCGTATTCACAGAAGTCAGTTTGAAAACATATCTTTTATATAGGCTTTTTTTCTCCTTTATTGTTACACTTTCCCCACATCTTAGCCCATTCAATATGCTATGTGGGTGTTTTTCACTCAGTCGTGTCTGACTCTTCGTGACCCCATGGACTGTAGCCCACCAGGGTCCTCTGTCCATGGGATTCTCCAGGCAAGAATACTGGAGTGGGTGGCCATCCCTTCTCCAGGAGCATCTTCCTGACCCAGGGATAGAACCTAAGTCTCCTGCATTGTAGGCAGATTCTTTATCATCTGAGCCACTAGGAAACCAAATCTAATAGACTGGGTGGCTGTAATAGAATAGAAACCAAATATAATAACTAACAAGCATTTGTTTCTCACAGTTCTGGAGACTGGGGAGACTACATTCAAATCACTAGCAGATTGATGTCACAGTGAGGGCCTGCTTCCTGGTTCAAAGACACCTGTCTCCTTGCTGTGTCCTCATATGAAGCTGAGGTGGAGAGCTCCCCGGTGTACCCTCTATCAGGGCACTAATCTCTTTCATGAGTAATCCACCCTCATGACCTAACTACCTCCCAGAGGTCCTCCAAATACTGTGACACTGGGGACTGAGTTTCAACATAGGAGTTTTGGAGGGATACAAATACTGAATCTGCACTCATCTCACATGCTAGTAAAGTCATGCTCAAAATTCTCCAAGCCAGGCTTCAGCAATACGTGAACCGTGAAATTCCTGATGTTCAAGCTGGTTTTAGAAAAGGCAGAGGAATCAGAAATCAAATTGCCAATATCCGCTGGATCATGGAAAAAGCAAAAGAGTTCCAGAAAAACATCTATTTCTGCTTTATTAACTAGGCCAAAGCCTTTGACTGTGTGGATCACAATAAACTGTGGAAAATTTTGAAAGAGATGGGAATACCAGACCACCTGACCTGCCTCTTGAGAAATCTGTATGCAGGTCAGGAAGAAACAGTTAGAACTGGACATGGAACAACAGAATGGTTCCAAATAGGAAAAGGAGTACGTCAAGGCTGTATATTGTCACCCTGCTTGTTTAACTTCTATGCAGAGTACATCATGAGAAACGCTGGGCTGGAAGAAACACAAGCTGAAATCAAGTTTGCCAGGAGAAATCTCAATAACCTCAGATATGCAGATGACACCACCCTTATGGCAGAAACTGAAGAGGAACTAAAAAGCCTCTTTATGAAAGTGAAAATGGAGAGTGAAAAACTTGGCTTAAAGCTCAACATTCAGAAAACGAAGATCATGGCATCTGGTCCCATCACTTCATGGGAAATAGATGGGGAAACAGTGGAAACAGTGGCAGACTTTATTTTTTGGGGCTCCAAAATCACTGCAGATGGTGACTGCAGCCATGAAATTAAAAGACTCTTACTCCTTGGAAGAAAAGTTATGAGCAACCTAGATAGCACATTCAAAAGCAGAGATTATTACTTTGCTGACTAAGGTCTGTCTAGTTAAGGCTATGGTTTTTCCTGTGGTCATGTATGGATGTGAGAGTTGGACTGTGAAGAAGGCTGAGCACCGAAGAATTGATGCTTTTGATCTGTGGTGTTGGAGAAGACTCTTGAGAGTCCCTTGGACTGCAAGGAGATCCCACCAGTCCATTCTGATGGAGATCAGCCCTGGGATTTCTTGGGAAGGACTGATGCTAAAGCTGAAACTCCAGTACTTTGGCCACCTCATGTGAAGAGTTGACTCACCGGAAAAGACTGTGATGCTGGGAGGGATTGGGGGCAGGAGGAGAAGGGGATGACAGAGGATGAGATGGCTGGATGGCACCACTGACTCGATGGACGTGAGTCTGAGTGAACTCCGGGAGTTGGTGATGGACAGGGAGGCCTGGCGTGCTGCGATTCATGGGGTCGCAAAGAGTCGGAGACAACTGATTGAACTGAACTGATGGTATCCTGGTTCCACACTTCTGCTTCTTGGGAGCATTTGTCCATTTGACTATTTGCACTAAAATCCCTTTGAGCTATGTTTGTAAAAGAACCTAGGCTGAGACGGTAAAGCATCTGCCTACAATGCAGGAGTCCTGGGTTCAATCCCTGGCTTGGGAAGGTCCCCTGGAGGAGGAAATGGCAACCCACTCCAGTACTATTGCCTGGAAAAACCCATGCATGTAAGAGCGTGGAAGGCTACGGTCCATGGGGTCACAAAGAGTTGGACAGGACTAAGTGACTGCATTTTCTTTCTTTCTATACTGTGAATATGACATATATATGCACATTTTTCTATGAATAGAGTCCTTAATTTTATTTTCTCCACTTGTCCATACATCTGTTTTACAAAGCATCAGAATAGATAAGATCTCTAAAGGTGGCTCAGATGGTAAAACGTCTGCCTGCAATGAGGGAGACTCCGGTCCGATCCCTGAGTCAGAAAGATCCCCTGGAGAAGGAAATGGCAACCCACTCCAGTATTCTTGCCTGGAAAATCCCATGGATGTTGCTTGGTAGGCTACAGTCCTTAGGATCGCAAAGAGTCAGACACGACTGAGCGACTTCACTAAACATGTGGAGATTAAAGAAGACAAGAAAATCCTACTGAAACGTTTTAGATAAGGACATAAAAAAGGGAGCCCACAAAGAGAGAAGGCGTTGTCATTCCCTGAGAGTTAATACAAGAAGGCTCACATTCCGCATCTTGGAAAGTCTAGGCACATGGGATTTTGAAATTCTGGAATCATCCCAAAATCAATCTTAAAATTCAGGATAATTTGGAAATATGTTCTGAAGTGAGAGGAATAAATCACTTAACAAGTCATTACTTGGAAGTAAGTACAAGATGCTTTCTTTCACATGCCATTCCTTCAAGCTGGAAACAAAGTAAATATTGAAACAGAGACATTTGGAAGTGGAGGCTTTTGTGTGGTGGATAATTTCAAAAGGTCTGGTGGCTACTTGGTCTTGGTAGTAAGTGCTTGTTTTAGGATGAATTTCAGCTTTATTTAAACTTGTAATTCAACAATGTTTCTGGGGAAATATGGTCAGGAGCTGGGGTGGCAACTGTGTAATTTCCATGAGCAGGGACTGTTAACTGTTGCAGTTTCTTAGGGTAATAGTTTCTCAAACTGGCTAGATTACAAACAAAAGCAAACAAAACCCACAGCTAGATTCTGTTCTTTGGATCATCTGTGTTAATGGCAATAGCTTGTCTTGATTTGACCACTTGATTACAAATCACACTCAAAGTAGCCTCTGTCCTCTGCCTGGCCCCTGCTATGTTCCCCTAACTCTCTGGTCACTCTAGGAATAGAATCCTGGCCACTAAAGGATATGATTATTTATTTTCATGTTTGTTTCTTTCATCTAAATTTTGATAACCATGAGGAAAGGTATTCCTCATGTTTCATGCAATGCCTAGTAGGGAGTATTACTTGATAAATGTTGAATAAATGTAACTATTTTATAAGATAAATTATTTTTAGATAACACTTGCATATTTTATATAATACTTGTAAAGACAGACATATTAACAGAGTTTATAAACTCACATAAGAAAATATGCCATCAGTGTCTGTAGAATTAAATAGAATTACCCCATAAATTACATGCCTATGTACTGATAAAAAAATGTAGGACTGAGAACCACGAATACAGATGATTATTCTAACAACTCACAAGAACACTAACGGTTACAACGATGTCCATAGAAAAGCAGAAAGTATACCTACTTTTCTTTTGCTAAGCCTGTTTGACCTTTCAGACGTCAGCAAATAGGGTCTTATTAAAAGCCCATAATTTTAAAAAAGAAAAATCTTGACTTAATAGGAGAGTCTTCAGAAACATTTCTTCATATATGCACATGGTAAATATCACACATTGAATCACCTCCCCTGTGATTGTTCTGTACCCGAGAGACAAATGATCTATTTGGACACAGCGACCTTATGCCCAATCGTGGAGATCAGTGCGCTTGGAACCCGAAGCGGAACAGCTCCGGTGGAAGTGCTCTTTCCTGGAAACATCTGCTGCCAGCGGAGTGTGTTTACATTTTGGCAGCCCCGGCAGATGGGTTCTTAGGCAGCCCATCTGTGCCCGGATGGAGGCTGGAGCAGCGGAAGCCGGGCAGGACAGACAGCAGAGAGACAGCTTACTGCCACACACTGAGTGGTTCTAGAAAACGCAAATTAGCATCTCATTACAGGCTTTTTCTCTTCCTGTGCTACTAATGTTTTACAGCTAACTTATTTGTGTGCTGTCTGGAATGAGTCATAAAGTTTAGGTTTGGGACTGTTTTTAAGAATGTAGTCATGGTATGATTACTATTATAGAAAAGAGAAAAGCTGTTAGTAAAATTTAATATAAAGAGTGTAGAGAATAAATATATGTTTAAAATATTTTCCTATTTGAAAATATTCTTCAAAACTACTTTAGTCTATGGGAAAAGAAAAAAAAAAACTGAGTAAAGGAAGCATCAGCCTTTCTAACCGAAGCTCTTATCTGTTCTCTCTGTACTGGTATTTATATTCAGAAGTGTTATCCAAAACGCTGTTCTGAAGAACATAATTTCATATTTAATAGGATTTTTATACAAATTATGTATGACTTTTAAACAATAGAAATTTCTTCCTTCATTGCAAGATTTTGCCTATCTTTTCCTATGTTAATATATTTTCTGAATCTGCAAGGAAGAGACATACAGAGTTGTCATCCACCCAGCACATTTTTGTTGCACGAGTCCGGCACCAGTGTTTGCTTGTATTTACTTGAGAAATTCCACGTTGGGGACTGAGTCAGAAATCAGAAATCTGGAAGCAAAAATATTTTTAACAGAGAGATACTTATGTTAGCATTTCATAATTTGTTGATTGAGATTTCAGAAATTCCAAACCTACATGACTGAAATCTATCTTTTAGGAACAGACTGAACAATGCTGATATTCTTCTATCTGAGATTTTTTATTTTTTGCTTTTATGGGCTCATGCATGATGAAGCCAGTATATAGTGGAAGTCATTAAACTGCTCCTTAATTTGGCGACTAGGTTACTTCCATTCTCAGGAAAAGAAGGAAACTAGTTAAAAAAATCAATATAAAATGGGTGAACCTAGTCATTTGCAGAATTTCAACCTCAAGATATTTATGTAAATATTTACTGCTAAATTGTTAATGGAGAGGAAATAATCAAAATGTTTGTATAGAAATCTCTTAATTAGACTTTAAATGCAGTGCAATATATTTTGTGATACATAAAGTCATTCTAACATAAGAGTAATCCAGCTTCCATGAAAAAATATAGGAAGCAAGAATTAACAGTATTTATGGAGAACCATACAGGAGACACTGCCCTGGAAGGTATAGCTGTCATTAGAGATGATCATTCCTTTTTCACTTATTAGACTGCTCCCAAGTCTAAATTATGACACTGCCTTATATGACCCTGCCTACAGGCCACGAAGAGTCGGGCATGGCCAAGTGACTGAACTGAACTGATAGACTTACCTCCGCTTTTAATCTATGCTCACTGAATAACGACTTACTTGCAGACTAAGTTTCCAAGGGAACTTCTTGCCAGTTATTGGCAAATATTGCCATCAGTATTGGCATCAAAACCTGATGGTTAAGAAAGTGTACACTGAAGTCAGACAGACCCCTTGAATTCAAATCCTTGTTTTCTCATTTCTGGGCTTTGTGACCTTTAGCGAATCACATAATCTCACATCTATAAAAATGGGATATTGCAGCTTGCATCTCATGGGCTCATGTTGAGGTCTGATTATATCCCTAGAATAAACAGGGATTGCCCACTGTATGTGGATCTTTGAAAGAAAAAAATTACACAAATACAAACAAGATTGATATTCACCAACCTTTGTTCATGGTTCACTGTTGGTCTCTATCAAATATTTTAAAATTATAGAAGGTAAAAAGTGACCTCAAGAAACTAAAGTTAATAATTTCTGGAGAAAATAATGCAGTCTGAAAACAGACTAGTTAGTTCTAGAAAGCCATGAAAGCTTTAACAAGGCGGTTTTTAGGATCATCCTTTGGAAGATGAACTGCAAACAAGAGCAAGTGGGTGTAATAGCATTTGCAATCACAAGTCACAGGGCAGCCATAAGAATGTGTAAGGAGCCACTGGCTTCTTCAGCCATGAAGCTGGAGTGACTCGCTGACAACAGTCAGTGGGAATACAAATTGGAAATAAATGACTGTAGCTTATGTAACACTCTACTCCCTCAACTACAAACACAATGCACCATACACACACAAAAACTGTTCAGGATTCCCGGATGTCCATGAGAGTTTCGATATTGTCCATATTGCTCTGTATACACTTTAAAGAAATGACTGGCTAAATCGCAAATAGCTGGGGCTGACAAGGAGGGAAAACAGGAACCCTGGGTAAAGCTTGTTAAAGATGGTCTCACCCACCTTATGTTGACGTGCAAAGTGGAACAGATTTCGTAGATATAAGAGATAAGAGAAAAATGAAAAAAAAAATGGGGTTTAATTTATTTTACAGTTTTACAAATGATAAAACAATAACACCTGATTGCTATACATAAACAAAAGGGAAACAGTGTTGAAGAGAATGAACTTGACAGAATAAACGTCATCTTTCAATTCCACAAATGATATAAGAAACACTCAGTAGCAATTGTTCTGTGCAGCAATACTATCTCTGTAAACTCTTTTTTCATCCCCTGCTATATACATTTGAAACTCTTGTGCTTTTGCCTACACAAAGAAACAGTAATTATTAAAAGGTGCTACTTAAATGGGGAGACAATGGTTCTGGAGCCACAATCTGAAAACTGCTATTCAAATACATTGCCAGCTTGAAGACTTTTTTTTTTTAATAATTTTTAATTTTTTTAAAGATTTGGATATACTAGACCCTCATTGTAACTCTAGGTATGAACAACATAGAATTCAGTTACAAAGTAGATCCCTTTAAAGCAGGTTAGCAACTGAAGTTTCAAAAGAACTTCTTAATTCTAAAGAGGTCTTATCTCCAGAGTGTTTCACAGCACAAACCCTGAAGACATGAGCGTAACACAAATCTAGTGTGTGTATATTACAGACTCAGTGTGTATACACACAGACACACATATATAACATTGTATATATGCATCACACATGTCTATTTGTACTATGTAGCTATATCTATAGCACATATATAATAAAATATCTATTTCTAGGTGGGCTTTATTTGGATTTTCTTTCATCAAATAGGAACGATAACCCTCTCTCACTCAACTTGTCAAACATTGGTATATTGATCATGTCTGATGGGGAAACTCTCAAACTGGTAGAGGTCACAACTAACTACACATAACTTTTCCTACACCCCTTCCACAGTTATGGATACTCCCAACAATAACCACATGAAACAACTCTTTTATGAACCAAACACCACACTGTGTGTATCATGACTAACTGGCTCAATCAGAAATAAATTACTTTGTTCACCCTCTTCCTGCGTAGTAGCTTAACAACTAGTTGGTATGTACACTACCTACAGCATTATTTAAATAAATTGCTTCTGTAAGCATATATGTAGAAATTCCCATTAGCAACTGATATACATTTCATATGATATATAATACATAAACACATTTGAATGCCCAGCACCTTCTTTCAGATAGAAAAACTTTTAGTCATTTCATCAGTCGTGTGGGCTCAATCATCAGATCTGCCCAGAAAAATCTGTTACTGATTTATTATTTTTTATTCCAGCAACTTAATATTAAGTATAGAACAGGCTGGGACATAATGACGAAATGTTTCCATGGCCTCTTCATGTCAACAGCACAGTTAACAACCATGTTCTCGAAGGGACAGGAGTGTTTCACACTCAGCTGCCTGAGTATTGCCAGGTAAAGATTTAAATCATGAAAAGGAAATGAAATATTAAAGCTGCGAACATATTCTCAGAAGAAAAAAAAACAAACACAAATATTTCAAGTATGTACTCATAATTTGATTTCATTGTGGTCGCTTTTGCCCCCTGATTGGTTAGATCTGAATACTTTTTCTTATTCTTGCTGTTAGCCTTCAGTAATCTCCCTGCCCCACCCTTGTAAGAAGGCCATAGTGGATGGTGAAGGGGGAGAGGAGACGGAAAGCACTACAATAGGGACTGGATTGGTCTTGTACGGTTTGTTTTCTTTGAACACTAAACGCCTTTAATTGAATTCATTCTTGAGTATTGAAAGTTCCCTGAGATGAACAAAAGTAGTCTCAGTCAATACTGAAGCCCTTTTTAGATGCTGAGAATTTTCAGAACTGGGCAATGTATTTAGAGAACATAAAGCATAGGGTAACAAAGCAATGTGAAGCTAAAAAGGCACTACTCAATGCATTTATGAGATGAACATCAATGCACGGAACAGTGGATGTCTGGGATGCTTTTGCTGTGGCCTTAAAATTGTCTAAACACATTTGTTGAAAGCACAGTCAAAATGGCAAGGTACCTTGATGCCGCTTTTTACCTTCAATGAGTTCTGAGATGTATCTTATCTATAACAATTGACTTGTGATTGCAAAATGTTTATGGAATTTAAATTAAAGACTACCCAAACAGCTTGTCTGCAAGTCCAAATTAAGAAATTGCCTACTTTTGATTGGTTGGGTAAATCAGACTTTTCAAGTTTACATTCAAAATATGGACCTAATCCTTTAAAAACTTCCCAATAAGAAGAAGTTCAGTGATAAAAGTACATCATATTCTATCCATTTTTGGCTATGTATCTCCTTTGTGGATTCTATTTTGTTTTGAGACACATAAATTCTCAGAAAATATAATCTTCTTATCCCAAGGTTCTATCATACTTCTAAAAAGAATACCACATATTATTAATATACTGAGAACTGTATTACTATGAATATCCTTTTTCTTGATAACATATATATGTATATATGTATATTCTTTATGCTATTTATTCTTTTTCAGGCCTTCTTTGCCAAGAAACAAAACATATATATTCCTCATGCTATTTCTTCTTTTCGCAGATTGCCTTCCCTAAGAAACAAGAAGTAATCTATGTTGTTTCAGGCCAAGAGTAGAAGTGGGTACGTAGCACTTCTGCTTTCTAAAGAACAATTTACCGTCAGAATTACCTACCAGCGTAGTAATTACCAGAAATTGGCCTGTTGGTCAATTCTGTTATATGTTAAAATTTTAAAAAATCACTTTATTAATAATTTCATGTGCTTCTCTGGAAACACATTAATGTGATAATGTGAATAAATTTAACTATAGAAAAAATATTGGTCAATTTAATCTGAAGTTCAAAATACTGACATATAGTTTCATTGTTAAACCTCTTAAAATTATCTCTGTGATGAAAACAGCACTCTATTAATCATATTATTTCTGCACTGAGAAATTTTAACAGTCATCTACAGAGCAAGTCAATGTTTCTATCTGAATTAACAAGCGGGATATCAAAGAACTGGAAGTCACATTTCAGCCCTACCAGTCAAACATTTACTCTAACAGGCAAAATGCTTCCACAAAATCATTATGAAATGTAAAAGCCATGGAATCTTCCTTCAAATAAAAATGAAGGTTGAGTTTGGATAATTTAAAATATCTAGAGACAATTTTCACATTAGTAGCAGTAGCATCATAATATACTAATATGTTATTTTCATGAAAGGAGACTGGTTTCTCGTGTAGACACATCAGTATAATCTTTGGTACCAAAAGTAATTTTTTTTTTCCTGCTAATTTTACCATCTCAGATGACACAGAGTTTGTCTCTCCTTTAGAATGGCTCGAGATTACTAAGTGAAACAGTTTAGCTGGTACCTTCTACACCACTGGGAAAAAATTGGGAGGTTTATAGTTGTGCAAAATAAAACTTTTTTTACAAAGTTATTGTGTGATAACTGTTTAAAAAATATAAGAACTTTAAAAACAATCACTTAACAGTTATTTATCTCATTCATATTTATCTCAGAAAGGATTTCAAAGCACCCCGATACCCAAACAAAAAGAGACTCCAGAAGGCAAACAAGAACAGAAACAAAACATAAAGTTCATCATGATCAGACTCAATAGTCCTGACTGAAGGCATTTACTTGAGTTGTTTAACCTTACAGATTTCACTGCTCAAACTGTTTCCATCTTGATTTCTGCTGACAGGACAGTTCCGTTTCCCCAAGGGCTGAGTTGTGTTCCTGGGTTCCTCTTCTCACGTGCTTGGCTTTGCAGTGGCTACCCAACAGTGATGAACATTTTTGCTTCGTTAACTAATGACGAGTGCATTGTTGGATCTTGTAAACACTACTGATTATACATTCAAACTGTGTTCTGAGTGGAAGTGGCACTTACTAGGACCCTTGAAGTCAAAATACTTAATTTTTAGAGCACTTTGCAGGTATTTCATCAGCTGGTAGTAGATTTCTCATGGGTGTCCTTTAATCACCTTTCCGGTAAGTGGTGGATGCTGCAACCCAGTCTTGCGCTGGATCCTGTTTTTCAAATCTTAGGAAGCATCTTCAGAAAAGAAGTGCATATTCAAGTCTGCTTGTGTGTTTCAGGTGTGCTTTATTGCTTTACGCACTTTCCCGTTGTCAATTTCAGAGCTCCTCTATTATGTAGTACATTTAATGTTTTGAATTCTAACGGCATTCTATGAGGACTTGCGTTGGAAAAGTACCTATATTTTAAGTCATCATAGTAATGATATTTGACAGCTTTCCCATTCAAATCCTTGGGGAATGGCCAGAATCCATACAGGTGAATCTCATCACAGAATCTCGTGGCAAGTGTATACATGAGTAGACCTGTGCTGGGTCTTTTGATGGGAACTTTGTTTGTCAGCCAGTAACTGGGAAGAAAAAACATACACACAAGAGAAGAATTTAGAGAAGCATTCAGTATAACCTATAGCAAGCATACTATGTATAAAGTAAATGAAATGTGAAAAGTAACTGTATAAGGAACATTAAAAAGATTGCTGAGGAAATAATATATTTCTCATGCATTTAGAAAATTGAATGCATTTATTTTATCTTTCTTATCTTTTATTTTCTTGCTTATTTTGAGGTCATGTGAATAGACAAGGGACCTAGAACGTGAGTAAATATTACTGTGGAATCTTGTATTAAAAAGAACTAGAAGAAAACATTTATAGAACCTGCAGAGTAGAATTTTCTCAGAAAGGGTTAAATATGACTGCAAAAGGCACAGTAATTGGGCAGTGATTAAGCAATTTTCTCAGAAAAAGAGGATTTGAAACTATGCCTACAGGTTTCTAAAATCTTTCATATTTCAATTAAAAATCCAAACATAAATGCTTTGCCTGTACTATACTGACTTATTCAACTCCAATTTCTAAGTCACATGTTACTAAAGCTAATTAAGAATACTGCCTCAACCCACAGAAGAGCAAAAACATAGCACAAGTAACAAATATTTGTAAATCGTTCACTGCTTATGCTGTTTAAAATTCGATAGAAAAATATTTTTCAATGCTGGTAAGTATTTTACACTGTTCTTTTAAAAAGGCAATAAAATGCTCCAAAATGTTTGATCCACCTTTGCGGCCAAGCTTTGTTCACCTGAACAGCATGCACACTCACAGGTTAATCAGCACCTCAAACAGGAAAGGAGGCGGCCCAGCCTTCTCGCCACAGTCATGATCTTATGTGCGATCAGCTAAAGTTAAGGAAGAATGTGGATTTTCTTTGATATAAAAAGTTGTCTAGTTACACTGCCAGAGAACTCCTAATCCCAGGGACTATTCATTAGTGAGAACTTCCAGGAAGGACTATACCTGCATACAAAGCTCAGGAGCACCCAGCTGCCAATGGCACCCAGTGCAGGACGCCTCTCCCAAACAAGAAGCAAGAAAACACCACAAAACCAGCCATCAGCAGACGGGAGTCCCACAGACACCCCAGATCATACCACCTCACACAGTCCTGTCCATTGCAGGGGAAAAAGGAAAACTCACCTCCTCCCACTAGATTGTGGGCACAAGTAGCCCCCAACACGAAGCCATCACAACCCACTGGACCAACCTTACCCACCGAGGGCAGAAATCAAAAGGAAGAAGGAATACAACCCTAGAGCCTGGGAAAAGGAGACTTCAAATGGAGCAAGTTAGGGGGAAGGAAAAAGACAAGACAGAAATATAGTGCAAATGAAGGAACAAGGTAGAAACTCACAAGATCAAAGCTGTCTAGTTACAAATGAATTTAATAAATTTTGTTTTCTTATTTTTGTTTTTATTATCATTTTCTATTCAAGGAAATATATAACTGGCCTTCCAAATATGAGGATAAGATTGTTCGATTCTGGTCACTGCTGTGCTTAAATCCTTGGATTTTACATAATATTGTTTTCTTTTTTTTTTTTTCTAAAAAGTAATTTATGAAGTTTTCCGGGCCAGATCAAATACATCTACACTAATGAATACAAAAACCCAAATTTTGTTTCATTTAATTTGGTTAAGGAAATAGTGGACTTTCAAACCTCACTACAAACATTCAAAACAGGGAAAATATACTTAGCCGTTATTATTCCCGTTTTTTTTTTTTTTTTTCCTTCTTTCCCTCCTTTCTTTGAACTAGTATTGACCTTTCACATTTTTTTTATCTTTCTTGTTGGGTAAAGGGCACGTGCTGAATACTGTGAGCAACGTGAAATGCGTTATGAACTTTCTGTTAACGTAAGTGTTTTGAGAAAGCATATTCTCAGTAAAGGTTATTAAGGGATTTTTAGAGAAGAACATCTAAGAATTTTCTCAAAACCCAAAGGCATGAGCAAAACCCGCAGCACATATACTGTTAACATCATGAAGAAACCTCAGACGGATTTCGTGGAAGGAGCATAAACTACAGCCTGGAGGCTTTGAAGAAACTTTGATACAGCCTGCAGCTCTCTCTGCTCTGAGAAAGCAGGTGCTTTTAAGATGAAATGGTTATTACAGGAAAGTTTTGTGAGCATGATTTGTGTGTGGTTTCAAATGTCAGCTGAGGCAGTTGGTTAGTTTAAAAAGTGCAAAGTGAGTGAATAAGTTTAGAAGAAAAAAAAAAAAGATCATTTCCATCAGGGAATATCAATTACTGGAAATAGTTTGGCCATATATGGGCTTCCCTGGTGGCTCAGACTGTAAAGAATCTGCCTGTGATTTGGGAGACCCAGGTTCAATCCCTGGGTCAGGAAGATCCCCTTGGAGAAAGGAATGTCAATCCACTCCAATATTCCTGCCTGGAGAATTTCATGGACAGAGGAGGCTGGCAGGCTACAGTCCAAGGGGTCACAGAGTCAGACATGACTGAGTGCCTAACACTTGGCAGTATATTGGTCATGCTGAATTATCTTATTTCTAAAGTGGGAGAAAAATAGATAGGAGAAGAAAATGTAACACCATAGCATTTGTATGGGACATCAAAGTCACATTATGCATAATTACAAGATCATGTTATAAATAACCTTTGTGATGTTTGGTTTATAACAACTTGAATAATTTTTAAAAATTGACATTTTTTGAGAAATAATGAAAATAAATAACATCTTATTGATTTCCAGAAAGAAATCACAGGAAAAAAGGCCTTAATAAATGGCATCAATATGTAACAGATAAATTGAAACATAATCATCTAAAGCAGGTCGAGAAATAAAGTCATAATTATCACTGTAACATTCTGTGAAATTATAAAAAAAATAAATAAGGAGCCAAACCAAACACAATCAGTAAAAGTTTACTGAGTGTTTAATATAGCTCTAATGTTATGCTTGAAATTGTTTAAGTTAGTTAAGTCACTTGCTCAGTCGTGTCCGACTCTTTGCAACCCCATGGACTGTAGCCCACCAGGCTCCCCACCAGGCTCCTCTGTCCATGGGATTTTCCAGGCAAGAATACTGGAGTGGGTTGCCATTTCCTTCTCCAGGGGATCTTCCTGGTCCAGGGATTGAACCCAGGTCTCCCGTATTGCAGGCAGACGCTTTAACCTCTAAGCCACCAGGGAAGCTAGGCCAACCTAAATTATAAAGATTCAGTATTTGTCCAGGAACACAGTACAATTTTAAAGAATCTGTGAGTATCTACTTATACACAAGCTGGCATTTAAAAACTACAAATTTCTTGTGAACAGTTTATCAAAATAGACTGTTAATTTTTTAACTCTAATTAGGAAAAAAGATGGAAAGCAACTAACTGATAAAATAATGAGCTATTCATACTCCAATTTAGTACAAGTTGTTCTAATTTTTATTTCAAATTCTTATCTATTATGGTCTAAAATTCAGCAGTGTTTTCAATTCAGCAAATAATCTAGTTTCCACATATTTATTTCTTTGAAATGATTGCAGAAGAAAAATATTACCTATAATCCAAACACAAATTGATAATTACTGCTACAAGGTGCTGAATCCTTTTGTTTCCCTAGCTGTTTTGAATCAATATATATTACAACCATTCATAGACATACATAGGATATTTTCTATCAGCTAGGCTCAGTTTTATTTCAAAGACTATTAATCCCCCTTTCCCTCCCTTCCTTTCTACTTAAATATTCTAATACTCTGTCTTGTATGAAACAAGCTCACCTTGGATTTGCCATGTAACTTTCTATAGATATAAAACTTTCCACAGTTATTTCTGCTTCTCAGCAAGGTATCTTATCTTCTCTTCCTCCAAATATCAGTCCCATTTCTTATTTCAAACAAACGCAATTTGAAATGCTTTTACTCACCACATTGGTGTGCTAGAAGGCCAAATTTATTGTCAGAAGTTATGGGTGTGAATCCGTAATATAATGCTTATGAGTCCTTGGGAAAACTACTTTACTTCTTCAGACTTTGGTTAATAATATTTAACATCTAACATTTTTATAGCTCAGATGGTAATAACTGCAATGCAGCAGATCTGGGTTCTATCCTTGAGCCAGGAAGGTCCCCTGGAGATGGGAAGTTCTGCTGCTGCTGCTGCTAAGTCGCTTCAGCCGTGTCCGACTGTGTGTGACCCCACAGACGGCAGCCCACCAGGCTCCCACATCCCTGGGATTGTCCAGGCAAGAACACTGAAGTGGGTTGCCATTTCCTCCTCCAATGCATGAAAGGGAAAAGTGAAAGTGAAGTTGCTCAGTCAGGCCTGACTCTTAGCGACCCCATGGACTGAGGCTTACCAGGCTCCTCTGTCCATGGGATTCTCCAGGCAAGAGTACTGGTGTGGGGTGCCATTGCCTTCTCCTGAAGGGAAGGTCTATCCACTCCAGTACTCTAGCCTGGACAGTTCCACAGACAGAGGAGCCTAGTGGGCTATGGTCCATGGGGTTGCAAAGAGTCGGACAGGACTCAGTGACGAACACAATATTGTTAGGATAAAGTAAAAGAGGTAGTAAGGACATAAGAACATAGCATAAAGCTTGACACGCAGTGGTGGCGGGGTTCAGTCACTAAGTCATGTTCTATTCTCGTGATCCTGTGGATTGTAGCCCGCCAGGCTCCTCTGTCGATGGGATTCTCCAGGCAAGAATACTCGAGTGGGTTGCCACACTCTCCTCCAGGGGATCTTTCTGACCCAGGAATCGACATACAGTGAGTGACAGTAGTTGAACTTCCATGTAGCCCACAAAACCCATTCTTCGATTCCGTGCCCACAGCCTACTCTCTCCCAGCAACATCTGAAACTACAAATGGGTTGGAGGTGTCATTTCATCTCAGTGGTGCATTTCCTTAGCTGAGAAACAAAACCAACTGACCGTATGGCTTTAGGGTTTCCTTTGTTTCTAAGATTCAATTACTGTTTCAAATCTTCTCTCTCAGTGAAACTGCATGCTCCCCGAAGCAATGTGAAACTCCTGTTCCAGCTCTAGCTTCCTCCTCCCCATTCTGTTCCCTTTACCTGCTTTAGTGTTTAATGCATTCACAGCAAATGCATTTGATGACCAATCGATATTATAATGGGTAATCACAAGCTTAAAGTACGGAGTTGAGAGGCCACTGAGGCTCAGGTCTCAGACACATCTCTGCACCACTGAAAACACCAACTGTCTTTGAACTGTACAGGCCCGAGCTCACCACCAGCTGTGTTCCGAGCAGCACCTGCCAGCTGCAGCATCCAGCTCCCAAGGTCTCTCCCTGTGACTACGCAACCATTTCAGATTCCAACCACGCTTTACTTAACAAGCACCCTTACTTTTTTCCAGGTCCGATTATAATGATCGATATACAACTCATGTAACTAGGGGCTTCCCTTGTAGCTCAATTGGTAAAGAATCTGCCTGCAATGCAGGAAATCCAGGTTCAATCCCTGGGTCAGGAAGATCCCCTGGAGAAGGGAATGGCAACCCACTCCAGTGTTCTTGCCTGGAAATCCCCATGGACAGAGGAGCCTGGTGGGCTACAGTCCATGGGGTCACAAGAGTCAGACACGACTTAGTCACTAAACCACCGCCACTCATGTAACTAACTGCAACCTTGAGATTTTTTTCCTTTATAAGCCTCCTTTCCTTGTATAGTTCTGTGGTACATAATTCAAGTGTTTCTTGAATATATGTCTCCTGGGCAAATATATGTCTCCTAACAAACTCCAAATAAACCCCTTTTTATTTCAATTAGGTCTCTGTTTCTAAAATCCTGCCTAACATACTTAATAGATGCTTCTTGATTTTAAAGCCTGCAACAGGTTACATTTTATCTCATAATCAATTAGATAATAATCAGGAGCCAACATACATGATTGTTTTCAGAACAATGTTTTCAAAATAAAAGCAAAAAATGTTAAATTCAAAGTAGTATTTAACATACTAATGATAGCTCACACTCAACACACTGGCAAACAAGGAATATTAATTTGTATTTATATTTAAACAAAGAAGCCAAAAAGTTTAGAAGTAATATATTTTTTCCTCTTAAAATATTATTCTTCCTGAAATCAACCAAGGAAATTTCTAGAAGAATTTGAATAGAGAGAATGAATCCCCACTGTGCCAACAGTTTTATTTTAATATTATATTATAAGCAAAATATCCATTCAAGAGTCCAGAAATTATTTTCTCTGGGATGGGAGGTGGAGTACACAGCCCACTGTGCCTGTGCATTCTGAGTTCCAATGAATCTTCTGTATTTCTCCACTCATACTTATCCTTCTACAACCGAGCTTTGAGCTTGGCTCCAGAGGAAGATTCTGTTAAAGGTAAACAGGATGGCTTCTGGCTGTACAATGTCTGCAGAAATCTCAGGCATTATAAAAGAATTCGTTTTCATCATCTTTGCAGAAAATGTTTGCATCTTACCAATTCTATACTCCACTCCCCTAAACTAATTCTTTTATAATATCTGAATATTGTATTCTGGAATTGTGTCTTCCATGCTTGTCATTATTTAAGTTCATTGTTAGGAGGAGTATGTGTGTTCAGATTATAAAGTTTAAGACTTCAAAGCAATCATCCCTGGGCATTCTGAAATGGAATATCACTGCTGTTTTATTTTCAACTATTTAAATTGTCTTTCCATTGTATTCCCAGTCTGCAGCATACTATGTAACATGATTCGATTTTAAAAGTGCATAAAACTTATTTTTTTCATAAAACTCTTGTGGTAACCTTCATGATACCTTTTAGGATTGTTGAGATAGCTTGGCTTGTCACAAAACTAGGGTTGGTGATTTTTTTTTTTTTTTAAAGAACTTCACTGAGTTCTCACTATACTCACTGAGAATAATTTAGTCCACCATGAATTAATTCTATTATTCCAGAGCAGCAAAAAGTGGTAGATCTTATACCTAATTCTTATGTGAGGAAACAAAAGAACAGAGTAGCATATTTAATGTGATTTGGCAAGATAGGAGTAAACGCAGGAGTAAGCAATTTATTAAAAGGTAGTAACAGTAATAATAATGTATTATTTATAATGTGCCAGAGACAGTGTTAAGAGTTCCATATACGTAGCCTTCTTCCTTTAATCCTTACCACAAACCTGTACATGTATTTCACAGATGAGGACATCAAGGCTTGGGGAGGTTAAATAACCAGATTAATGTCGTGGAATTTGAGAATGACAAGCTCACATGTATCTGGCTATGATGATTTCAATTTCAGCTAAAAAAGAGTAGGATTCCTTAGCTTCTACAAAGCCTTCATCTTGGAACAGCAAGTCCTCAGGACAATCTGCAACACACAGTTCACATCAGGAAAAATAAACAACTGTATGGTGTTTTGGTGATTGACAGTAATAATAGTGATGTGTTTTATGGAGGGAACTTTCTCGGCTTTTTTTTTTTTTCAAAGGTAAATAAGAGCTGACCAGTATAAAGTACCCACTTTTCCACATAAGCACTCTCAAAAGTGTTTGAAGTCAGAAGATGATTTCATAGTTTCAATATGTAACTTATTTAACCACATTGAAAATGCCAAAGGCAGTGACACTGAATCAAAGGGTAGGGATTTTCATGCAGATTTGAATAAGTCTTCTTAAAGTATTTTGAAGTGTCATTAAAATGAAAGCAGGAATTTGCAACCTCAAGAGGTCAAATTTATCAGTAATTTTTTCTGTGTGTCCTTTATATGCAGAGCTCTGTACTGAATAGGTGATAAAAAGAAGACAGAAAATTCTTTCTGCTGAGGCTCTTCATAGTATACATACAGAAAATATTTATCCACCTTCATAAGCCTAATTCATCAGAGGCATAGAGAGCGCAGAGCTTACGAAAAGGAATAGGGTTATTACTATTTTGGGCTAATTGTATTCTACATTGTATTCGGTACCTATCTGTTACTTGATGTATACTATAGAAACCAGTGTTTTGCCTGATACTTTGACTCTGAATTCACTTTTCTTTTCATCTGACCAGATACACTGTCAGGTTGAACGTAGATATAGGGTAAGAAAGTCTAGATCCACTTACAGTCTATTGGCTTTGCCAAGAGTCTCATGTTTTGTCAATGAATATACAACTTATCATTGTGATGTTACTAATTTCACTTCATACATTTTCAAAGTACTCTCACATGTTCCTCTTAAAATCCTGTGATATATGCTATAGGATATATGACTATCCCTGTTTCACATAAGGTGCAGTTAATAGCTCAAGAAGTAAAAATAACTCGTCCAGTTCTGCCCAATGAATGCTGGTGTTGTACACTGACCTGCTGGTAAATGTTTTAACGCAGACACTGGCTAGGGGAGAGAGAGAGTTGCATTTCTCTAGTGCCTGTCAATTTCTGTAGTGTAAATATTCCCATCAGGGCTAATTGCAACTGACTAAGCCGACATCATACTGTAGGGTCCATCTAGTCAAAGCTATGGTTTTTCCAATGGTCATGTATGGATGTGAGAGCTTGGACAATAAAGAAAGCTGAGCGCCAAAGAATTGATGCTTTTGAACTGCGGTGTTGGGGAAGATTCTTGAGAGTCCCTTGGATTGCAAGGAGATTCAACAAGTCTATCCTAAAGGAAATCAGTCCTGAATATTCATTAGAAGGACTGATGCTGAAGCTGAAGCTCCAATACTTTGGCTACCTGATGCGAAGAACTGACTCTTTGTAAAAGACCCTGATGTTGGGAAAGATTGAAGGCGGGAGGAGAAGGGGATGACAGAGGATGAGATGGTTGGGTTGCATCACCGACTCAACGGACAAGAGTTTGGGTAAATTCTGAGAGTTGTGATGGACAGGGAGGCTGCTGCAGTCTGTGGGGTCACAAAGAGTCAGACACGACTGAGTGGCTGAACTGAACTGAAGCTGACATCAGTGAGCACTGAGCTGGAGGAGGGATGGCAAAATCAGCTCTTGCAAGGTAGTACAAGCCAGCTTCACCACACTACTGGTGGTAGAAAAGAGACGGAAAAAAGTCTTGACCCATGATCTCGTTCCGTTTGCACAATAAAATTCAACACTAAAGAACCTTCCCTTAGAAAGATTCCCAGGTAGGGATTAAAGAGAGAAGATGGAGGTATAATCTGTATCTTTGTAAAGATAACTTCACTATATCCTAACAGGGAAGCTTAACTTTATTATATAAAGCACAGTGCTCTCTTTCTATTTTTATCACATTATATTTAACTCTGGGGGCTTCCCTGGTGGCTCAGAGGTTAAAGCATCTGCCTGCAATACAGGGGACCTGGGTTCGATCCCTGGGTCAGGAAGATCCCCTGGAGAAGGAAATGGCAACCCACTCCAGTATTCTTGCCTGGAGAATCCCATGGATGGAGGAGCCTGGTGGGCTACAGTCCATGGGATTAGCAAAGAGTCAGACATGACTGAGCGACTTCACTTTCACTTATATTTAGCTCAGTGCTGCATACACACTGAGTACTTAGTTAGTGCTTACTTAATGTGTTATTTCTGGCACCTTACAGATCTGTAGTGTTAATGAGATGGAGCATATGCATGCCTTGGCCGTCTCCAAGTGACAACGGTCAACAGTGGGAAAGTGCAGCAAATGTTGGCGTCTTGTTGTTACGGCTTCAGCAAACTATGTGGTCTTGGGCAAACTACTTAAACTTATTCAGCCTTGGCTTACTTATCAGTAAAATGAGATTCTACATATGGCTTCTCCTACACTTAAAGCTCTCATTTATAAAAGGTCACAAATAATACCTGAATTCTGCCCGAGGAACATGAGTGTTTATCCACTAGTAGCAGCAGTCCAATCTTTATGTCTAGCTATTAACCATAAATTATTCCGACTTTGACAATGTGTCATATGACAGACATGCGGCCTCCTCCTTCAACAACATTACATAGCTCCTTTATAAAAGTCATCCTTGCTGAAAAAACAATTCTAGTTCCCTGTAATAGTTGTAATGGGAGAGCAGACGATTTTATTTACTCTCCAAATCACAGTAAAATGATACCTGTTATTTAAAAATTATAAAATCATCCATCACAATTTTAAACATTAGTGCTTAAAATCTTGAACTGGCACATGGACACTATGGTAAAAAAAATAAAAATAATAATAATAACGTGGACATAATGCTACAGGCTTTAATGAGTTTCTGTTATAACTCAACTGAACTCTGAAAGACAACTGAATGTATCATCTAAACTCCCAGAGTGAGGAAGTGGTGATGCCCAAAAGGTGAAATATTGGCAACATATAAGGGGGACAGTCTTTTGAAGTATGATGAAGGAATTAAATGAGGTTAATGCTAAAGTGCTTTGTGAATGGTCTTTTTCATGAGGGAGCAGGCGACTTTCTGAAAATGAAAAATTACAGAAACTTTACATTTCTCCTCCTAAAATTAAAAGGAAGCAGTGAAGTCCTTTATCATAAGACAGGGAGTCTTACAAGAAAAGAAAGAGGAATTAAGAGTAAGTAGAGTAGGTAATCCTAACACTTATCAAAAATGGCTTAGATACTGGCAGGTGAAAATGATAGCAGTGATTTATCCATGAGATTTTCCCCTTTACATAAACATTTATTCTAAGGAGGCACTTAGAGATTATACTTCCACATTCCCCAGCCAACATAAGCACAGTTTCTCAACAGAAGTCCATTTTACTTTCCTCCAGTAACAAAATGTAAACAACTCTTCTAATGGCCTGATCTTATTTTAGCTTCATTCAGACTACTTACAAATGGATATGCCCAGTTTACATCAATAACTCAGGTTACAGTAACCTTCCAGGTAGGTCTGGCGCTCAAATCTATTTTAAGAAGAGTAGGGAGCAGCAAATGCAATCTATAATCCATTGAATAATAATGTGATCTATAATCCACTAAATAATGAAAAATGCTTACTACCAAAGTGTACAAACTAAACATCAGCCGAAGACCAGTGTTCTCAAAACCCAGTGAGAATCAGAAGCAAGACAGTCATAAGCAAGTTCAAAGTAATTCTTTTAAGCTTTCTCAGCAAGTATAAAAACAGTAACATTTGGGGAGGGTAGTCAAACGTAGATCAGTATTCTCTATTTTTATTCCTGTCATAAAGCGTGTGACGCTGAAGAGACGGACCATTTAGAAAACAACCTTGTCCTTGGCATGGCACTGTCACTCAATAAAGAGCTTTCTACGAGCATGTAAGCTGAGAAAGGGGTTTCTGGCTGAGAGAAGAGTCCCATGAAGGAATACTGCTGAGACAATTCCAGCAAAGCAGGGTTTATGACCTGTGGTGGCGGTGGTGGTTTAGTCCCTAAGTCGTGTTGATGTCCGACTCTTGCGACCCCCATGGACTGTAGCCTGCAAGGCTCCTCTCTCCGTGGGATTTTTCAGGCAGGAATACTGGAGTGGATAGCCATTCCCTTCTCCAGGGGAATCTTTCCAACCCAGGGATCTAACCCAAGTTCGATTCTTTACTTGGAAGATTCTTTACTACTGAGGTGGATTTTTTTACTATTGAGTCACCCAGGGAAGCCCAATATGCTAAAGCTACCTGTCACTAGAAATACTATTGCTGTAATCTGTTCCACAAGTTTAATTAGGGCATAATTTAAAATTTTTATCTTTAAAAGTTTGAAGGCAATAGGGTGATAAATAATATTTTTCATTATGACAAATATTAATAAATATTTGGGAATTTTACTCCCTCCAGATGCCAGTGGGCAGTTGAAAGTCTAATCTAATGAAATCAATGCTTATTTTCCTATCTTTTCTTTTTTAGTCTCACTTAATGCTGATTCCTTCAACATATTTATAGGCAGAATCACTAACCTTATAAATCACATTTATTAAATAGTTGCTGAATAGAAGACCATTTGTAGATATCAAAAAGATAACGTTCTTCTGAGGAAATAAAATAATCAAAAACTCAGCTGTAAACACAATTACATTATGTAAATATTATTCTTTGCAAAGGAAAAGTACAAAAGTGAAAAAGCACTACAAAAGCAGGCTGCTGTGTAACAAATTATACCTTGCCTAGGATTTCCCCCCATTATAATGCTTGTCATAACATTCAGTTAAAGTACAATGCTGAAAAACCGAAGCTGGACCCCTCCATCATATTACATGCAGGAAATAACTCAAAATGGGTCATAGACCCAAATTTCTAAAACTCTTAGAAGAAATACAGAAGGAAAATGCCATGACCTTAGGAAAATCCTTCTTAGGTACAATACAAAATGCTCAAGCTACAAAAGATAAAACCGATTAAACCTCATCAAAATTAAAAATTTTTATGCCTCAAATGAGGCCCTGAAAGTTAGAAAAAACCCCACAGAATGGAAGAAAATATTTGCAAATCATATAACTGCTCAGAGGCTTGTATCTAATACACATAAATAACTTCTACAACTCAATCATAAAAAGACAAAAAACTCGGTTTTTTGTACTTAAAGTACAAAAAGTACTTAAAGGGATAGCCGTTTTTCCAAAGAAGACATACAAATGGTCAACCTTCGCGTGAAAAGGCAATATATATCACCATCCATTAGGGAAATGTGAGAGAATTTTGCAGCTACGAGATGGTTACGATAAAAAAGACAAATGATGATAATTATTGGTGAGGATGTGAACAACTGGAACCATGATAAATCGCTAGTGACTGTGTCTGAGAGGAAAATGAGGCAGCCTCTTTGGAAACCATCTGCAAGTTCCTCAAAAGGTTAACATGGAGTTATCTTATCATGCAGCAATTGCCCTTCTCTCAACTAGGCCTCTACTTTTTGGCCTTCTGTAGCCATCTTTGCTGAGGCCAGTTTTAGCGAAAGTCTGCCCAGGTAGTTTAGTGAGAATCTCTCTACCACTGCTATTTGACCACCACTGATATCTGACCAAATTTCTCATACCCCAGCTTTGATGTCCAAGTTCTTGGCCTAACTTTAGAAGAGTCTCATTAAGCCTATTGAGTAAGAATTACCTCCCTGAACACCGTGTCTTCTCTTAGAATTTCCCAACCCATACTCTGTACAATGGCCGTAAATTTCTACCCTTTCTTTTTTTTTTTTTTTTTTTTTTTTGCTGTATTCAGAACTAAGCTCAGTTTGATTCTGAAGTCTCTTTTCCCTTATGGCAATAGTTTCTGAATAAAATCTGTTATCATTTTGGCCAGAGTCTGTCTGGCTCAGTTTCTCTTTCATAATTATCAAGAGAACAGAAAACATTTGATCATATAAAAACTTGCAGACAGATATTTATAGTGGTATTATTCATTATAGCCAAAAAGTGAAAACAACCCACATTTTCATCAACTGATAAACAGATAAGTAGAATGTGGATCTATGCATACAATGGAATATTACATAACAGACAAAATGAAATACTAAGACATGCTACATGGATGTGGATGAGTGATTGCCAAGAGCTGTAGTTGGGGGTTTAGGGGAGAATAAGTATTGACTGTTCTGGAGTGAAGAAAATGTCCCCAAATTGATTGTGATAATAGTTGCCCAGATCTGTCATTATAGTGATTTAATTATATAATTTAAAGACTGAATTATCTTGTATGTAAATTATGTAGCAATACAGCTGTTATATTTAAAAAATGTAATAATGAACATCTATACCTTATATTGGGAAGGAGATAAGGTCCTAAGTCAAAAATTATTTTCCTTTAATGTTATTAATATAAATTCACAACTCAAAAAATTAAAGGGTAGAGAACTATAAGCCTACAGGACCTAAATAACAAATAATTTAAAGTTACAATATCTATCCTCTATTTGGGCTTCCCAGGTGGTGTTAGTAGTAAAAACAAACAAACAAACAAAAAACCCTTCTGTTTGCAGGAGACACAGGAGATGCTGGTTTGATCCTTGGGTCAGGAAGATCCCTTGGAGGAGAAAATAGCAACCTATTCAAATCCTTTTGCCTGGAGAATCCCATGAATAGAGGCGCTTGGCAGGCTATAATCCATGGGGTTGCAAAGAGCCCTCCATGACTGAGCTCGTAAGCACATCATCTATCTCAAAACAAGAAATGAAACAGTTCAGAAGTGACTATGAAACTGATCTTATTGTGTTGTACAACTATGCGGTTTTGGTACTATGGAAAATCCTAGGACTTAAAATAGAGTCAGCTATCAGAGTGTGCTCTGCTCAAATTGGAATCTGCTTTGTGAGATTCAGCTGCTCCTTGTCATGTCTGTTTCTGTTTCCTTTTCTGTAAATTTGAACTAGAACACCTTACCTTCTGGGAATATTGGAGAAATTGAATATATACAAATAATTGTCCACTGTGAATTCATACACAAATAAATTTTAGGATATTGCATTTGTGCTCAGCTGTGTCCAACTCTCTGCAACACTATGGACTGTAGCCCACCAGGCTCCTGTCTCCATGGGATTGTTCAGGCAAGAGTGTTGGAGTGGGTTGCCATTTCCTCCTCCAGGGGATCTTCCCCACCCAGGGATCAAACTTACATCTCTTGCACTGACAGGCAGTTTCTTTACCTTGGATCTACCCAAGAAGTCTTATTCTATTGATGTGATTGTATTAGGTAAGATCAGTAACATTACCTGTGCACACACCTAAGTAACACTCAATTTGAGTTTAGTTTAGTTTACTTTGTTTAAAGAACTTGTTGAATTATTGCCTGCATTATACAACTAGGGCTCAAAAACCATCTAGCAAAACAAAATAAAACAAACAAAAAACCCAATAGTTACTTTCTTTAAACTTGATAAATTTTAAGAGGCAGGAAGAAGTAATCATTAGGTTTCCATCCAGAATATGAGCTATGCAATTCAACTGAATATAGCAATCATGAAATTCACATAAATTTAGAGGCACTGCCTATAAGACAAACATTTATTTTCCAAGATTTGTTTTCTCTTAGCCATATCGATATAATAGAAATTCAGAAATGACAGTCACAAAACTTTCTTTTCACACTTTAAACAAGAATATAAGTTGATGGAGATAATTATCTCAGACTTCATAACAATAAACTTATCAAGAGGGTGAAACATAACTCTCTTTAAAATGAAAATGTAACTGAAATGCCTTTTTGTTGTTGTTGTTGTTCAAGAGGAATATTTCCATAATAAAGAATCTCAAATCACTTCTCTGATGATTGATTCTACTTGGGGGAAAAAAAAAGTCTCAAGATAAGCAATTTGTGGGAGTTGGCTTACAAAGCATGTATATAGTATTCCTGACCATCTGCTTCTCTTTGTGTTAACACATTCATGTAATATTGTTTCATAGGCTGACCTAAGTTGCATTTCTAAACTTCATTAATTCATGAAACACACGTAGAGTACAGAAAGCAAGAGATGAATCTGGGGAACATACAGGTTCAGAAAGGGAGCGGGCACTTCTGGAGAATAAATTACATTTACATTCTGGAATAAGAGTGATCAGGCTGAAAATATTGAGAAATCTCACACTGAATCTCTATGGTTTTGCTTAACAAATAAAACATCCCTGAAATGTCTCAGTTGCTATCTTACTATTCATCCTTTCAAATATGGGAGATAAATGAAACACAATCCCAGAAAGGCTGCAAATCATTAAAATTTGCAGAGACTCTGTTGTAAGAGCTGGCCAGAGGGTCCTTCATTTTGTAAAGGCATGAGCACAGGCCTTTTCATCTTTGGTCTAACAACGGTATATGAAAGCAAACTCAGGAACTCAGGGACGGAGCAGCACATCTGAAGAACACTAAAGTATCGGCTCCAAGAGAACAAAAGGAGCCAACGTAGGGCATTCTGGACAGTCACTCAATTAAGTAAGAAAATATATCTAATGAGTTCTTGGAAATGTCTGCCTACATGAGAGACTCAGTAAATAAGATCTTTAACCCGCTTCATTAGAACCAGTGATTATTCACGGAAGAAGGGGAAACAGGCACATCTTTGGAGTGAAGTGAAAAAATTAATAAACATTAGAGTTGTTTTGACTGATGGTTTAAGTCATATCATTTATTTTGAAATTGCAAATATAATTAAAGGGTATGAGATTTTGTGGGTTTTAAAAGGGGACAAAGTTTAAAAATGCTTTGAGGATTGTCTACACATTCTACCTAAAATATTTTACTATATTAACATTAAGCTTCCTAAATGATTTTGAAATGTAGTAATAAGTACAAACACAAAATATGTATGGATAACTGTCTTTGATAATTGGAGCTCCCAAGTTCCTAAGCATTTAAGTATTCTTAATTCTCTAATCTAGACCACTTTCTAATTAATTTAGTCTCAAAAACCTTAAAGAAATTTAAAAACATTCATTATAATTTTTCTTCTTATGGCAAGAACTATCAGGTCAGAGACAAGCTCTGGAAGTACAGGACAGTGAATGAATTTAGACATTAAAAAGGGCTTTGTAGGCCCAGCAACTGACTACAGTAAGAAAAAGACATTATATTGTTTGCAAATGGATGATCAATGTATAGATACATATGTATTTTATAGCTATAGAATTAAGACCTGTTTTAATAGGTAGATTTTTAAAAATTTTTTTTTTTACAAAAGTATATTCAATTTATAGTTTGTTAATAGCTTTCCCTGAAACTGGATTGCCAGTAAGTCTCAATTTAAGTTGACTATATTAAAGTTAAAATATAATTTTAATTTGTATAGTTTCCTTAAAATATAATTTGGCACAATAAATCAAATCCTTGCCAGAAGGATAGTTCATTTCCTTTTCTCTTAACATTTCGTCAGCACTTTCTGCATTTCCAGAACTCTAGTTCTTTGAAGAGTATTTTAACCAAAGAGAAAAATAGGCAATTTTTACACTAGCTAAAAACCATCTTTTTAAAAATTTTAATTGGTGGTTAATTACTTTACAATATTGCATTGGTTTTGCCATACATCAACATGTATCCGCCACAGGTATACACATGTTCCCCATCCTGAACCCCCTCCCTCCTCCCTCCCCATGCCATCCCTCTGGGTCGTCCCAGTGCACCAGCCCCAAGCATCCAGTAGATGTAATAGAAGTGTGGTTAGTTTGGAATGACCTAAAACTATTTTTTTACATGTGGTTCTATAGACAAAAGAAACTGGAACTGTGATGCAATGCTAAGTGGTGATCTTCCAGATTTTAGTCACATACTCTGACCAGTTTCCCTGTTGACTGTCTCTTGTCCATATTTAGGAGCTGACTACGTATTCTAATGTGGGAAAACACTATTCCTTTTCAAAAATGAAGTTCTACTTTAAATTTTAATTTCCAGTTGACTTATCAAAACTAAGCTGGTTCAGAAAGGGGAAAAATTATAAATTGCTTATATCTCTTCAACCTAAAACATTATTCATAATCTGCCAGTGATGATGGCTAAGCCATCTGGGGAATATGATGGGTACTTGGGGGGAAAAAAATCTGTCACAGCACAATGAAGAAATGACATGTGTGAAGGTCTTAAGGTTACTTCATAGTTCAGTGATGGCGTTCAGGTATTTTGGAATAGACAAGTTCTGAATTTATATACACACAAACCACAAAATATTTATCTATTCATCAATTTTACACAGTAAGCAAGGACATATTTGTTAAATAAAATGAGCTGTTGAAAGCAAGAAATAAATGAGTGAAACAAATTAACAGAGGTTATGATTGGGAAATAGGACATTTTACTATAATTAATAATGTGAATCTCCCTACAAGTATACTATTAAGTATGGCCATTATATATATATATATATATATATATATATACACATATACATACATATAGTTATATGGTGCATTGGAGAAGGCAATGGCACCCCACTCCAGCACTCTTGCCTGGAAAATCCCATGGACGGAGGAGCCTGGTGGGCTGCAGTCCATGGGGTCGCTAAAAGTCAGACACGACTGAGCGACTTCCCTTTCACTTTTCATTTTCATGCATTGGAGAAGGAAATGGCAACCCACTCCAGTGTTCTTGCCTGGAGAATCCCAGGGACGGGGGAGCCTGGTGGGCTGCCATCTCTGGGGTCGCACAGAGTCAGGCACAACTGAAGTGACTTAGCAGTACACTTAAGTACAATTATACATTAATACCTAGGAATGCACATGTAAATAAACATATATACACGAATATGTGTAATATGCATCACTAGTTTGCTATGAAAAGATGTATACATACAAGTATCTCACATGTGTGCATGCTAAATTACTTCAGTTGTGTCTGATTCTTCGTTACCCTATGGACCATAGCCCGCCAGGCCTCTGTCCACGGGATTTTTCGGGCAAGAATACTGGAGTGGGTTGCCGTGCCCTCCTCCAGGGGATCTTCCCGACCCAGAGATCAAACTCACATCTCTTATGTCTCCTGCCCTGCCAGACAGTGCCACCTAGGAAGCCCACAGATATCTCACAGGTACATTAAATATCAGAATATGTAGGTGACAACATTGCCTTAAAATCAAAAATAGTTTGAGACAGCAAGATTTTTGAACTCTAGTATTAGTTGCATCAAATATTTCTCTCATTTCCTTTTTGCTATTAGAATGAAGTTTGTTAGCTGACAATGTAGATCTGCATAATTCCTGATAAAACTCTGGCATTTTTGTTATGAGACTCATTTCAGCAGTTTTACCCAGAAAATGACTCTATTTCCTACCTTCTAGAAGCTTTAAAAATGAAATTAAAAGAAAAGAAATTTGCTCTAAAATTGATTTACTGTCATCTATTTGGACACACTTGAGGGACCATGTATGTTAATTCTCTATTAATAAAATGCTCAGATAATCACTCATCTTACTCCCTGAACTTCTCTTGACATTAATGGTACAAGTGAGACGTTTTCAAACCCTATGATAAGTTTTGGGTTTAGTGCTATAAGTTGGTAAAAACGTTGACTAGAATAAGTTCCATATCAAGGAATAAATATGAAATAATTCTTTAAAATCTGGGTTATGGAATCACCTGTTCTGCAAACATTTCTTTAAAACACCTTGGGGGAATCTAGCAATTTCGTCTTCATTGAAGAAAGAGAAGGATACCAACATGTAGTTTAAATCCGTCTGGTTTCCAAACACTGCCTAACCCTCTCAAATACAGATGGAGAGAAAGACTGAACAAATCTGCCTCCAGAAAACGCTCAGCAATCAAAGATGATAAGAGGCACTGGGGGCACTTCCACCCATCTGCATATTTAGTGCAGACCATCCTGTTAGAAAAAAAAAAAAATCACATTCGAATGTGACAGAGCCCTGCATTTGTATTCATTCCACCATGGAAACGGTTTGAAGGCTTTTCTCTGGAGACTTATGTATCTCCGTGACAGCTGCATTGCCACAATATGCTGAAGTGGCTCATCTCGACAGGTCATATCCTGGATTTCACATTCTGAATGGCAGCTGGGATACCAGAGAGTTTTCTCGCAGTGGGTCGGCCCTGGCTTTAACCAAGCCCTCCCCAGCTTCTGTGACAAAGTTGCACGTGTGGCTACAGGCCAGTCTGAGAAGTTCAAGATGTCCGTTTTCCACTCCCTAAATAGCAGGGACATTCACGGCAGCAATTCCCGCGGCTCTGTGAGAGCCTGATAAGCGTCTTTGCATTGGGACGTCCTTCTTAGCAGTGGAACACGGATTTCCTGTGTCCCACTGTAGAGCTTTCTCCTGATACCACACACACTGTTGGGAGACACTGGTTAAGTGATTCAAGTTTCAAACTGAAGTCTGTGCCTCACATCCATTTATTTCAGTCTATACAGAGGTACGAAGTGAAATTAAAAAAAATCATCTTAATTTAGTTCTGAGACACCTTGCCAACCAGAGCAAATCTGATTTTAATAAGAAAACATGGGTCCCCCGCATTCACGGGAAAGAACTACGTGAGTTATTGCTTCCTTCACTGCTGGAGTTCCTTACCAAATGTGGACTGCATAAACTAACCACGATGCAAGACCCTAACGCGCCGACATATTCAAAACACGTGGAAGAAAGAAGTATTACCCTCAGCTTTTCCATCCCCACTTTGTGCCTGAAAGGCAGCTACCCTCTTTGAAGGGTACCCTTTCTGAAAGAGGCTTGTAAGGGGGAAAAAAAAAAAATTCTATGTTAGAGGGGGACATAGGTTGAATTTCAGATTTTGAAGCACATCTTTGCAACAAAACTCCTTTTGGGTCAAAAGTCTAGCCTGGGTCCTAGTTTTTCTCACTTGAGGGACTCCAGAGACATCTAAGGCCATGTTTCATGATGAAACCTGCAATTTGCCTGTGGCAGCTTTAGGTAGATGGCGCCAATATAGTCCAATAGAGAGGATGAGCAATTTGCATGGGGCGTGAAAGATGCTTAGTCTGTAGGTGTCAATTCAAGTCAGCAGAGGTAAAGGGCTTCAGTTCACGTGAAAAAGTGAAAGTAGCTGATTTGGGTTGAGTTCTTTGCGATCCCAGGGACTGCAGCCTGCCAGGCTCCTCTGTCCATGGATTTCTCCAGGCAAGAATACTGGAGTGGGTTGCCATTTCCTTCTCCAAGAGATCTCCAACCCAGGGAATGAACCTGGGTCTCCTGCACTGCAGGCAAATTCTTTACCGTCTGACCCACCAGGGAAGCCCCTTTCAGTTCACACCACTCCCTAACTGAGCAAAAGATGAGAGCTTATGAACCAAGAGTTCTTGCCCAGCACTGTCTCTTTTCCCCCTTCAAAGCCATTATCTTAAGGCTTGATGCCCTCTCCTGTCTTTTTTTTCCCTCTCCTGGATAATAAATTAAACCTTAGTCTTTTTTCAAACAAGCACATATATCCTGTTTTATCCATTTTTCTTAACTCCTCCTAGCTACTGCCTAAATGCTTTGATAAATCTTTTCATTTACTTGAAGCTTTTCCTTGCCTTAATTCTATTTTAGAGTAATAAAGAAAAGGTTGAAAAGCAAAAGCTATGGACAGTGATAGATCTATAATAGGGAAAGGAAAGTCATAAGTTAAACAGAAAATGGACATAATAAATCACTTATGCTCTTGACCTCTAAAATGCTTGAGCATACTTTTCGGAATTACCACAATGTTTCTATCTAGCAACATATTCTCTTTTAGGCAAAACTAATCTTTCTAAAGTGCAATTCAAAAAGATAAAGATTTATAAGATACTATCTATTATTTATGCTGTATTTACTATTGAGCACAAAAACATAGACCCAAATGGAAATTAAAAATGATTTATGATTAAAACTAATTTTTGATTAATTAAAATTAATTTAAAAAGAGATACAGACATGATTTCTACTGAGGATTAAGTACACAGTCATATGTATTTATATAACCATACCTGCATATGACCTCAAATCTAAGTATTATTTTTTTATTACATTTGCTTAGGTTGTAACTATATAAGTAGTGTTTCAAGAACAAAATGCTAAAATATAGTAAGGCCATTAGGAACATTAGTTCTTAAAATTTAGACCCACTGTTTCTCAAAATAAATCTTACTGTAAATACAGATAGGACTGACTTTGAGTGTACACTGACAACTCTCTTTAATAATATAAACTGAAACTGAAGTTGCTGATTTTACCAGTGGATCATTATATTTTTAACATTATAAATTACTTTTGTAAATATTTCTCTTTTTTTGCATTTATGCTCCGGTCCTTAAGTGACCACTTAGCTCTGATGGTCTACTATCTTCCAGGTACTCTGCTGGGGAGCAAGTATAGAACAAGGTGTGCTCTTATCCTAAAAGGATACTTACAAATCCATCTATTATCCTATTATGAGGATTAAATGAGAAAATAAATGTTCAATAAACAGTTCTTATGACTGTTGTTCTTCTTCCCACGCAGAGACACACAGCTCTTCTCCAGCATATTTTCCCACCTCCAACCTGGTTCATCGTATCAGTTTTTCCTTCCTTCTCTGCTACTCTGTTACCTAACCTTCCACTGGAGGTGGAGTCCAGTCGTTAGCTAGGTAGACTGCAAGGAGATCCGACCAGTCCATCCTAAAGGAGATCAGTCCTGGGTGTTCACTGGAACGACTGATGCTGAAGCTGAAACTCCAATACTTTGGCCACTTCATGCGAAGAGCTGACTCATTGGAAAAGACCCTGATGCTGGGAAAGATTGAGGGCAGGAGGAGAAGGGGATGACAGAGGATGAGATGGCTGGATGGCATCACCGTCAAGGGACATGAGTTTGAGTAAACTCCAGGAGCTGGTGATGGACAGGGAGGCCTGGTGTCCTGCAGTCCATGGGATCACAAAGAGTCGGACACGACTGAGTGACTGAACTGAACTGAACTGACAGTGCTCCTAGATGATCAGATGTGACCATTTCTGAGGGGACGAGCCAAAAAAATCATTTTACTTAAAAAATGTTCATCTGCTTCAGTGTAAATTTCCTACACTTTTTTGAGCGGGGTAGATGGGTGACATAGGAGTTGAGACATAGTAGGAAACTATATATGCAAGCGAAAAATATTCGCGTACACTCTCAGGATCTAGAGCCAAAATTCTGTTTAAAATGTTGATTCCTCAAAACACTCAGAATTTATCTTTGAGCTCTAAACAGCAACTAATTTTGCTTAGAAACAATACCTCATAATGGTCTACACAGATACCAGTTATTAATAGTGGAGACTTCATATCTAGATAAGTTAAATGTGCTGTGTTCATTCACACTTCAAACAAGAGCTCTGATAGAAATCAGTCCACACTTCGGGTTTCAGCTTCCTTTCTTTTTTTTAAAGTTAATTTAACATGGACTAGTTTTTCCTTCTAGGCTCTGTGGGCCCACCACAGTTTTGCAATTAGACCTCAAATGTGCTACTGTATATCTGGGACATATGCCTGAGGGAAGCCTTCCCAATTCTTAAAAAATATTGAAGATATTTCCGTATCACAGATGTTTCATTTTCAAACATGCTTTGGACCACAGCAACTATAACAAGAGTAAAGATTTGCTCTTCTCATCAATGAAGTGAAGGAAATTGTTCTTATTTTCAGTGTGACTCACTCTCTTTCAGATAATACAGGTTAATGCCCTGAACCATGTCGCAGTGTTCTAAAAATTCAATACACCCTTAGTTAAGTTTCACATCTGTTTCCTTCTCATATTTATTGGCCTTCTTTAGACTATGAGAAATTCGCACACAGTTTAACAAATTAGCCTTTAAAATATTCTTATAAGCTCTGGTTACCCAAAACAAGACTAATTTTATGAAAATACTGCTCTGATCTGATCAGTTCTTGCTCACAAACCTCTGCTGATCCTCTAACTTTCAAAAGAATAAAGTTCTTTGTTACAGGATTTGAAGCTTTCTAGAAACTTACTCCAGTCAAACTCTTTTGTACATTGTCTCACTCTCTTAATTATTCTCCACTGTTCTTAGTTATTTTTTACCCTAATGATTTTGTTCATCTCCTGTGTCAAGCAAGTTTTTTTGTTTTTTTTTTTTACATTTTTTAGAGGTTGATCTAACCGTCTTAGATTAGGGAAATCTAATCCATACTTCAGAGCTCAAAATGTTCCCTTTTAATTAAGTAGTTCATGATTTACACCAATGAAAGTACTTCTTCCCTTCATAACACATTCTTATAATCATTCAACAATTCTGTGTCTAATCAGATGCTAGGCACTGTGTGGCGAATTCAGAGGTGAATACGACAGATTCTCTGCCCTCATATCACACAGGCATCTATTTGGTTGCATTTGTTGTAAGTTTGACACACTGTTTTCGGTTGCCATCTCACTTTCCTGGGCAGAACTGAGAATCCCTGGAGAGCAGAGATTAAATGAATTGCTGTCCCTAGGTCCTAGCAGAGAGCACTGCGTGTGGAGCAAGACAGCAGGTCTTTGCGGAAGGGAAGTGAGTGCTTGTTCCGTTATGACTTCTGATTCATGATAAATGACACACAGACTTTTTGGTGATTCGTATTATTTTAGCTATGGTGAATTGGTCTCTAAAATAATCATACTGGTTTTATTAGACTCCAAAGTGAATACCTAGCATCCTAAATTAAAGCTGAATTTGAATGCCTTTCCAAGTGTAACAGGCACTGAAGAGTGCAGATGATGAGAACAAGCTGCCCAACTTGCGTTCTGGCTCTGCCTTTGAGTAGTTGCGTAAACTTGAGCTAACTTCTTACTTTCTCTGTTTCCTTATTTGGAAAATGAAAGAAACAACAGAATTAGCTTAGTGGACTGTTTACATGGTGTAAAAAATCACTTGTAATAGTGACTGGTACATAGTGTTACATGAGTGTTGTAATATTATACAGTGAAATAATTGCAACAAGGCATCTGTCTTTACATATGTCATTTTTTCTGCCTGAAACACTTCCCTCCCCACTCCTTGCATTAACCCACCAACTTTGGGGCTTCCCTGGAGGCTCAGTGGTCAAGAATCAGCCTGCAAATGTAGGAGACACAGGCTGGATCCCTGATCTGGGAAGATCCCACATGCTGAGGAGCAACTAAGATCCCTTGTGCCACAACTATGGAGCCTGTGTTCTAGAGTCCAGAAGAGGCAACTGCTGAGCCCATGAGCCACGACTGCTGAAGCCCCTGTACCCTAGGGCCCTTGCAACATACGAGAGAAGCCACTGCAATGAGAACCTGTGCTCCACAACTAGAGAGTAGCCTCTGCTTCTCACAGCTGGAGAAAGGCCCGCACAGCAGTGAAAACCCAGCATGGCAAAAAGAAATGAATCATTAATTCACTAATAAATAAATGAAGCACTGAATTCTCCAGCAGGTCTTTCTCTTGTCGTCAAGCTCCCATTCTCATTTCTTTTAGAAGTGATCCTCCCACAGAGTCCTTACCTCCCCTTGTCATAGCTCTTGTTACACTGCCCGTGGGCTTCCCTGGTGGCTCAGAGGTTAAAGCATCTGCCTGCAATGTGGGAGACCTGGGTTCGATCCCTGGGTCGGGAAGATCCCCTGGAGAAGGAAATGGCAACCCATTCCAGGATTCTTGCCTGGAGAATCCCATGGATGGAAGAGTCTGGTGGGCTACAGTCCATGGGGTTGCAAAGAGTCGGACACGACTGAGTGACTTCACTATAATTATCTGGTACTAATATAATCATGAAGAGGAGAATGTATTTCTTTAGTCCAAGTTGGAATCCTAGACCAAGCAAACTACCTGGCATATAGCTTACGTTCAATAAAAAAACTGAACGAATAGGTGAAAGTAGAAAAGAAAGTTAAAGTTTAGGAAATCATCTTAGTGAGTACTAATATAATAATAAGGGATATTAGTATAAGATGCAATCTAAACATATAGACATGTACAAAATGTGCAGGTGAATATAATATTGATGTCCACTTTTAACAGAATTACAAGATTCAACAAAGGAAACGATAATAAATAGAAATGAAGCATGAAATCCTACAGTGACAAAAGGAGCAACTGTTAATTTGTGGGGCGTAGAAAGAGTAGTGGGACTTCCCTGCTGACTCAGTTTGTAAAGAACCTGCCTGCAATGCAGTAGCTGCAGAAGACCTGGGTTCGAGCCCTGGGTCAGGAAGATCCCCTGGAGGAGGGCATGGCAACCTACTCCAGTATTCTTGCCTGAAAAACCCAATGGATAGAGGAGTCTGCTGGGCTACAGTCCAGGGGTTGCAAATAGTTGGACACAACTGAAGGAAGCTAGCAACACATGCAGAGAGAATAGATTAGCTAGGATGCAGCATTTCTTAAAACTTTACTTGGATATTAAACAAAGCAACCTTATGGTTGTCTATCTCACATAAAAGAGAAATGTGCTTAAACTTGACAATGCCTGTAATTTGGTATCTAATGGGGACATTTCACAACAAACTGTAGAAAATTCTTAAAGTGAAGGGAATACCACATCACCTTACCCGCCTCCTGAGAAATCTGGATGCAGGTCAAGAAGCAACTGTTAGAACTGGACATGGATCCTGGTTCAAAATTGGGAAAGGAATACATCAAGGCTGTATACTGTCACCCTGCTTATTTAACTTATATGCAGAATACATCATGAGAAATGCTGGGCTGGATGACGCACAAGCTGGAATCAAGATTGCCAGGAGAAATATCAATAACTTCAGATATGCAGATGACACCACCATTATGGCAGAAAGCAAAGAGGAACTAAAGAGCCTCTTGAAAGTGAAAGAGGAGAGTAAAAAAGCAGGCTTAAAACTCAACATTCAAAAAACTAAGATCATGACACCCGGCCCCATCACTTCATGACAAATAGATGGAGAAACAATGGAAACAGTGACAGACTTAATTTTCTTGGGCTCCAAAATTACTGTAGATGGTGACTGCAGCCATGAAATTAAATGACGCTTGCTCCTTGAAAGAAAAGCTATGAACAACCTCAACAGCATATTAAAAAGCAAAGACATTACTTTACCAAAAAGGTCTGTCTAGTCAAAGCTATGGTTTTTCCAGTAGTCATGTATGGATGTGAGAGGTGGACCATAAAGAAAGCTGAGCACCGAGGAATTGATGCTTTTGGACTGTGATGTTGGAAAAGATATCTTGAGAGTCCCTTGGACTGCAAGGAGATCCAACCAGTCCATCCTAGAGGAATCCAATCTGAATATTCATTGGAAGGACTGATGTTGAAGCTGAAGCTCCAATACTTTGGCCACCTGATGAGAAGAACTGACTCATTGGAAAATACCCTGATGCTGGGAAAGGTTGAAGGTGGGAGGAGAAAGGGACAACAGAGGATGAGATGGTTGGATGGCATCACCGACTTGATGGACATGAGTTTGAGCAAGCTCTGGTAGCTGTTGATGGACAGGGAGGCCTGGCGTGCTGCAGTCCATGGGGTCGTAAAGAATTGGACACGACTCAGTGACTGAACCGAACTGAATGGGGGCATTAAAACATATTTGCTGGAAGGAATTATTGTGACTTACTTTAATTTGATGGCTTTGAATTTCTGAATGCTTAAATTTTTTTTTCTCATTCTCAAGTGATGACTCTTGATGAAATTGACCTATCCTTAAATTAGTTTTTTAAAGGCATAAAACAAAGAAAAATGGGAAGAAGTCTTTCAATTTATATTCTTTCACGTATAGCTACAGCAATTTTGCATCCTATGATAACTCTGCATAGATTTTATCAAAAGTGGATTCAATTGTTGGACATATACTTGTTGTCCAAGGAATTAGAGAACTGGTCATTGGTATCAGAAAACACTCCAGAGTTTACCATGCAGGGAGTTAGTCAATTGTTTCCAGAAATGTTGGATATTCTGACAGCCAAGCCTGATTCTCTTGTTTATTTTGAATGATGTCACCGTATTCCCCAACATAATGTGATTATGTGGGTGAAGAAATAGAAAATACATGGGAAAATCATTAACTTTTGAAAAAAACGTTTTTCAGTCACAGCCTAAGTGGCCAGCTGAAATCGGAACATGTCTGATGCTACAGAAGGTAAACTCTGGACAATGTGTTTCATGCAGTATCGAAATTACTAGCAGTTGAAGCATGTTTCGTTCTTATTCTTACTAAATGTTGCATCAGAAGTTGTACTTGTCACTCACATGAAAGGTCTAAGATGAAGTTTAAAATGGAAAAAAACATTATGGATGCTGTGGTTGCCAAACAGTATTTCAGAAATAACAGAAAAGATGAGAGAGATTTCCCAACAACAAATGCAGATCTGTTTCACCTGCCACGTTTAGAATAGACATATTTCCCCTCTTAGTATGCAATAGACATATTCATCCATTATTAATATTCACCAGAATGGAAAGATAAATATCAGTTAACTTCAAACCAAATTGAGGGAGTCATAGAAGTGAAGAGGAATCTAAGCACAGACATCTGGAGTAGTGTACATTCTGATATCAGGGTGACGCATAAGATGTATTAATAATTACAGCATCTCCTATTATTTTAGCTAAATATTTTCATTTATTTCAATATATTTTATTAGAAGTACCTGCTATTAATTTAAATAAATCAGCAGAAAGAAGAGGTTGGCAGCAAAGAGAGGGATATCTGAAGAGAGAAATAAGCTTTTTTTTTCAGCAAAGGAAGCCATAAACAAAATGAAATGAGAACTTACAGAATTGGAGAAAATATTCTCAAAAGAGGGCTTCCCTGGTGCCTCAAAGGTTAAAGCGTCTGCCTGCAATGTGGGAGACCTTGGTTTGATCCCTGGGTCGGGAAGATCCCCTGGACAAGGAAATGGCAACCCACTCCAGGATTCTTGCCTGGAGAATCCCATGGATGGAGGAGCCTGGTGGGCTACAGTCCACGGGGGTCGCGAAGAGTCGGACACAACTGAGCGACTTCACTTCACTTCATTCTCAAAAGATGCAACCAACAAGGGCTTACTTTCCAAAATCTGTATACAAACAGCTCATACCGCTCAAGAACAAAAAACAATCCAGTTGAAAAGTAGGCAGAACGATCTAAATAGACATTTCTCCAAAGAAACACACACAGACAATAGACAAATAAAAGATGCTCAACATCACGAATTATTAGAGAAATGCAAATCAAAAGTGCAATGAAGTACCACCTCATGCCAGTCAGATGACTATCATTAAAAACTTTACAGATGAGAAATGCTGGAAAGATATACAGAAAAAGGTACCCTCCCACACTGTTGGTGGGAATGCAAATTGGTGCAGCCATTATGGTTCCTCCAAAAACTAACAGAATTACCATATGATCCAGCAATCCCTTTCTTGGGCACGTATCCCGACAAAACTAATCCAAAAAGACGCATGCACCCTTATGTTCAAAGCAGCACTATCTGTAGTAGCTAAGACATGGAGATAACCTAGATGTCCATCGACAGATGAATGAACAAAGAAGCATTGCACACATACAATGGAATACTCCTCGGCCATGAAAAGCACAAAATAATGCCATTTGTAGCAACAAGGGGGCAACTAGCCATTATCATACCAAGTGAAGTGAGTCAGAATGAGGAAGACAAATACCGTTTGATATTGCTTATATGTGGAATCTAAACTGTGACAGAAATGAACCCACTTACAAAACAGAAATAGACTCTTGGAAATACAGAACAGACTTGTGGTTGCCAAGGGGAAGATGGTGGGGGAGGAACGGGGAGGGGGACTGGGCTTAGCAGGTGTAACTATTACTGATAGAGTGAATAAACAACGAGGTCTCCCTGGGTGGCACAGAGGACACATTCAGCGTCCTCTGATAAACCACAATGGAAAAGAATAGAAAAAAACAAATGTGTACACACACACACATATATAATATGTATTTATATATAAATATATACAATTGAATTCATATAAATATTATATATATACACACATATATATGCATATATGTGTGTGTATACATATATATATATATATATATATATATATATATATAATGGAATCACATTCCTGTACAGCAGAAATTAACAGCACATTGTAAATCAACTATACTTTAATAAAAAAAGAAAAAAAAAACCTTTTCTTAATTGCCCAAAGGGTAATTTATTGAACCTGTTTTTCAGGTATCTGGTAGTTAGAGCCAAGCCTTGTTTAGTACTGACAATGTGTCAGGCAATAATCTCTATGCTTTATATATAACTCAAATGGTCCTCTCAGCAATGTTATGAAGTAGATGTTCTTAATAGCCCCATTTTACAATGAAACCTGAAGCACAGACGAGCATGAAGAATAGGCCCAAAGAGTGAGCAGGTACTGGGTACTGGGAAATAACAATCTCCTTTCAGAGTTTGTGCCCTAGAAACTAGGTTGAGCTGAATATTAGTAAAGCTATTAACTTGGCCAAGCCATTTTTAACTGGCATTACATCAATTCAACTGGAAATTTAAAAATTACTAAAAAGTAAAAAGTGTCTGAGAATCCTATATCCACTCCATGTTAGAACTTTTGTGAATATTATTCTGGGATTAGTTAGTAGGTATGTTACATCAACTTATAAAATGCAGAGAAGAAGGAATACTTCTAAAATCTAACATAGAAAAATAGGTCAATGTGCTTTTCTTGGTTAAATATATGGCACTCTTATTAAGTATAACCTAGAATTAAAAAACTTTCTCTTTTCTAAGGCAAATGTTAAATTCCAAGTTTACTTTATACTTGTCAAGGTTATTACGCTCTATCTCTGAGGGGGACAAATAATTTTAGGACTAAAAATAAACAACAAACTTGAATTATGCATAATTAGAAAAAATTCTAGGAAGTATTTTATCATCTCTGGATTTTATTTTTACTTAAATTTGGCAGCAATAACATTGATATTTGGAAAAGAATAAAATCCATCAGAGAAAAACTACCACTGTTCTGTGCTGACATTGAAATGGAGTACTTTGGAAACTGACTCTCCAATTTCCAGGCAGAAACACTCCCATGTCAGTTATTATCACTATTGACTTTACTCACAGGAGCTCTAATGGAAGTTTAGGGAATTTTGTCATTAGCGCTAACACACACATACGTACACAAACACACCCATTATACCTGAGGGAAATAAGAGGTCATTCTGATTATTAGCTCTGCTTTCACTTGTAAAATCCAAGTCATCATGTTAGAGGTACTTCGGGAGTCAAAGCTGAATTGGTTTACAAAGGAAAAAAAAAGGGGGCAAGTATAAGATAGTTAGACAGTTTAATAGGTAGATGATAAATAGATAGGCAGAGTCCTGCAGCTTTATTTTCAATATTTTCTCCAAATTTGGGGAGAGCACATAAAACACAGTCATAAGCCAATTTGTATCTTAGTCTTATGTATCCAAATTCTGTCTTGAAGATAATTCTAAAATATTAAAGCACAGGCCATTTTACTTTTATGTATTTTCCTTTCATATATTGTTCACCCCAAACTCAGAATACTAACCCTCTCCAATGTGTGTGTGTACATGTGTGTTAAGCAAAAGAAATTCTTTACTTTATGTGATAAGTGGAGAACTATAAATAACAGAAGAAGGTAGAGGTCACCAACCGTGCCAAGTGATTCTTCCAGCAGCACAACATACACCACCATGCGTGCACACACACACAAACACCTGCACACACACGTTTTTCCATTTTGTCAGTGTTCTCCACAGAAAAAATAAAATAAGTGGTGTCCACAGGTCCTGTAAGCATCAGGAACCTTTCACTAGGATTTACTTGCTCATCTCCAAATACTGTTTCCTGCTTTCCCTAAATCAAACACTATGTCTGTTGCTTCTTACTGCTTCTTCAGGGTAAAAACAATTAATGGAACACATGGAACGTATTTGATGTCTATAACATTGACTGGTACTATGGCATTGAGCAAGCCATCTCCAGAAAGTAGGAGCAAAATGTTGGGGATGCAGTGGTTATAGTGGAATGACATTCGAGTGAATTTAAGAGGCTTTTAGATAAAACACCCACTGTATTATTTTGCCTGTGCGTGCTTGCTAAGTTGCTTCAGTCGTGTCTGACGCTATGTGACCCCGTGGACTGTAGCCTGCTAGGCTCCTCTGTCCATGGGATTCTCCAGGCAAGAATACTGGAGTGGGTTGCCATGCCCTCCTCCAGGGGATCTTCCCAGCCCAGAAGTTCAACCCACACCTCTCACCTCTCCTGCACTAGCAGGTGGGTTTCTTTACCACTAGAGCCACCTGGGGAGCCACTATTTTGCCTGTACAGCTCTATACAGTCAGTTTTTCGACAAAAATCCATCCTCAATTAAAATATTAAAACCGCTCAAAAGAGAGTAATGGTGAACTGATGATTTCAAGTATTGGAAAAGGTTTGGTTATAATTCTCTTTGCTGAGAAGCTTTTATTATTAAATAAGAAGAAAATAATATTTCAGTTACTTAATATAAAAATCTCAAATAAATAACTAGTTATAGTAAATCATAGATTAAATGAAATATTTTTCTTATAAATCTGAGCTGCTACTTCACACATAAACTTTTTTTCTATTTTCAAATGAGTCTCAATCTGTCTTAACAATTATTTCCATAGAAAACTGCATTAGCCTCCCATAATACCTAACATAGAATTAGAAGCACAGTAACATGCACATACATATTTTAATCATGTATTATTATACTAAGTATTAAAACTTACTTCTGCTTTCTTTATAATATTTTTACCCAAAACTATCTTCTTATATTTTTCAGTTATGACTAAAGGAAATGAAAATACAATTTTACTTGCTCAGATAGAGAGTTACCATTTTTACATATTATCTTTGTTTTCATGTTATGTCATTAATAAATCAGAAATTTCAAATTATGTAGGTAAACAACTCTCTTACCTGTGAGAATAAATGTCAAAAAGCAGGATAAAATGGAAAATTTTGACTATTGTCAAAACACTTTCAAGCATTTACAATAGAGAAACTAGAACTTAAGAATTTTGCCATATCATAGCTATCATTAATAAGATTAGGAGTTCTTACATTTTAGAAAAAAGAACAATATTTAGATAATAAAAAGCTTATAGTACATATCCATTTCTGACAAAATAAAATTGAATGCCATTCAAAGTGCTTAGCCAGGCCAAACTCAATAGCAGATAAAGAACTCAAGTACTTTTTCCTTAGTCAATAACACTCAAAGACTCCACTTTAGAAATTACCATATAAATGGTCCATTATGCATGCTTATATTTGGTCAGAATAATAAACCAAAGAGATGAATTATATCAGAGTGATTGATTTTGCTTTCATATGTATCAGTATTGTCAGTGAATTTCCATTAGCTGATCTAAGCCATGATAACAGATAAAATAAAAGGAAAATATTCTCATAAGTGAGACAGACATTTTTGATAAGGGTTGCCAGTGCAATAGAAAGGCTTTTGTTTAATAAGCATGTATGTTAGTCACCTGAATTTCTCTAATATATGCAAGATCCTTGAATCAACATGTATTCTGGAGGGCTGGATGTGGCTCAATGATTAACGATAGCTATTGCTAAATTTTCTTGACTTTTATAAGTTGGTTGATGTCTCATTGGTAGCTTGAAATTGAACATGGTGGGAGTATTTACACTATCAGCAAATGCTATAATCCAGGTTTGTTTTCCCAGAGAGTTGATATTAAACATTTATTCGCACACACTGCCTGAAAAGAAATTCTACTGGTGAAATGCTGAGTAATTTTCTGCAACTATTTCACAACCAGTTTCTTAAGATGGTGAAAAGAGCATGACATTTAGTATCAATAGATGGATATTTGAGACTAAACACCTGTTTATATGCAAATCTTAGTAAGTCACCTAACCTGTCCAAATATGCATAAATGTCACTACTTTTAATGAGAATTTTGGTTAGATGATATGAAAAGTTTTCTCCATTTCTAAGATTGTCTGACTCATTGCCATATATGTTTATACCTCATTCTCCTCCCCAGAAGTAGAAGAGTGAAATAATGGTTAAGAGCTGGATAAAGCGGAAAACTATGATAAGTGAATCAGGCTGACTGTCAGGATGGAAGTGACAAAGGGCTGTGTGAATGATGAATAACAGGATAACAACAGCTAGACACAGAAGACAAAAGTTCAGTTCTGGCTCACAGGCATTTTGAAGAAATGAAGGACCAATCACTGCCAGATGTTCTAAAGAATCAACAAAGATTAAAATTTTTATTTGATTGTTCAAGGATCTTAAATATTGGCAACAAATTTCATTTGAAAATATCTGTGTTGTTAAACAGATCAGTAGGCTGGAAACGAATTGTTAGTCATCAGTTTGATAACCCGACTCCATAATCAAGAAGAGGGACAGAAATAGTGATAGGGTGTTTCTACAAGAGAAATGAAATGAAGCAGGTATTTAGTGAAGTATGAAGTATGAAAGTCGCTCAGTAGTGTCCATCTCTTTGCGACCCCATGGGCTGTAGCCTACCAGGCTCTTCTGTCCACGGAATTCTCCACGTCAGAATACTGGAGTTATCCCTTCCCTTCTCCAGGGGATCTTCCCAATCCAGGTGTCGAACCCAGGTCTCCCACATTGCAAGCAGATTCTTTACCATCTGCACCACCAGGGAAGCCCAACATTATATTATTTTTACTACTAGCAAAGAGATGAGTGCCAAATAGACACCATGAGTGCCAAATATACACCATAACAATACATAAAAAAAACTGTTTTGACCAGAAATAATATATAAACTATATTTTCTTACTCCAGTTGAAACATTAACAACAAATTATGTTGGGAGCACTAGAGAAAAAACCTGCCAAATTAAACACTAAAGTAGAAGTCCCAGTGTAACTAGCCATTTGCTTATTTATCTATAAGAATGCAGTTAGTTTAATTGAATCGCCAGTCCATGTCTGACGTAGGGTGCAGCATGCTTGGGGCTGGTGCATGGGGATGACCCAGAGAGATGTTGTGGGGAGGGAGGTGGGAGGGGGGTTCATGTTTGGGAACGCATGTAAGAATTAAAGATTAAAAAAAAAAAAAAAAAAAGAATGCAGTTAGTTTAATCTGAATTTTAAACAAATACAGACTTGAGTCCAGAGACTCAGGTCTAAGTCATCAACACTGCAGTTACTTAGAATATATTCTCTGACAATTGTCTCAGGTATATCTGCATGAATGATTGTTCTGTATGGAATAATGAATGTATATAATAGAAAACACAGTTGTCACTAGGTATTTTCAGTCAGTTGTGAAACAATGTCATGCACAATAAGCTTTCCAGAAAAATTATTTAAACCATGTGAACAAAGCTAGTTAAAAAAAAAAACAACATTATTTTTTGTTCCTATAGCCTTTTACCAACTTAGAATATGTAAGATTTGTTATTTAGTTATGGTACAAATTGCACTGATTCTCTGGGCAAACAATTTTAAAGGTCCTTAATGGGTTTCAAATTTTGCTTAAAATATTTCAAATATACATGGTTTGAGGTTTATAAATAATATGCACAAAATCATTCAGTTTTCTAGAAGAGATCTTGATTTTGCTCTGCAGAAGTCAGCTGAAAGCCTGGGTAGATACACGAAGTTCAATTTAATGAAGTGCTTCAGAACCCAGCTATAGGATCTGTGTTATTTCTTTAAGGGTTGGAAAAAAAATGGAATTCAATTTTAGGATTACTTAGAAACTTGTGTCTGAAGTTTGCGGTATAAATCCCTAGCTAAACAAAGTTTCTTCAGTTGTTTCCTCTTTTTGTCTGTGAAAAATAACATTCTTTTATCTCTGGCCAGGAAACACAAGTCAGAAACAGTTCAAGATCTGTGATAAGATATAAATAGGAATGTATTAACTTTTTGAATATCATTTTGGCAAAGAGTACAAAGCTACATAAATTAATACTTTTATTATAGTCAAAAGTCATACATTCAAAAGGAATGATAAAAAGGACACAAATATGGTCATGCTAATATAAAGCTACATTCTTCTATAGAGATATTGCTGGAAAGTGAGCTGCTGAAATCAGCAATACGGGCTCTGCCACTAATTGAATATCTACAAGCAGTCTTGGATCAGACTGGGTCTCAATAGTCTGCTCTGTAAAATGAGGGGTTTATAGCTCAATTGTGTCTAAGGATCAGCCTCTTAGATATATACTAATTACCTATGTACTATGGCAGAAAGTGAAGAACTAAAAAGCCTCTTGATGAAAGTGAAAGAGGAGAGTGAAAAAGTTGGCCTAAAGCTCAACATTCAGAAAACGAAGATCATGGCATCTGGTCCTATCACTTCACGGCAAATAGATGGCGAAACAGTGAAAACAGCGTCAGACTATTGTTTGGGGCTCCAAAATCACTGCAGGTGGTGATTGCAGCCATGACATTAAAAGACGCTTACTCCTTGGAAGGAAAGTTATGACCAACCTAGATGGCATATTGAAAAGCAGAGATATTACTTTGCCAACAAAGGTCTGTCTAGTCAAGGCTATGGTTTTTCCAGTAGTCATATATGGATGTGAGAGTTGGACTGTGAAGAAAGCTGAGTGCCGAAGAATTGATGCTTTTGAACTGTGGTGTTGGAGAAGACTCTTGAGAGTCCTTTGGACTGCAAGGAGGTCCAACCAGTCCATCCTAAAGGAGATCAGTCCTGGATGTTCATTGGAGGGACTGATGTTGAAGCTGAAACTCCAGTACTTTGGCCACCTCATGCGAAGAGTTGACTCATTGGAAAAGACTGTGATGCTGGGAGGAATTGGGGGCAGGAGGAAAAGGGGATGACAGAGGATGAGATGGCTGGATGGCAACACGAACTCGATGGACATGAATTTGAGTGAACTCTGGGAGTTAGTGATGGACAGGGAGGCCTGGCGTGCTGTGATCCATGGGGTCGCAAAGAGTCGGACATGACTGAGCAACTGAACTGAACTGAACTGAACTGAAAGTATCTCTATATTTAAAATTATATCCTTCAAATCTTTTTACCACACCTCAAATATTTTTAAATTATTCCTAATCCTGAACTTTTTTTTTATTATGTATGGTTTTATCAATGAGACACAACAAAATTTTCTGATGCATGAAATGACAATCTGAAATGCTTTTCAAGTGAGTTAAAGTTTTCTCAGCAGTTATGCATTCCTCACACCTTCTTTAATATTTTAAAATATTTTCTACTTATTTTAAGGAAGACTATAGTGATATTTTTAAAAAAACCCAAATCAGAGGATACAGTTGCTTCAATGTATGCATATAAATACATGGCAATTTTAGACATTCCTTTATACTCTTAAGAGTCCCTTCGGTTGCAAGGAGATCCAACCTGTCCATCCTAATATTCAGATCAGTCCTCAATATTCATTGGAAGGACCTTCGCTGAAGCTGAAACTCCAATACTTTGGCTACCTGATGCGAAGAACTGACTCATTTGAAAAGTCCCTGATGCTGGGAAAGATCGAAGGCGGGAGGAGAAGAGGACGGCAGAAGATGAGATGGTTGGATGGCATCACCGACTCAATGTACATGAGTTTGAGTAAACTCTGGGAGTTGGCGATGGAGAGGGAAGCCTGGTGTGCTGCAGCTCATGGGGTCACAAAGAGTCAGACATGACTGAGTGACTGAACTGAACTTAGAGTAAAATATGGGGGATTTTCAAAGAAACTACAAAACTAGTTTTCAATATATTACTCTAACAAAATAAAAAACAAGTTATGAAAATGTTCCCTAAAATCATCAACCATCAGCTTGTTGAGAAAGTCCCCAATCAAACCTAAGTGTTAAAAGGTCCAGAACCCTGAGTGAGGATGTCAAATTCCCCAAACAGTTCACTGCGTTGTGAGTCACAGGCTTGGGCAATGCAGAGTCATTTCCTAACACTAACTGCTGGAGAGGAAACCGCACAGCTCCATCATCTCCTGGCCCGCCGGGACAGCATCACTTTTGAACAGTTCAGTCCGCTTTCAGTCTCCTTCCCAGACAGGCTATGTTTGTGTTTGTGATTTCCCTATCACCAAGTTTCTTCACGATAGAAGAAAACCAATCTACAAAGATTTCCTATTACTTAGATCCAAAAGAATAAAGTGAATGAAAATAGCGGTGTGTCACTATTTTTTTTTTTTAATTGTTTCTTCATCTTCTGTTTTCCAGTAAATCTCTTCCCTCCATGTAATATGCTTGCAGTCCCAGTATGTCTTCTCATCATATTTAGTGCCTGGCATGCTGTGAAAAGTCCAAGGACTTAGGTCCTAGGCACACCAAGTGAAATGAGAAAACCAGAGCAAAGGAAACGTCAAGCCCACCATATATCACGGTGGAGAAAGAAGAGAGACGCATAAATCTATCTGAATATAATTTTGTTCTGTCACTTTGAATTATTCTAAACAGGTTATTCTTTTTAGTAGCTGTATGCCTGCTTAGTCGTTCAATGGTGTCCGAATCTTTGTGACCCCAAGGACTGTAGCCCACCAGGCTCCTCTGTTCATGGGATTCTCCAGGCAAGAGTACTGGAGTGGGTAGCTGTTCACATCTCCAGGGGATCTTCCTGACCCAGGAATCAAACCCTGGGTCTGGGTTTGATTTTGCATTTAGTAATGCAGAAAGCATGGCATTCCTATCAGACTGGGCAGAAAATGAAACACAAAACTTTTCATTACAAAGTTTACATTAAAGTGGCAAAATACTTTAAATCACATAATTCCACATTTGGAAGATATGAACAGATGTGTTTTCTGTTCATATCCTGCATTGCAGGCAGATTCTTCACTGTCTGAGCTACCAGGTTGTATACCTGTTTCCTTTTATCACCTTCCATCCCTTTCTAGAAAAATATTTAGCGTGTGGAATCACTGTTTGGATCTTGCAGCTTTTTGCAAACTGGGATTCTAATGAATAGTCTTTCATTAAAAATCAAGCCATAACGTATTGAAGTCTTTCTATTTATTTCTCTCAAAAGAGGACTATTATGCAGTATTTAGCTATTAGACCATTCACTCCTGTGAATTAGGCACTCCTGTGAATTCTTGGTCTATTCTCTTCTAGTTAACCTTTCATCCTGCTTGGAAACTGTTTTGTGCATCTCTGCTCAGTGAGTCCATTCAGCTCATATATCCCACTGGAGGTTCCAGGCATTTGCCAAACTTTTTGGGCTGGCGTTCACAAATTACCATGTCTCTTCCTTATATGAATCTCTGAATAATGCAGGAGGGGAATCCATCACTAGAGGAAACACACACTTCTGTTGCTTTCTTTGCAGTTTTAGACCCTGCCCAGCTCCTGGAATGCTGCGATTCATGGAGTCACAAAGAGTCGGACACAACTGAATGACTGAACTGAACTGAACTGAACTGATAATCGGTGAATGGGTAAGCATGCCAAAACGCATCTGTTCGTACCTTCCAAATGTGGAATTACGTGATTTAAAGTATTTTGCCACTTTAATGTAAACTTTTTAATGAAAAATTTTGATTTCATTTCTTATCTAGTCTGATAGGAATGCCATGCTTTTTACACTACTAAAATATTTGTCTGAAACATATTTTGTGTTTATTATTTTCCATAAAATAATCATAAAATAATTACTAATTTTGAAACTGACAGTTAATACTGTTGTAGGCATCCGTTCTAGGGAAAAAAGAAAGAAAATGTTTTCCAGCTGAATAAACTACAAAATGTGCTGACTTTGCCTATTAGTGACTTTTATTAACAGAGACCTGCTGATGGGTTATATGACTACAACTTTATGAATTCTACAAACTGTCAATTTCTTTTTTTTTTTTTTTTTAATATGGTGACTACCATGAAGCAAAAACAAAGATGAGAGTTTTGGGAAACTGCCAATTTTCCACTCCAACTGTTTCTTTAATTTTTTATTATTTTAAAATAGATACTGCCAAGTAATTATAATGACTGTACAATTTTCCCAAAGTCTACTGAAAAAGACACTTTAATATAAGATTAGGTTGTCATATTGTGAAAATTTTATATATAGCTATAAAGTAATTTCTGTTACAAAGTTTACAAAATTCTGTTGAGTAAGATGATTTAATGCAATAAAATGCAAAATCATGACTTTAGCTGTAATAATTTTGCCTTAAGTAAGATTCACTGAAGCAAAGGAAAAAATAAAGTTAGATTCTATTAGACTAAATCACCAAAAAATATTAATATAGAATCCCTTGCATTTTAAATTATGGAAGAATATCCAGATGTCACACGATTGTTTTAGCTATTTAATTTCATCCAAGTGTGAACTGAAAAGATATCATGGGGTACCTGAAATAAGGAAGCTCTAAATCTGAACTCAGTTGCTGGGTGCTACCGTTTTATTAATTTTGGCCAATTTCTCTGATTTTACGACAAAGGCCAAGGAAAGTCAGTACATATAAGTCATTCAATGGAACCCATACAAGCTAAGTACCAAGAATTCCTAGTTACTTTATTGCACTATTCCCTTATTCAGTCAGTTCAGTTCAGCTCAGTTCAGTCATTCAGTCGTGCCCGACTCTTTGCGACCCCATGAATCACAGCCAGGCCTCCCTGTCCATCACCAACTCCCGAAGTTCACTCAGACTCACGTCCATCGAGTCGGTGATGCCATCCAGCCATCTCATCCTCTGTTGTCCCCTTCTCCTCCTGCCCATAATCCCTCCCAGCATCAGAGTCTTTTCCAATAAGTCAACTGTTCGCATGAGGTGGCCAAAGTACTGGAGCTTCAGCTTTAGCATTTTACTTATCTTTTAAAGAAGGAAAAATGGATTCTCCCACTGACTTTACTGTCTCTAGAAGGACATCAAAGGGTGATATTTCTTCAAAAAGCTTGCTTTAAATGAGTAATTAAAGAATAGGACAAGTAATATGACCCATACTTCCATTATGGTGAAACAATTTGGTGTTGACAGTGGAAATGTATACTGCCTGAAATAAAAGCTGTTACATGTTTAGTAAGGAATTAATGATAAGATAGTAACTGCCAGCCTAATCTCTGTAACACATTTCACCTGACCACCAACATGGTCGTTGGATGATGGTTTCAGGATAAAAGTTAAAGCACAGTGGAACTGAATGATTGTGAGTTCTTAATGCACTAGTACTTGACTGACACTGTCTCCAGGAACATTTAATCAGGGAATATAGCTAAATAATACCATTGCTGTGCTAACAAGGTCCTGAGCTGAAAACTCACATAAAACCAAGAATGCAGCAGGTATTTATCCAATACAGAGCAGTGACTTGTCACCAACAGTTTTTTGTAGTAACCTTAACTGAGATGTAACTTCATGATCCAGTTGGATAAAGACACACAGACAGGGTAAGGGCCACAGCAGCACGGAAATATCAGCACTGCTGCTCCCAGCGTGTGTTCACTGGGCCTTTATGATCACTTTCCTTTAACCCTAGGGCTTCCCTGGTGGCTCAGACAGCAAAGAGTCTGCCTGTTATGTGGGAGACCTGGGTTTGACTCTGTGTTGGGAAGATCCCCTGGAGAAGGAAATGGCAACCCACTCCAGTTTCTTGCCTAGAGGATTCCATGGATGGAGGAGCCTGGTAGGCATGGGGTCTCAGAGTTGGACGCGACCGAGCAATTTCACTTGTTCCTTTAATTCTAACAATTTATTTTCCATTAAGTAAAAACGACTTATCGGTTATATATAGCTTACTGCTTATCTAAGCTGCTCTCTCCTGAATATCTTAAATTTAGGTAGCTATTTTTCCTTGAGACAAAAATCTGTTCAAATTGCACAGAAGTAAAATCTTTTGAGGGATGAGGAATCCTCATGGCATATACAAAAATTCTACCAGTCAGAATTGTAATTTATGGATGAGGATAATAACAACATATTAGGCTAAAATTCGTAGGCTATGATAAAAACTGTTTGTAAGAATGGAGAAAATACCTTAGGATTTTACCTTCACTTTGGCCCATGAAGTAAGAGTCCCAGTACAATACTAATTGGAGGAAATGACTGCTTAGACGGTAAAGAATATGCCTGCAATGTCGGAGACCTAGTTTGATCCCTGGTTTGGGAAAATCCCCTGGAGAAGGGAATGGCAACCCACTCCAGTATTCTTGGCTTGAGAATTCCATGGACAGAGGAGCCTGGTTGGCTACAGTCCATGGGGTGGCAAAAAGTCAGACACAACTGAGCAGCTAACACTTTACCACTTTCAAGAAACTGTACATTTTAAAAGATTTATGGGACACTTGATTCAGTTATATTCCTCAGCAAACTTAGACAATATATAGTCATACTGCTTAAAAATTTATTACATATTTGCCTTTTATTTAAAATTCACAACTAATTTTTTACTGTATATAAGAAGTCTCTGAATGTAGTCACTGCTAGATCACTTGAACTTAAATTAGAATAGCTTTATGCAGATTAATTCAAGACATATTCTGCATAGTGATCAGTGTTCTTTTTTCTTTAAAGGTCAGAGAAACAAGGGAATTTCTAATGTTATTTATGTATTTTCTACCACTCATTACAAGATTGGGTCTTCAGAGTAGAAAGGAAATAAAAGAACCAAAAGCAAGTAATGAATACAATCCATGAAATACATTCATGAATGTTTTGTGTAGCTCTTAAAATAGCAGAGAAAACCTTTGTTCTGAATACTAAGTGTCAGTATAGGAATTTTTTAAAATAAGGACAATAAATTTATTTCCTTCCTTAACGTGTTTAAAATAACCATTTTCTTTCAGAAAGCATCATAATCAAACAATAATAGATACGTATATAGATACAGAGAGAGTTTGAAAAACAATAGCCAAGAGAAAACATTAAGTTACTGAATTATGGAACAAAGACAATATTCCTCAGGTGGCCAGGATGAATTTGTAGATGTTTAGTGTGAATGTTCGCATGCCACACTTCGTTATTATGATCTATTTACTTTTTAGTTAGAGCTTATTCTTATATTTTCATTCTAACAACTTAGGCACGTAAAATTTAGTAAGCATTGCTTTCACAATTTTGTGAATACTGAGCACAGGGTGGTTCTTTATGTGTACCAGCTGATTAATTAATAAATTGTGGGAAAGACTAGTTATTCTAGTTTTAACCGCATTATTTGAGTTTTAAGCCTTCCTTATTTCCATGATTTCCTTCTATTTCAAAATAAGCTTGAATGGTTAATGTGATTCCCAGTGGTATCCAGATTCATATTTAAAAAAAGCCATTTCCTCCTTCTGCTTGCTGTTTTGCTTCTTTGCTCTAAATAATGAACCCTTAAACAAAACTTCAAAGTCTTTTTTCAGCACAACTTGGCTCTTTTTCATGACTCCATTCGCTGTCCCCTTACACCCAGGCCCCAGGCCCCAGGCCCCAACATAATGAACACAGGGTTTTCATACTTTTTCTTAGGTATACAGAGGGATGAATAAATCAACCTTTTCTCTCATGAAATATACAATATAAAAAGACAGAGGACAATATAAAAAATAATCATACATTCTGATGATTGTTCTATTCAAAATATATGCCCCTTCTGAAGAGAAGACATCCAGGTTAATTTCAGAGAAAGGGACAAGAGTGAGGAATTGTATCCAACTGTCTCTTACCTTTAAAGTGAAGAAGCAGAATGATCTAGGTGGAGAAAAGAAAAAAAATGCCTATCAAGGAGAAGCTCCAGGATACATCAATATCAGTGAGTGCTATGAAGGATTCTCTATTCCCCCAAAAGCACTCTAGATACCGTGCAAAGTCTCAATGAGAAGAATCAAGAACTGGAAAACAGGCTGGCTGAGGGCATCCTGGCAATCCCACAGGGTCCTGTTGAGCCATACACATGTGAATGACCTCTCAGATATAAGTTATTTATACTGTCACATTCCACAGTAAAATATGAATGATGGAAGCTGCCAGAAAACAATGCCACAGCTCAAGGCCAACTAGATTAAGATATCAAGAAACCCTGCAATGCGGAAGGGTGGATATCAGAGTTGCCAGGAAGGGAAGAAATATTCTATCATGGAAATATCATGATGTTTAAAATACCCATTAAGCAGTCTCTAGCTGCTCAAAAGCATTAAAGAAGGATACATGTTTTACAAAGAAGTATTACAGCTGTGTTGCTCATTAGTCAAGATGGAAACCATATGGAAATGTTTTTGGCGTAAAAGTAAATTTAAAACAAGTAAGCCATTTTCAGAAAGTGTTCCGAGTGAATGTCTCCATTTTCAAAGTTGTCTTTTAAAATTGCATTTCCTTATACAATTTTGAGTTGATTCAATACTTTAAAATAATCCACTTGTATAACAGAGGTAAACTCAAGTTTCCTGAAGTCTAGTATTGGTCTGCTGCTCCTGCTGCTGCTGCTAAGTCACTTCAGTCATGAACGACCCTGTGCGACCCCATAGACGGCAGCCCACCAGGCTCCCCCGTCCCTGGGATTCTCCAGGCAAGAACACTGGAGTGGGTTGCCACTGCCTTCTCCAATGCATGACAGTGAAAAGTGAAAGTGAAGTCACTCAAACCTGTCCTACTCTTCGCGACCCCATGGACTGCAGCCCACCAGGCTCCTCCATCCATGGGATTTTCCAGGCAAGAGTACTGGAGTGGGGTGCCATCACCTTCTCCGAGTATTGGTCTATATCCGTGTATATTTTTACCGACGATTCTATTGGAAGCCTGGTCTGATTCAACTTCTTCTTCAAGTACATGTCATTCACATGAATTTAGCCTGCAGAGGATCAACCTAATTTTATATAGCCTTTTATCTTTATACTCATTTAAAAGTGACAGATTTTAACATCTAAAAGATAAGTTCAGAAAATAAGGTATTTGATACAGTATTTTTGTTTGAGTCCTACTGGAATAGACATTGCTGCTGAAACATGTATGAAAATACAATGTGTTTACCTGTAAGAACCATATTGAAAATCATACACTGTAACAAAGGAACTAATATGTGCTTCTTTTAATAGAAAAGTACACTTGACCAATGAAATAGTTTATAACAGAGAGAGAGAGAGCTACACAGATAAGGGGTAAGCTAGAGATGTCACCTGATATCATTTCTGTAAGGTGTATCATTCCTTCCTACACTGAAATCCACAGACTAGGAATTACGACTATGCTCACTGCATTGGGAATTAAACACTCAGCTATAATAGTTTACAGGCTGCAAGCTAAAAGAAAACATAAATGATTCAGCAAAACTCTGAGAAACTTGGGAGGTTATATTAAGTGATATCCCATTGTTCAACATAATATTATTTAATAAAAATGAAGAAATAAGTTTACTGATCATGAAATAGATAAACTAGAATATATCTTATATTCTGTATAAGAAGAAAAATTCAAGTTATTTAAATGCTTACAATAATAATAGAATAGAAATAATGCAAAGACATAGAGAAAAACAATAGAATGGGAAAGACTAGAGATCGCTTTAAGAAAATTAGAGATATCAAGGGAACATTTCATGCAAAGATGGGCTCGATAAAGGACAAAAATGGTATGGACCTAACAGAAGCAGAAGATATTAAGAAGAGGTGGCAAGAATACACAGAAGAACTATACAAAAAAGATCCTCACAGCCCAGATAATCACGATGGTATGATTACTCACCTGGAATCAGGCATCCTGCAATGCAAAGTCAAGTGGGCCATAGGAGGCACACTATGAACAAAGCTAGTGGAGGTGATGGAATTTAGTGGAGCTATTTCAAATCTTCAAAGATGATGCTGTGAAAGTGCTGCACTCAATCTGCCAATAAATTTGGGAAACATAGCAGTGGCCACAGGACTTGAAAAGGTCAATTTTCATTCCAATCCCAAAGATAGGTAATGCTGAAGAAGGCTCAAATTACTGCAGGGTTGCACTCATCTCACATGCTAGCAAATTAATGCTCAAAATTCTCTAAGCCAGGCTTCAACAGTACAAGAACCGTAAACTTGCAGATGTTCAAGGTGGATTTAGAAAAGGCAGAAGAACCAGAGATCAAATTGCCAACATCCATTGGAATATTGGAAAAGTAACAGTGTTGCAAAAAAAACATCTATTTCTGCTTTATTGACTATGCCAAAGCCTTTGACTGTGTGGATCACAACAAACTTTGGAAAATTCTGAAAGAGATGGGCATACCAGAGCACCTGACCTGCCTCTTGAGAAACCTGTATGCAGGTCAGAAGGCAGCAGTTAGAACTGGACATGGAACGAAAGACTGGCTCCAAATAGGGAAGGGAGGACGTCAAGGCTGCATATTGTCACCCTGCTTACTTAACTCCTATGCAGAGTACATCATGAGAAATGCTGTGCTGGAAGAAGCACAAGCTGGAATCAAGATTGCTGGGAGAAATATCAATAACCTCAGATATGCAGATGACTCCACCCTTATGGCAGAGAGTGAAGAAGAACTGAAGAGCCTCTTGATGAAAGTGAAAGAGGAGGGTGAAAAAGTTGGCTTAAAGTTCAACATTTAGAAAACTAAGATCAGGGCATCTGGTCCCATCTCTTCATGGGAAATAGATAGGGAAACCATGGAAACAGTGTCAGACTTTATTTTTTTGGGCTCCAAGATCACTGTAGATGGTGACTGCAGCCATGAAATTAAAAGACACTTGCTCTTTGGAAAACAAGTTATGACCAACCTAGACAGCATATTCAAAAGCACAGATATTACTTTGCCAACAAAGGTCCATTTAGTCAAGGCTATGGTTTTTCTAGTAGGCATGTATGGATGTGAGAGCTGGACTATAAAGAAAGCTGAGTGCTGAAGAATTGATGCTTTTGAACTGTGGTGTTGGAGAAGACTCTTGAGAGTCCCTTGGACTGCAAGGAGATCCAACAGGTCCATCCTAAAGGAGATCAGTCCTGAATAGTCATTGGAAGGACTAATGATGAAGTTTCAGTAATATGGTCACCTGATATGAAGAACTGACTCACTGTAAAGAACCTGATGCTGGGAAAGGTTGAAGGCAGGAGGAAAGGGGAAGACAGAGGATGAAATGGTTAGATAGCATCACCGACTCAATGGACATGAGTTTGAGTAAACTCCGGGAGTTGGTGATGGACAGGGAGGCCTGGTGTGCTACATTCCATGGGGTCACAAAGAGTCAGACACAACTGAGAAACTGAGCTGATCCCAACTCAGAACAATATAGAAGGAAACTTAGTCCTCCAGCATAAGATGAAATTACTAGAAATAAATTCAAGATGGCACAATAATTGCCAACAATATAAATACAGAATGGGAGACTGCTGTATATTAAGCAATGTAAGACAATGTATTATTGAGTATTGTTTGACACAGACAAGGTCTAGCAAAGCAACCTGCATGGAATAAGTTCTTATATATGTGTTATTAGTATACTGTACTTTATATATGTACATATAAAACAGTGTATAACACATTATTTACTCAGTAAATATACATAAGGTATTAATAATATATTAATATATTTTAACAATATACCCCTCGTCCAAGGTAAGGAGCAGCAGCTGCACTTTGCTGGAGCAGCCGTGAAGAGATACCCCACATCCAAGGTAACAGAAACGCAAGTAAGACGGTAGGTGCTGTGAGAGGGCAGACACACTGAAAGCCATACTCACAGAAAACTAGTCAATATAATCACACTAGGACCACAGCCTTGTCTGACTCAATGAAACTAAGCCATGCCATGTGGGACGGGTCATGGTGGAGAGGTCTGACACAATGTGGACCACAGGAGAAGGGAATGTCAAACCACTTCAGTATTCTTGCCTTGAGAACCCCATGAACAGTATGAAAAGGCAAAATGATAGGATACTGAAGAGGAACTCACCAGGTCAGTAGGTGCCCAATATGCTACTGGAGATCAGCGGAGAAATAACTCCAGAAAGAATGAAGGGATGGAGCCAAAGCAAAAACAATACCCAGTTGTGGATGCGACTGGTGATAGAAGCAAGGTCCGATGCTGTAAAGAGCAATATTGCATAGGAACCTGGAATGTCAGGGCCATGAATCAAGGCAAATTGGAAGTGGTCAAACAAGAGATGGCAAGAGTGAACGTCGACATTCTAGGAATCAGAGAACTAAAATGGACTGGAATGGGTGAATTTAACTTAGATGACCATTATATCTACTACTGCGGGCAGGAATCCCTTAGAAGAAATGGAGTGGCCATCATGGTCAACAAAAGAGTCCAAAATGCAGTACTTGGATGCAATCTCAAAAACGACAGAATGATCTCTGTTCATTTCCAAGGCAAACCATTCAATATCACGGTAATCCAAGTCTATGCCCCAACCAGTAATGCTGAAGAAGCTGACGTTGAATGGTTCTATGATGACCTATAAGACCATTTAGAACTAACACCCAAAAAAGATGTCCTTTTCATTACAGGGGACTGGAATGCAAAAGTAGGAAGTCAAGAAACACCTGGAGTAACAGGCAAATTTGGCCTTGGAATGCAGAATGAAGCAGGGCAAAGACTAATAGAGTTTTGCCAAGAAAATGCACTGGTCATAGCAAACACCCTCTTCCAACAACACAAGAGAAGACTCTACACGTGGACATCACCAGATGGTCAACACTGAAATCAGACTGATTATATTCTTTGCAGCCAAAGATGGGGAAACTCTAGACAGTCAGCAAAAACAAGACTGGGAGCTGACTGTTTCTCAGATCATGAACTCCTTATTGCCAAATTCAGACTCAAATTGAAGAAAGTAGGGAAAACCACTAGACCATTCAGGTATGACCTAAATCAAATTCCTTATGATTATACAGTGGAAGTGAGAAATAGATTTAAGGGCCTAGATCTGATAGATACAGTGCCTGATGAACTATGGAATGAGGTTCGTGACATTGTACAGGAGACAGGGATCAAGACCATCCCCATGGAAAAGAAAGGCAAAAAAGCAAAATGGCTGTCTGAGGAGGTCTTACAAATAGCTGTGAAAAGAAGAGAGGTGAAAAATAAAGGAGAAAAGGAAAGATACAAGCATCCAAACGAAGAGTTCCAAAGAATAGTGAGAAGAGATAAGAAAGCCTTCTTTAGCGATCAATGCAAAGAAATAGAGGAAAACAACAGAATGGGAAAGACTAGAGATCGCTGCAAGAAAATTAGAGATACCAAGGGAACATTTCATGCAAAGATGGGCTTGATAAAAGACAGAAATGGTCTGGACCTAACAGAAGCAGAAGATATTAAGAAGAGGTGGCAAGAATACACAGAAGAACTGTACAAAAAAGATCTTCATGACCCAGAAAATCATGATGATGCGATCACTAATCTAGAGCCAGACATCTTGGAATGTGAAGTCAAGTGGGCTTTAGAAAGCATCACAACGAACAAAGCTAGTGGAGGTGATGGCATTCCAGTTGAGCTATTTCAAATCCTGAAAGATGATGCTGTGAAAGTGCTGCACTCAATATGCCAGCACATTTGGAAAATTCAGCAGTGGCCACAGGACTAGAAAATGTCAGTTTTCATTCCAATCCCAAAAAAAGGCAAAGAATGCTCAAACTACCACACAATTGCATTCATCTCACACATTAGTTAAGTAATGCTCAAAATTCTCCAAGCCAGGCTTCAGCAATACGTGAACCGTGAACTTCCAGATGTTCAAGCTGGTTTTAGAAAAGGCAGAGGAACCAGTGAGCAAATTGCCAACATCTGCTGAATCATGGAAAAAGCAAGAGATTCCAGGAAAACATCTATTTCTGCTTTATTGACTATGCCAATGCCTTTGACTGTGTGGGTCACAATAAACTGTGGAAAATTCTGAAAGAGATGGGAATACCAGACTACCTGACCTGCCTCTTGAGAAATCTGTATGCAGGTCAGGAAGCAACGGTTAGAACTGGACATGGAACAACAGACTGGTTCCAAATAGGAAAACGAGTACATCAAGGCTGTATACTGTCACCCTGCTTATTTAACTTCTATGCAGAGTATATCATGAGAAACACTGGGCTGGAAGAAGCACAAGCTGGAATCAAGATTGCCAGGAGAAATATCAATAACCTCAGATGTGCAGATGACACCACCCTTATGGCAGAAAGTGAAGAGGAACTAAAAAGCTTTTTGATGAAAGTGAAAGAGGAGTGAAAAAGTTGACTTAAAGCTCAACATTCAGAAAACGAAGATCATGGCATCCGGTCCCATCACTTCATGGGAAATAGATGGGGAAACAGTGGAAACAGTGGCAGACTTTATTTTTTGGGCTCCAAGATCACTGTAGATGGTGACTGCAGCCATGAAGTTAAAAGACGCTTACTTCTTGGAAGAGAAGTTATGACCAACCTAGATAGCATGTTGAAAAGCAGAGACATTACTTTGCCAACAAAGGTCCGTCTAGTCAAGGCTATGGTTTTTCCTGTGGTCATGTATGGATGTGAGAGTTGGACTGTGAAGAAAGCTGAGTGCTGAAGAATTGATGCTTTTAAACTGCGGTGTTGGAGAAGACTCTTGAGAGTCCCTTGGACTGCAAGGAAATCCCACCAGTCCATTCTGAAGGGGATCAGCCCTGGGTGTTCTTTGGAAGGAATGATGCTAAAGTTGAAGCTCCAGTACTTTGGCCACCTCATGCGAAGAGTTGACTCATTGGAAAAGACTGTGATACTGGGAGGGATTAGGGGCAGGAGGAGAAGGGAATGACAGAGTATCAGATGGCTAGATGGCATCACGGACTTGATGGACACGAGCCTCAGTGAACTCCGGGTGTTGGTGATGGACAGGGAGGCCTGGCATGCTGCGATTCATGGGGTCGCAAAGAGTCGGACACAACTGAGCGACTGAACTGAACTGAATATATTTTAATGTATTATAGATTATATTATATAGGAATATATTTTGTGAGTATGTATATACAGCATATATGAATATTACTTTTATTTTTCAAATATGCAAAAAAAATCACTTCTCCAGAAATAATTTTCCTTAATTTGCATTTATAGAAAGATCTATGCTTTTTAACAATAACTGCAGAAATCAAAGAAATAATAATTCAATAGATAAATGGCCCCACAACAAACATATATAATTATCTCTTCTATATCTTCATATATGCACGTACATATTTATGTGTGTATATGAATGTGTTTGTGTGTGTGTAACATTCCGATGAGGATCTTAATTAATTCTGGTCTTGAAAAACAAGATGAATATTTAAATTCCTAGACAAATGATTTAAAGCCGGAATATTTCAGAAAGCTACCTCAGTTATTGTGAAAATCGAAAGTTAAATGATGCCTCCCTTAAGGTTATAGAGAGGATATTCCCGAGGATATTTATGAAAATTCAGTACAAATGTTTGTGGCATTTTGAATATTCATGTGAGTAAGAAAACTAAAGAATAGAACCAGTGAAATTCAAACCCCAGGATCTCGATGATTATTTATGTCAATATCCACATTTTATAGAATATAAATCTAAGGCTCAAGATTGTAAACAGTCTTGTCTATGGTGAGAATAAGAAGGGTTTGTTTTGACTGTCTTTAGAGGTCAAACTCCTGAGTAATTTTTAAAAATTCTGTAAGCCAGTGTTCTCAGTTTGGATCAATATAAAAACATGTTTTAAAGAGAATAAGTATTTTTTCTCAGAACCTGAGAAATACATCTGTGAACTCCAATTTGAATGACATTGCTGTAGGTCATGAGGGTTATCCCAAGCATTTCAAATAGAAATTCTTAATTCCGAGCAAATTTAAAGCAGTCATATAGTCAAGTTATCTCACATTTGCACATTTCTTTTGTAGTTGCAAAATTATCTTTCAAAGAAAAAAATCATTTGGAATTTTTCTCAAATACAAGGGTAGATACATATTCTAAGCTAAAAGTTAAGGAAGAAATTCATAAAGAGAATTCATATAAAATATTAAAGAATATGTATGAATTGAATTTATCATTTCCTTAAAAATCGTTTTGGTGAAGATATTTGTTTACAAAATTGTTGGATAACTTTAGAATTATTAACTATGAAGGTTACATCACTGAACACTATGCATGTTTATCAATCTCAATGATCACCAGCGAATCATCAATCCTAGTATTTATTCTGATTAATACAAAGTATTAGCTTGTCAACATAATGAATATAGTCCTTATTATAGTATTTATATTAAAACAAATTATTAATTAGAATGTGGTGATAAAATAGGGTAATTGCCTTATTTTTGCTTTGGTAGCATTCAAATAACAAAACTGGATCATAAAAATTTATAATATAATTAAAGGGGATATTTTACTTTTGCTTTAAGTACTTCAATAATAGTTCATAATATTTGCCAGGAAGCAAAGCATTCAAATAGAAATGTTTGAATACTTTTTCCAAAACTATTTCTATAAACAAATCTAAAATTTAAATCAATTAATATCTTTAAGGGGCTGCCCAGGTGGTGCTAGTGGTAAAGAACCTATTTGTCTATGCAGGAGACATAAGAGATGTGGGTTCAATACCTAGGTCAGGAAGATCCCCTGGAGGAGGACACAGCAGCCCATTCCAGTATTCTTGCCTGGAGTATCCCACGGACAGAGAAGCCTGGAGGGCTATGGTCCATAGGGTTGCAAAGAGTCAGACACAAATGAAGTGATTTAGCGTGCACAAGCTCTTTAAGAGAGATATTTGAACAAAGTTAAGCATATTCTAAGGGAATACAGATGAAAACTACAAATAAACTCTTCAAAGTACAAACTCAAAAGAAATTGCAGAAAGTACACGTGATTCTAATTTAGAACACTTTACATATAATATATTTATGCATACAAAATATAATTTCAAAATATGCTCATTTACTTATTGCCTGGAATTCTTAAGAAATTATCCATTGTAGTTGGTAGTGGAACTGAGAAGCTACTTTATGCACTGCTTAATTTTCTTTGACATAATGATAAAAACAATAAGCAAATAAAAGTATAATCATCCCATTATTAAAAACAGCACTTGACTATCATGAATCAAACTATAGTAATTATAAAACTAGAATTTTTTGTCTATCATTATATATTTTGCAAAAATATATTTAATATATCTTATAGAATAATTCAATTGCATATTAAATCACATTATTGGGTTGAATTCTTTTCAGATTTCAGGTTATACATTGATAAGTTTGTTTTCAATATAGAAAGAAGAAACCTTGATTTTTACATTTTGTAATCACATTTTTAAAATTTCAACAAGTCATTTTAAAGTTTCAAAATTCCTTCTTCACTCTTAAAGTCTTAGGAAAATTGTTGGATTCTTCAAAGGGAAATTACAACATAGTAATAAGAGTATCAGACATGTGAAGCTTCAGAATAAATACAAACGAATAGCTTGCAATCCCAAACCAGTGTAACATTGATGTATTCACTTTAATTTGTAATTATAGTTTATTTCTTAAAATTTTCCCCATTTGACTACTCTTTCATTATTTTGTAAGACTGTTTCAAAATTAGAAAATAAGATATTTTCCCCTCCTGTTTCACTTAACATGGCTTGGGAAGAATGACCACACATCAAAAACCATCATCAAATTCTGTGATTGATGGTTATATTCTCAGAGCTTTAAAACACGTACAATTAATTTGATGCTTAAAGTTGGTAAGCCATCATAATTTTCAGAGAGGAAAAAATTTAAATCATGAAGCTTGACAGTATGGAAACTAAATGATTCTCATGGGTGTTCATGGACTTTTTTGCTTTCCAAATCATTTAAAATTTCTACTTGTAACTGTAGTACTTGGAAGAGGCTTTCCATTTTAATACTGTGATGACGTGCACCATAAAATGCATGGACTGCATGAAAGACCTCTCATGGGACACAACTCTAATAGTCCATAGAGGATACAAAACTCTCTAAAGTATTTTCCTGAATTGTATTAACCACAGGGTTTCAGAGACATGTGAAAAAATACGTAAAGAATATATCTTTGGGGAGTTTGCTCATGGTTTCACATCATGTGAATCTTGTTTCATCAGTATTCCCACTTCCTTATTTTCTTTCTGAGTCTCAGTAACTTTGTAGAGTACAAACATTATGTTGAAATGCTACATTTGTGTGAATCAATGTGTTAATTTCATCAGTCCCATAAATGAAACAACCTTTGACAAACATCATGTGTACAAATTTCCAATGTACTTGAAAGGTGAAAGGTAAATTTAGGGCTACTTTTTATACCCTAGGCCACAGTTGAGAACTTGACCTTGAGGGGAAAGATGCTGATGTGTAAGCATGAAAGTAGCAAGTTAAGTTCTTTCTGGAGAATACAAAATAAGTCTTGTCAAAAATACCTAAAGTACAGTAATCAAAAGAAAGCATATCACTGACTTCACTAGTAGTTAGAAGCTTGACTCTGTTGTTCTTTGGAATAAAATGTTTAGAAAATGGTGAGATATTTTATATGTATAATGTTTATGAAGAAAAGTGAATAAGACAACATCAAAAGAGAGGACTGATGAAGTAATTAGTAAAAAGTTTTGCACTGTCTATGTTTAAATGCAAAGGGGCTATATGAATTTACTGTTGTTAAAGATATATAATTCTATCTAGAGTCTAACTTATTGAAAATGCCCTATTTCAACCATTCCTCTGATTGGTTTGCTGTTTTCAGTAAATGGAGAGAGAAAAACCAGAACCTAGGGAATAAAGTAATAAATCCAAAGTTTATGCAGAGATGCAAAAACCCAGAATAGTCAACACAATATTGATGGAGGAATCGAGTCAGAGGACTGACAATACCTGACTTCAAGACAATACAATATTGTAAAGTAAAACAAATAAATAAAACTGAGGGGGAAAAAAAAGACTTACCATGAAGCTTCAGTATTCAGGACAATATAATGTTAGCAAAGAACACACAAAATAGATCAAATGGAACAGTTAAAGAGCCCAGAAATAGACCCTCCCAAATTTAGTCAACTAAGGTTTGACAAAGAATCAAAAGTAATACAAAAAGGCGAAGACCGTCTTTTTAAGAAATGGTGCTGGAACTATTGGCCATCCTCATTAAAAAATGACTCCTGATAAAGAACTTGACACCTTCCACAAAAATTAGCTAAAAGTGGGTGATAGATCTAAACATAGAATGCAAAACTATAAAGCTCTTAGATGATGACTCGTAAGACAATCTAAATAACTTTGGGCTGGTGATGACTTTTTAGATACAACACAAAAAGCACAATCAATGAAAAAAATAATTGGTAAATTTGACTTCACTAAGACAATGGGAACAGAATGAAAAGACAAGTCACTGTCTGGGAGAAAATATTTTCCAAAGACAATTCTGATAAAGGCTAGTTATCTACAATACACACACAGAAAAACTCTCCAATAAGAAAACTAACTTGACTGAGAAAAAAAAGAAAAAAAAGGGCCAAAGATTTCAACAGACATCTCACTAAAGAAGAGATGCAGGTGGAAAATAAGCATATTCTAAGATGCTTCACATCATATGTTATAAAAGAAATGTAAATTAAAACAACAATTGAAAGTGAAAGTCACTCAGTCGTGTCTGACTCTGCGACACCATGTACAGCCCATGGAGTTCTCCAGGCCAGAATACTGAAGTGGATAGCCTTTTCCTTCTCCAGGGGATCTTCCCAACCCAGGGATAGAACCCAGGTCTCTGGCATTGCAGGTAGATTCTTTACCAGCTGAACCACAAGGGAAGCCCAAGAATACTGGAGTGGGTAGCTTATCCCTTCTCAAGCGGATCTTCCTGACCCAGGAATCGAACCGGGGTCTCCTGCATAGCAGGCAGATTCTTTACCAACTGAGCTACCAGGGAAGGTACTACTATATACCTATTAGGATGACCAAAATCACCTATATATAAACTAAAAACACCAAATGCAGAGAAGGCTGTGGAACAACAGCAATTCTCAATCATTGTTAGTTTGAGTGTAAAATGATACAGTCACTTTGGAAGATAGTTAATCAGTTTCTTACAACACCAAACACTCTTATCATGTTGCTGCTGCTAAGTCGCGGCAGTCGTGTCCAACTCTGTGCGACCCCATAGACGGCAGCCCACCAGGCTTCTCCGTCCAGACAAGAACACTGGAGTGGGTTGCCATTTCTTTCTCCAGTGCATGAAATTGAAAAGTGAAAGTGAAGTCGCTCAGTTGTGTCCGACTCTTCACGATCCCATGGACTGTAGCCCACCAGGCTCCTCCCTCCATGGGATTCTCCAGGCATAAGACTCAGCAATCAAATGAGCTGAAAATGATGTCTACTCAAAAACCTGCACACAGACGTTTTTAGTAGCTTTATTCATAATTGCTAAAACTTAGAAGAAATAGATGAATGAATAAACTGATACATCAAAACAATGAAGCATTATTTAGCCCTAGAAAGGAATGAGGTGCCAAGTGGTAAAAAGATAAGAAAGAAACTTAAACGCATACTACTCAGTGAAAGAAGCCAATGTGAAAAGGCTACATACTGTATGGTTCTAACAATACGACATTTGGGAAAAGGCAAAAAGCTATGGAGAAAGTAAAACCATCAATGCTTGCTATGGGTTAATGGGAGAAAGGGATGAACAGTCTGAGCACAGATGATTCTTAGGACAAGGAAACTTTATATGATACTATAATGGTGGATACATGTCATAACACATCTGTCAAAAACCATGGAATGTACAATTAAGGGTAAACTCTGGTATAAAGTATGGACTTTGCGTGATGATCTATAAAGTCACGTCCACTAACTGTAACAATATAGGTCTCTACTGGAAGATTTTGACCACGGAGACCATGCATGTGTGGGGACAGGGATTATATGGAACATCTCTGCACCATCTTCTCAATTTTTCTGTGAACATAAAATGGCACTAAGAATAGTCTATTGGAAAAGTATTCATTCACAGTAACCTTGAATTTTCTTATTAGTTTCCTACAATCAAGGTGTCCTTAAAAATATTTGTATTTAATCTTAAGATATCACTGGTGTGTGTGTACGTGTGCATGCTAAGTCACTTCAGTCATGTGCACCTCTTTGAGACCCTTTGGACTGTAGCCCACCAGGCTCCTCTGTCCATGGGATTCTCCAGGCAAGGATACTGGAGTGGGTTGCCATGCCCTCCTCCAGGGGATCTTCCCGACCCGACCCAAGGATCGAATCCGCGTCTGTTATGTCGCCCGGCAGGCAGCCAGGTTCTTTACCACTATTGCCACCTGGGAAACCCGAGTGTGTATATGTGTATGTATGCACATGTGTATATGGATGTGTACATGTAAGCATATATGTATATGTATGTGTGAGAGTGTGTGTGTGTGTGTGTGTGTGTGTGTGTGTGTGTAAGACAGGACAGAGTGACTTCTTTGTTTTTCTATGAATCAATGATACTCAATTTTTAACACATCAAAAAAGATGTGTGGAGAAATAAAGATTTCACTAAAGGTAAATTCATGGGCAATTATAAAACTTAGTATTATTTTAACAATGGTTGTAACTACTGTCATCTGTTTCTACATGACTTAAGAGATTAATACATTAAAAATTATTAGTGTGAAATCTAGGATTACTGTAGCTTTGGTTTATATCTAAATCTTGTTTTCTACATAATTTAGGATACTAAGGCATTAAAAATATTAGTTTATGTTTTGGGACACACTATGTATAAAAATATAATTTTGTGACACCAACAATGGAAAGTAGTGGGGAGAAAACTTTTTGTGTGTTACTGAAGTTCAGCTGGTATAAATTCAAATAAAAGTGTTATAACTTTAAGATTTCAAATGAAATCCCCATGGTAACCACAAAGAAAATAGCTCTAGAATACACACAAGGAAATGAGAAAGAAATTCAAATGTTTCACTGCACACGTAGACACACAAAATACCAAAAAACAAAAGAGTAATATAAGAACAGGAGTGACTATACCAATGTCAGACAAAAGAAATTTTAACTTAAAAAAATTATAAGAAACAATAAAGGACATTACATTAAGTAAAATAAGCCAGTCATAAAAAGACAAATACTGTATTACTCCACGTATATAAAGTAGTTGAGTTGTCCTGGAGAAGGTGATGGCACCCTACTCTAGTACTCTTGCCTGGAAAATCCCATGGACGCAGGAGCCTGGTGGGCTGCAGTCCATGGGGTCGCTAAGAGTCAGACATGACTGAAGCAACCTAGCAGCAGCAGAGTTGTCCAAATCATAAAAACAGATAGTAGCATGGTGACTGCCCGTCAGTGGGGGCAGAAGGGGATGGGGAGCAATTGTTTAACAGATGAAGAGTTTCAGTCTGCGAGAAGAGAGTTCTGCATGTGGATAGTAGTGATAGCTGTACAACAAAACTAACGCACTTCATACCACTAAATTGCACACTTAAAATGGTTGAGATGGTAGATTTTCTGGTATGTGTGCTTTATCACAATTTTTAAATGAAGGAAAAAACATAGACCAAATTAAGTGAAGTGAGTGAAGTTGCTCAGTCGTGTCTAACTCTTTGCGACCCAGTGGACTACCAGGCTCCTCCGTTTATGGGGTTCTCCACGCAAGAATACTGGAGTGGGTTACCATTTCCTTCTCCAGGGGATCTTCCCGACCCAGGGATCGAAGCCGGGTCTCCCGCATTGGAGGCAGACGCTTTAACCTCTGAGCCACCAGGGAAGCCCAAATTAGATTTTGTTAAAATTAAATTCCCGTACATCAAAGGGCACCATTTAGAGAGTGAAAAGCAAACCACAGACTGGAAAAAATATTGGCAATACACTTGATTAATAAAGAAATTTAAAAGATATGTTCCTAGCACAACACTTTATGAAGTTTCTCTCTACTAAGAACTCTTTTTTTTTTTCCAGACTCAATCTGTAATTACAGGAATCAGTAACTTAAAAAAAAAATACTTATCTTCTGAATGCATGTATTTTATCTTTGTTAAAACTTCATGCCAAATGTCAAGAGAATGAAAGTTGAATAACCAGGATCTAATTGCAAGAATGCAATCTACTTCTGTGCAGAATAACAGTTAAAAAAAAAAAAAAAAAACTGTCTCAGGAATTAAAAAAAGAAATGACAAATTCCTGAAGGAAATTATCTCAATAACAAAACAAAACAGAAAACACCTTAGCCCAGTCCAAATGACAGTGTATAAAGTAAGCTATTTTAAACTCTGAGTTTGGAAAGATTTTTCTTTTGGGACTTCTGTCCATTGGATTTACTTGGTACCCTGAACTCGCCCATCATTTTCATGTCCGCTGACTTTGCTCTACATTTTTATCATTTTATGAGTAAATTAACCAAAAGCCTCTATGGTCTTTGTATCTCTAGCATTTTTCCTTGTCAATACAGTCTGCAGTTACAAGATTTAATCTCCTAAATTCACATATCTAATGATGCTTCATGAGGGATAAAACTGATTATCTTCCGAACCAGATCACAAAAGTTATTTTGTATCCTATTGCACCAACATGGACTCCATTATTACAGAAATTTACAACTCATTAAATTATTTTCCTGCCTCAGTTTGCTCTAATGATGCAATAACATTTCCTTCTGGTTTCTTCTTTTTTCCCCTGACAATCACGTTAAAGTTCTTAAAAATCACTTCTTGCATTAAAAGTCCAGTTCAGACGTTAAGATTTTTGGGACTTCTTTGTTAGCATGCGGAACAAATTCTACACTTCAGACAATATTCCCCCTTATCATTGTTTATGCCTTAGCTCACTTTACAGGCTTCTATTTCTACCAGAAAGCCTATGCATTCCTCTAAAGCAGTGATCAGCTCTTCAATTTTGAATCTACAGTATCTGACATTCAGTAGATATTTAATAAATATACAGTATTGCTTATCTTTGTGTTATACATGTTACACACACATGTATGCGCAACTGAATTTACCCTTTTGGTTATTTGCCACTTTGAAACAAGAGTCTACTCCTGAGGTCTTTCTGTTGAGCTTGTATTAATAAAAGGAAAATATTGACATAATCCATAAAAGTGGCATCTGTGACTTTAGTGGGGAAGCATTAAGGCATATTATCTCAGCCAGCTTTATCACTCGTTGGCCTCTTAACTACAGATGGGATTTAATTACTTCTTACAGACATTTAACATTTAAGCTTCCACAACATTGCCCACTAGCTATTTAGCACTTCTGTTCATAGTTTTTACCCCAAATTCATCAAATTATACTATGAATTCTTATTATTCTTTAATGCAGCAACAGATAAAAATCAGTCGTTTGTTCATAAGCAGATAGAAGTAAGTGCCAATATCATATGTTTGCCTTTTCAAAGAAGAGAAGTGCTAAAATGAAGTAGTAGGTAAATAAAATTCAAGTTGGTAAGCAGAGCAGCCATTATAAAACAATGGAAACTATTTCTATATACATATATATATATGTATATATAAATTACTGAAGTTCCTTCTGGTCTAGGGAAACTGTGTAGGTATATGTACCATTGTACCAAGGACAGACTGGTCCTTTGCAGACACTTACCCTCTGACAGCATGAATAAGTCTCAGTGATGGATAAGCAGTCCGCACTTTCAGTTTATTCTTAAGGATTAACGCATTAACCCACTCCACGTGCTTCTCTCCTCCTTTGACCATGAAAGCAGGGATCCAAAGGACACTGTCATTCAGCATGGAAAGTCTACGCACAAATTTTTCTCTGTCACTCTCATTCCGAAAGCCTCCAAACGCTCTTTGTACAACTGATGGATTCATGGTAATAAAATCCGATTTAGTTCCCACATCTGCAGCAAACTCCACCACAGGGGCTAGATTACACCTGAAGAGGGAAAAAATTAATGGATAAATGAAAAGTAAGTATGACGCATTCACTTATAAAATAGCATTCGTGAAAAGAAAAAGCGGAATGAGCATGATTTTTGTTTTTTAGTTTTTTTTGACCAGGTAGGGAAAAAAACATCATCTGCCTGGTAAAATTACATTTTCAGCAAGTCAACACACTTTCAGGAATACAGTACTGTCTTCAATAAGGATTACAATGGGGCTCAAATTGTCATTTATACCAACACAACCTGGTGTTGAGTAATACTCATTGCTATTATCTTCATAAAACCACATGATATGAATTCCTAATAAGGGAATTTATGATGGTAAATTCATAAGAGCTCTGCCATGAAGTAGGCAGTCTAAGCCACATGTTGTTCAAAAGTAAGTAAAATACACTTGACCTGATAGTCTAACCTGCACCACTTGTCAAGGTTAAGTCACTTCAACAAGTTTCTAAACATATGTAAGTGGAGATGGCTTTTCGGTACCCTGAGGTTAAGGGAAAAATATAACCTCCTTGCAACATTTTCCACAAACCTATTTGTAATTGCTTTCCCTAGGCCTAAATGGGGAGGAAAAGTAAGAAAATGGAGTTACTGCATTTACTATGCCTTTTTGAGATGTTACCAGAGAAAAATCCTCTACCAAGGGATCAGATATCTTTCTGTCCCTTTTGAGGACATCCTCAAAATGCCTGTCTTCCCTACTAATCAGACATGAGCCCTTTGTGGAGGAGGACCCCTGTTCTCAATACCCGAGCTCCTGGGCCTCACAAAGTACCTGATTCTGATTCTACTCTTGTAACCTGATTTTTGCATTTTAAGAAAGCTTTGGAAAGCACCTGGAATTTGTCTTCCACTTGTGATACTTCGATTCTGTCACAAAGAGTTCTGGATTTGATGAAACTTAAAAAACAGGTTTTAAATTGTACAATAGTTTAACTTGCTAAAAAAAAAAGGCACATTTTAATTAGTTGATCAGTGAAAAATTAGATTTTTAACAAACAAGAGTTTGCTATTTGGAAAAAAACAAATAATTTGAACCTATCCATTCATGAAAACACACTCTCACACGCACAGATTTTTTTTGTTTTCTTTTCTTTTCGGTTGTTTACATCAGCCTTTCAAGTGAAGGGAAGATAAACTAATTTCCTCTTGCTGCATTTTTGCAGGTTTGACTGCATTATGTAAGTTTCTCACATTTCTCTACCTGCTGTATTTCTCCACATTAATTAAACTCTCAAACCAGTTAAATTTAATTAGAAAGTAAAGTGTGTGTTCTTCTATTAAAATTATTGGCTTAATATCATTCCTTATCTCTTAATTAATATATCTGATTACTTCCTAGGTCTCTGACAACACTTACCTAACACAACCAATATCTTTCATCTCAAACAATTAAGCAGAGTCTCTGTTATCTAGGCTGAGCTACTGAGAGAAAACAAAGTTAACACATCATATTATTTAGAAATAATCTCAAGTCATATAACTTTAATTATACCCACTAGATTATGTGATGGAGTATTTATCTGTCTCCATCCGTGATCCATGCACTGTTGGAGATTAGTTTTTCCTCATTCCTCTCACAGCAAGAATACTAGCGATGGGACTGCCCTGAAGAAAGAACAGCTACATCTTATAGTGTAACTCACCGAAGACTAAGGATATGATTTTTAAAGTCTTAAAATGCACTCCACATCAGCTTCAAAAGTAGCCTAAAATTCTAACCAAGCTGATTATAAGATGGATTTGGAAACTGTGGAAATACCTTCTGAACAACATGGGTACAGACACTTCCCCTTCCTTAGGTAAAAAATAGACAGTGCTTGCTAGCATGACAGTTAACATGTTCCTGTCTGGGGAGACAGCTTCAGACAGATCTTTCTGCTGTAATGATACCTCAGCCATCCTTTTCAGAGGATTCTACCAGACGAAAAACAATATCTATAAATGTCATTTTCTCTATAATTGTACAAGTAATCAGAGCCAACCCTGTTAAAGACAGCCAAGATATCCCAATGAATTAGCTTTTCAGGAAAAAAAAAATGACTTAGTTTATGCTTTTCATTCCTTTTCCTTATCACATGTTTAAAAGCCCCTTCACATCTCGTGTTTGCAAACACCCACTCTTTAGAACAGCCCTCAGCTCAGTTTCTGAAACAGGACTGTCTGGCCAGATGTTATTGAAGAGTTATTAAGGTAGTCATCAATAAAGCTGGGTGCTGAAAGGCAGGGACTTTCCACCTGGGAAACAAAAGGAATCTAACAGAATCACAAGATTTCTGGAGAACAGGGGTCATCAAGAGGGAACTAACCTATCTGAGGAGGTAAAAAACGCTAAGTGGCTGTGATGTAAACCGAAAGGGCATCAGGCGATCAAAGAATCATCAGTCCACCTGAGCTTTGCTGTAAAGTTTCTATGACCCAAGCACAGCCCAATCAGGCTTTGTGAAGGATGGAAATGGAAGTACTGAAAATAGCCCGACAGAAGGACACACTGTAACATTTAGACTGTGCAGGCTCCACAAGCCTGCTTGTTCTTTTGGTTTGGAGTGCCTACGCCTAAGGAAAGACTAATATCATGTCCACATGTGGCCAGCAAATTAACTTTGCTGCGGTTGGATTAGATATGTAGTCATATAATTAGCTGAATCATATAATCAGGGCAAGCATTAAGGAAGCCAAAATAACCAACCAGCTGTGTTGTACTCCAGCAATTCAGGAGACTTGTGAACTTCACAGCATTACTAGTAGCAATGGTGCTGATTGAGCAAGATTATAAATAGGTGTGCACTCACACATTCTTCATCTTCCTTTTAATAAGTCTTCTCAGGAATTACAATAATTAAAAGTAGCCAGAATGGGTAGCAAGCATTTATGAATCATTATTTCACGTTATTCTTAATCTTGTAAAATTAAAGAGTGCCTGACTTTTAAATGGTGGATTTCTGTGAGTCAAAACTACTGAGTATATAAGAATATTTAATGCACTCAAGTTCCGCTTCTTCAGCCAAGTTAAATTTGTGTGTGTGTGTATTAGATGCTCAGTCGTGTCCAACTCTTTTTTGACCCCATAGACTGTAGCCCACCAGGCTCCTCTGTCCATGGGATTTCCCAGGCAAGAGTACTAGAGTGGGTTGCCATTCCCTTTTCCAGAGGATTTTCCCAACCCAGGGATGGAACCCTGATCTCATGCATTGCAGACAGATTCTCTATCATCTGAGCTACTGGGGAAGCCCCAAATTTTTATACTGACCAACTATTTTGACATATCATACACATGAAACCATATCTAAGAATTAGGTATGGTGGCCAAATTCACTGCTTATTCAAAGCTGCCCAATTTTCAATTTGTTTGTGTTTATTTTCCAAGACTGATTAAAAACCTTTGGGAATGCAGCCAGCTCCATTTCCACCCTAGACCTCTGAAATTTCTTCTGTGACCTCAAGCTAGATGTGATGCCCTCTCAACAGTCCTTTTATGTAGAATTGAAGGCACTTTCATTTATCTCACGGCCATATAAAATATTATTTCATGCATTTACATTTTAATTCATTTAATTTTTAAGGAAGGCTGTGTTTATTTCACAATAATCGCTCAAGACCACCTAATTCTCCAGCAAGACATATCTTTTAGACTTGTTAATATTCTCTGCATTTCCCTTAAGTTACGGCTGAACAGTCGTCTAAGCAACTAGGAGGTCCCTCTTTCAAAAGCTCAACAGATATGCCTTCAGAGTTCATCGTGCAGATACAACACATTGCTCAGAATTGTTTTCTTTTTTTCGGGCTGTCTTACTATTTGTGCTAGTTGGCAATGACGTAATCTTGCCAAAGTATGATCCTGACATTTATTATTAGTAATAGCAATATGAAAATGCTCAATTACTCCCTCTGTCCCCAAGCCAGGGTCCTTATTCCTCTGTGATGTCCAGGGTGGCCTGAGGCCTGCACCAGGCAGAACTGGGACCCTTCGTTTCCAGGCTGGGAGACAGCCAAGGATGCTTGAGCTGAATCACATGTTGACAGTTCTTCAGGCATTTCTACCACAATATTGGAATTGGACACATTGGCCAAATAAAGTTAAAATTTTCAAAAAAAAAAAAAAGAAAGAAAGAAAATGCTCAATTAGCCACATGTTTACGTGTCCCACAGAGTGAGTTATATACCCTTGTGCTGCCTAGAGAACCAATCATTTGAGACACTGAGGAGAAACAGCAGGCACTGTGATACAGGAGGCTGTTAATAACAACTCAGGGGATCACAGCCTTATCTTTATTTATTCTTTCTCACATTAATGTTCAGACAAGTTCCAATCACATAATTTTACAAACACACCCTTTTTTCTGTTAGCCAATCTCACTGTGTATTTTGCTGTGCTAACACTGAAATCCCTTAACTCAAACCATCATAACCTTGGAACCACATCTGTCAACTGGCAATGAAATGGGAGACGACCTCTTTTCTTTTCTGCCCTGAGAGGAAGCACATGGTTCCTAGCTGCTCCCATCCTGTTTTTGAGCTTGAAGAGTCAAGAGAACACTGACGCTCTAATACCTGGCTTTGTTCTAGGCTTTGTCGTTACCCTCTCAAAACTGCTAGGGGAAGCCGAAACATGCAACCTCTCAGCCTCTCTGGCTTTTCCTGAGGTGAAGTCAATAGAACTGAAGCCAATACTTTTTGCAATACTTTGAGGTCAGGAGGGGTATTATCTCCACTTAGGGGTGAGGAACTAGGTCAAAGCCGACTAAGAAACAAGTCTAAGGACAGAGTGTATAGAAAATGAAAGCATAACTATTTAAAAATTGCTCCAGGACAGGAGTTTTAATTGATACTATTTACACATTGATTTCTTTCAGAATCAGTGAAAATCTCTATATGTTCATCTTTCCCCCAACCCTCCTGTAAGGAAGAGAATGCCTTATCATTTGGTCTCAAGCATATTCTACAAGGCCACTTAGTCACAACATTCCCCAAACATTGAGCAGTTATTGAACAAAGGGGTTTTAAATATCTAACACAGCGAAACAATAGTTACACTTCAGGTCTCTTGAAAGAAAGGATTTTTTTAAATGCCAGTAAAAGGATTAAATAGCTAATTGATGTCACTTTTTGAAATATGAAGCCTAGGGTTAACAGATGACGTATATGGGGTATAATATTATGTAGCAGACAAAGCGTAAGAGTTGGAGATGAAGGAGCATGTTGCAGATTTGAACTTTCAGTATGGTAGATGAACACAAAAAACACACATCGTGCGCCATGCTTGCTGGTAACAATGAATAAAACCCTCAAGTTGACAGAAATAAATGCAAATGACACATATCATGAAAATGACCAAGTGACTAAGTAGAAAAGAGGTTTCTTTTCACAAACCCAGATTTGTTTATATGACTGGCAAGGGTGGGAAAACAGTGTCATAGTATTTCTAGGGAAATCACAGAATTGAAAAAAAAAAATCAAACTCATTCTAGAAGACAACAATCCACGTAACAAAGAAATATCTTAGATTACATCATTCCAAATCAAAATAGCATCACCCATTTGGCAAATTTGCTACAACTGCACAGATATTATTCAATAAAACTTGGTTTTTTTTCTGGTGGGGAGAAGGAAAGGGATGCCAAAAGAATGAACATATTGTGCTTAAATCAAATGAATTTCCATGCATGTGATTGTTTTCTTTTTCACAAAGTGAATATATATAGTTGCAAGACTAATATTGATTTGAATTATATATGCAAGTTTCTTGAAAATGCATATGAAATGAATATTAAGCATACACTCTAAATACTCTGCAATTAAAAGTGAAGGATCATTTTAACTTTTCTGAAAGGGGTATAAAGGAAAAATTCTGGCAAAAAAATTCCTGTTGAGGAATTCCTTTTCTCTGGTAAAAATTCATTACTAGAAATATTTAAGACAAGGAAAACCAAGCAAGATTCTTAGGATGTATTTTTCAGCCCTCTTGTCCTAGTCAGGGAACTGAACTACTCCATTTATCAGTGGTTGCTGAGCAGTTACTATTTTTTCTACAGAGGGAAAAACTGATTTAGCATGGAATTTATGTTCTTAAAAATTATGCTGTACATTAAAAGGAAAGAAACAGCATTCATGAAATATTACAGCTGATACTTTAATCACCCACGCCAGAAAACCGAGGCAGAAAAACGATAACATTTTATCTTTGCAATTCATAGTGTTAATGAACTAAGTACCATGTGACCATTACGTTGGTGGTGGGAAACACACCCGAATTTTCTAACATTTAGTGACGATACCAGCAAACTCGTCACAGTCATATCATGCTGACACAACTTTCTTGTTTAAGAAGACAAAAACTTGTCATTCTAAACTACAAATATCATTCTAAACTACAAATGTACTTTTCTTTTCATTTGTTTTGAAAGTATAATCCAAGATTAAAAGATGATTTCTTACTTAGTATATATAATCTATTTGACACATGGTCCTGGAAAGATGGTTGATATAATGTTCAGAAGAGTCAGGTATTCTGATGCTCACCAAGCATTCAGAAAAGTATCATACCATGCATGGATAAAAATGAATGTTTCATTTGCTAATATCACAAGGCAGGCCAAGGCCATCTCACATTAATTGCATCATATTTATTCTAAGTGGGTCTTTATCTCCATTTAGCAGAAAGTCACATTCTGACTGACTAAAAGGACTTGATCTCCACAATTCTTTTATCTTCCATATCTGGTTCATCACAAAGCCCTAAAAATCCGTGTCAGAAAATCTCTCCTTAGTATGTTCTCTCTTCTTCATTCTTATCGGTATTTCCAAAGCTTAGGCACCACCATGTGCATTTGAACTATCATTGGAATAATTTTCATATTGATTATTACTTAGCTATAACAACTGATGAATCATGAATTGATCTGCAATTTTTATTTTTAAAGATGAAGGAAAATAAAATGGATTATAACAGAACATGACAGTGCTCCATGCACATCATCTTACGGAAATTTATTTCAGGTTTGCATGTGTGTAGCATTAATGACAGTAGCTGGGGAAGCAACAGGAGGAGGATATCATGATGTAAGTTGTATTTCTTACTGTAATATTTATTAAGCAGTACTGAAAAACACTGCTCTAACCAGTTCTATAAAACCCGGACTCCGTCTTGATCTGTCTGTTTCAAGGATGGTATCATCTTATTAATAAGCATGCTGCTGCTGCTGCTAAGTCACTTCAGTCGTGTCTGGCTCTGTGTGACCCCATAAATGGCAGCTCACCAGGCTCCGCCATCCCTGGGATTCTCCAGGCCAGAACACTGGAGTGGGTTGCCATTTCCTTCTCCAGTGCATGAAAGCGAAAAGTGAAAGTGAAGTTGTTCAGTGGCATCCGACTCTTCGCAACCCCATGGACTGCAGCCTACCAGGCTCCTCCGTCCATGGGATTTTCCAGGCAAGAGTACTGGAGTGGGATGCCATCACCTTCTCCGATTAATAAGCATGTTTGATCACAATACTATCCCAACCAAAAACCTTCAGTGACATCAGTTCAAGGGTTTTCATAACTTGCCCCTAGCCTTACTTTCCAGAATTTTCTCTCTACATGCTTGCCTGTCTTGTATCCCAATGGCATCAGACTACTCCATGTAGTTCTCTGTCTGTGTCTCTTTATCTATGATGAACATCTCTGACTGAAATTACTCCCTCTCTAAGACACTCTAGCCTCCAACCTCAAAACGTCCTATCTTTTCCTAAAACCCAAAGGTTAATGTCCGTTGCAATGCTTTACGTGTTTTCTTTGGCAGAACCGACTGCTTCTGTCGCACTGCTCTAAAACATTTACCTTATCTTTATTCTATCACGTATGGAACTCCATTACATTTAGTTGCTTGTGTAGGGTTGCTATTTCTTTAATGCAATTAGTTAAGCCAAGAATAATAATAATGTCGGTTACTCTGTGTATGTGAATTGAGAACCTGTTTAATTTACAGTGGTTACTTGATCTCTTAGTCTTCTAGGCGTGCTGCTGAGGCTCTCAACCAAGTCCTGAAAATTCACAGGCCTCTGGGTCACAGGTTAACATAACTCTGAAAAATGGGCAATTTTGCGGGGCTATTTCCCCATTTAAAAGGGACAGGCTCTCGTGGGCTGATGATGATAAATGCCGAAGAAAACAAAACTACCACTTGGTTTGTGCCCCAAGGGTGTCAGTTCGTGAGCTCTGCACTAAATCTTCTGATTCTCTGTACAACCACTTCAATTTTCACTTTTAACATGTTTGTTCTGTTAAATACGTTAAAGGCGTTTCATTAGAAAGCCGATACAGTGTGTGTTTGGGAAAGTGAATTAAGGAACACCAAACATACTAATAAACAGGTGTTAAGCTGAAAACTCTGAAGCTGATAAAATGTTTAACCGTCAGAAGGTGTGCTAACTAAAGTACACAAAAATTGGAAAACAATCATCCTTTTTAGCTGGAATTATTTACATTACAATAAGAAATGCAATCTGTTTCACTGATGCACCTATTCTAGGTGACCTGTGTTTTCTAGGTACCAAGCCATCATTATTCGAAACAAGCAAGGTAAGGCTAGAGGAGTTCTAAAGGCCGATGATAATTTTTCAGTCTGATATTTAAAAACACTCACAAGTCAAAATGTACCCATAAGAGAATACACAGGGATGATAGGTGGAGAAAAGAAACTATGCTGCTTAGCATTCACTGACTGGTGGGGTCCCCTCTCCCTTTTATTAAAGTCTCACAGTTTCAGTCCATGGTTTGTATAACTGATACTTTGAGTTATCCTTTAACCAAGACAGTGTTCTGTTTCTTTGTTAAACATCAGATAAAATGTTGAGATATGCCTAAAAGTCTATTATACATTAAAATTACCCAAGACTCTGAAATCTCAGCAGATAATTAAAGAATGGACTGGAAACATCTTTGTATTAAAGGAATCAAACAATACATTCCAAATGTTAATAGCTTTCTTAAGTTACATACAGAAGATCATGCCTAGGAAAGTTGAAAAGATAAACTGAGGGACAAGGCATTTGTATGTATATGTTTACAAGGTAAGTAGGGTTATTATTAACAATCTCAATCACTGAAGTTAAAAAGAATGAAAAGCATATCCATGCTTTTTATCCTTCGATAAGATGGTGTATGCCAAGAGTAGGGGCAAGAATATTCATACAAACACAACATTCCTGGAAAGGGGGGCTATTTTCCTGTCCCAGGTTGAACAGCCTTAAAACTCAGTTTCACTCATTTTTATAATTAATTCCTTTTGTCTACCTGGCAGCAATGCTATGTTCTTAGTTTCATTTTTACTGTTATTATTACTGTTACTGTCCTGTTTTGTTATTCATCTCTCCATCAGACTGTCTCCTCCATCAGACTGTGAACTTCAAACGGAACAGACCATGTAATTTATCCCTATATCCCGAATACCGACTGAAATCCCTCAGATCTTGTCATCTAGTGGCTGCTTGATAATTATTAGTTGAATGAAGAAATACTTGCTGATATGACTACAAATTAATGGAGTCACTGCTTCCATTTAAAACTTCAAGTAAATGCTTCTTGTTATTTAGGAGACATATATTTGTGCCAAATGTGATTTCCGTACTTACAAAATAATTGTGGACCCTAACTCTGGACTTATTTTCTAAACAATTATTAATCACAATAGAAAAGTCCCTCTCACCTCTTTATAGGATCACCATGCTCCTGACATTGTTCAGTCTGATCATTTATATAATTCACTAAACATAATAAGAGTTATCATATTCTACCTTATGCCAGATACTATACATATCTGTTATTCAAACTTACAGAACATCCAAATAATTAAGTACAAGTAAGTAATCATATTCTACAAATGAAGAAAATCGTTTCAGTTTATGAACCTTCAGAGTTGGGATTTAAATCCAACTTTGTATCTAAAACATTATGAATCCAAAACTTACTGCACAATACTGCATGCAGATGATTGTCATTGTCTAAAATACATATTCATTTTCTCCCCGCCCCCACACACTACACTTGGCACTCAAGACAGCATACTAAAAGAAACAGGCTATAAAATCTATAAGTTGCAGTTTTATGTATTTGTTTAAAGAAACATTTCCAGATTTCTCAGGTAGTGATAGAGCTATAACATGACCCCAAATGTTCTAAGTCCCTGTTTATCACTCATCTTATCTATAACTCAGGTTTTTAAGATAATTTTCAAAGTTAAAATTGTTCTCATTTCCAATTTAAAAATAGTATTGGTATTCACTACATGGAAAAACATGCACACACACAAACACTAACAAGAACAGAAGCCAAATTACTTTTCAAATATAGGACACTTGCAAATCTTCCCATAAGACCATCACTATAAACATTGGGTACCAAGTTGAATTCTAGTATTCTGAAAAAAGATTCCATTAATGGCATAAATCAAGCTGTAGTTCCAAGAATCTTGGTGGATGCCAGTGAAATAGATGGGAAATTCTGAAAGAGATGGGAATACCATACCAACTGACCTGCCTCCTGAGAAATCTGTGTGCAGGTCAAGAAACAACACATAGAACTGGACATGGAACAACAGACTGGTTCCAAATAGGGAAAGGAGTACGTCAAGGCTGTATATTGTCACCCTGCTTATTTAACATGATGAGAAACGCTGGGCTGGAGGAAGCACAAGCTGGAATCAAGATTGCCGGGAGAAATATCAATAACCTCAGATATGCAGATGACACTATCCTTATGGCAGAAGGTGAAGAGGAACTAAAAAGCCTCTTGATGAAAGTGAAAGAGGAGAGTGAAAAAAATGGCTTAAAGCTCAACATTCAGAAAACTAAAATCATGACATCCGGTCCCATCACTTCATGGCAAATAGATGGGGAAACAGTGGAAACAGTGGCTGACTTTATTTTTCTGGGCTCCAAAATCACTGCAGATGGTGATTGCAGCCATGAAATTAAAAGACGCTTGATCCTTGGAAAACAAGTTACGACCAACCTCGGCAGCATATGAAAAAGCAGAGACATTACTTTGCCAACAAAGGTCCATCTAGTCAAAGCTATGGTTTTTCCAGTAGTCATGTATGGATGTGAGAGTTGGACTATAAAGAAAGCTGAGTGCCAAAGAATTGATGCTTTTGAACTGTGGTGTTGAAGACTCTTGAGAGTCTCTTGGACTGCAAGGAGATGCAATCAGTCCATCCTAAAGGAGATCAGTCCTGGGTATTCATTAGAAGGACTGATGTTGAAGCTGAAACTCTAATACTTTGGCCACCTGATGCAAAAAGCTGACTCATTTGTAAAGACCCTAATGTTGGGAAAGACTGAAGGTGGGAGGAGAAGGGGATGACAGAGGATGAGGTGGTTGGATGGCATCACCGATTCCATGGATGTGAGTTTGAGTGAACTCCAGGAATTGGTGATGGACAGGAAGGCCCGGCAGTCCACGGGGTGGTTAAGAGTTGGACACGACTGAGCGACTGAACTGAACTGAGTGAAGTATATATGAGAAGTGGGAGGTCTTATCTCCCAGAAAAATGTCAGGGTCCTTTCCCAAAACTGTACTAAGTGATACTGCTGTGAAACAATTTCTCTCTCTTTTGATAGTACTTTTACTCACCAGTTCCTCATGTATTTTGTACATATGGTGACTTCCCAAGGCCCTGACCTCATCACACTTAGAATAATCTGTATAAATCATTAAAACTTAGTCTTGATCCATAAATAACAAACTTATGGAGGGCTACAGTCCATGGAATAGCAAAGTGTCAGACACGAGTGAGTGACTAAGCACAGTACTTAGTTATCAAAAGGGAAAGGTTTATGTATGTAAAGTTAAACCACTTCGCTATACACCTGAAATTAACACAGCACTGTAAATCAACTATATTTCAATCAAAATTAAAAAGAAACAAAAACTTAGTCTTATTTTTCTTTGTCTGAGAAGTAAAACCCTTCCCCTGATTTTAGGTCTTAACATTGGCACGCATACATCAGGAGACAAGGCAATACTCCTGGCCCAGAGGAAACAGAAAACCAGATTAGAGGATACACAGTATTAAGCAGAGAATGCTATTTATACAAGTTGATTGATAAGAAGGAAATTTATTCATAGAACATGACAACCAGAAGGGAAAAAATTCAAACCACAATGCAAGTTGACAGGCTCTATTCCAAAGTTGTCTACTGAATCATAAGAAGATAGTCACAGACTTTTAGAGCCAGAAAAGAATTTATGAGTCCATCTAGTTCAATGGCTAGATTTGGCATATTAGGAAACTGAAGCCCCAAATGGTTTACAGTATTTGTTCAAAGTCACACGGCTATAATTAGAGGCAATGCCAGCCAGGGGATCCAAGTTTCTGAACTCTCTGAAGAGTATTATTTTAACTGCACTTCATGAGAGAATACGTACTGCTGAGCAACAACAACCATTTAAGCACAAATATTTACATCTTCTGTGTATCTGGGTCACAGATATAATTTTATATAATTTATTCTAGACAATTTCACACATATTATCTATACCCACAGAAAAAGGGAAGAAAGAGATTATTTTCATCATACTACATATAAAGAAACTGGGGTTTAGAAAACTGAAAATAAATTGGATGGAAAAGATGGAACTTGAAACCAGATTTATCTTATTTAAGGGTTTATCACATCTGATTATCTGAGAGAAAAGGTCATGAGTCTCCTCCTCTATGATCTGTCTCTAGAATATTTTGACATATTTTTGGCACACAGCAAGTGCTTAGTAAAAGAAAAGAATTCTCATTGGATGATCCACAGACCACAACTGGAGAAAATGCTAAACATTATAAGGTTGCTTTGGTGTTTATTTAAGCTTTTTTGCTTTTTTTTGTAGCATTGAAGTGAAGTGTCTCTCTCAGTCGTGTCTGACACTTTGAGACCTCATGGACTGTAGCCTACCACGCTTCTCCGTCCATGGGATTTTCCAGGCAAGAGTACTGGAGTGGGTTGCCATTTCCTTCTCCAGAGGATCTTCCCAACTCAGGAACTGAACCCGGGTCTCCCACATTGTAGGCAGATGCTTTACCAGCTGAGCCACCCGGGAAGTGAGACATAATTGACATATAGCATTGTATACGTTTAAGACACACATGGTTACTTTATACTTGTACATATTTTGAAATGATCGCCATATATAGCTACCATCCACACAGCTTTTGCGTGTGTGATTTTATTTGTTGTTCAATTTGCTTTGTTAGCTCAGCCTTTGAAGACGCTGGTGCCTCGAGGAAATGTCAGACATTAAAAATGGCCTTCCCTCTTCTGCTTTTCATGTTAAGTCATCAAAATTTGAAATATACCCTCATTAAGATAATTTCTCACTGGTCTCCACACTTCAGAATAAACATGCAACCAAAAACTTCACACTCTAGTGCAACAGGATTATTTCTAATTTAAAAAGATAAACGTTTTCAGGGACTTACTGGTGGTCCAGTGGCTAAGACTGCGCTCCCAGTGCAGGGGGGTCTGGGGTCAAACCTTGGTCAGCAAACTAAATCCCACATGCCACAACCAAAGGTCTGCATGCTGTAATCTAAAGACTTGCACGCTACAGCGAAGACTGAAGACCCCACGTGCCACAACTAAGGCTTGTGCAGCCAGCAAATAAACAAATATGCAAAAAGACAAGCATTTCCAATCTTCATTTTAAAATAAAGTATTAGACTCTGAGTATTAGAGGAAAAAGTTCTACTGTTTCCTTCTTCAACTTACTGTGTACACTCAGGAAAGTCATTTAGACTCTCTGATCTATGAGAGAATGTGGTATGTTAACCTAAGTCTCATTAGAAAAGACCTTGACGTTGGGAAAGACTGAGGGCGGGAGGAGAAGGGGACGACAGAGGATGAGATGGTTGCATGGCATCACCGACTCCATGGACATGAGTTTGTACAAGCTCCGGGAGTCGGTGATGAACAGGGAAGCCTGCCGTGCTGTGGTCCATGGGGTGGTAAAAAGTTGGACACGACTGAGCCAGAGAATTGAACTGAACCTAAGCCTAACTTTCTCAGAGGAACCAATAGAAACCAATTTGGATTATTCAAGATCCATTTTCTGCCATCCAAAAATATGTTACGTTTTAAAACATGGCATATTCATGCTCACTATTACTTGCCCTTTCCATGAATTATTTGTTGTTATTCATTCTCTAAGTCATATTGGACTCTTTGTGACCCCATGTAACCCCATGTAACAGACCCTAAGCAACAGGCCAGGCTCCTCTGTCCTTGACTGTCTCCCAGAGTTTGCTCAAATTCACGTCCATTGAGTCATAGTTTATACAATTCATATATTCTTTGATTTTCTTAAACTGCCTTCTACCATGTTATCCCCACTATCACTCTCTTACTTTACCTCTCATTATCTCCATATTTAGACTATTTTCAGTATTTTCTCGTCCTCTGTTGCCATCTTCTCCTTTTGCCTTCAATCTTTCCCAGCATCAGGGTCTTTTCGAATGAGTTGGTTCTTCGCATCAGGTGGCCAAAGTATTGGAGCTTCAGCTCAACATCAGTCCTTCAAATGAGTAATCAGGGTCGATTTCCTTTAGGATTGACTGTTTCAATCTCCTTGCAGTCCAAGGGGCTCTCAACAGTCTTCTCCAACACCACAGCTCAAAGCACACACCCCACAGTTCTTTGGCACTTAGCCCTTCTTTATGGTCCAACTGTCACATCTGTACATGACCAGTGGAAAAACTATAGCTTGGACTATGTGGACCTTTGTTAGCAAAGTGATGTCTTTGCTTTTTAATACGCTGTCAGGTTGGACATAGCTTTTCTTCCAAGGGGCAAACATCTTTTAATTTCATGGCTGCAGGCACCATCTGCAGTGATTCTGGGATCCAAGAAATAAAATCTATCACTGCTTCTACTTTTTCCTCCATCTATTTGTCATGAAGTGATGGGACCAGATGCCATGATCTCAGTTTTTGGAACGCTGGTAGGCAAGTAGCAAATGCTTTAACCCCAAAACTGAAGCTATATTTTGAAAATCTATGAAATGGTGAGCTGCCCATTTGCTAATGCTTCTCTGGCGTCTGGGAAGGATGATCCCCACCATATTTTACATTAGTATGACTCTTACCATCAAAGTCTATCATCTTACTCTGTCCTGTGATTTGTAATTCATCACATCTGCCTCCTCTAGTATCTTACCGAGTGCTCTTTTTCTTTCTTATCTTTGATTTATTCATTATCACAGTCTTTTCATTTGCAAATATGCTGATGCTTCTTTACCTCTAAATTCCTCTCTGCTTACAATAGGAAGAACAAAACCCCAACAAGAACAAATAAATAAACCAACAAACTGCAAGGCCGTCTATTGGACTATAGGATATCATGTGAAACCTTCATGTGAAACAACCCTTGATGATTTAAGGCCAGCACTCCTTGCCATTTCCCCTTCCACAGCGTGTCTCATTAAGAACCTAAGAGCAGAGGAGTCCCAAACACCACCTTCTCCTAAGACCACTGAAAGCAACTGTCTTTGTGCTTACTCATCTCTGCCTGAGATTCCTTTTTCATGTGCTGAATGACGTATCATCCACATGTACTATGATTTACTCATCCTTTTCTTGCTCTGTGTTATAAAATGCATTTATACTTAAATAGGTGTCCACATTTGGGTAGATTCCTAGAACTGCAAATGGTAAATAAAGCAATCTACTATTCTTAAGGCTTGGAGGACGCTGTCAACCTGAGTTTCGGAAAAGTTGTATCAGTTTTCATTTTTAAAAGCATTTCATACGAGTCCCAATATCAACATAACTTTGTGCTGAGTATTAAGAATTTTAAATATCCTTGTTGGATTGATACACAAGAAACTGTATTTAATACTGCATTTTTAGAAAATGAGATGAACATTTTAAAACTTAAAAATAGCTTGTCAATTCATTGTTACTTCCATTAATTTTTTTTTCTTCTGGATTAAATCTTTTCATCCAAGCAGTCACATGATTATAAAGAAAAAAGAGTCTTATCTCACATCACATGTGCTTATTAATCACTTAGTCATATCTGACTCTTTGTGATCCCATGGACTATAGCCCACCAGGCTCCTCTGTCCATGGGGACTCTCCAGGCAAGAATATTGGAATGGGTTGCAATGCCCTCCTCCAGGGGATCTTTCCAACTCAGGGATCAAACCCAGGTCTCCTGCATTGCAGACAGATTCTTTACCAACTGTGCCACCAGTGAAGCCCAGCTCACATCACAATCCACAAAAATTCCATATTTAGTTTTAAGTTAATTTTAAAAACCATAACTAATTAGAATTAAATAGAAATTCTGATTTCTACCTAGAATATGAATTTTAAGGTTAAATCAATAGAAATAACAATGGTAGTTTCTTGAAAACCATAAAATTTCATAGATCAAAAATATGAATAACATACTGAATAATCAACATTGTTATTTCTAAAATATAATGTGGTTATCTTAATCAATAAGAATTAAAAAAAAAATCTTTCTAATGCCTGTATCAGATTCACTACCAGAAATTAGTTGTTTGCAGTTAAAACACACTTGAGTTAATGACAAACATTCTCAGTGAAAGTGGAAGGAAAAAAAAATAAGGCCATTTTTGTGAACACATGGAAACGCAAGCATAATTTTTTATCTCAGAAAAGATTCTATTTTGCTATAAAAGAGTTAGCATTTATAGAAGGTCAAAGAGAATGATTTAAAGTTTCCCATAAATTATCTACCAGTGGAGAAAGAAACACTGATTGAGTTATAAAAATACATTGGGATCAGTCAATGCAAGTCAGTTCTTCCCTCTTTTCATTTTGTGAAACATCTCATCCCTTCTCTTAGGAAGCTAGATCATCATAAAGTAAAACATTTTTATCTTCTACTTTGGTTTCCTGAAGAAATATATCTCTTCACTACAATTATTTCTAATTGTATACACTCAAATTTTACAGACACTCTTGAGTAGTGTTCTTGTGTCTTCGTATTATTTCATATGTTATTCAGTATCAACTGTAGACATGGTTGATAAAGCTGACAAATTTGGGGAAGGTCTGACTTCTTGTTTACGTAAGACAGAGATAACCTGCACTTCCAGCCAATGGTCATGGCTATTGGAAAATGCAGCCACAAATTTAACTTTCAACTATGACATTTAACTCAAGCAAGGTATGCTTTAATATCATTCTTCATTAGTTTAGATTTACAGTTTATACATGTCTTTATTATATTTCCCATCTGATACTTGGAAAATCACTTTGAAATTATAGGTCTATTATTATCATTGCCACTGGACACTGGAAATAATAATATTTAGAAATTAAGATATTTTGTGCAATATTAATTTTCTGGCTTTATTTTTCCATTTTATTTTTTATTAAATTATAGTTGATATACAATATTATATTAGTTTCAGGTGTACAACATAATGAATCTAGTAATTGTCAGAAGCCCAGCTTTTCTGATTCCCAACATCTAGTACATTTCATTATACTACTCATATTTCTATATTTTCTTGTTAATTGTAAAGGTTTAAATGACCATAAATAACCTTATATATGACTCTTCTTACATATTAACTTTGAAATTCAGTAGTATATAAATTTAATACAATAAAATGTGAATACAAACCAAAAGTTTCTCAAGTCCTACCTTAATTCTTTCATTCAATAAAGAGCACATGCCTCAATGTATCAGATTTGGTGCTAGGTTCTTGAAGATAACAGGCTACATAAATCAGACTACTGGGTAGTGCCAGCTTCTGTAGAGCACGCTGTTTAGCCATATTGAGAATTCTAGTACATATCAAACTTTAATGTACAGAAGAAGCACCAAGGCACGGTGACCAAAAGCACATTCTGGCTTAGCAGGCCTTTTGCAAGTTTTGACATTCTGTATTCCCAACAAGCTTCCAAGTGATGTCAAGGCTGCTAGTTCAGAATCTCAATCTGAATGACAAAGATTTCTTTATATAAATATGTATACATTTAAAGGGATATTTTAAGTGATCTTTCCTTGCTGTTCCTGTGCTTTTAGGAAACAAAAACATTAATGAAAAGGAAATTAGAAAGGAACTGGTCAACCATGGCAGGAGTTGAGAATAATGATTAACAAAGGAAAAACGAGCAAAGTTGTCTATCCGAGGGGAAGACAGGGACAAGACAGAATGGGTAAATGAAAGGTGGAAAGAGAGCAATCAATAAACAAAATGAACTGAAATCCCAAGCAGCCAGAACACCACCACAAAGTGTTTTGCGGCTCTTAGCTAACCATGTCCGAATCACTTAAGTCTTACTCACTGCTTCTAACATCTCTGTTTAAGCACAACGCGGACACAGGACTGGCAGCTGATGGTCAGACCGTGTCAGCTGCGAACTGTAACTGTTACTAACTCCTCCCTCAGTGTCCTGCGGGCTTCCCTGTGGCTCAGCCGGTGAAGAATCCGCCTGCAATGTGGGAGACCTGGGTTCGATCCCTGGGTTGGGAAGATCCCCTGGAAGACTACCCACTCCAGTATCCTGGCCTGGAGAATTCCATGGACTGTATAGTCCGTGGGGTCGCAAAGACTCAGACACGACTGAGCGACTTTCACTTGACTTCACTTCAGTGTCCCCTATATGGCATCAAAGAGCATGCTGCGGGCTCAGTTTACTTTAGATGAGGCTGGACGCTGTCCTTCTATGAAGAACCTGCCCTGGCAGATGCTTGCCATTTCCTACCATCCGCACACGCCCAGAAAATGGAAAGAATGCACGATCGCTTCCACACCATGATGGGGGGAAGAGAAGAACCAGGGAAGATGGTCTTTCAGCACCTTTCAGGGTTAGTTTTAGGAAATACCTTACTTTTCTGGTTCTCATTAGAAAAACCACTCTTGGTGGTGGTATGGGGAGAGAGATGGAAGGAAGGTTCGGGAGGGAGGGGATATGGGTCTACCTATGGCTGATTCTTGCTGATGTATGACAGAAAACCACATAATTCTGTAAAGCAATTATCCTTCAGTTAAAAGAATAAAGTGGCAGAAAAAAAGAGAAGAAAACCACTCTTGTTAAGTCTATGAGATTCTTGAGTATAGACAATACAAATATTATAATGTACTTTTGTAAATATACACGGGACTAAAGCATCCAAAAAATGAGAAAACATTCAAAAACTGCAGGACAATTGAAAAGCAGTTTAAATATCATTTTGCAAAATCCAACTTTGACCACTAAAGAGGTATATTCTTTAGTCTAAGATATGAACTGTTGAAATAACTTTATACCTAACACAAAGCAAAGCAAAAAAAAAAAAAGACCCAGGAAAGGATTTAAAGATTCTTTTAAACAGACTGCATGAAGGGAACTTCTGTTTTCTTTTACTTAATCTGATACATAAATGATGCATGTCTTCCAAACTCTAAATTCTTGAAATTTTACAGCATACCTTTAGATGAGTATATAGGATAAATTTAGCACTGACATTGTGCAGTGACAATTCATCACTCTAGGTGTAACACTCCAGGAATAGAGAAACAGTTCATACAATAATATCAGTTTCTAAATTAGAAAACTAAAGTATAGAAAGGTATACAACTTTATCCCGTATCATAGACAATGAATTCTGCTTGAAATCCTGGACTCTATGTTGGGTAATAGTCTTCCTTTGAAGCATTGATTTTTTCTCTCTTTCTTTCCAATATTTAGCATGTCAGGCCATCCAGATATAAAATACAGAATTTAATATCAATGGGACAATGTTTCTAATGCTTACGAGGTGAGAGAAGGTTTATATCTGACACACTGGTGCCAGATTAAATTGAATTTTTGCTTATCTGGAGCTATATTTCAAGATCTTTAACATCACAAGAACTTTATCATCCTTAATGAACTTTCCCTTTCAGACAGGATTTCAAGTCCAGAAAAGCGAGGTATTTTCAATTTGAGTGAGTGACTGCCCACCTGTGCTCTGTCCTGGCCTCCTTCTTGCAGCACGGTACTCACCGATTGAGGAATTACAGATTAGGGGTCTTAAGGGTAGCACACGTGGACATAATGCTAATATTTGAATTATGATTTTAGGCATTTTTATTAAGAAATAAAAATATTTCTCTGCCCATTTTTCTGTTTTTTAGATACATGTAAAACCTAGATTTTACAAATCAGTTCAATATTTAGTAATTAGAGAATCAGAGTAAGGTTTTGATTTTTCTGACCCTCATTTTTTCCCCTTTAAGCATCCTGATATTGATCGAACTCCCATTTTGTGTAACATCCCTGCAAACCCAGCATTTAATTTAATTGATTAACTTCTAGTACAAATAGCCCCTGAGGGAGTATCTCTTCTAAGAAAAGAAATACATGACAATGTGTGTGTGTGTGTGTCTCAATTCTTATGCACACCTATCACTACGCGTGCAGGCACTTAACATGAGCAGTTTGCAGCAGCTTATTTAAAAATATTGTGGGACATTAAAAATAACATTCTCCCAAAATACCGATACACTTCACAGGCCAGTTATGCCATGCACCTTGCTCTCCTTCTCAACAGGACACCTGCTTGGAGCAAGAGATTCCTGTTTGCATGTAATAATGCATTCTGTACATCATTAAACAAAGAAGACAGCATTTCATTTCTCTACAGCACCTTCAGAAAAAACACAGACAAAGGTTGAAATCTAATGTTGAATGAATATTTTATCTAAAAAGAATGCTTTGCTTCATGTCAGAGGTCAAATTGAACATAATACCAGGGTGAATCTGATCCTTGAGGGGTCACTGAACTAACAGTGTCCTTGGTAAGAGCTCAGACATAAGTTGTCTCTCCCATAACAAACTTATTATCTAACAAGAAGAAAAGAGAAACAAACAAACTGGGAGCAATACAGGCAAACAACCAATTAAAACTATATACCTAAGCAAATGCACGTACACACCATATAGCTCTGAGAAGATGGGAAATGTTGGAAGATTTTTAAAATTCGTTACTAAAATTTGTGACTTTAACCAGTTTGACCTGGATGGGAAACTATTAACGTTTCAAGGAATGGGGCTTCGATTGAGTTTTAAAGCAAAAATCCTTTCTGCTGTTCTAGAGTAGAACAGACACCTGCACACTAACAAAAGGTCACATACACCTGGGGAAGGAAGATGCACACAGATGACGAGCCACATGCCAGGGGAAGATTAGAGTTTTAGGAAGGGTGGAGGTCTGGTATAACAATGTGTCACTGAAGTCTCTTGTGTCCAAGAGACTCAAAGGAATGGGTTTCCAAACTAGATATTACGACCAAAAAAACAGGTTTTGCTGCAGGGATTACCTGTTTCTAATGTTAAATGTATTCTTGCCGAAATTTTTCTTGGGAAATCAGAAACCCATCCGTAGGCTACACTTTCCTAGTACATATTTTAATGTAGAACATTCCAGCTTCTAGTTTCAGAAACTAGTAAAATAGAAGCAAAAAAAAAAAAAAAGTAATTATGGTAATAATCTTATGCCTTCATTGAAATGCTTATCCTCAGTGTTTTATACTTCTTGGTAAGACCATAACACACTTAGGGACCCTAAGGATTGACCACTATATGGTGTTCTTGTTAATAAGCTTTTAAAATAATCATAGCTGAGGAAAGTATAAAGAACTTCTGAGTTCAGTTCCTAAAAACACTCTACATTTGCAAATGCTCAAACATCAGTGTGTTAAGTCGCTCAGTCACGTCCAACTCTTTGCGAGCCCATGGACTGTAGCCCACCAGGCCTCTCTGTCCAAGGGACTCTCCAGGCAAGAAGAATGGAATGGGTTACCATTTTTCCCCCAGGGGACCTTTCCGATCCAGGGATTGAAACTACGTCTCTTATGTCTCCTGCATTGACAGGCAGGTTCTTTACCATCAGTGCCACCTGGGGAACCCTCAAACGTTAGTGAGCGACCTGCAACAAACATGTACGTTCAAGAGATCTAATTCAGCCCAGTGACTATAGTCACCACACCGCACTACCCACTTCAAAGTGGCTAAAATACAAGATCTTAATTATTCTCACCACAAAAAAAAGAAGAGACAATTATGTGCTCTGGTTGAGGTGTTAGCTGACATTACAATCTTAATTTCAGAGTTAGAGGTGAGGTTGAACCCAGTGCATTATGTAGGTCTCAATGCTGAAGTTTAAAGAGATGTAGGAATAAAGAGTCAGTCCTTATTAATAAGGATACAGGACACATTCGAATCCTGTATCCCTCCAGTATTAATCATCTTTACAAATTATCTACTTTCTGAAATTTCTACTATACTCTAAAATCTTTTCTTCCTCATTTTATCTGAGCTCTGATTTTAATCTCTTCAGAAATTCTAGAAGCCTTACTGTTTCTTCCCAACCATACTTCATACAGACTTCAATGTCTTAAGCTCATTGCTTCCATTTCGACCAGCATTCCCTCATCAAACAATTTGTTTCCTCTTTGGACACAATTTTGTTTGTATACCTACATTTTCACAGGGTTTTTCCCTCTCAGTTCAATCGATTTAAAAGCTCAGGGTTTTAAAGGGTCAACTGATGTCAAATCAATCACTAACACTTCATGTGACTGAGCAAAGTAAGATAGTTATACAAAATGTTCGTAGCAATATTCATTGTTATGAACTGTATTCCCTGAGTGTTCTCTTATGATTTTTCATGGCTATTATTTCTTTATTAAAAACCTGTGGCCTATTTATATTAATATTTATATTTATTTTTAATACCATAGTTCAAAAAAATTTTTTTTTCAAGATCTATACTACCACAAGCAGGATTCCTGCATAGCTTCAAGACTTCAAGCTATTTGTCAACATGGCAAATCAGCATACTTTCCTATCTATCTTTATATTGCCGTATTTCATATTTCAATATACGTTTCATTTATTTAGCAAGTATTTATGAAGAAATAAAAAACCAACAACTCTATTCAAAAATAATAACAAAATTAAAAAATGCTAATTAATATCTATGTCATTATTATAATCCTAAGTCTACGGTTGTCTTTCTTTTAGTTAGTCAAAAGCTAACCAAACACATGATTCATCAAATATCTGTTGAACATTAATGAAAAACAAATAGCTATGTTTAATTCCATGAGAAAACTAAAAAATCAAAATATACTAACATTCACAAATACTACATATAAAAAGTGATGAAATCAATTTGGCCCAGGGTCTCAAATATAAATTTGCTACAGTATATTCCTAGAATATGCTAAATAATCATTATTAAAACAGTAAAATTAAGTTACATCTGTTATATCATTGCAGAGTAATGTTCATAATTTTGTGAATAAGTAAAATAATTTATTGAATATAAATGGCTTATAAATGCAATTAAGTGAATTAATTCATTCACTAATAGAAAAGAATAATTATAAATATAAATTATATACAGAAGAACTATTCAGTAATAAAAATAAACAATTAAATAAATTAAATTATAACAAGTAATTACATCTATTAGCAAATAGTTTTTCTATGTATTATATGTAATATAATTATCATTTGGCCAAAAAAATTAAAAAACCAAGCTGGTGTGAATTATTGCTACAAGATCGCCTTTTCTGTCAATGTTATGATAATTTTAATTTGACATTTCAGGGTAAGTAAATTTGGATACTACACAGATAAAGATACTGTCGATGAATGCTAGGTTTAGCTTTCAGTAATTTATTAATATTAGATTTACATATTTCTGCCAGCGTTCTAGTCCTAAGTAAACGGTCTTTTAAGAAAGTACACATTTTAGCAACAGAAAAAAACTCACCTTATTACAAAATTGTGACTGTCGATCTCTTTTCCACACTCACTGTCCAGCAGAATGCCCGAGTTTCCAACAACAGCGCAAGTCTTAAACCTGCGGTTTTTCATTGGCGAAACTTCAGGCAGGAGGCTGTGCAGGTCCTGAGAAATGTTTAGTGTCCGACGCCTGTCCAGTACGTAGTGTATGACGTCACCAGGCTTAAAGCTGCTCTTGACCACGGAGACGTCTCGTTCGGCATCTAGGAAACGAAGAATGTTCTTCCTGCATTTGAGATACAAGCAAAGTTCCCCATTAACGACAACGCATCCAAGGACTGGTGACACGTTATTGACTGGGGGATTTTTGCAGAAATTCATGCCGGTGGCAAGCCATTTGTTATGTAAGTGAAACTGAACCATCTCTGGTCAATAATGTTCAGGAAACAAAAGATGCATGAACGCGTCTCTGGTCAATAATGAGGTAATATCATTTATAAAGAGATGCATTTGGTAATTAAACCCACCAATTAAGTTGATACTATAGGAAATAAAATATATTTTTAAAAAGTCATTTACACATAGTTTTTCAATGATTCTGTAAGTAGATATACACTATATACACCTATATGTGGAGTGAAAAAGGCCCCCTATCTATCAAACAGAAAAATAGTTTATTAAATGAAATACTATTGAAATGAGTTGACTTTCCCGAGCCTGATAGTATTCTGCCAACCTTCATTAATTATCCATAATCATCTATTTTGTTCAGTATTGTCTAGTTAAGGTGCATAGAAGAAACTTGAAATTGTTTGGAATTATACTTTAGTTAGCTCTATTAAAGGACTGATCGTTCCAATAAAATTATTGACACTTACCAAATCATGTGCATATTGTAATTATTTGAAGTAATGTTAAAGCTACAGCAATATGTACTTATGAAAGTTTCCCTCCAAGCTCAAGAACCCTGGAAACAGGATGGCTATACTAGAGGAAAACATGGACAGATAGAATACTGGACCTTGTACAGCAGGGACAACTCACTGTCTCTGTGTTTTTTCATCCCTTCTCTCTTTTCCTAATCGAATCTTCCAAGTTTTACTTGGGGACATGGATGCTCAACTAGAACATGTCCAAGTTTCCAAACCCAAGTATAGCTGGATTTGGTCATCTGAGTTAGTTTTCTTAAACAGGATATGAGTGGATCAAGTATATTCCTATAGGAGAAAGAAATAAGCTTCCAACTTGTTTGACCGGCCCACTGAACTTTTTAAAAGTTTTAATCGGAGGATACTTGCTTTACAATGTTGCGGTAGTTTCTGCTATACAACAACGTGAATCAGCTGTAAGTACACGCATATCTCCTCCCTCTTGAACCTGCCTTGCACCCGTCCACCCATTCCACACCTCTGGGTCATCACAGCACCAAGAAGAGCTCCCTGTGACCCACTGTATTTTAAAGTTTCCCTTCTGTGGAAGCTTAGCCTATCCCCTATCTACTAAAGAAATTGGTTGACAGATGTGAGAAGCTACATAAAAATATATGCATTTATGCTAAGTTAAATGATGGAAAATGAGAAAATAGATACAGCTACCTGGAAAGCTGGTGACTCCTGGCATGATACAGGATAGCATCTGCTAAAACTGTGGTCTGTAATAACCTGAGTCATATTCTACATATAATAGCTTGTTGCTCTTGGATAACTATGTTGGTTACCCCTTTCAGCAAGGCACTAAAAGAGGTTAAGTCAGACACGAAACAGCCAAGTTGCAAGCTGAGATAGACGGAAGTAAGTCTAGCAATGGCTTACAATTTAAACTGTGTGAAAGTTCAGTAATTGGGACCTCCCAAATGTCTCTAGTAACTCATGGACAGAGGAGCCTGGCAGGCTCCAATTCATGAGGTCGCAAGAGTCAGACACAACTGAGTGACTTTCACTATATATTAACAAAGAAATATCTATGAACCTAGCTTACAAAAGTCTTAGACTGCTTGATCCTCAAGTTACCAAACAGAGACCCACTAGAAGAAATCTGAGAAATCAGTCTTCTGAGTTGGACGTTGGATATTATTTACTGAAGTGCTCTTAACTTCAAGCTTGAATTTTCAGAAAGCACAAAACAATGTCATCATTATAATATTCGTGATATGATAGATACACTTTCCTCTAATGATACTACTACTGTTTAAGCTTCGTCACTATTTGTAAATTTTATTACTGAGCAAAAAATATGATCTCTTCTTAACACTCCAACAAAAGGGAAATTCCCCAAATCCTACTTATAAGCCAGAAGCATGACTAGCAAAGAGGGATGTAAAACAACTCATATCTTTGCTTATCACCACTCTAATGACAGAAAGTAAAGAGGAACTAAAGAGCCTCTTGATGAAGGTGAAAGAGGAGAGTGAAAAGGCTGGCTTAAAAGTGAACATTCAAAAAACTAAGATCATAGCATCTAGTCTCTTCCTTCATGGTGAATAGAAAGGGGAAGAGTGGAAGCAGTGACAGATTTTATTTTCTTGGGCTCCAAAATCACTGAGGATGGTGACTGCAGCCATGAAATTTAAAGACACTTGCTCCTTGGAAGGAAAACTATGACAAATCTAGAGAGCGGAAACTATGCCTTTTCCAGCAGTCATGTACAGATGTTAGAGTTGGACCAAAAAGAAGCTTGAGTGCTGAAGAATTGACACTTTCGAACTGTAATACCAGAGAAGACTCCTGAGAGTCCCGAGACAGCAAGGAGATCAAAGCTGTCAATCCTAAAGAAATCAACCCTGAATATTCATTGAAAGGACTGCTGGTGAAGCTGAAGCTCCAACACTTTGGCCACCTGATGCGAAGAGCTGGCTCATTTGAAAATACCCTCAAGCTCAGAAAGATTGAAGACAGAAGGAGAAGAGGGCAACAGAGGATGAGATGGTTAGATAGCATCACCGACTCAATGGTTATAAATTTGAGCAAACTCTGAGAGTTAGTGGAGGACAGAGGAGACTAGCATGCTATAGTTGCATGGGGTCACAAAGAATTGGACATAACAGCTACTGAACAACAACAATCTTTCCTTTTCATTTATTTCTTAATTGGAATATAATTGCTTTGCAAATTTTTTAGTGTCTGCTCCACAAGACGAATGAGTTATACATATACACATATTCCTTCCCTCTTGAGCCTTCCTCCAACCTCCCCCATCCCACCTGCCTAGACCATCACAGAGCAACAAGCTGAGCCCCTTGTACAATAGAGCAGCTTCCCACCAGCTATCTCTTTTGCACATGGTAGTCAAGGTGTAATTGACATTGCAAATGTCAATGCTACCGTCTCAATTCGTCCCACTCTCTCCTTCCCCCACCATCTCCACAAGTATGTCCTCCACGTCTGCCTCTCTATTCCTGCCCTGCAAATAGGTGCATCAGTACCGTTCTTCTAGAGTCCATACGCATGTATTAATATGTGGTACTTGCTTTATCTCTTTCTGACTTACTTCAATCTATATGGCAGACTCTAGGATCGTCCATATCGCTACAAATGGCCCTCACACTGGTCAGAATGGTCATCATAAAAAAAAAAAAAAAACATCAAAAACAATAAATGCTGGAGAGGGTGTGAAGAAAAGGAAACCCTCTTGCACTATTGGTGAGAATGTAAATTGATACAACCACTCTGGAGGTTCCTTAAACAACTAAAATAAAACTATAATATGACTCAGCAGTCCCACTACTGGGCATATACCCTGAGAAAACCGTAATCCTTTGGTTTTACTTTGGTTTGCTTTAAACACATCCCACTTTAATGTGTGATCTAATTAGGAAACCAGATCACTGAATATTTTATTTGTCTAGATTTGATACACAAGGAATATGCCCATTAGCTCTGAAAAAAATTTTTTGAATTTTTATCAAATATTTGAATTATCAGGCTTATAAGGAGTAAAATTTATACAGGAAAATGTATATAAATGCCCTACAAATGAAAATTTAAAATTAACAAACCTTATAAGGCATCATAATAGTCATCTTAACAAAGTACAGACTACATCAGAAGAGAATTGCTGTTGAAATCAGCAACTATGGAGCATATGAACTGCAGAAAATTAAGAAGCCTTTCATTATGTTAAGCACATGTGATTCTTCATAAAAGTTAACTAGTGCCAAGAGCAGCAATCAACTTTTGTACATATTAACTCCCACTTACTTCTCTGGTGAAAAAATTAGCTAATGCCTGATACCTGTATTTTAACAATTTTTTTTTTCATTTCCTGTGAAAATGACAAGCTTGACTTTAAAGACTGCACGGATGTGGTCGAATTGACAAACTAGATGATGTTTATCATTTTCCTTTGAACATAATTTAAAGGAGTTGCTGTAGGTATTTAAAGATTTAACACAGGAGTTGTGGTATGTTTGCAAGCCAAAGGTGAATGGATTACAGGTCCGGCTTTGAAAAAGGACTTTTTAGCTTGGAAATCCAAAAGGGAAAATCCCCTTACTCATAACGTTAACACTTAAATGCTTGTCAACGGATGGCAAGAGGGACTTTCCAATCACAGTATCTTTGCTGTGTTATAAAAAGTTAGCAGCAAAAATATTTTCCAACACAGGTCTCTAAATCTCTGAGTTTATATAAGTTCATTCTTAGGGAAAATTGATATTTAAAAAGTGGACTCTAAGAGTTCAGGAAAAAATCATGCTTAATGTGATAAATAAGTATTAAGTACAGACGATATTATTTTATGTATTATTCCAATGCTGTCTTACAGGCTCAACAGTGTTTTTTTTTTTTTTTTTTAATGGAAGCAGTAACAATAGTAAAAGTACTTTACAAAACAGAATACAAAACACCAATTCACACAGACTAATTGAAATATAAAAATGTAATCTTCTTAGATAAAACTCAGAACAATTGTTGCCATAGAATTTGCTTTCTTAAGCTGAAAAGGGGAGGTGGACCTTAAATGCCTCCAGCTTATTCTTTTTCCTACATTGCACCAAACTTTTCATTTCTATGGGCTTAAACCTATGCTTTGAGTATTATCTGAACTAAAATTCTTGGTGTAGGGTGAAATAAAGACTGAAAATAATTACAATGAGTGAAAATATTGATGAAAATGCTTGATATTTGTTTGGAAACAGTAAAGAAAATTTGTTTTTTTTTTCCCTCCCCAGTAGGTTGTATTTTTTAGATTATAGGTTTAATGTAATATAAAAATTATATGGATTTGCTAAGTCTAATTGTTGTTCAGACTGTAAATCTATTGAAGAAAAAACCAGAACAAATAAATTGAGGTGGTGCTTAGTCGTGTCCAACTCTTTGTGACCACAAGGACTGTAGCCCATGAACCTCCTCTGTCCATGGGATTTTCCAGGCAAGAACCAGGGGATCTTCCCAACCCAGGGATCACACCCAAGTCTCCTGCATTTCAGGGAGACTGCTTACTGCTGAGCCGCTGGGGAAGCCCCAGAAAGAAGAAAACTAGTGCTTAAATATAATTAACTGAACGTCATTGGGAGCCTGAAAAGCTCGTGTACTTTGTTGAACTGAAACAACATGTTAAGTATTACCAAGGGGAACATACATGCTTTGCTCAAAAGACAAAATCGACATGAATGAAAGCAGCTCGTTTAAAAAAAAAAAAAAAAAAAACAAACCCTACTTTGGAAAGAGATAGAAAACTCCAATTTCTGGATGTGGAAGCATGAATCAACAGAAGCTAACGTTGAATATGCAGGCTGTACCAGTGTAAGCTTTCTTAATATGTGGTCAAGTTATTACCAGCTTTTTAAAGCAGAGAATTGTGTTGTCTGTGTGTGACTTCAAAAAACAACACAACGGAAGGGTTTCATCTGAGCCACCGAGGAAGCCGGGAAGACCCTACAGGTCTTTAACTGTTACTTTGTAAGCATAATGTAACTTCTGAAACCTTATTCGAAAAGCAAACACCTAAATTCAGCAACTGTCTTAAAGATAAAGATAAACTGACAGAATCAGAAAATATTTTTCACTTTTGGTAAGACTAAAAAGTTAGTCATAAAGATACTATTTTGTTAGGCAATGTTGGCTTAAACTGAAAGACTGGTTTAGACTGTGAAACCGACAGGAATAGATGCTATACAGAAACTTCAACTGAATTTTCAACTACAACTTCCCTTTCAACGGCACCCACCACTTGAAATAGCAGCTGCAGAGTCCTGGGGAATTAATTTACTAAACATTGTTTTCACTTGTGAAATGTTAAATATAGCTAACCTATCACCAGGTGCCACTCTTTCTTCTCTGTAGGTTTCCTGTCAACAGCAAGCACACGTGCTGTGGCAGCTAAAATTTGATCTAAATGACATTGTTGACTTCATCAGTAAGTATTGTGAGGCGAATCTTACAGCTGGAAGGCATCACACGTTGAGAAACCAATTAGGTAGTGATATACATATATTAGGAATCAGTTTTTGCAAACTTTTGACTCTAGACAAAAATCACTGAATCAATTCAATTGTTTTCACTGAAAAAAAAAAGTTTAAGAAATGCCAAGTGTTTCATTATGCCTAGAAAAAGCAGACAATTTTTTGTCTCAAAAGATTAATTCTGCAAGGTAACGTGACTTAAAGCTATGAAACAAACAAACAAACAAAAACATAACCTATAGCTTGTTGGAGAAGGACATGGCAATCCACTCCAGTACCATTGCCTGGAAAATCCCATGGACAGAGGAGCCTGGCTTGTTAGGGCTTCTGAGCTTAGGGTTCTAGCTGTTATAGGAAAGATATTCTAGTTAGTTTAAAATAAAAAAAAATTCTGAACACAACTAAATGAAAAGGCAAAACTGTCTTAAAAAAGCTTGAAGAAAAGCCTGTTTTAGTTTAATTTACACCTCAGGTAGCCATTTGATTTTTGGTTCAGCATTTGGCAATACTGGATGAATACTGTTATATTTTATTACGCTAGAGCAAAAAAACTCCACCTTGTGAACTTTACATAAAGATGCGTTGTAATAGTATGCACTTTTAGTATTGAACTTGAGCCTTCTAAAATATTTATCTCTTAATAAGAGGCTCTGGTTGCACAGTCAGAGAGGCCTGGCTTTGAAGGATGACCAGGGAACTAATGCACTGTGAGACCCAAAATGGTCACTTACTGGACAAGTGGAATGGTACGTGGACCTTCTTCTATAGTAAATCAATGCGTGCAACAGCAAGTTATTGTTGACAGCTGAGGCACGTACAAATCTGCTGCTATGGTTACTCAACCTGCAAACTGTATCCACTGAAGAACTTTGATATATAATGCCACTACCAGCTGAAGATACATTTGCTGACTAATCACGATGTGCTTATTCTGATCCTGATGAGCAGTAGCTGAGCTCATACGTTTCCGCACATTTATATCTGGTATTGTAATTCTTTAGATTCCTATTCAACATATAAAAAATGAGGGAACAAAAAGAAACAACCCAAAGATGAAAAAGAAAGTCAAGTCACAAAGGTTGGACATGACTAGTACAATTTCTCAGTACATTGTTCACAAATAGACTGACAACATCTGATGCATCTTAAACGTGTCATTTCTTAGCTTACAATATAAAGAACAAGCTGCTGCTGCTGCTGCTAAGCCGCTTCAGTCGTGTCCAACTCTGTGCGACCCCCTAGACAGCAGCCCACCAGGCTCCCCCGTCCCTGGGGTTCTCCAGGCAAGAGAAAGAATGAGCTACTAACAATAAAATCAAGTCTTTAACCAAGCTAATTAGTTTAATTGTGAAGTTAGCTATGGGATGCGTAAACTTCCCTCAATCTCGATGAGTTTTCAAAGTACAATGAACTAATATACGAAATCATCTCTTTCAGATAACTAACTCCCCAGAGGTACAGTTGTTTGATGAATATATATGAATCCTTTCTTGATGTGCATATGTAAGCAGCAGAGTGTATATAGGGCTGGAAGAATTAGTAATAAGAAAGAAAATCATGTCTACAAGAGTAGGGGAAAACAATTTATCTTCAGTGACTGTTTCACATTTTAATGTAAATAGATAAATAATTTATTAGGAATGTCACAAGAGCATAATAAGTTTAATGAGATTTCAAAAATGAGAAAGATTTGTAAGCTCTGTTCAATCATGTAAGATCAAAATTGACTAGTTGTAATGTCTTAATCAAAAACTTCCAAGTAGAATTTTGAAAACACTTGTAAAATAGGCCCACACCCACTCACTGACACAAATTTAATGTGGTTCTTCATAAATGCTCTAGATGTGGGGAAAAACAAAGGAAAATAACCAAAATTGGTTTCAGGTTGGACTTAAAAAGAAAGTTAAGCCACTAACTAGCTATTTTATATTCTACATTTTTGTATATTAGGTGTCAAATTGATACTTACTAGTCACTACTGTGATAGGCAATTATATAATTTTTGTAAACTGTATATTGAGCAGTAATGGTTTTATAAATTATTATTTCCTTGAAAGGAAGTGATAACTTTGTATGTCTTATTCAATATTTGCTCAGTGTTTAATTGTTTATTTCTTTACCTGCTAAGGAGAACCATATGAAAAGAGTATTTACATTTCATTCACATTATGAGCTATTATAATTGAAAATAAATCACCCTTAAAGATATGAATGCAACTCTCATTAATTTGTAAAGTTGTAATAATAAATTGCTTGGGTCAACTTATGTTAAATACTTTTAGCTTGAATATCTTAAAAACAGCAATAGATGGAGCCTCATGCCTCTATGTAGTATTCATTTTCTCACAGATACTAAGAAGACATGGCCAGATTTATTGATTAAACTATTGTTAATTATTATTTTTATTTATTAGACTTAACCTGATTTATTATTCAGCATGGTTACATTCATTACATTAATTATTAGATATAATAATTATATTAAAGTATTTCAATTTCTGATTTTACTTTATTTTCTTTCATTACTTTCCTTTACTTGACCTACAGAACCTTACATAACACCTTTCTCATCAAATCATTCACAATTAAATGTTTTCTTTCTAGCCATTCTTATAGGTCATATATTTTCTTTTTAATCACCCATATGTCTCTCTCTCTGATCTACTTCTAAGAAATATTAAATCCTTAATCCATTCTAAACTCAAACACACTGTACTCATGGCCCCTTCTAGTTCCACATCCTGTAGCTTTTCCTTCATAATTATCTCATCTCTTAAAGGGTTTCTAAATGTCAGTGTGGGCACAGAAGTATGAGATAGTAAGGATGACACTAGGTGGGTATCATGAGAAAACGGAGCCAAGGTATAAAACCGTCCAACTGGAGATACCATGATTAGTGTTGGTTTCAACCAAGGAAGTCTCAGGAGGAGTACAGGCCCAGCGTTATACATTTTTCAGTCTCTTAAGAGAATATGAAAATCTGTACTTTTATGAAGAATCTGCTAATGTATTAGAACTGTTTGAAGTTTCCTTTTATCCATTGATTGCTGCACATATTCTACCCGGAAGACATTGATTTATAAACTGTCAGAGTTGTCCTACATCAGTCAGATGCTACTCATCTCCTTGTTCTTGTACTCTGCCCTCAAATATACAAAGTTCACCCTCAACTAAAAACAACCAAACATACACCACTTGACATTGCCAAGTGTCAATTTGATTCCTGTTTCCACTCCAGTCAGACTGAAAGTTTTAAAACAAAGAGGCCTACCAATTCCTGCATTTCCATGGCATCCATCTCTTTTTAATTTGCAGCCACTCTTTCAATTATATTTTAACATGCAGTGAGTGCCTTCGATGCAATGCATTCTATGAATTGCTATGCATACAGTGAAGATGAGGGTAGTAGATTCTTCCTTCAAGTGGCTTATTCTGCATTATATATAGATGTGAGGCAAGAAGTGAGGACATAGAAACCCAAAGAGATCAGCCAGCTTACCCTCTTAACCACTAAACCACTCTTACAAAACCTGTATGTTAATATTCAGTCATTGAGTAATTAGCATTTTACCAATGCTAGAAAATGCAATGTTTTATTATGTAAAGGATGGTTGTTCTCTTGAACTTTTAAGAGTTCTGATTTACTGAAATGCTCTGATTTAAACATGCCAACCAACACAGCAGAGTAACTATAGTGAAAATGATCTTGCTTCCTCTATAATTAGGAAGGCCCTAACTTTCTTCTTAGTTATAGAATTATAACTGAATAAAACAAGATATAATGAATATAGATAGGTGCTGTATTTGATTTCAAGAGCTTATCTAAATGAAAAAACCAGAATCTTACAAAGAATAAACCTCTATTCTAGAAACCTTATTTGCTAAGTTTTACCTGTTTAGGATATAATTATTGAATAAGTACTCATGGAGTAAGTAAAGTTTATTTATAACTATTGGCAAAAGTAGCAGTTGAATAGGCTCTACTTGTATCCAGTATGAGAAAACACAAGATTATTAAAGACTTTAGAGAAGTTAAAGATAATTCTCAAAATATATGTCCATCCAGACAAAAGTTATGTTAAATATTAGGGTTCTGCTAAATGTTTTATTTCATTAGTATAAAGACAGTATGTTAAAAACTCACATATTCATCCTTATATTTCTGACTGTATAGTGATTTCAGTCTTATGACTTCACATCTTTCAGTGAGCAACACTAAGCACTGGTCCACTCTTACTGAAGTATGCACACTTAAATTATAAGTCAAGCATTCAAGGTAAGTTTGCCAAGTCCAGTGTATTCTCGAACATGATGTGAAATTCATTATGCCTTATTAAAGAAACTCACCTTATTTCTAGGACCAAAGAGGAATTGATTTTCCAACCTTCTACAGAATGCTGGAAGATTGAAGAACCAGCCTTCCGAATGATTTTATCCGAACTATTGACAAGGGATCGACTCAAACACAGCTCACCTTCTCTGGAACAGAACACAATAAAAGCTTTGTAAAAATAAGAAACACTTTGTGTAATATCATAATACCTGATTTAGATTATGGTGACAGCTTACAGATACAACATTTTCTATATGTTAGAAGAAGACGTATGAGCATGAGGAAAGGTATTACGAAGATTAGGTGAATGTGACTTTATCAGGTAATCATCTACATTTATCATTTCACTTACTCTTTTTAAATAAAACTGGTTTCATGTAAAGAAAAGACCTTTGCAGTACTTAAAGGAAAAAATTCTCATCAAAGTTCTGCTCCCCTTTAATCCCTCCCTCCCTGCTGTGCTTAACAATAGAGACAGGATGTTTGGCCAGTTCCCCTGCATCTGGGTAACTGTGACTCCTAAGAGAGTAATTTTATTTCCACAGGAGCCATGAGACATAACGGAAAGAGCTTTTGTTTTGGAGTAAGAAGACGCTGGCTATCAAGTGATCTAGGCATGTTTGTGACTCTGTTGCTTGCAAGCGCCTAAATCCTTGGACCCTATTCTCTTTCCAGGCCACGGTGGCTTTCAGTTCAGTTCAGTTCAGTTGCTCAGTAGTGTCCGACTCTTTGTGACCCCATGAATAGCAGCATGCCAGGCCTCCCTGTCCATCACCAACTCCCGGAGTTCACTCAGACTCATGTCCATCCAGTCAGTGATGCCATCCAGCCATCTCATCCTCTGTGATGAGGTGGCTTGTACCTTACCTTGAAAACTGCAAAAATATTAACTAATACGCTTCGACTTTGTGAGGATTAAATTGGACTCTGCACGTGAAAGTAATTTATAAAACAACTGAAGTGCTAATTCTGAAATAACATTGGTCTCAAAAAATCTCAACAATGAAGTGCTTTCTGATAGTTGTTTGGGGTGGGGAGATAAGAGATTGCAATTGGGGGAATACTCATTCAGTAGCCATTATTACTGGTATTTTCGGTTACATCAAAAAATCAACTGTGCTGCCCCCACCAATCAACAGCATGGGGCAAGTATATCATGAGGCATACTAACAGCAGGGGTACTGACTGTAAGTGACAGATACCTATGATGGCATTTAGGCCCTTAGGGCCTTTATAGTTGAAACTGTTCATTGTTCAGTAGACTATTTCTTGGCATTTTATTGATGTAAATCCAGACTCAGAGTATTAAAAAAAAGCCTCCTGTCTATGGCCTAGCCCTTTCAAATCTGTATTTCTTTACATTTCACCTCTTAATTTTTTTTTTTTTTTTAGAATCTCAAGAACATAGTTAAAAAGCAGCATGGCTATTTGCTCAGTCACAAAGTCTAAATCTGTGTTTATTATGTAGGCAATCCTCCCCTACTATCAATGGAAACACTGCCTGTGCAACAGCTGCTAGATGAATTCTGTAATTGGAGGCTTTTAGTTTGGTATTTTGGTTTGCATTCTTTTTGAAACATGTAGTTCCAATTTGAAGCAACTCAAAGCATCAAATGCAACTACTCCCTGTAAAATTTAGAAGTCTATAAAAATTAATATTTTAAACCGTTCTACTGATGAAAACGATACACTCGCGTGCCTAGGCATGGCTAATAATAGTCATTTTATAGAGGTCATTTAGGATGTAAGGAAACAGGGTGCAATTACTACTCAGTGGCCCAGAGTCAATTTTTGTATTACATGTCTAATCATGATAACTATATATGAATGAAAATGTGGATGTACAGAGTTAACCTTCATAATTTTGGAGATGTACTTCCAAGGGTATGGACACAAATATTTCTAGGGGTCAGTATCTTTCCAGTCTTCATCTTGTTAATACTTGGCCTGTCAATTCATCTTTTTCTAAACACAGATTGCTACTGTCAGGCGAGGGTATGGCTCCTCGGTTTCTGTCTCACAACGAAGATTTGGAGTGACAGACATTAAAGCCCCCTCTGCGAGTTACAGTTCTGGGGTCTTGGACAGGCCGTGTTATAGCTCTCAGGTCGCGAATGGACCATGTTGTAGCTCTTAGACAAATCAGTGTTACAGTTCAGTGTTACAGCTCTATTTTATTTAGAAGATAGCAGGAAAATCCATCTTCGAGGCGTGAGGGCACTTCGGTCCAAAGATGCGAAGAGAAGAGTGCCCCAGTGCGCAGGGGCAGGAGAGAGAGAGCCCTTTGGCTCCTCTTTTTATTATTATTTTTCTTCCCCCCTGGGCCTGCCATATGCAGATTTGGCTTAGTCAGGAATGCTATTCTACTTGAAGTCCTCACTCCGGTCCTCGGACCTTCCTTTGACCTTCCTCTGTTCTATTTTTGCGGGCTTTTCCCTTCCTTGTCTTTTAGCACCACCATTTTGGACTCCTTTTCCCTATTCTAATTAAAATACCTTTTTGCCACCAATAAACTTTTATAGAAGAAGTAAGCTGGCGTTTTAAATACCTGTGGAAGATTGCTTTACTGACAGGTAGATAAAGATACATTTTTATAAAGCAGAATGATTGCTGCAAGATGGTATGCAGCCTTTTCAGAACTGCAAAGATTTAAAGAAGTGCTTTAAAAGTTTAAATCAGTTTTATTAATATATTAATGAAATGCTGCCACATTATTCTGCCCTTTGAATTGTTTTGTTTTCAGTAAACTGGTGATCAGCCAAACTTCAGACTTTTACTACTGGAAAGTATTTTGAATGAAAGTATCTACAACCAGTCACACTTCTCCTTGAAGTCAGTGGAACTCATGTGTGAGAAGGCCAGGCTTCCAGCAATCTGAGGCTCTGGAGCAAACTTCTTTGTATAAAGTTAAATGAGTCCCAGGGGGTTCTTCACTTGTGACCTTGGTAGTACTTGGTCTTGGACAAGCCTTTTCCTTCCTGTGAATGCAAGGCATGAAGGATGTTGCCACCCCCTCCTAGCTTCTCATCCCAGATCCAAACAGCTGCACTGAAAACACTTCTTGCATGGGCTATATACAGGAAGGTTCAACATGTACTTCTAAAGGGATAACTACACACCATATAAAAGAAATAAAGCAACATATAAAGTATTCCTGCTTATATCCAGCTAAAACACCCACTTAGATGGCCATCCGTGTAATACCAGGGATAAAGTTAGTAGTTATGTTACTAGACTTTATAAATATTTTTCTCTTTGAAATATGAGTTGCCAGGCATCGCTATAATTTATTCTATTAATTCTGCAGTACCTAGGATTAATTCAGTTTCATGAAATTAGGTACCCAAAAGCCCTGTATTCACCTCATTGTAAACTCTTCTTGATTTGGCTTTGGGATCTGTTCTCTTAGGTTAAACTTCCTATTTAAAATGAAAATGTAAGTTATTTACGCAAAAAGAACTTGCATCAAACTAATCCTCAACAGAAATAGCAGGCAGTTTTGTGTTTTCATAACCTAAGTGTAAAACAACTAAAAAACAATGAAATGTGCTAACTTAACTTACAGCATATGGCTTTTAGCAGAATTCCAAATATAACATATGAAGTAACATGCAGATTCTGGTTTCCTGAGTTACCAGAGGGTGTTCTACTCTAGAACAAACTGGAATGAACACTGCTGACAACGCTAAAACACTCTTAAGTATGAATGCTTATCTCCACTGTCAATCCTAAGTTTCAGAACTAACACTGGAGATAAACTAGTGAGACAACCTAAAGTGCACAGTCAAGTGAAAAAGAGATCTCTAGATAATAAGAAAAGTAAGTTAAACTGCCATTTTAAGTCCACCATTAAAAAAGTATGTGGCAAGTTTTAAGGAGTAACAAAGCAAATGTCTATTTGGTATTAAAGTTTGTTACTTTCCCAAATGCATTATTTCATTAGATGAGTACACCCACATAATTTTATCTGTAGGATCTTTAAGTTAGCATAAGAACACAGTCAGTAAAAGAATATGCCAACTGAGAGCAAATGCCATTTTCCCTCATTAAGTAAAAATATCAGTTAAGAACAGAGCCCTTTATATCCCTAAGTGCCCTTTCAGTTAAACTTTATTAACTAGCCAACAGATCAGGCAATTAATAGGCTAGCTTTGAAAGAAACAATTCTGAACATCCAATAATTACTCGACCTATCCTTCAATCCTTGCTTATGGAATGATTCCATGCTGCTGGAATTCCTCTGGAGATGTGTGAATGTGGTTGCTTGGTGTGGGAAGCTGAGCAGCTGTTTGCTGCTTTTCCTTCTGTGTGGAATGACTGCTCGATCCTGGATATAAGAAGAACCAGGTCACACCGACTCGAGGTAGGACCTCCAGTGTTAAAAGGCAGGCAGGTGGAATAAAGAAAGTAACTACCTGTCTGCTGCCAGATGGAAGCAGGGACGCTAAATCCGAATCCAGAAGGATGTCCTAAGATCCAAGGACTATGGAATTGCCCTTCACCGAATATACGGCCCGCTCACAAGGTACGCAGCGGCGCCCCCAAAGGTCAGACTCCTGTTTACCTCTCGGGCGATGAACGGGCTTGGGTTCAGGCGGCCAAACCGCCGCGCTGGGTTACTCATCTCCAAAGAAACCAGCCCCTCCACGTGGCTTGGGTAGAAAGAGAGTCAATGAGAAGAACCGTTGTTTGGGATGAGTCAACCCCGCCACCAGGAGCACTACTCGGGGGAGTTGAAATAATCAGCTGCTATCCCCAGCTTTTCAGGGGCACGTTTCAGCCGAGGGGAAAGCGCTGGGGCGAGGGTGGGCTGGGGGGGACCAGCTGTCCTCCCGGTGCGCCCCCCCACCCCGAACCCCGAGCAGAGCCAACTCCCAGGTTTCAGCGAGGCGCGGCGCGCGCCGCCCCGCGTGGCCGTGATTGCGGGTTTTAATTAGGGAGGAGGCGCGCGGGGGCCGACTGGAGCAGTAAAAGTTATTGTTTTATTTGTAAAGGGGGCCTGATTCTTGCAATAGAGGCTGATTCCTCCACCCGGGCGGGCAGCTCTTTCGTGGAGGGGGGCCCGGAGAACCCCCGTTCCGCGCGCACCCCTCTTCCTGCCGGATGCGCCAGCCCCGCGCATCCTCGGAGGGGCGGGCTCGGCCCGGAGAAGGTGCGAGAGAAGCCCCGCGGGGCTGGCCCGACCCTCTAGCCCAGGTCGACGCCTGCTCGCCCCCCGCTTTCACTCCCCTCCCCTTCCTCCTCCTCCCGGGCGCCCTGGGCTGCGCCCACCGGCCGGCAGAGGCCACAGGAGGCATGTCGCCCAGGAAAGGGGGAGCATCCCAAGACTCGGGGTGCTCCCCGCCTTCCTGCCGGCGGGTTACGGAGGCCTGGGGAGGGGGCCCCCCGGGGTGCCCCCCACCCGTTCCTCCAGCTCGCGCCCCGCAGGGTGGCCGGCCGCCGAGGCCCCGACCCTCGACCCTCGGAGTCCTGGCCGAGGACGCGGCCGCTTTGTCTGGGCTCAAGGCGCGTCTGCGAAGCCCACCGAACCCCGGAAGATCACCGATCACCGATCACCGAGAGCCTCGACCCTCCACCCCGAAGCCCAGCCTCAGCCTCTCCCCCTCGGGCGCCGGTTCACCACCTCCCTAAAGACCCCTTTGTCCGTCAGCAAAGCCCCAGGTCTACCCAGGGATGCCCACCCATTCACCCCCGCCCCCTCTCCCCCCGAGTCCTTCTCTGACAATCGAGCCAGGCTGAAGGTTCAAGCCACCCCTTCCCAGTGTTAAGGACCTCACACAGTTCGGGGACCCCCCTCCCCGAATAGCCCATTTGGAGATTTATTGAGGCATAACAACCATCCCGCACATGCCTCTTTGGCCTTTTCTTTCTCTTCCAGTCCCCTTCGACTGTACTTCTGTGTTAATTTTCTATCAAAGAACAGCGTCTTCTGTACAGATAAGCCGGCTTTTTGTTCACTTAAATTCTCATTACTTAGGGAAGAGCAGGAATATTAAGAAATGGAGCGCGTTAAGTTTAGTGTGTGTGTGTGTGTGAGTGCGCGCGCGCGTGTACACACGTTTTAGCTGTCCTGTGCCCCCGCCTCCCCGCCCCAGCGTGCAAGGGTTCTATCTTCGTCCTCATCTTTAGGGAAAAGAAAAACCAGGCTGGCATCTCTGCCAGTGTGGAGTTCCGATAGCGACAGCAGACACCTCCGGAGGAGGCAGGATTTCCGAAACAGGACTTAGAGCAGAGTTGACAACCAGGGGTCACATCCTCAGAAAAAAGAACGTTTCCAAGCTATGTAAGCAACACAAAGTTGCAACCACCTCCTGGGTAAACTTCAAAGTCACAGAGGCTGGGGAGAGGGAGGAAGGAAGTGTGATATTTAGAGAACTGACTAGGGTGGAGGAAGATTCTGAACTCATCTAGACAAACTAAAGAAAAAGCAGAAATCTAGTCTGTGTGAAGTAGAACCCAGTTTCCAAAACTGTAACCATGACGCCCATGCATTTGACCCACGGACAGCAAAGAAGCAAGTATCACTGGTTGACCTGGAGTTTCTAACTCAAATGATGATACACAGATCTACTCGACGCCAAACAACAACAACAACAACAAAAACCAACACACAATTGTAAAGAGGAGACGCATTTCCTACTTTCTGGGCTTTAACTTCAGCCTTTCAGGAAGCCAGTTTCTGCTGGTACCTCCCTTTAGAGCTAGCACAGAGAAAGAAGGAAGGGCAGTAAAGACATTTGGACCGAGTTCTGCCCTGGGACTAAAAAGGGCAAGGGTGCCCGTTCTTTGTTGACACTCTGTGGGGACTTCTTTGGCTTTCGAGCCCCGGCACCAAGGCAACTGTCACTATCACCGCGCAGGGCAAGTTGAACTCCTACTGAGAACCCGCCGTGGAGAAATCACACACCTCAACAACATCCTTTGTTATTTACTTCACGAGACTAAGCGCTCACAGGCGGACCCCACCGCTAACACGACCCCAACGCTCACTCGACCGCTTCTATTCACATCTCATTCGCGGCTGGACTTTTTGTCAGATCCTAGAATGAAGCTTTGCATTTACCCGATGAGTTGCGTCTCCTGGTGCTCCTCGGTCCGTGCCATCTCTTTTGTCTTATAAAAGATCAGGAGCAGACTGATCGTGCAGATCGTCCACCGCTTCCTGATGGAGCGCATCTTGGGTGCCCGGGAAACTCCTGGTGGCCCCAGCTCCCTCACCTCCTCTTCATAGAAAGATTCCGTTCGGGGGAGAGGTAGTCGCGGGGTGGGGGGGCAAGATCTGTTAAAGCCGAGGAGACCGTGGAGCCGGAATCTCCCCAGCTGGTCTCGAGGGTCCTCTGCGGCCGAGCTCCGGCTGGTACCCGAGCGCTGCGCGGGGCGCTCTCTCTCGCGGTTCCCTCCAGCTCGGCCCGGGTCGGTCCAGCGCCTCCTCCCTGGGGCTTCGGTTCCTTTGCAGGAGAGACACCTTGTGCATTGGAGGTGGCGGCCGCTTCTGCAGCGGGGTTCGGGGGCGTCACTGGCCCTTCCCTTTTTGCTAGCATGGAAATGATGAGCAAAGCCAGCCAATCACGGCGCCGAGGGGGCGGAGGCTGCTGTTGCCTTCGGTCTCCGGCTGCTACTTGCAGAGTAACGTCGCCGGCATTGCCTGCGCGGTGCGTAGAGAGGAAGCTCGCGAGCTCAGTCTTGTACATACACAATCGCGCTCACACACACACACACACACACACACACACACTCATACGCACGCACCAGCGCTCGCACACCGTGGGAAGAGAGCGGCCCCCGAGGAAAAAGTCAGCTCCTCCTCTCGGGACAGTAAAGCTTGAGCTCGATCTGGGGACCAGGGCGCACCTAGATAGTCTTGTCCGCTTCCGCGTGGAGAGGACCCCGCGGCTGGGGACACAGATCGGAGACGCGATCTGAGAGCTGAGGGTGGCTGGCAAGAGGGGTAGCCGCTTCCAGGCGTCTTTGCTAAATATACACCCTCGCGCGCGCACACAAGCCAAACGCAGGGCCTCCAGAGGGGAGTGAATGAGGGGCGGGAGGAGGAGGGGTTTGGAGGACGTTTGATGTGCTGGGCGCCGCTCCATCCCGAAAGGAAAAACACACGCGCGCAAGAGCGGATCTCCCACTCCGGGTGGGTGGCGGATGACCAGCCCAGCTCAGAATCTGGCAAGGAACCAGTGAGATGGCAGAGGTGTCATCGGGGACTTGATGGATATTTAGGAGGGTCGATCGCTGCCATTTGAAAACTCCTCACGCAGAAGTCAAGGAAACTCCAATCCCACTTTAACTTTCAGAGTCTGAGAAAAGCAGAATCTCCTTTTTAAAACGCAGGTAGACTTACACACACACACAACCATACACGCATACACACATGCACACACCCAGAAGAAAGAAGGGAGGAGAGAAGAAATGAAGGAAGGGAGGGAGGAAGAAGGGGGAAAAGGAAAAACAGCAAGCTTTTCTCTCAAAGTCTTAGTAAATTGTATTCAGCCTAATTTTCACCCTCTCTTTCCCTCTACTGTTTGTTTGTTTGACTTCTACTGTATTGGTGTCGGGAGCACTTTTTCCTTCCTATATTCTAGTCTTAGTTAGAGTCCCTCTCCAAGTCTTGGGTCCCCTAGCCTCAGCCAGAGAGAAGCTTGCAACTGAGTTTGCCTTGGTTTGGTTTTTGCGTGGTGTGGGTATGGTGGAGGTGCGTGAGGGAGTCAGTCCTAAAGTGAGACAGTGCCTGGAAGCCAGAATTTCCCCCATCTATCTGAGCAGGACCCAGACCCCCTGCTTTTAGTCCTTCCCCCTGAGCCTCTCTCAATTCCATTTCTCTTCGTTCAGGTTGAGCAATGGCTCCAGCTGTCATTCGCCCTTGGCCACCAGGCCTTCCTCCCCCCTGAACTTAGAAATGGTGAGGTTCACTGCCAGTCCTCTGCTGGAGGGGAGCAATACTGGCAAAAACTTCTAGTCCCTTGACAGCGTAAAATAACAAGGATAACAGCCAACACCTTTGCTTAAAAACTTGGGATCCCTGGCGATGTTTGCCATTCTTCACCTAAGATGTAGAAACTTAAGAACCACTCAGGTCTCCAGCCTCCTATTCACAGCAGAGTGAAAGGAAGTTGGGTCTAAAAAGCTCAAAGGAGCAAGTAATTATGAACCTTTATTGACACTACAAGTGGCCCACTGGGAACCTTTCGAGTTTATTGATGTCTCGGGAAATCCCGCTTGCATTAATGCAGCTTGAACACAGTTCCTTCTCAACTAGCAGAAACTGCAAGAATAAACAGCTTCTTATTTAAGTGAGAAGGGTGCCTGGATGCAGAGAAAGTGGGCAATGCATGGTTAGGATGGGAGCTAAGTTAACTTTTGATGTTTAAGCAGTAAACAAACATATTCTGAATTCCAAATAAAACACTATTTGCTGCTGCTGACAGTGTAATATATATAATTTAATTAAATTCACCCAACATTTCTTAAGCAATTCCTATGGACCAGAAAATGCCTTCAGTTCAGTTCAGTTCAGTTCAGTAGCTCAGTGGTGTCCAACTCATTGCAACCCCATGAATTGCAGCAAACCAGGCCTCCCTATACATTGCCAACACCTGGAGTTTACCCAAACTCATGTCCATCGAGTTGGTGATGCCATCCAGCCATCTCATTCTCTGTCGACCCCTTCTCCTCCTGCCCCCAATCCCTCCCAGAATAAAGGTCTTTTCCAATTAGTCAGCTCTTTGCAAGAGATGGCCAAAGTACTGCAGTCTCAACTTCAGCGCCACTCCTTCCAATGAACACCCAGGACTGATCTCCTTTAGGATGGACTGGTTGGATCTCCTTGCAGTCCAAGACTCTCAAGAGTCTTCTCCAACAGCACACTCAAAAGCATCCATTCCTCGGTGCTCCACTTTCTTCACAGTCCAACTCTCACATCCATACATGACCACTGGAAAAATTATAGCCTTGTCTAGACGGGCCTTTGTTGGCAAAGTAACGTCTCTGCTTTTCAATATGCTATCTAGGTTGGTCATAACTTTCCTTCCAAGGAGTAAGCGTCTTTTAATTTCATGGCTGCAATCACCATCTGCAGTGATTTTGGAGCCCAGAAAAATAAAGTCTGCACTGTTTCCACTGTTTCCCCATCTATTTCCCATGAAGTGATGGGACCGGATGCCATGATCTTAGTCTTCTGAATGTTAAACTTTAAGCCAACTTTTTCACTCTCCTCTTTCACTTTCATCAAGAAGCTTTTTAGTTCCTCTTCACTTTCTGCCATAAGGGTGGTGTCATCTGCATATCTGAAGTTATAGATATTTCTCCAGGCAATCTTGATTCCAGCTTGTGCTTCTTCCAGCCCAGCGCTTCTCATGATGTACTCTGCATAGAAGTTAAATAAGCAGGGTTACAATATACAGCCTTGATGTACTCCTTTTCCTATTTGGAACCAGTCTGTTGTTCCACGTCCAGTTCTAACTGTTGCTTCCTGACCTGCATATAGGTTTCTCAAGAGGCAGGTCAGGTGGTCTGGTATTCCCATCTCTTTCAGAATTTTCCACAGTTTATTGTGATCCACACAGTCAAAGGCTTTGGCATAGTCAATAGAGCAGAAATAGATGTTTTTCTGGAACTGTCTTGCTTTTTTCCATGATCCAGTGGATGTTGGCAATTTGATCTCTGGTTCCTCTGCCTTTTCTAAAACCAGCTTGAACATCTGGAAGTTAAGGGTTCATGTATTGCTGAAGCCTGGCTTGGAGAATTTTGAGCATTACTTTACTAGCGTGTGAGATGAGTGCAATTGTGTGGTAGTTTGAGCATTCTTTGGCATTGCCTTTCTTTGGAATTGGAATGAAAACTGACCTTTTCCAGTCTTGTGGCCACTGCTGAGTTTTCCAAATTTGCTGGCATATTGAGTGCAGCACTTTCACAGCATCATCTTTCAGGATTTGAAATAGCTCAACTGGAATGCCATCACCTCCACTAGCTTTGTTCGTAGTGATGTTTTCTAAGTCTCACTTGACTTCACATTCCAGGATATCTGGCTCTAGTGAGCACACCATAGTGATTATCTGGGTTATCAAGATCTTTCTTGTACAGTTCTTCTGTGTATTCTTGTCACCTCTTCTTAATATCTTCTGCCTCTGTTAGGTCCATACCATTTCTGTCCTTTATCGTGTCCATCTTTGCATGAATAATTCCCTTGGTATCTCTACTTTTCTTGAAGAGATCTCTAGTCTTGCCCATTCTGTTGTTTTCGTCTATTTCCTTGCACTGGTCACTGAGGAAGACTTTCTTATCTCTTCTTGCTATTCTTTGGAACTTTCAGATGCTTATATATTTCTTTTTCTCGTTTGCTCTTCGCTTCTCTTCTTTTCGCAGGTATTTATATGGCCTTCTCAGACAGCTATTTTGCTTCTTTGCCTTTCTTTTCCATGGGGATGGTCTTGATCCCTGTCTCCTGTACAATGTCACGAACCTCTGTCCATAGTTCATCAGGGACTCTATCAGATCTAGTCCCTTAAATCTATATCTCACTTCCACTGTATAATCATAAGGGATTTGATTTAGGTCATACCTGAATGGTCTAGTGGTCTTCCCTACTTTCTTCAATTTGAGTCTGAATTTGGCAATAAGGAGTTCATGATCTGAGCCACAGTCAGCTCCCAGTCTTGTTTTTGCTGACTCTATAGAGCTTCTCCATCTTTGGCTGCAAAGAATATAATCAATCTGATTTCGATAGTGACCATCTGGTGATGTCCATGTGTAGAGTCTTCTCTTATGTTGTTGGAAGAAGGTGTTTGCTATGACCAGTGTGTTCTCTTGGCAACACTCTATTAGCCTTTGCCCTGCTTCATTCTGTACTCCAAGGCCAAATTTGCCTGTAATCCAGGTGTTTCTTGACTTCCTACTTTTCCATTCCAGTCCCCTATAATGTGTAGGTACCTGGAAATACAGTAGTGAATAAAATATAGCATCTAAGCAGATAGGAAGAGCACTCACTCAGAGGGGGAAAGATTGAGAAAAAGAAATCAAAATAAGTTGCAATGTGAAAGTTGCGTCCGACTCTTTGTGACCCCATGGACTATACAGTCCGTGGAATTCTCCAGGCCAGAATACTGGATTGGGTAACCTTTCCCTTCTCCTGGGGATCTTCCCAACCCAGCGATTGAACCAAGTTCTCCTGCACCACAGGGGGATTCTTTACCAGCTGAGCCACCAGGGAAGCCGAAGAATACTGTAGTGGGTAGCCTGTCCCTTCTCCAGGGGTAATCCTGATCCAGGAATGAAACCAGGGTCTCCTGCATTGCAGGCAGATTCCTTATCAGCTGAGCTACCAGGGAAGCCCAAGTTACATTTAGGCACCATGAATTAACAGTAGGTTTGCAGTATGTCTCTCATATGTAGGTAAGCTACTGGATGGAAGCACATAGAGTGCTCAAGTTTTTGGCAGCAAGGAAGGTAAGCTTTCTAGGAAAGGGCACACATAAATGGAATTTGCAAAGCTAAGAGGTAAGTCAGGCAGAGGGTTCAACAAGCACAGGAAAGATATGTGTACACAGGGAGAAATACATTGCTGGAGCTTTGGAATAGATCAGTACTGTTGGAACAAGAAATGGAAAAGGAAAACAGTGGGATATAGTCCTCAGTGTGATCATACTAATCTAAACCTCCACAATGTCAAACTGTTTTCTCTAATAGGCAAGTTACAACATGAAAATCTTCAAGAGGACTGTAAGTTTATTTCACGAATTAAGCTTCAAGTTTGGTGAAAATGTTCACATGACCCAAACAAAACAAAACAAATCCATCAACAGCAAAACTAAAGCAAACCAAGAACTAGTTATGGGAACACGTAAGTCAAATTCAAACATCCGGGGGGAAAAAAGAACTCTCCAATTGTATAATGCTGCTGTTTCTGAATTTGTTAAGCAGAACACCTTTTACTTAGAGGTGAACACTTCTGAATGGTTGATAATGGTTCAGTGAAATTCAAGAGATTCCTCCTTTCCATATTTGAACAATTAAGTGTTGAGAGTATAATTTAATGTCAATTATTTCAGCTTATTAGATTTATGAAATATGCATCCACATTCATTTGCCAAGTTTAGAAATACATAGAGACCAACAGTATGGCCAAATTGAGGACAGTCTGATTCTTCTCAATGTGCTATTAGGGACAAGAGCCATAAATACGTAAGTTGGGTAAAAACTCTTATCCACACAAGTGTCTATTGAACTTACAGCCCTCCATTAGAATGCTGGTTTTGATGATCCTGAAAAATTAAAGTTGCTGCTAAATTTCCCTTCTATCTTTGGACTGTAAGTTCTTCAATAAAGAGAACACATTTGTCTTTATTCAGCACAAATCTGCAATTACGCAGTACCCTATGAATAAATAATACAAGTAATGGCAGTTGGTTTCAAACTGCAACTTTATCCTTTAACTTAATGTAAATCATGTTTTAATTACTGGTTGTGCCCTCAACTTCAGCTGGAAAGAAATGAATAGACACATGGAATCTCATAGTGGGGTTTTTAAATAGCCCATGACATTTTTAATAGGCTATTTTTTAGAGCCATTTTAGGTTTACAGAGATATTGAGTAGCAAGTTATAGACTGCCCACATATGCAGTTGAGAGGTGGAGATACTGAATATCGTCCAAACTGAGAAGGAACTTTGGAGACCAAAAAACAAAGCAGGCAACTCCAGAAAGTGCAAACTATGAAGTTTATTGTGGGTAACTTACAAACAGAGGATCCTGAGACATTCGCAGCTGCATTCCGTCCAACAAAAGGGGTACTGGGGGATGCAAAGGGACAAACTCTAAAAAACAGAACTGACTACCCAGTGAGACGCATATAAACAGGGACTGGAACCAGGGGTTTTCCCTCCCCCTGGAGGTGTCATGACTGTTAACCATCTGCATTAGCAAAAGACATCCTTCCAGTTTCCGCATCTGGTGAAGGCAAGGGTAAAGGCTGATGGGGAACCCGTTTGGCTTGGGTGCATTCCTTATGAGTAGACAAATGTTCAGTCATAAGGAAACGGGGGTGGCTTGGACTGTGGGCCTAACATGGAGCTGACCAATGGAGTCCAGGTGGGTCAGCCACATACACCTTTACCTCCAAACACGCACAGCCTCACTGACTATCAACATCCCACAGCACAGTTGTTAAAGTCAATGAAAGCACACGTTCCCATCATTGTCACCCATAGTCTGTAGTCGACTCTTGGAATTGTACATTCTATGGTTTATATATCTAATTGCTTTGACAAATGTACAATGATATCCACCAATATAATGACGGGATAATATCTACAATTCTAATGTCATACAGGTAGACTCACTGCTCTATGTTCTGGCCATTCATGGCCCCCTCCCCAGGCAACCACTGTTCTTTTTATTGTATCTATGGGTTTGCCTTTCCCAGAAGTCATATAGTTAGAATGATAAAGTATGCAGCCCTTTGCTTCTTTCACTTAATAATATGCTTTAAAGATTCTGCCATATTTTTTCATGGCCTGAAAGCTCGTATTTTTAACACTGAATATTTCATTATCTGGGCTTCCCCGGTGGTGCTAGTGGTAAAAAAAACCCACTTGCTAATGCAGGAGACGTAAGAGGTGAGGGTTCAATCTCTGGGTTGGGAAAGAGCCCCTGGAGGAGGGCATGGGAATCCACTCCAGTATTCTTGCCTGGAGAATCCCATGGGCAGAGGAGCCTGGCAGGCTACAGTCCATAGGTCACAAAGAGTCAGATACAACGGAAGCAACTTAGCAGACACACACATTCCATTATCTGCATGTACCACAGTTTGTTTATCCAAATGCCTGTGAAGAGCATTTGGTTGCTTCCAAGTCTGGGCACTCATAAAGCTACTACAAACATGTATAGGCTTTTATATTTGTGTGTAGGCATGTTTTAAACATTTGTGTAAATACCACGGAGTGCTGTTGCTGGTAAGACTGATGGTGGCTCAGTGGTAAAGAATCTGCCTGCCAAGCGGGAGATGTAGATTCAGTCCCTAGGTTAGGAAGATGCCCTGGCGAAGGAAATGGCAACCCACTCCAGTATTCTTGCCTGGAAAATTCTATGGACAGAGGAGCCTGGTGGGCTGTAGTCCATGGGGTTGCAAAAGAGTTGGACATGACAACAACAAGACCATGATTAGCTTTGTAAGAAACCTGAAGTGTAAGACTTCCAAGTGGCTGGATTATTATCCATTTCATCAGCAAAGAATGTGATTGTGTTGCCCACATCCTTACCAGCATTTGGCGTTTTGGGTTTTGGCCATATATTAGGTATATAGTGGTATCTCACTGTTGATTTAAATTTCATTTCTCCAGTAACACACAGTATATTTATTTGCCACCTGTTTATCTCCTGTGATGAGATCTGTTCAGATCTTTGGTCCATTTTAAAATTACGTTGTTCATTTTCTAATTGCTGGGTTCAAGAGTTCCTGTATATTTTAGATAACAGTCCTCCATCACATGTCTTTTGCAATATTTTCTTCCAGTTCATTCTCTTGACTTTCACAGAGTAGAAATTTTTAATTTTGATGAAGGCCAGCTTATCAACTATTTCTTACTCATGTCATTGATGCTGTATCGAAAAAGTCATAGTCACATCCAAGCTCATCTTGATTTTCTCATGTGTCACTTTCTAGAAGTTTTATAGTTTCCCAAATTACACGTAGGTCTATTGTCTATTTTAAGTTAATTTTTGTGACAAGCATACAGAAGGTATACTTGCATGCTGATGTCTGGTGTTTCAGCATTATTTGTTTTGAAATGACTATTTTTTCTGAATGTTGCTGCTTTACTCCTTTATCAAAGATCAGTTGAATGCACTTGTGTGGGTGCTTTATTCGTTCCATTGAGCTGTTTGTCTCTTCTTTTACCAGGATCACATTTTCTTGATTACTAAAGCTTCACAGTGAGCCTTGAAGTCTGGTAGCTTCACTTCTCCAACTTTGTTCTTCTTCGATATTGTGTTGGCTATTCTGGGTTTTTCCTTTCCACTATAAACTTTGTAACTGGTTTGTCAATATCCTCAAAATACCTTGCTGGGATTTTGATTGGAATTGTGTTGATTCTGTTGAAAGCAGAGAAGAACTGACATCTTGGCAATACTGAGTCTTCCTATCCACAAATATGGATCATTTCTTCCTTAATTTAGTTCTTTTGTGATTCATCAGAATTTAGTAGTTTTCCCCATATACCTTTTGTACATATTTAAATGTATACTCAAGTATTTCATTTTTTTTTTGAATGCTCATATAAATATTCCTTTTTTTCCATTTCAAATTCCAAGTGTTCCTTGCTAGTACCGGTGACATTTTAATAGTGAGAATGTTGCTGTAGTAGTCAGGAATCTCCAGAGGAAAAGAAACAATAGAAAGTATGTATGTACAGAAATAAAGAGATTTAAGGACTAGATCACATGATTGTGGGAGCTGGCAGTTTCTAACTTTGCAGGACACGCTGCCAGGCTGGAGACAGGGAAGAGGAAAGAACTGATACTGCAACTCAACTCTCAGATCATCTGGGGGCAGGTGTCCCTCTGGGGGAACCTTGGTCTGTTTTTCCCTTCAAGTCTTCAGTTTACTGGCTAAGGTCCACAGGATGGAGGGTAATTTGCTTCACTCATAGTTTATTGATTTAAACGTTGTTGCTATTTAGTGGTTAAGGCATGTCTGACCCTTTGAGGCCCCGTGGGCTACAGTGCCAGTAGTGGACCATAGCCACCAGGTTCCTCTGTCCATGAAAGGTACCAGGCAAGAGCAGTGGAGGGGGTTACCATTTCTTTCTCAAGGGGATCTTCCCGACTCTTGCCTCTTCTTGCATTGGCGGGTGGATTCTTTACCACTGAGCCACCTGGGATGCCCAGTATAAATGTTACTCTCATCTAAAAGACGGGCTTCCCAGGTGGCTCAGTGGTATAGAATCTGCCTGCCAAGCAGGAGACACGAGAGACAAGGGTTTGATACTTGGGTCAGAAGATCCCCTGGAGAAGGAGATGGCAACCCACTGTATTCTTGCCTGGAGAAGTCCATGGACAGAGGAGCCTGGTGGGCTACAGCCCATGTGGTTGCAAAGAGTCAGACACAACTAAGCAAGTGAACAACCACCACCACGACCTCATCTAAAGGACACATCTCAGCAATATCTAGACTGGTGCTGGGATCAAATATCTGGGTGTTGCGGCCTAATCAACTGTAAAATTCACAGACGAGCTAATTGAAGGTCTTATGTATGACCTAGCAATACAGTAAGAATTATTCAAACAAATCCTTTTACCCATGAATCAATTATCAATAAGAACAAGAAGCATACTAATGAGAAAATTCAGATGTTCACCAATAGGCAACTCAACCTCTTTGTTTCTGGACAAAATATCTAGCCTTTAAATTTCATTCTATATTAATTCATTTTGCCCATGTAAAAATTCATAAAATCTTCACATATTTTTTATATGTATATTCACTGTCTGTTACTATTTTCATTCACAGTAACCAATTTTCTAGCCTTATAGCACAAGGGTGATTTTGACTTTAGGTACCATTTCAAGCATAAATCTAGTATAACTGGAACAACAGGAAAAATTCCATCATTGCCATTCTCAGTTCTTCCCCATCATTTAACGCATTATTTAAGTGATGCATGTCACTTACATCATCATTTGCTTTTAATACTTAATCTCAAAACATGAACGTCCTTAGAAGAGACAGTTCTTATGTACTATTAGTCAAATATTCTTTAAGTTGTAATATCCATTTGAAATATTCTCTGACATCTTTTAACTTCTGTTTGTCAAACATATCTCAGTTGGAAATAAGCACTTCTTTTGCTCACAGTTCACATTTTAATTGTTTACAAACTGCTATTTCTTTTAGACATAGTTCCTGGTGTTTTATTTCCTACTGCACACACCTCTGGAATGTTAAAATAAACAGACACACACCCCATACATGTTCTGGCAAGTTCCAGGTGCCCTACCTTATTACCTAGTGATACATTTTGTGTTCTCAGTTTGCTGTTTTTCTGTGCTTAATGATGATGGGAGAAGCGATCTACCAGGACAAGAATAACCATAAGGCTCAATATTACTTCAAACTGCTCAGCTATTGAATAGTGGTCACTTCAAAGGCAATTTTGTGTGTCACCACCTAGGGAATTTACTGTTTGGGGTTGTGATTTCTTTAATCTTTTTGTACCTTCTAAAAGTCTTGTCTTGTATCTGATTCACCCAATTTATCTTTTCTTCCATTATCTATATTTCCTAAAATTGCCCAATCTAATCACCCACTTAATATCTTCTTTTATGGAACCCACCTTCTTTGTATATGACTTTCCATTCATCACAATAAAAGCAAAAGGGAAATAGTAATAAAAATTGTTCCAGGCTAAAAAATCATTTGTGTAAGTCTATCTCTTTCCAGATATCTATATTCAAGTAATTGCTTTTATAGTTAAAGTAGTATTCAGCGAGTATCTCTGGAAAATATTGTTTTGATGTATATATTATAACACAGAACAGTTCTATGTAAATTGAATTTTGTGAAGCAGACATTTCAAGTTATTTTTAATTTGTCATTTGAAGATTTTAAAGAAAAATAATATTGAGGTAATTATTAACTGGCAAACTAGTGACCAACATAGCCTGTAAAAGGCATTTTGTTTTCCCACAAAATGGGGAAATGACTGAAATAAGATACACAGACACACACACACACACACAGAAAATTAGTTGTCAGTACTTCAAATTTCTTTTTAAAAATATCATAAGACGTGTTAATATCAGATTCATCTACTCTGATAGTAGTAATTAGGTGAAGTTAAGCAGCAGCTGTTTCATCTCTCTCTTGTTTGTGTTTATTCCACAATTTAAAAATTCATTTATACTTTAACTTCTTGGCCCCTGCAGGTATTTGAGTTGCAGTCCTTCAAGTAAATGATTCCTTTAAAAGATATATACTTCATGACTAACCTGTCTAAAGTATTGAACTTTAGACAATATCAGCTTTTTTTAAAGTAACAAAATAAAGCTCTTATTAACCAAAATTTAAATGCCAAGTCTACAAATGTCTGTCAGAAGAGAAAGTTGCTCTGGGAGAATGAATCAATAGATATTCCCTAGAGGGCACCTGTGGGAATAAAGGAAAAATAATGAGTCTAAATAACATATGACCTGTGCCTCATAATATAATAATTGATCTGTCTTCTACATTACTACTAGAGGCTTCCTAGGCGGCTCATTGGTAAAGAATCTGCCTGACAATGCAGCAGACACCAGAGACACAAGTTTGATCCCTTGGTTGGAAAGATTCCCTGGAGGAGGAAATGGCAACCCACTCCAAGTATTCTTGCCTGAAAAATCCCATGGACACAGAAGCCTGGCCAGCTACCACAGTCCATAGGGTCACAAAGAGTCAGACATGACTGAACACACACACACTGCATCACCAGTATCGTATATCCCTGCTTTACACCAGAAAACTCTGTGTAAATAGCTATGCATAATGGAGGCACTGTGGGTAACCACATACTCACAAATACACACCTTATCAAATTGTGATAGCTTGTTAGTTACAACTGTGATCCTATCCTTAGAAAAATAAACACATGTGTTTTAGAATTCTACTGGGAAGATCAAAAATATCTGGGGATTTTATCCCTTCTGTGCGACCTAAATGTGAAACTCTTTACCTTTTGACTGCATGTCTTAGAAAGAGAGAGGAAGAAGAACGCTGATTGGATTTATCCACTCACAGTCTTTCTGACAGAGTAGTATGCTTACAGGTAGTTCTCTGACGTGAGTGGACTATGACTATAACATTTATGATGTATAGAATTCCTGGGGAGACTAACCTAGAACCTATGAAGATTTTGAACATGTGTCCTTGGTATTAGAGATATCTGTCATAGGTCTGTTAAGGTGAGCAGAGATATTTGGGCAGTTGATTCCTGTCCATGGATGTTGCGATCCCTTTGAAGATGAAGTCACCTATAGTAAGCATTAAAACCAGTCTTATATAGCTCTCTGACAACAGCTGGTAGAACAAGCATAAAAAGACATGTCAAACTGCCAGTACAACTAGTATTCAACTATCCACTTAATCCTGTGATAGTTATTCACAACTTACAGTTAAGGTATTAATTAAAGAAATGGCTAGAATCCTACAGGAGACCTTGTAAACCATACACTATTATGTGTACTAATACACCCTCATTTTATAAGTTTTAAAAATGACTATTCCATCTTCATTTTATAGATTGCAAAATGAATTAAACTATTATCAAGTGATTTGCAGATGGTATTAATTCATTTATTCATTAGCCAAAATATTTATTGGATAATTTCATATTGTGATTAGTGTGTGAAGCAGTCAACAGGGCAATGGAACGGAGGGTAATACAGATGTTTTTCTTTGAGTAAGATGGTCAGGCAAGGGCTCTCAGAGGACATAATGGTTGAAATGAACTTGCCGAATGAGAGGGATATAGGAATCCACAGAACTCAGTAAGAGAAAAATAGGCTAAGAGAATAGCAAATACAATGGCCAGGAAGCAGAAAATGGCTAGGCAGATATGTCATAAATAACAAATACAATGGCAGCCATTATATGAAAAAGAAGTGAAGATGTTAGTTGCTCAATCATGTCTGACTCTTTGCGACCCCATGGACTGTAGCCCACCTCTGTCCAGGGAATCCTCTAGGTGAGAATACTGGAGTGGGTAGCCATTCTCTTCTCCAGGGGATCATCCCAACCCAGGGATCAAACCTGGGTCTCCTGCATTGCTGGCAGATTCTTTATAGTCTGAGCCACCAGGGAAGCCCCTAAAGGCAAGATAAGTTGGGCCAGCCAGAAGTCATTATACAGTGCACAATAAATTAAGTGAAATAGAAGATATCATATAAGAAGGTATTTGAGGAAAACAAATTTCTGAGATATATATATATATATATCTCAAAGCCTGTGAAAGCCAACTTATTTAGGACATGTAGTATTATTTTTAGGCAATCCTCCTTATCTATTTGAGGCTTTAGCTCATGGATTTAAGGAGAGACATGTCTGTATGGTTATATGACTACTTCCTACTTCTAGTCGAGCTCAGTTATACAGGTTTCAAACACAGAATATGTATATACTTTTGTTCAACCAGGGCTGAGGTTTGCCAGACAAGAATGGCAAAGGGAGAGAGTTGACAGTGATTAACAAGGGTTGAAAGGGCCACCAAACCTAATATGGGAAAAAAGGGAATCAAAGCAGAATAGTACCACACATGACTGTCAATCAACTATACTTCCAAACATTTTTTAAAAAGAGGTACAGATGTGTGAAGTCTATAACCCAAGAGGATGAAATTTCAAGACACTGGCCTGTCTAGTCAAGGCTATGATTTTTCCAGTGGTCATGTATGGATGTGAGAGTTGGACTGTAAAGAAAGCTGAGTGCTGAAAAATGGATTCTTTTGAACTGTGGTGTTGGAGAAGATTGAGAGTTCCTTGGACTGCAAGGAGATCCAACCAATCCATCCTAAAGGAGATCAGTCCTGGGTGTTCATTGGAAGGACTGATGTTGAAGCTGAAACTCCAATACTTTGGCCACCTGATGTGAAGAGCTGACTCATTGGAAAAGACCCTGATGCTTGGAAAAATTGAGGGTGGGAAGAGAAGGGGACGACAGAGGATGAGATGGCTGGATGGCATCACCGACTCAATGGACATGAGTTTGGGTATACTCCGGGAGTTGGCGATGGACAGGGAGGTCTGGCATGCTGCGATTCATGGGGTCGCAAAGAGTCGGACACGACTGAGCAACTGAACTGAACTGAAATAATTTTAAAGGGCTACAGGAGAAAGTTCAGAAGGTGAGAGTCAGTACTCAAAGAGTGAGATACTAACAATATGCATTTCAGGGGAAAATGAGCCAATGGCAGTATAAGATACAGAATATCGATGGGATGGGAGACTAAATTGAGGTGAAACCAAATTTTGCTAGAGATGAGACAAAAGGCAAAGACGAGGATTTCAGATGGATCACTTAGATGACTATTTGAAGTCACCGAGGAGGACAAGAGGAGTGAGTGTGGACTGTGTGAGCTGAGCAGGCCTTTAATTACTGGGAGTGAGTAGCTGTTCTGTTCAGTTCAGTCAGTTCAGTAGCTCAGTCATGTTGACTCTTTGCGACCCCATGGACTGCAGCAACCAGGCCTTCCTGTCCATCACCAACTCCCGGAGTTTACTCAGCCTCATGTCCATTGAGTCTGTGTTCTGTAAATGACAGCATCAGAGTTGGTAGACACGGATACTACTGATGGCATAAGCATCAAAGGATATGAAGAGATGTTTTGTATATGTAATGGGGAACCAAAAAGGATATTTCTTCTATTACTGTCCATGATTTATACGACATGTCAAGGAAGAACAGCTTTCATTTGTGAGGACTTGTTGGAGAAAGAGAGACCTCTCTTCAAATGCTTGGAGGTGTTCATTAAGCGATGAGAACACTAGTTACTTAATCTTAAATAATTATAACCAAAAGACAAATAAATCATTTTTTAGCAATCTTGGATTGTAGTTGCTGCCATGTTTAAGATTTTTCTTGTTTGTATTAATGTGAATTTTAAATTGCTTTATTATTTTTGTTTGTGTGTGTGTTAGTTGCTCAGTCATGTCCGACTCTTTGCAATCCATGGACTGTAGCCTGCCAGGCCCCAGGCTCCCCTGTCCATGGAATTTTCCAGGCAAGAATACTGGAGTGGTTTGCCATTACCTTCTCCAGGGGATCTTCCCAACACAGGAGTTGAACTCAGGTTTCCCACATTGCAGGAGGATTCTTTACTGACTGAGGCACCTGGGAAGTCCTATTCTTCACTCTTATGTGATATATCAGCTAAAATGGGTTCAAATTTGCTGTCACAAGAGTTCAGTTTGATTATTTCCTAATTCAGCATATGAATTTTATTAGTAAGCTTTGTTAAAAACAAGTGACCCCGCCCAAATCACAGTGGCTCACAACAACATATATTTAGGTCTTGCTCATGGTAGATGTCATTGGCCTGGCTCAAGTTCTGTGGTTCTGATCCACAAGTTTTTTCATTCTAGATTCCAGCCTCAGGGAGCTGGCCTTATTTGGGACATTCAGAAAGGCAGCTGGCAGGAACTCTTGATGTCTCCTAAGCTTCCCCTCAGATATTTCTGTACACTATGTTCTTTCACATTGCTGTAGCCAAGACCCAAATCAATGAGTTAGTACTGTAGGGGCCTGCCTGAATGCTATGTGTCCATAATGAGGATGGGTAAAACCCTTACTAGGAAGAAAGTGAAAATTTGGCAGAAAAATAAGACCTACCGCCAGTAGATCTAATCCCTGACTCAAAAGATAAGATTTAATAATAAATCATTAAGAGATGACTACTCAGGATATAAATCCATACTGGGCAGGTAGAGTTGCATCTATCATGGATAGAGATCCAAGCTGACAAAGTCTGTAGAGTCTGAAGGGATATGAGATTTAAAGACAGAATAAATGTTAGCAATATTTTTTTCTGTAAAAAATCACAGAAAATAAAAACAGGTTAAGCAATGGAAATAATAGTTAGAAAAGAAAGTTTTGTCCATGCCTTAAATCCTTCACAAAGTGGCAACTCTTCCACGGTAAATTATTCACGATCCAACATCTGGCCACCAAATTTAGTGATTCTGACATATTAATTTTGTCATCACTACACAAAAGCTCTATGTGTCAAAGAGCAAAGCTTTTTTTTTGTCCCTTTTGTCTCAGCATAGGGATGTGGGCTAATGTATTTGAAGGCTGATGACCGAAGCTCTCTTTCCATAAGTCTATTCCTTGGCTGACAAAACTTTTATCTACAAGTTTCTTCTATGTAGTATTTCTGGCATAATCTTGACCCTTTCTGATTGGCACATTTCTTATTTAGCAGGCTTATCCCATTTAAGTTACATTAATGAATTCACAGCTATGTAGCTATCTTGTAATTCTAGAGAATTCACATAATATACACATCTTCCTGAATCTTAAACTTGGAGAGTTTTCCCTTAACTATATGGCCTCATTAAATTAATAACATTTATATATAGTAATGGGTTTCCCTTGTGGCCCAGCTGGTAAAGAATCCACCTGTAATGCAGGACACCAGAGTTCGATCCCAGGATTGGGAAGATCCCCTGGAGAAGGGAACGGCTACCCACTCCAGTATTCTGGCCTGGAGAATTCCATGAAGAATTCCATTGGGTCCTAAACAGTCAGACATGACTGAAAGACTTTCACTTCACTTCAAATATAATAATATAAATTAATATGTTTATATCTTTTGAAGATAGACTTCAACACTCTCAAACATCAAACCAACAACCCTAAGTAATTATCTGCTCAAGGCAGAAAGACTTACTTACAGGAGCAATTAGATATGAGAATTGAGGTATTCATAAAAGCATAACAATGAGCTAGCTATTCACTCTCATGGTCCATTGTGGACTTTGGCAAGGGTCATTTTTATTTCATTATCAGTGAATCAATAAATATACCAAAATACTTGACTTTGGTGAAATGTACTATTATGAAGGGTACAATTTGATGAATTAAGCAATAGCTGGCACTCTGATCAGAGCATAGAACATTTCCATCATCCTGGAAATGCCCTTTGTTCCCCTTTCCAGTCAATCTCCGTCTACCATATACAGTGAATCTTTGTTATTTATCTCGCTATCCATTTGTTTATCTTGTGCTTGAGCTCCCTAGGGATGGACTTATGCAGTAATATCCTTTCCTAGCTTGGTCTTGAGATTTTTCAACTTGGTGTTACAGCAAACCGTGTTCTGTTTGACTTCTAATTCCTTACACTTTAATTCAGAAAGTGGCATGCACTCAGCACCTAGTGCGAACATGAGGCTCAACTCAAGCATTTCCCTTCTCTTAGGGATCACAGATGTGTTAGCCCATTTCCTTTGAGAGGCAGAAGCTAAGACAGGATTAGACAAAAGATGTACTGGAGGATGGGACCGGAATACCAGGAGGCAGGGGCTCCATCAGACTGGTATGCAAGGCCTACCCCTAGAAGAAAGAGGGGAGGAAGGAGGGCTGAGTAGGAAAATAAATGTCAGCCTTCAGTATAAGTCTATGAGAGTTTCAGTCATGGCTATGGAGAATCCTGAAGACAGAGTAGCCCATTGGAAGGCATTGGTGTTTCTGCCACAATCATTCATTGCCTGGGATCAGCTCATAGGAAGTGGGGTCCTGGCAGGACGGTGGCAGGGGAATTGTGGCAGTGGATGGTTGAACAAATAGCGTCTGTTATTGCTGTTGGTCATGGGGCTGTACCCCGTACTCACTCTCGCCTCCCTGTTTCACCCTCAGCAGGCACCTTTGAAAGTCTCGGTGGCTTCCCTAGTGGTTTCATGCAGACCTCCATTCACGCTGGTTCTAACCTCTTGGTGATCATCATCTTCCCAGGACAGGTTTCCTGCTTGTGTCTCTTCACAATTACTTCAGAGGAAAGTTGCAACAGGAGCGTCCAAGTGGGTCACTCGAATTCCATGTTGACGCCTTTCTGCCCCCATCACATCTGCAAAGGTGTTCTCTTCCCCAGGGCTGCTTTCACAGATCACTACCAGTGTGAATATGAGGGGCTGGGCCACGTCTTAGGTCAATGTCCCACGGGCTGTTCAGGACTGCATTTCCTCTGCTTGCTGGGTAGTGACGGAGCCAGTCCCAAGTCTCAGTCTTAGCATGTGCTTGGGGGAGACTCATACCAGTAGTATTAGCATTATTTCACGCTGTCGGAAGGGAAACTCTCTGAGAGGCAACACCTGTGGCAGCCATACCTGTTTCACTACTCATCCTGGCAGCTGCACCCACGCTGCTTCTGACGGTTCGATGCTACCTTTGACCTCTGCATTTTCAAGATTCCATCGTCCTTCTTATCTGCAGAGAACACGGTTCTATGACAGTATTTTATTGCCCTGAGTCCTGTCCTTGAGCTTCTCAAGGACAATGGTGTTTCAGCACCAGAGCTCCACCGTTGCTTCTGTAACGGAGGAGTATCCCAGGCTCTCCCTCAGGACATGATTAACTGGTGGGTTTTCAGGCCGTATATAATCCAGGAGCTTGGCCATTTTCATTAATTTTTAAAATTCCCTTTTGCCCACATCTGCCATGGCTGTTTTGACGTTTTGACTCTACTTATTATGGGCTTTCACTGTCTCCATGCTTCCAAGACCTATCTTAACATTGATTCGACACTGTTCTTTGAGATCTTGTCAAGCTGCCAAACCCTTTATCACAAGACAGTTCTCCCCTTCTTAATAAATTAAGGAACTATTATCCAATCTCATGTTCTACTGTTTTTGATACAGGACCATCAGGATGCAGTCTCAGTAAGATTCTCCCAGCTCCTTTCCTTGTATACTGACTAAGTCCTGCAGACCCACTAGGAGTCTGCTGGGAGGTGCCCTGGGGGTCATAATTCCTTGCCTCCTTTCACCTGCCCAGCACTTCCCCAGCTTGGAATCTAAAAGGGGAGCTAACAGCCAGGTGCTGAGGGGTGTTTATGTTTCCTTGTGAGGCAGCGATCACTGAGTAATTTTTAAGCAGTGGAGGCATGCAGGCCCTTATTAGGAAGGAGCAGGCCTCTTCTTCAAGTCAAAATGATTTAAGGGATCTGGAGTTAATATAAAGAGTTCATCAACCCAAATGTCCCCAACTCGAGCCTCAGGATCTCAGTCTTTCGAACCAGGGATCTATCACTGGCACAAATTTTGCAGGAAAGACTGACAATTCAATCTTCTCTGGAAGGCTCTCTGCTATTATTGTAATTAATTCCTGGGCGGAATACTCAGTTTTTTTCCCTGTCTCTAGCTGCAGGAGATAAAAGTCCCTTTATAATCTGCCAAGGAGGCCCTCTGAATTTTATACTTCACCTTCAATTGGTGATTAATCCCCCATGGCCTTTTATTGGTTTTCTCGGATGCATCAAAGTCATGCAATATAAGACACCTGGCGTGATTTCCTTCTAACTTTCCTCAGCCACGCAAAAGCCTGAGATACTGTACCTGTGAGTGTATACCAGTTCACCAAAGGTGAGGGTTTTAACAAATGCACTGCTATAATTGTAGGACTGTGCCTACAACCAGTGACAGAGTCTTCCTGGCCAGCTTGCTGCCAGAGCATCCAGCTTCAACAACTCATATTAAGAACTATTAACCTGGACCACTGCTGACATATTGTTTTAAGTCAGAACTCTGGAAAACAGACCATGAGTGGGAGATTTTCAAGTGGAACGTGTTTGGGGCAAAAAGCAGCAACCAAAAAAGGTGTCTTGGGCAGTGCCCTCAATACCAATATTTAGATATAAACACTCTAGAACTGGACAAAGAGACAACCTGAACTTCAGTGAGTTACAAAGATAAACTCACAGTTTCGTGGGAATCACTGGACTTGGGGGTGGTCCTTTAGAGTGGCGTTGCCTTGAGACCATTTGGGGATGGCAGCCGACCTGAGTTTAGATGCTTACTTGAGCTACTTGAGCTGAAGGAAATTTCTGGAGAGGGACACAGCTGTTGGTGTCCCCCAAAGGTACAGGAATGAGAGTCTCAAGTCTTTTTTTTTTTTTTTTTTCAGTTTCATGTATTTTTTCACTTTACAATATTGCATTGGTTTTGCCATACATCAGCATGAATCCTCCATGGGTGTACATGTGTTCCCCATCCTGAACCTGCCTCCCATCTCCCTCCCCATACTATCCCTTTGGGTCATCCCAGTGCACCAGCCCCGAGCATCCTGTATCCTGCATCGAAACTGGACTGGCGATTCATTTCACATATGATAATTTACATGTTTCAATGCCATTCTCCTATATCATCCTGCCCTCCCCGCCTCCCACAGAGTCCAAAAGTCTGCTCTACACATCTGTGTCTCTTTTGCTGTCTCGCATACAGGGTCATCATTACCATCTTTCTAAATTCCATATATATGTGTTAGTATGTTGTATTGGTGTTTTTCTTTCTGGCTTACTTCACTCTGTATAATAGGCTCCAGTTTCATCCACCTCATTAGAACTGATTCAAATGTATCCTTTTTAATGGCTGAGGAATACTCCATTGTGTATATGTACCACAGCTTTCTTATCCATTCGTCTGCTGATGGACATCTAGGCTGCTTCCATGTCCTGGCTATTATAAACAGTGCTGTGATGAACATTGGGGTACATGTGTCTTTCAATTCTGGTTTCCTCGGTGTGTATGCCCAGTAGTGGGATTGCTGGGTGATATGGCAGTTCTATTTCCAGTTTTTAAGGAATCTCCATACTGTTCTCCATAGTGGCTGTACTAGTTTGCACTCCCCCCAACAGTGTAAGAGGGTTCCCTTTTCTCCACACCCTCTCCAGCAGAGTCTTGCGGGGGGAGTCTGGATGGCACACTGTATCATCTACTATAGAAAGTGATTGAAAATGGCATTGCGCTGTTTGGTCATTCCTTGATTTTGCATTCATAAGAATTTTAGGACCTTTATTTTTCCCTGTTTTTAACTGTAGTTTCTGAGGGTATGAAGTTGATTCAAGTTCCATTAGGTTTATTCTGTACTGTCATGAATGTTGACACACATGACAGCCATTTTAACTTACGAATGTTGGAGTTTTGTTACTCAACATTTTTGAGTAAGACAATATATTCCTTTCAAGAAACCCAGGATTTAATAATAAAAAAGGCAGATTATGTCTGACACTTCTTACAATGGCTAACTTCAGCAAGCCCAATATCTCTGGTAGGCTTTAGAAAAATTGGCTGTTTAATTAATTCTTGGAGGTTTAAAGGAAAATAAAAAGAAGGGAAGAAAAAAAAATACCACGTGTAGTTTGAAGTGGATTTTCTTCATCTTGCTGTGTGAAGCAGCCAACTGTTAATTTTGGAAATGCTCTGCAGTGTTTAATTTTCAAATCACCCTTGATGACACTGAGATTCACTAACTGAAAGAATCAAAGTAAGAGCCACTGATGTAAGTGACAAGCACCTCTGTCTTCCTTCTGTTTGCAGTGGGATAACAGAGCACAGGTCCACTGATCCAGACAGCAGTGTATAGGAGCATCCCATGGCTCATAGCACAAAATCCCAAAGATGATATGTGCAGAATCACATTCTAGTATGATTTTAAAAGCCCGATGGTAAGGCAATATATAACATTATGGTTTGAAGGAAGAGGATACTTTTTGTACGAGATTGCACATTCAAACATATTGAATGCTCAATGTGGCATTTATTTGGATGGGCAATGAAAGATTCATATAAACGTTCATGAGTTATCACACGGCTGCACATAACGTTCACCAACACTTACCTAAATGTTTTCATATTGTGGGAGATAGCTTCATCTAGAAAGCCTGAAAGTGCACATTTGAATGGGTGATTAATGAAAATAGACCTCGTTGATATTTATTGTAGCATCATCTACTCACTCCAATGTTTACGTATGTCTTTGTGTTGTTTCCAAACATCGAAATAAAACTGTGGTAGGAGAGCTATAAGAATAGCCTGCATGTTATTATGCAAAATGAAGGAATAAAATGACAAATGAATTATGGGCCATTTTATATGTTCAGAGATTAAAGAGAATGTTTGAATGAGTGTTTAGAACCTTGTGATTATGGAGGTGGCTCAGTAACCCTTGACTCCCTGGGAGAGTACTGCGTCTGGCAGACACAAAAGGCACAAGTTCCTGTTCTCTGTCCCTCATTTCAGACAGTGTGACTGCAGAGTTGGACTGAAATGTTCCTAATCACCAGATAGGGCACTTATTTTTGAGAGTGGAGGATAAGAATCAAAGTAGCACAGGAATTTTACATATTCAAGTATCCTGGGAGAAAAAAGAAAATAAGGTAGCCAGGGAAATTTCCTCACAAATCAGTCAGGAATGCATTCATTTCTTGGCTCCTGCCTTAAGACAGATAAGGGGAATTTGAAAAAAAAAAAAAAAAAAGGCAAAAAAAAAAAAAAATCTGATTGCTATGGATTGGGAGGCAGAATTGTCATTGTTTAGTTGCTGGGCCATGTCCAACTCTTTTTGCGACTCCATGGACTGTGGCCCACCAGGCTCCTCTGTCCATGGGATTTCCCGGGCACGAATACTGGAGTGGACTGCCATCGCCTTCTCCAGGGGATCTTTCCAACCCAGGGATCAAACCTGGGTCTCCTGCATTGGCTGGAGGATTCTTTATCATCGAAGCCAGCAGGGAAGCAGTAGGCAGGTTAGGAACTCCTTTAACAAAGTTTAATTATTTAATTCTCACTGTGTGTAATATGGCTTTCTCTTTAGCAATGTTTACACCAAAAGCTAAGGCTAAAAAAGTCTCTTAGCCCTTGTGTGACTTAAACTGCTAATTAATTATCACAGACAGTAACTGTAGGGTTTTCACATGTGACTCAGTACCTGCAGTCATTAGCACTCACAAGCCTTCACAGTTCTTTGCCACTGGCAAGTAAGGCTTTCAGACAGTAGGTACTCGATTGAGATTCAACAACATAACATGACAAATACACCATTTCCCCCTTTATCTCAACCTCTTGAATATTTCCCATTCTATTTTCTTTAACCCACAGCTTCTCCTCCTCACAATAACTCTTGCCATTTCATCCTATAAAATGAGCATGTCTTTGTTAACTTATCCAACGTTTTTTACAGTAAGTTGTCTATTTCTCAGTATTTTAATAAGCCTAAGGGATTAACATTAAATGTTATTGTGATGGCTGCTTTTATGTGTCAACTTGGAGGGTTTTGGATGAAATTAGAATTTAAATTAGTAAACTTTGGGTGAATCAGATAGCCCTTGATAACCTGCTGCTGCTGCTGCTAAGTCGCTTCAGTCGTGACCGACTCTGTGCGACCCCATAGACGGCCTCCTACCAGGCTCCTCTGTCCCTAGGATTCTCTAGGCAAGAACACTGGAGTGGGTTGCCATTTCCTTCTCCAATGCATGAAAGTGAAAAGTGAAAGTGAAGTCGCTCAGTCCTGTCTGACTCTTAGCGACCTCATGGACTGCAGCCTACCAGGTTCCTCCGCCCATGGGATTTTCCAAGGCAAGAGTACTGGAGTGGGGTGCCATTGCCTTCAAATTAGTTGAAGACCTGAATGAAGCTTTAGCAGACCACCTTTGGACTTCACCTGCACCACTGGCTTTACTATGTCTTGAACCTGCTGGTCCATACTACAGAGTTCTGACTCATCAGCCTCTGTAATTGTGTGAGCCAATTCCTTATAGCTAAATAACCTCTATCTCTCTCTAAACATATCTCATTGGTTTTGTTTTTCTGGAAAACCCTGGACTAATACAGGTATCACCCTGCTTATTTAACTTATATGCAGAGTACATCATGAGAAATGCTGGGCTAGAAGAAGCACAAGCTAGAATCAAGATTGCTGGGAGAAATATCAATCACCTCAGATATGCAGATGACACCACCCTTATGGCAGAAAGTGAAGAGGAACTAAAAAGCCTCTTGATGAAAGTGAAAGAGGAGAGTGAAAAAGTTGGCTTAAAGCTCCACATTCAGAAAACTAAGATCATGGCATCTGGTCCCATGACTTCATTGGGAAATAGATGGGGAAACAGTGGAAACAGTGGCTGACTTTTTTGGGGGGGCTCCAAAATCACTGCAGATGGTGATTGCAGCCATGAAATTAAAAGACACTTACTCCTTGGGAGGAAAATTATGACCAACCTAGATAGCATGTTGAAAAGCAGAGACATTACTTTGCCAACAAAGGTCCATCTAGTGAAGGCTATGGTTTTTCCAGTGGTCATGTATGGATGTAAGAGTCAGACTGTGAAGAAAGCTTAGCGCTGAAGAATTGATGCTTTTGAACTGTGGTGTTGGAGAAGACTCTTGAGAGTCCCTTGGACTGCAAGGAGATCTAATCAGTCCATCCTAAAGGAGATCAGTCCTGGGTGTTCATTGGAAGGACTGATACTGAAGCTGAAACTCCAATACGTTGGCCACTTCATGTGAAGAGTTGACTCATTGCAAAAGACCTTGATGCTGGGAGGGATTGGGGGCAGGAGGAGAAGGGGGCAACAGATGATGAGATGGCTGGATGGCATCACCGACTCGATGGACATGAGTTTGAGTGAACTCTGGGAGTTGGTGATGGACAGGGAGGCCTGGTGTGATTCACGGGGTCGCAAAGAGTTAGACATGACTGAGCAACTGAACTGAACTGAATACAGGTATCATATGAAACTTGGACCTTCAAACTAGGTAAAAGTATACTTCAGAAATTTAACTGTGATTACAATGTCACCTCTCTCTGAGTATAACTAGACTCTTAAACACTGTCTGCTTAGATAGCAGAGCTTGCTTAATGGAGAGATTGCATCACTAATTGCATAGCCAGGGCAGGTTCATGACTGTACACTAGTGATCTCTCCCAAGAAACTGACAATAAAAGCCATTTATTGAATATCTGAAATCCTCAAAACCAGCAATAGAAAATGGGAAAGGAAGAAAGAGGGAATTACACAGAGAAAGTGCTCTGGAAATCTACAGATGTGTCTCTCGGTGTCTTAGGCTGAATACCAATCTGCATGTGTAGAGTGAAACTCCATGACAGCAAAGAAAAAAAAAAAATCGTTCCTGACTTTAGGGGAAATGCTTTCAATTTTTCACCATTGAGGATAATGTTTGCTGTGGGTTTGTCATATATAGCTTTTATTATGTTGAGGTATGTTCCTTCTATTCCTGCTTTCTGGAGAGTTTTTATCATAAATGGATGTTGAATTTTGTCAAAGGCCTTCTCTGCATCTATTGAGATAATCATATGGCTTTTATTTTTCAATTTGTTAATGTGGTGAATTACACTGATTGATTTGCGGATATTGAAGAATCCTTGCATCCCTGGGATAAAGCCCACTTGGTCATGGTGTATGATCTTTTTAATGTGTTGTTGGATTCTGATTGCTAGAATTTTGTTGAGGATTTTTGCATCTATGTTCATCAGTGATATTGGCCTGTAGTTTTCTTTTTTTGTGACATCTTTGTCAGGTTTTGGTATTAGGGTGATGGTGGCCTCATAGAATGAGTTTGGAAGTTTACCTTCCTCTGCAATTTTCTGGAAGAGTTTGAGGAGGATAGGTGTTAGCTCTTCTCGAAATTTTTGGTAGAATTCAGCTGTGAAGCTGTCTGGACCTGGGCTTTTGTTTGCTGGAAGATTTCCGATTACAGTTTCAATTTCCGTGCTTGTGATGGGTCTGTTAAGATTTTCTATTTCTTCCTGGTTCAGTTTTGGAAAATTGTACTTTTCTAAGAATTTGTCCATTTCTTCCACGTTGTCCATTTTATTGGCATACAATTGCTGATAGTAGTCTCTTATGATCCTTTGTATTTCTGTGTTGTCTGTTGTGATCTCTCCATTTTCATTTCTAATTTTATTGATTTGATTTTTCTCTCTTTGCTTCTTGATGAGTCTGGCTAATGGTTTGTCAATTTTATTTATCCTTTCAAAGAACCAGCTTTTGGCTTTGTTGATTTATGCTATGGTCTCTTTTGTTTCTTTTGCATTTATTTCTGCCCTAATTTTTAAGATTTCTTTCCTTCTACTAACTCTGGGGTTCTCCAACTCTTCCTTTTCTAGTTGCTTTAGTTGTAGAGTTAGGTTATTTATTTGACTTTTTTCTTGTTTCTTGAGGTATGCCTGTATTGCTATGAACTTTCCTCTTAGCACTGCTTTTATAGTGTCCCACAGGTTTTGGGTTGTTGTGTTTTCCTTTTCATTAGTTTCTATGCATATTTTGATTTCTTTTTTTATTTCTTCTGTGATTTGTTGGTTATTCAGAAGTGTGTTGTTCAACCTCCATATGTTGGAATTTTTAATAGTTTTTCTCCTGTAATTGAGATCTAATCTTAATGCATTATGGTCGGAAAAGATGCTTGGAATGATTTAGATTTTTTTGAATTTATCAAGTTTAGATTTATGGCCCAGGATGTGATCTATCCTGGAGAAGGTTCCATGAGCACTTGAAAAAAAGGTGAAATTCATTGTTTTGGGGTGAAATGTCCTATAGATATCAATTAGGTCTAACTGATCTAATGTATCATTTAAAGTTTGCGTTTCTTTGTTAATTTTCTGTTTAGTTGATCTGTCCATAGGTGTGAGTGGGGTATTAAAGTCTCCCACTATTATTGTGTTATTGTTGATTTCCCGTTTCATACTTGTTAGCATTTCTCTTACATATTGCGGTGCTCCTATATTGGGTGCATATATATTTATAATTGTTATATCTTCTTCTTGGATTGTTCCTTTGATCATTATGTAGTGGCCTTCTTTGTCTCTTTTCACAGCCTTTGTTGTAAAGTCTATTTTATCGGATATGAGTATTGCCACTCCTGCTTTCTTTTGGTCTCTGTTTGCGTGGTATATCTTTTTCCAGCCCTTCACTTTCAGTCTGTATGTGTCCCTTGTTTTGAGGTGGGTCTCTTGTAAGCAGCATATAGAGGGGTCTTGTTTTTGTATCCATTCGGCCAGTCTTTGTCTTTTGGTTGGGGCGTTCAACCCATTTACGTTTAAGGTGATTATTGATAAGTATGATCCCGTTACCATTTACTTTATTGTTTTGGGTTCGGGTTTATACACCCTTTTCGTGTTTCCTGTCTAGAGGATATCCTTTAGAATTTGTTGGAGAGCTGGTTTGGTGGTGCTGAATTCTCTCAGCTTTTGCTTGTCTGTAAAGCTTTTGATTTCTCCACTTTCACCGCTACTATTCAACATAGTTCTGGAAGTTTTGGCCACAGCAATTAGAGCAGAAAAAGAAATAAAAGGAATCCAAATTGGAAAAGAAGAAGTAAAACTCTCACTGTTTGCAGATGACATGATCCTCTACATGGAAAACCCTAAAGACTCCACCAGAAAATTACTAGAGCTAATCAATGAATATAGTAAAGTTGCAGGATATAAAATCAACACACAGAAATCCCTTGCATTCCTATACACGAATAATGAGAAAGTAGAAAAAGAAATTAAGGAAACAATTCCATTCACCATTGCAACGAAAAGAATAAAATACTTAGGAATATATCTACCTAAAGAAACTAAAGACCTATATATAGAAAACTATAAAACACTGATGAAAGAAATCAAAGAGGACACTAAGAGATGGAGAAATATACCATGTTCATGGATCGGAAGAATCAATATAGTGAAAATGAGTATACTACCCAAAGCAATTTACAAATTCAATGCAATCCCTATCAAGCTACCAGCAACATTTTTCACAGAACTAGAACAAATAATTTCAAGATTTGTATGGAAATACAAAAAACCTCGAATAGCCAAAGCAATCTTGAGAAAGAAGAATGGAACTGGAGGAATCAACTTGCCTGACTTCAGGCTCTACTACAAAGCCACAGTCATCAAGACAGTATGGTACTGGCACAAAGACAGACATATAGATCAATGGAACAAAATAGAAAGCCCAGAGATAAATCCACACACATATGGACACCTTATCTTTGACAAAGGAGGCAAGAATATACAATGGAGTAAAGACAATCTCTTTAACAAGTGGTGCTGGGAAAACTGGTCAACCACTTGTAAAAGAATGGAACTAGATCACTTTCTAACACCCCACACAAAAATAAACTCAAAATGGATTAAAGATCTAAATGTAAGACCAGAAACTATAAAACTCCTAGAGGAGAACATAGGCAAAACACTCTCAGACATAAATCACAGCAGGATCCTCTATGATCCACCTCCCAGAATTCTGGAAATAAAAGCAAAAATAAACAAATGGGATCTAATTAAAATTAAAAGCTTCTGCACAACGAAGGAAAATATAAGCAAGGTGAAAAGACAGCCTTCGGAATGGGAGAAAATAATAGCAAATGAAGCAACTGACAAACAACTACTCAAAAATATACAAACAACTTCTGCAGCTGAATTCCAGAAAAATAAACGACCCAATCAAAAAATGGGCCAAAGAACTAAATAGACATTTCTCCAAAGAAGACATACGGATGGCTAACAAACACATGAAAAGATGCTCAACATCACTCATTATTAGAGAAATGCAAATCAAAACCACAATGAGGTACCACTTCACACCAGTCAGAATGGCTGCGATCCAAAAATCTGCAAGCAATAAATGCTGGAGAGGGTGTGGACAAAAGGGAACCCTCCTACACTGTTGGTGGGAATGCAAACTAGTACAGCCACTATGGAGAACAGTGTGGAGATTCCTTAAAAAATTGCAAATAGAACTACCTTATGACCCAGCAATCCCACTGCTGGGCATACACACCGAGGAAACCAGAATTGAAAGAGACACATGTACCCCAATGTTCATCGCAGCACTGTTTATAATAGCTAGGTCATGGAAACAACCTAGATGTCCATCAGCAGATGAATGGATAAGAAAGCTGTGGTACATATACACAATGGAGTATTACTCAGCCATAAAAAAGAATTCATTTGAATCAGTTCTGATGAGATGGATGAAACTGGAGCCGATTATACAGAGTGAAGTAAGCCAGAAAGAAAAACACCAATACAGTATACTAACACATATATATGGAATTTAGGAAGATGGCAATGACGACCCTGTATGCAAGACAGGGAAAGAGACACAGATGTGTATAATGGACTTTTGGACTCAGAGGGAGGGAGAGGGTGGGATGATTTGGGAGAATGACATTCTAACATGTATACTATCATGTAAGAATTGAATCGCCAGTCTATGTGTGATGCAGGATACAGCATGCTTGGAGCTGGTGCATGGGGATGACCCAGAAAGATGTTATGGGGAGGGAGGTGGGAGGGGGGTTCATGTTTGGGAACGCATGTAAGAATTAAAGATTTTAAAATTTAAAAAATAAAAAAATAAATAAAATTAAAAAAAAAAAAAAAAAGAAAGAAACTACAGGCCAGTACCCAAGTCCTGGCACAACTGTTGAAAAAAAAAAAAAAATCGGAGGAAAGAATAATTGCCAGGTACTCGTAAGAAAAACAAGTACTCTTGCTATAAACGCCACCTCTTAGTACAGCCTCATGCAACTGGGAAGGAACCCCCAACTCCCACCTCCCACCTTCACTGAGGTTTGTATCCATGAAACCTATAAGCTCACAGTGAACAAGGGAACAATTGTTAACGAAGGCAAAGGCACTCCCATTCCAGTGCCTTTCCTACTCTACCCAGGGCTCAATGTAGAGGGAACAGTTAAAATCGCCTATCTCCCCGTCTCTCCCTGAAAGGGGTCCATCTGCACACTATGAAAGCTCTATCCAAGAGTTGGGCTTCTCTAATTCGGCACACATCTCTGTCTCTACCTCTATTTATCTATATATCTTATGTTTCCTATTTATATCATTAGAAGTCAGAGATTTTGTGATTTTTAATTCTCATTTACATATATGTTCCACAGTGATTTTTAAATGGAATTTGCAAGATAGAGAATGAAATACTGTTAATAACCTTCCTCAAAATCGAGAGAGATAATTTACTATGTTTTTGATAGTTGTTTTATTGGCCTCATCATTGTCTTAAATTTAATGGTTATGGTGCAATATTCAACCTACTAAGAACTGTTCTCAGGTATAATTAATAAAATCAGGTCTATTCAATAGAACATTTCTTTTAGGTTTCTTCACATTTTCCCAGAGAATGTTGGAAAGGTAATTTGTATGCTTTGGCTGAATATTATTATTGCTACAACTTTAGCTTTATATAGTTTAATACATTTACTTGATAAGTTGTATTACATTTATATTTTAATATGAGGTTCTGATTTTCATTGGGTTTCTCTGGTGGCTCAGTGGTTAAGAACCCGCCTTTCAATGCATGAGTTGTGGGTCCAGTTGCTGGGCCAAGAAGATCCTCTGGAGAAGGAAATGGCAACCCACTCCAGTATTCTTGTCTGGGAAATCCCATGGACAGAGGAGCCTGGTGGGCTATAGTCCATGGGGTCGCAGAGTTGGACAGGACTCAACGACTAAGTAACAACAATTTTCACTAGATTACATGAGTCAAGTTCTCTTTCCTGAAAGATTTAGCTACTTATATATTAATTTTTGCCCTGATTTTACCAACCCTGTGCTTTCTTTTAAAATTTCATGGTACCTAACTGGTAACTAATATATTAAATGACCTCGGACCCAGGTATGGAAGACATATTCTGAATCAAGTTCTAGCATTTTGTCTGAGCTATAACAATGCAAATTATACCGCTGTACTAGAGCTCTGAGATGTACTAAAAAAATAAGAGGCATAACACTAATTGTGGCAGGTGGTGCATTTCATTTGCAATGACAAAGCTTATTACTATACAAAATGAGTTTACTGTAAAAGAATGTTAAAAATTTCTATCTAGTGCATTACCAAGTCTTTAATTTCCGCCTGTTAATGCACCTTCAATAGCAATACACAGTTCAGAGAAGCTACTAGAATTAAATATTTAAATGACATTGTGCATTTTTATTAAAGGAAGTATTTAAATTGAGCAAAAGTAACTTTATGTCTAATAAGCCTCACTTATGTGATTAAAGATTAAAGCAGTGTGTATTCTCTCTCAGGGAACTTGATAGCAACTGCTGAATTACTTTAATAATGAAAAATTGGATTCAACAAAATTTAAACAATACAAATAATCATGTATTTTAGTGGTTCAACAGTTTAGTGTTAATTACCTTCAAAGATATATTCTGCCTCAAAGCCTCCTTGCATGCCAAGGAACATATTGAAGAATTATAAATGTGTCGTGTAAAATATGTTGTCACATTTTCTGCAGTAACTGGCTTTTAGAAAAACCTGCCCAAGGCTTAAGGAAAAATGAAAGAGTTTAAAGTGTTATTTGTCTACATCAAAAGCAGTAGTTCATCAGTGAAATGAATTATGGTAACTTTGTGAAATATAGAAATAAAGATGCATCTGTGTAAAAGACTAATGTGCAATCAGTAGAACAGCATAAGCAAATCTGAAGTTATTAAATAAAATACAGTTGATATAAAACAACATGTATCTTATGTTAAAAATAGCATGGGTAAATGTTGTATGCATGCATATATGTATATAAACAATGTGTGTAGAAACTGAGAAAAGATTGCTAGCTTACATCTTGAAAGAACTGTAACTGAATGGCAACAAGCACCATCTGAGTAGTGGGGTTTTGTGTTCTTATTTGCCTTTGTGAGCTTTTAAAATATTTTTAAAACTTTCATTGTGAATGTGCATGACCAGTACAATAAGACAGTAATAACTGCAAGAGAAATATTACAATTAATGATTGTAAAATAGTTATTAATTATTTAATACATGCTATCCTAATAACTGCCTATTTCAGCAGAAAAAAGACTTTGTTTTTGCTGAGACACAAGTATTAACCAATTATTATCTCCTATCTAGCAATAAGATACTATTATATCTTATGATTATGATAACACCTAGAACCATCTTATTCATTGTATACTCATTCTTTTATTTACCTTCAAGGAAAGAATCCTGTTCATTCTTGCACCTCTAATTTCTTTGAACTTATCTTTTCTGGTTATTCCCATAAATGCACATGAAGTTTGCGGGGGATGCTGGGTGCACCTCAGGAGACTCATTCCATCAGAATCCAGGAGTGTTGCATGGTGGAGACCAGCAACAGAGTAGTTTCCTCTGAAATGCCTTTGTTTGAAGGGAGGTGAGGCACTGAGATTTGACAATTCCTCTCCTGGAGTGGCAGAAAGTGAAGAGGAACTAAAGAGCCTCTTGATGAAAGTGAAAGAGGAGAGTGAAAAAGTTGGCTTAAAGCTCAACATTCAGAAAACGAAGATCATGGCATCCAGTCCCATCACTTCATGGGAAATAGATGGGGAAACAGTAGAAACAGTATCAGACTTTATTTCTTTGGGCTCCAAAATCACTGCAGATGGTGATTGCAGCCATGAAATTAAAAGACGCTTACTCCTTGGAAGGAAAGTTATGACCAACCTGGACAGCATATTAAAAAGTAGAGACATTACTTTGCCAACAAAGGTCCATCTAGTTATGGTTTTTCCAGTAGTCATGTATGGATGTGAGAGTTGGACTATAAAGAAAGCTGAGTGCTGAAGAATGGATGCTTTTGAACTGTGGTGTTGGAGAAGACTCTTGAGAGTCCCTTGGACTGCAAGGAGATCCAACCAGTCCATCCTGAAGGAGATCAGTCCTGGGTGTTCATTGGAAGGACTGATACTGAAGCTGAAACTCCAATACTTTGGCCACCTCATGTGAAGAGTTGACTCATTGGAAAAGACCTTGATGCTGGGAGGGATTGGGGGCAGAAGGAGAAAGGGACGACAGAGGATGAGATGGCTGGATGGCATCACCAACTCAATGGACATGAGTCTGGGTGAACTCCGAGAGTTGGTGATGGACAGGGAGGCCTGGCGTGCTGCGATTCATGGGGTCTCAAAGAGTCAGACAGGACTGAGCAACTGAACTGAACTGGACTCCTGGAGGGGCAGAGTCCAGCGATGGCTACTGTGGGGCTGGGTTTGGCTGGCCCCTGGGCCTTGATGCCCAGCTTCTCTCAGGGGCCACTGTCATCTCAGATCTCCTCTGGGATCGTCTGAACCTTCTGCTGCAGCTACATCCATTTCCTCCCTTCTCTCCTCCCAACTCTGCCTCATGCTGCTGCTGCTGCTAAGTCACTTTAGTCGTGTCCGACTCTGTGCGACTCCATAGATGGTAGCCCACCAGGCTTTGCCGTCCCTGGGATTCTCCAGGCAAGAACACTGGAGTGGGTTGCCATTTCCTTCTCCAATGCATGAAAGTGAAAAGTGAAAGTGAAGTCGCTCAGTCGTGTCCGACTCTTAGTGACCCCATGGACTGTAGCCTTCCAGGCTCCTCCGCCTATGGGATTTCCCAGGCAGGAGTACTGCCTCATGCATTCCCTCACAAATTCTGTCCTTTAGAACATGGCTCAATACAATGTCTGCATACATTGTCTGCAAACAATGTCTGCAAACTTGATGATACAAAATTGCTTCCAGGGAATATTTATCAGAAAATGTAAGGCCCTATATAAGCAGGGCAACTCACTTTCAGTTCAAATCCCTCATGAGAGAAGTGTCTTTCTTTTGCCCTCACACTTAACATAGCAAATAACCCTGAAGTAGGCAGAGAATTTCGGAACAGACAGAGCTGCAGCCAAAGCTGCCAGACAGACGCTGCTCCCGTGGAAAACAAGTCAGACTGTCAGTCAGCCTATTGCAGAACATCTCAGAGGGAAGCAAAGTCTCTGTAGAAATCAATTGATGCAGATTCTACTTAAAGTGAACTCTGGTCTTTTATTGTTTCAAAGGCTAAATACTTAGTGATAATGGCTCATAAAATCATTGTCAGAAGGAAAAGGATCAGCAGAGTTGAGATAATTTAATTGGATTCAATTAAAGAAGTACTTATCAAATTCTTACTCTTCCTACATGTTTTTGGCACTGTTCTGATGCTGGGAACAGAGAAGCAATGCACGCAGAGTAAAATAAAAATCTGCTTCATTACTAATGCTAAACATGCAGGGGAAAAACAAAACCAGGGAAAGAAATAGGTAGTTCTAGGTGGAGTTGGGGATTTAAATCAGACGAAGGAGGAAAGAGTAGGTGATATTTGAGTTAACACCTGAACGAGTTGACAGAGTGAAGCATCTGGTTATCTGGGGGAAAGAAAATGAAAAAATGAATTTTTGAAAAGAATGTAATATTTTATGGGGAGAAGTTGGAAAGATCCTCTGGAGTAGGAGATGGCAACCCTCTCTAGTATTGTTGCCTGGAAAATTCCATGGACACAGGAGCCTGGTGGGCTACAGTGCATGGAGTCACAAAGAGTCACAACTGAGCACCACGACCACCAACGTGGGTTACCATCTCTTTACTTCCACAGTGAGATGAAATACAGAGCTCCCTGCCCGTCCATTCCTCACCCACTTCTCATGGTTCAAACCCTTCCCTTGCTTAACCTGCATAGTATCAAGCACTCATCCAGTCCTGTCTTACACGCCCACAATTCCTGAAGCCTGAGAGCTAAATTTAAATATTGGTGGTGGTGGTTTAGTCACTCAGTCATGTCTGACTCTTTTGTGACCCCATGCACTGTAGCCTGTCAGGCTCCTCTGTCCATGGGATTCTCCAGACAAGAATACTGGGGTGCGTTGCCATTCCCTTTTTCAGGGGATCTTCTGGACCAAGGAATTGAACCCAAGTCTTCTGCATTGCAGGGATATTCTTTACCGCTGAGCCACCCGGGGATTCCATATTTAAGTATTATTCACCCTTAAAAAAGAAGAAAATACTGCCAGTTCTGACAATCTGGATGAACTTGGGGGACACGATGCTAAGTGAAATAAACCAAACTCACAAATATTACATGATGTTACTTATATGCGGAATCTGAGAAAGCTGAACTTAAAGAACAGAGAGAAGAATGTCGGTTTCCAAGGGCGGTGGGGGGCGGGGAGGGGCCGGTGGAAATAGGGCCTTAACAAACAAATTTTTACTTTTAAGAGGAGTAAGTTCTAGTAATCTAATGTGCAGTATGGTAATTACAGCTAGTAATCGACCATATATCTGAAATTTGCAGAGAGTAGATTTATATGTTCTCACCATATACACACAGTCACAAATGGTAATTCTGAGGGCGCTATTATTGCAAGGCCTGAAATCTTCCTTTTCCTTCAGTGGCGTGAAGCCCACTGATCTTCAGGTCCCAGCATTCATGTCAGTTGCCTTGAGAGACATTTCCTAGACCTAAGACTATGGTAGTCCCCATGGACAAATGTGTCCTTAGCAGCCTAGGTCTTCTGTAATCTTGTTTAATTATTCTATTAGGCAGTGGATTAGTTAGGGTCAAGTCAGGAAAACAATCTCCATGACATAATTTATAGAAATTTGGGGAGAGCTAAGAAGACACATAGAGCTAACCAAGATAACTAGCAGCAACTGGAACGTGGATGAACAAAAGGAAAACGCGGTGCTCTGAGAGCCCAGAATCCAGGAAGACCAGATGGGACCTGAAAACATGGAAAGGAGTGCTCATGAATCCATGGTCTCCTATGGGACCCTGTTGAGAGTGGCCACCCGGAAGAAGTGGGAACCAGTGAAGAGATGTAACAGAAAGAGCACAAAGCCTATCCTGGCTGCTCTGTCCCTCCTACCTCCCACCAGCACTGCTCTGTGGCGGGACCAGGACTGGAGCCCAGTGATGTGAGAGCCGGGGAGATGCTTTCTGTGACCATCAGCCCCACTGGGGCACACAGAGCACGGGGAAGGAGGGGGATCCATAAGATGGGCAATGACTGTATGTCTCGAGAGGAGAAAGACTGTATTTTCCTTGTTTACTAATTTATTTTCAGAATATGGCCTTGTGCCTAGTTCACAGCAGGTGTTCATAAATATTTATCTGAAGGATTAATGATACCAGTGTCCCCAGATGTATTTTATCATACACATAATTTATTTCTAGGATTTCAGATATTCTCAATAAACCTTCTTTCTTTGTAGTACTCTGGTAAGAAATTCCTCTAGAGACCAGTTTGATAGTTTCCTGTTCTATATCTGAAACCTACTTGTCAATGAATTCAAATTCAGGTATCTAAACTGGATAAAACCAGAAAAGCACTACTCCGTTATATATACACTGTCTTAATTCAGGTTGTTTCTGCCTGAGCTTCTTATGTCTGCACCGTTTACTTCCTAGCACGTCCTTCACTATTTTATTCCCTCTTTCATCTGTTTCTTTGGGTGAGTTTTGCATCCTTAGTGAATGCCATCCTTGAAACTTTCTTTCATAAGACTCGTGTCGGCTTGTGGCCCAGGAGACAGCAAGTTATACTGGGTTTTCTAATGTATTTCAAAAGCTCCGAATTGCATTCTGACATCAAAGAACCATAGAATGACAGTCCTACATTGTACTTTGAAAAATCACCTGGTTTAATCCCTCTCCCTCTGAAAGGTTAACAACTGAAGTCTAGGTAGGTCTATCCTGTATATATATATTTTTTCTTTTCCTTTTACTCAAGCTGACATGGATGCCATTTCCACCATCTCTTAAGTTACCCTATCCCAATATTTAAATACTGACGAACTACTTCCAATTTTGTCTCCTTCTCCTTCTTTTAGGCATACTTGCTGGCACCCCACTCCAGTACTCTTGCCTGGAAAATCCCATGGAGAGAAGAGCCTGGAAGGCTGCAGTCCATGGGGTCGCTGAGGGTCAGACATGACTGAGCGACTTCACTTTCCCTTTTCACTTTCATGCATTGGAGAAGGAAATGGCAACCCACTCCAGTGTTCTTGCCCGGAGAATCCCAGGGACGGCAGAGCCTGGTGGGCTGCCATCTATGGGGTCGCACAGAGTCGGACACGACTGAAGCAACTTAGCAGCAGCAGCAGCTGAGTAGTTTATTTTGTCCAAACATTAAAACATGAGGAACAACTTGTTAGTACTGCTGTCATGTAATGCTACTAACTTTATATTATCTAAGATATTTCATTATATAAGATATGTAATAATGTACCATTATTGGATCAAGGTGTTTTCACTGGCAGAGCAGGCCCCAAGTTTGCCATCTGCAAACAGGAACTGCCAAAGTAAGGACTTGTTTCTCATAAATGCCCGTAGGTATTTCATCCTCATTTCTACTTTTTTTGAAAAACACTGGTGCTCACTTAAGGTAAAAGCAGGTTGTCTGTGTCTCTGTCTCCGCCTTCCTCTCCCTGCTCCCCCCTCTAGTCTAGTGGTTAGACAGTCAATTCAGTATTTTCCACCCTCCTTCACTTTTTCTCCTCTCTTCCTAGCTTGGAAGCTGATGAGGTGGGCAGGGAACGTACATACCAGCAGTTAAACTGTCTCACCTTTGTTCTCCAGTCACCATGTCAGTGTTACTGCGGCCACCTTTACCCATTAGACGGGCATCTTCATGCCTACTTTTCTGCTTCCACCCCGGTCCGGTGGATGCAAACTACTTGGAAATATTCTTCCATGTTATTTCAGATTGAAAAGGAAAAGGTGGTGGTGTTGAGTAGAGAGTGAATTTTTAAAATGTCTTTGTTTTGCTTTATTTGCTTTTTATATATCTCCTCGAGTTGTACATGGTATACAGATAGCCCTTTTCTTCATCCTTATCCTTAAAAATCTTCATCCAGAATCCTTAAAAATTACATGGGTTTATCTCCTGACACCAACTTTCCTAAACACCCCAAAGGACAGAGGGAGACACAAGTCTGCTTTATGTATGAACATCCACTTTGAGTCTCAATCTTCTGCCTCACCTCAGCATAGCAAGCTCTCGTCTCTTTTGGGCTTGGAAAAATGACCTCACATGGCCATAAATTCACCCTCAGGCTCTGATCTTTAGCAGAAAATAATTTTGGAGCTGAGTCATCCAGATCTGAGAGTGCTGTGAGTATCAGCTAGGGCTCTGCTCCCGTGGACTCCATGTGGGTCCACAGTTTCTGGCTCTGAGGCTCCAAGTCAGCCTGATTGTCAGTGTATGGCCACGGGGTTTTCTCCCTCAGTCTTGCCGTTTCCTCCAAGTACTGTCTCCTCAAATTTGTCCCAAATCATCAAATTTACAACCTGAATTTTTTTTTAAATTAGAATTTGTATTTCTTTACTAAGACATTGTTTTATTATCTATTGAGACTTTCAGATAGAGACTCGCATCACCAAGACACGTCTCTATGCGTACACACTTTTTGTTTTGTTTCACTTTGTTGTGTTCTGTGAAGCTGTGCTTTGCATAGTAATTCATTTGAAACGTACTGAATTCCCTTTAAATGACAAAGTCTATATCTCATAATGAATTACAGTGGTACTAACTCAGGGGGGACAAAAATGCTATCGTCTTCAACTCTGTACAATGGAAATAATGGTTGTATAATTATTAAAGCTTTATTTTCCCTACAAAGAAGGAACTTAATCTATTAATTTTCAAACAAACACTGGGTACATTGAAAGAGAGAATAGTTGGAGAAAATGAGAAGAGATGTGAAAATCTGTTGGTTTTTTTTTACCTTTTTCTCTATTATAAAAAATGCTTTTTATTAGGTTCCTTTATTTTCTAGCTTTGAATACATTTACTAGGAATGACATGGACTCAATATACATTATATTACATATATGTTCTGTACTGTACACTATATTTATCTTCTCTCTGTCTCTCTTGGTATCTATGCCCTGAGTGTGTCTAACTCAGATGGTAAGCTGCAGTTACTTTGGTTCAGGCTCAAGAGTGGTGTTGGTGTCAACAGACTGCAGCTTTTATATTAACATATGTGAAATGAATCGCCAGTCCAGGTTCGGAGGGGGGTTCAGGATGGGGGACACATGTATACCCGTTGTGGATTCATGTCAATATATGGCAAAACCAATACAATATTGTAAAGTAATTAGCCTCCAATTAAAATAAATAAATTTAAAAATACATAAAAATTATGGGGAGAAAAAACATTAATAAAAAAAATTTCAAACATGCTAGCGGAGAAACATTGTTATTATTTATCTTCCTTAGTACAAAGTTGTTTTCCTTTAACCTTTTTTTTTTTTTTTTTTTTTTTTTTTTACTTTATCCTCCTCCACCAAAGAAAGAAACTCTTGTACCCATAACACCAGCCTTCAGGGCTCAACCTGAGGCAACTGGGTTCTGTAGTCTGTGCTCTTAGTATAACATTATTCTGTTTTTATCCATACTTCAAGTTATATTTTGAGGTTTCCCTGGTGGCTTCTGCCAATGCAGGATATATGGGATAGACCCTAGGATTGGGAAGATCCCCTGGAGAAGGAAATGGCAAGACACTCCAGTATTTTTGCCTGGAAAATTCCATACACAGAGGAGCTGGCAGGCTGCAGTCCATGGGTCACAAGAGTCAGATGTGACCTAGTGACTAAGCAACTTACATTTATAGTTTTATGAAGAAAGTCTAATCAATGACATGCATCATTTCTTCTGACAAAGTGAGAATAGGACTGCAGGATCAATTTTCAAGGTTAAACTTTAAATTTGATATAAAATAGCAAATTTTTTTTTATAAATAGATCACTGAATAATGACCATAGCTGATCATCTGACTCAGATTTTTTAAAATTCCAAAACAATCCTTAATTTTAAAAACATTATCTCCCTATATGTGAGTTGTAAATATGATTTACAGTGACCAATTATTTCACCAATACTTCTACATAAAGCTTCAGAAAAGTTTTGAATTTTAGTATGGAAAGCTTTTTCCCCCACTGATAAATAATTGAAAGAGGAACATGCTATAGAAATGTTGGCCAAGAAAATGAAAGATAATTTGTCTTAGCTTGTTTTAATCATTCTCTTTAGTTAGACTGATGCCAGTAAACTGTGACACAGAAAAACCCTATAAAGTTTTTCTCTGATTGTTACCAATGGATTTTCCTGGGAATATTATCAAAAAAGAGCTTTTCTGTATATGTGTGTTTTGCTCTCCATGGGTAATGGTGTTTTCCTTATTCACTAACATATTTATAAAACTGTTCTTAATCCCTCAGTGTTGCTTCAAATATATTTGCTAGACTGGGCAATTTGCCTATTTATTTTCATTTTTATTACTTGTATGGCATCCCAGGATGTATTGAGAAAGTATCTGGATATTATTAATTATCTCTATAATTTAGTTTAATATTCGTGTTTATTCAAAAATATTACAGGCTACATCTTGATGCTCCAGCTCTTCCTTGAAAATAGTTCTAGTTACCTTTTAAGTTTTTACTTTTTAAAAAAAGTTTCCCTATCTAAGAACAACTTGTGCAGCATCTTACACAATTTGACATTAACTGCAGATGGTGACTGCAGCCATGAAATTAAAAGACACTTACTCCTTGGAAGGAAAGTTATGACCAACCTAGACAGTATATTCAAAAGCAGAGATATTACTTTGCCAACAAAGGCCCATCTAGTCAAAGCTACAGTTTTTCCAGTGGTCATGTATGGATGTGAGAGTTGGACTGTGAAGAAAGCTGAGCACCAAAGAATTGATGCTTTTGAACTGTGGTGTTGGAGAAGACTCTTGCAAGTCTCTTGGACTGCAAGGAGATCCAACCAGTCCATCCTAAAGGAGATCAGTCCTGGGTGTTCACTGGAGGGACTGATGTTGAAGCTGAAACTCCAACACTTTGGCCCCCTCATGTGAAGCGCTGACTCATTGGAAAAGACCCTGATGCTGGGAGGGATTGGGGGCAGGAGGATAAGGGGATGACAGAGGATGAGATGGCTGGATGGCATCACCACCTCAATGGACATGAGTCTGAGTGAACTCCAGGAGTAGGTGATGGACAGGGAGGCCTGGCATGCTGCGATCATGGGAATCACAAAGAGTTGGACATGACTTAGTGACTGAACTGAACACAATTTGACTCCTCTCATTCTTATCTAAGGCTTCCCTTGTAGCTCAGTCGGGAAAGAATCTGCCAGTAATGCAGGAGACCTGGCTTCGTTTCCTGGGTCAAGAAGATCCCCTGGAGAAGGAAATGGCAACCCACTCCAGTACGCTTGCCTGGAGAATCCCATGGACAGAGGAGCCTGGCAGGCTGCAGTCCATGGAGTCCCAAGAGTCAGACACGTCTTAGCGACTATACCACCATTCTCATCCAGCAATTCAGCTAGATCTGCCTGATCAGACCTTCAGCCCTCAGGTGCCTGAGGCAATGATATTCTCCTACTAAACCTGCTGTACTTATCCATTTACAGACAAAACCCGGCAAGGAAGCAGTAGAAAGTCCTGTGAAAGTACTCACTGTGAGACAGCAGCCAACCTCCTCTCCGGGGGCCAACATGGCGGCTCCCTATCCCGCCCGCAGGCTTCTTCGCAGTAACCAAGCAGTAACCCGTGGCTCAGATCTTTACGAGGGTCTTGTAAACTGTCGAAAATATCCTCCTTCTGGAAAACAACATCTCTAATCTATAAAGGCCAAGGTTCCGGTACAGGAAGCACAAAACCACTGGGAATAGTGGCAAGCAGGGTGTGGAGGAAAGGATGTAGCCCACAGATCTTCACCCCCTAGCATGATACCAGGGACGGTTTACAGAGCAAAGTCAGATGGAATCTTAAGTCTTTGAAGCAGATTAATCCTGTATAATCGTGGTTCTTAAAAGCAAAAGAGGTGGACATGCAGAGAGGCGAAGAGAGGGTGAGATGTATGGAAAGAGTAACCTGGAAACTTACATTACCATATGTAAAATAGATAGCCAACTGGGAATTTGCTGCGTGGCTCAGGAAACTCAAACAGGGGCACTGTATCAACCTAGAGGGGTGGCGTGGGAGGGAGATGGGAAGGAGTTTCAAGAGGGTGGGGATATATGTATCCCTATGGCTGATTCATGCTGAGGTTTGACAGAAAACAGCAAAATTCTGCAAAGCAATTATCCTTCAATTAAAAAAAAATTTTTTTAAAGCAAAAGAGGAAACTAGAATAGTCATTCAAAGAGATGTGATGCTATTAATAGAAGTGGCAAGAGAGATCTGAAGCATAAGAGAGACTCAACCCACTGTGACTTGTTTTGAAGACAGAGGAGCAGAACATGAGAGGAGGAATGTTGGTGGCATCTAAAACCTGGGGATGACTCTCACAGTCTACAAGGAAACAAGGACTTCATTCCTACAGTAGTACTGAACTGAATTCAGCCAATGACCTAAATGAATAATGAAATATATCATCCCATACAGACGGGATGATATAGACGGGAAAACAGCCCTGTTGACACTTTGCTATTAGCTTGGTGAGAATTTTACCAGACTTCTCACCTACAAAACTCTAAAATGAAAAACTTATATGTGTGTTTTGTGTATTTGTTTATTTCACTTGACATACTTAAAAAATATTATCACTATTTCATTTTTCTTTTTTCAAACAAGGCATAGAAACAATCTCTATAAAAACATAAGCTAAGTACAAAGCTGGAGAAGGCAATGGCACCTCACTCCAGTACTCTTGCCTGGAAAATCCCATGGGCGGAGGAGCCTGGTAGGCTGAAGTCCATGGGGCCCCTGAGGGTCGGACACGAGTGAGTGACCTCACTTTCACTTTTCACTTTTCACTTGCATGCATTGGAGAAGGAAATGGCAACCCACTCCAGTGTTCTTGCCTGGAGAATCCCAGGGACGGCTGCCCTCTATGGGGTCGCACAGTGTCAGACACGACTGAAGTGACTTAGCAGCAGACTTAGCAGTAGCAGTAAGTACAAAGCATGGAGTTTTCCTTCAATGAGTATGTAAACATGCATAATTGCAAACTAAATACCAAGTTTTTTATAGTTATAATCCTGACATCATCTACAAAGAAAAACTTCCAAATGGGAAAAAAACACCCAAAACTAAAAATTTCAAATTCATTTATCATTTTTATGTTAGTAATACTTTTTATACAAGAAAATGTTATGCAGCTGTTAAAAATGCCATGTGCATTTATATCTATGTTGCTTTAGGAGAAACAGACAGCTAATAGGTATGACAAATACCTAGAGTATACACATTTTTTAGTATGAGTTCATACGCATGTGAAGGTTTATGTAGTTAGAAATTCATGGTACTATGTTTTGATGGTACTCAGTTTTTTATTTCTGTATTATTTGAACATTTTGCAATCAGTATTACAATAGAACAAAAAGTCAGGGTTCTGTATATTTATACACAAAAAGTGAGAGTGTCATGTACACTACTTAGAATGTGCTGTATGTTACCCAGTTGGGACTCTTTGGTGAATCTTGATGTGATAGATGAGTATCTATCATCTATATCTGATGAGTTTTAGAAGCACAAAATGGGTATCTATCATTTATATCTTATGAGTTTTAGAGGCACAAAATCCTAACTCAACCCATTAGAGACAGATAATATAAAGAGCTAGTTGGTAAAGCTATATGGGACATTTTATCACAGGGTGAGTGTGGAAATAGAGCAAGTAAATATGATGGTATGAAAGTGATGATCTGATGGTCCCATCGTCACTGAAGGGACAGACCTGCTTCTGACAGGGACATTGCTCAAAGTACCAATTCTACCAGGTGACCATAGAGACAGACTGTCACATTCTGCTCTTAGATTCTAAAATCACATTTTTCTTTTTTCATACAGACTATCATGGAATTATTAAAATTTGGTAATTGTTTTATTTAATCCAAGTGTTACACTGTAGCCAATTATTAACCAAAAACTTTTTTACTTTCAGTTTACAAATTGTTTCTTAGCGTGGATGAGACCTATGAATAGATAATTTTTTTAAAAGTAAGTTTAACTCTATTAGTTTATCTTAATGGATACCCTGTGTTGGAACATCAGGCAAGGATACTTGTCATTTGATCATGTCTTTGTAAACTTTTTATTGGGTTGACCAAAAAGGTCATTTGGGTTTTTCCATAAGAACGTTCATGGCAAAACTTGAACATATTTTTGGCCAACTGAGTAACTTGATTTATGCTGCCCTAGGTGATGAGAAACACTTAATATTTTATATAAATAATTCTCTTTACTTTTATAATTAGTGTTTTTGGGGAATTTGTAGGAAATGATAAATATAAAGAAAAGCCATAAGTTTTGAGCAATAGTATAGTACAAATGATTTAGTCCATCATTTGACCTGAATCCTACTATCAACACATTCCAACAATATAATAATTTTGAGCAGTCACCTACTTGGATGTGTGATATCCATTTGGTTTGTTTAAATATAGGTCTATATGATTTCTCTACAAACATTTCGGAAAATATCAATATATTAAAAGGAAATAAAAATATTTGCAAATACAGTCTTGTCTTTTGGGTAGGTGTCTAAATCATGCTACATTTGTCTAAGACAAGAGTTGGTGAACAAGGTGGGATTCTGGAATAACAGTTGAACACTAGTAAACCAGAACATATGGTCATGTCGCCTTGAGTAACATTAAAATGATTTCCGATTGCGTATTTGATTGCTTTTCTGTGCCGTGTGTTGGTTTTCAGCTCACTCTATGAAATGTGGAAAATCAGTGGAAGAAATTAGCTAAAGGCACTCCAATTAGATCCTGTCTGCCTGAAAGCTGCTGTACACTGGGCTCAACAGTGACTGTGGCAGTATTGCTTGATAAGCATTCCATGATTCAGAAGGATGTGAACTTATAGATTATTCATTACTGAGAGGAGATATCCAGGCTTCTCTTACTTATCAGAGCTTTTTGTGGTGTAATTTCTCAGTTTATTATGAGTACAGATGATATAAATCAGCAGATAATTCTCCTTGGCCTTTCCTAACCAACACAGCAGTTTTTGAATTTCAGTGACAGAGATAAATAGGGAGGTGGAGTGGTAGTCTTCAGAGCTGTTCTGAACTGTGACTGCAGCTCCTTTGCCCTGCCCTGTCTGGATTTGCTATTTTGAACAATTTAGTGCAAAATTCTTGCTGTGAGCATCAAAGAGACTGAGAAATTCATTACAGAAAGTTAGCTCGGAGATTCTCAGAGTATAGAGGCAACTGGCTGAGCAGAAAGTGTACCTCTCCTTGGGAAAACACACACAAATAAATCCTAATTAACTGTTCAAGAACAGTGTTTTTCAATTTCTGTTGTTTGGCAGTTTGATATAACTTGTAAAGCATCTAAATATATCAACTGTAGGCAACCATTTTGGTTTTTTAACTTTTTGTTTTTGCCTAAAAAGTAAAGACACAAATATGTGTGTATTTACTTGCAGAGTTATTGACTTAAAATTCAGTAGGCTCTTTTAAGTCATTGAATTACTTTGAGTAAATAGCACCATTATGTGACTAAATGGTCACCAGGGATCTGCAAGACTCGATATAAATTCTCTAAAGAATAGTTCACATTAATTTCACTGTTAAATCAATTTTTTCTTTTTTTCTGGCTGAGTAGAGGGCAGATCACAGAAAAGAACAACCATCACAGAAATTCTGTTAGCAGAATAAACATTACTTCAAAATCAGTTAAAGTTTTAATAAAAGTAAATAGTATCCTCAAATAAAAACATATGGTTTCAGACTGTCAATAGTTTAGTACAGCTGAGCCTTGAAGAAGAAATTCTACAATTTCACAGTGAGGTCAGAAGGGATAAAGATAAAATTAAATGATAAAGATAAGATTTAAATGTATTTAAATGTTTTCTGCTCAATTTTTAATTCTTCAGCTTTATGTATAATTAATAAGTCATTTAAAAAAATGTAAAGGCAGTATAGATACATGCATAAGTAAAAAGATACTTAAATATTTTTTACAAAATTGCAGTGAATTTTATCATTCTGTTTATATTTAAAAGATCTTTAATTCTCCAAGTTTCTAACTAAAGTGACCTAACTTGACAATTAAGTTTGCTTAGCCTAAACTGTCAACCGACTAAAACTTTAAAATACTATTTTAAATCATCAGGATAATTAGTCAAGTTAATTTTATAGCTCTGTAAATCTTCAATTCTTTCCAAACTATACAGAAATAACTTTAATGATACATACATGGTATATACTAGTAAAAAAATGTTAAATGGAAGTAATATTCAAAGTTCTGTTCTCAATAAACTAATATTTAATATAATTTCAAATTTGGGCACAATTATTATAAAATAAATTTTTGTTTGTTAGGGTATACTTAGGGTTGTATAATTTTATATAACTTTTGTTATTATGTTAATTCAAAATTTATTATGAACATTAATATATTTCCTTTTATTATTCAAATTTATTATGAAAGTTTTTATACAATTATACTTCTCAAAATTTTATTTCACAAGATGAATTTCTCTCTAAATTTTCATCTTATACTTTATTAAGAGAAAAACATTTTGCATTGCTTTACTTTTCTACAATACCTTTTTCAAAGAAAACAGATTAGTACTATTTTTCTTAATTTATCAAGCTTAATTTACAAGCTTCATGCATTCCACTCCCAAATACCACCCCCAAGAGCATTCTGCCAAGAAACTACAGTAAGATAGAGATTTTAAATTATTCTTCTGAGATCTGCAGTTACCTGTCTGAGATATAAACGTAAAAAAGAACTGTACTAATTCCCTGTATGTGGTGTGTACCATTCAGTGTAGTCCTTTACTAGACCAAGGCAGACATTGAAGAATATGAAGCAATTGTATGATGAACCCACAAATAATTAGTATTCAAACTAAGCGTCTAAGTCTAGTTGTCAATATTTTTCACATGGGTATGTTTTTGGTAAAAAAAGGAGATAATATTTTAAAGAATATTGTGGGCTTACCAGAAGTGATTTTTAAATCAAGCATCACATTCAAATATATTGACTTATTCAGTGTGGAATTTGCTCCAGAGACCTTTGGGCCCAGCGTTGGCTGTGATTCCTCTTGTTCTTTTGTGATTATTATCTATTTTATTGAACTTGTTCCTTACCTGTCTACAGTGAAAAATATTAGACTGTAGAAAATTAAAATTTAAAAAACTCAGCATCCATGTTCTATCATTGGTTGATCTAAAAGTAAACACTAAGTTGCTAAAATACACATGCCACAGATAATAATCTTTGAAATGAAAATAATCACGTTTGGATCTTATAGGCTTTAAGCCATTGACACTGCTCACCTTGGCTCACATATGGGACAATAAAGCAGATATTCATTGTGGTTCACTACAATGTCATGTAGAAGTATTTTTTTATTTAGGTAGGAACTCACTCCACTAAATTTGCACAGAAAATATTGGTCTTTTGATTATAAAAATTTGTTCAAGGGATTTAAAAAAATTTTAAATGCATACATTAACTAGTATAGCTATAGAAGGCAAACATATAAGACTATCCATTTTGTGTCTAAGGAGATGGAATTTTCATTGAATAAAATGTAAAATTTTGAATTTATAATAAGAATATCAGTCTATCCCATAGCTGAACATAGAATTATTTGGGCTGAACAGATACAAACTAAAAGAGGCCATTTAATGACTGAGCATAAACATAAATGTGATTCATAATAGCAAGAGCTGGCTGACCTTTGTGAACACATTAAAAATCATAAGTCCCAAAGACATAGGTCAGATTCGGGAAGAGTCAAGTCATTGTCATTCCCTTAACCCTCCAAAGTTCAGTGTTCAGCAAAAGAAAGAAATGAAAATATATACAATGAAACTTGGGTATTTTATAGGAAATATGCTTCAATATATATTTTAAATGCTATGCAAATACATTGCTTTTCAGATATCATTTCTTATTTTTGAGAGATAGGGATAGATGCATTCCTTTATAATTACACGTCTTTATTGCAATTGTAACCAAGATTTTTAAAATGAGTTCTGAGTTTTAAGTAAAAATAATTGATATTAAAGTAAACCATTCATATTTTAAGTTATTCTCTTTTATTCTATACTTAAAATGAATATCTATAAAATATTAGACTATTAGTTAAAGAAACAGTGACTTAAAAAATATTTTGATGTTTGATAGTATCTTTACTCTCTGAATGCATTCTCCTTTTCTCTAGAGGTATTTCACGTCATGTTTAAATATTACAAAATTATGATATGAAAGTGAAAGTTGCTCAGTTGTATAAACTATTTGTGACCCCATGGACTATACAGTCCATGGAATTTTCCAGGCCAGAATACTGGAGTGGGTAGCCATTCCCTTCTCCAGGGGCTCTTCCCAACCCAGGGATCGAACCCAGGTCTCCCACATTGCAGGGATTCTTTACCAGCTGAGCCACTGGGGAAACCCACAAACTTACGATGAGCAACACTAACAGGAACTGATGTAAACCCTGCCTGCTTTAAACTCAAGTCCAAAATTTGATGTGGACAGTGCAACCTCCAGAACAGATGGATTACCCAGTGCTTTGCAAAGGACCAGAGGGGAGGAATGGGCAGGTATAATGACAAGATGCTCTCATTTTAACTTTTTACTTTGAAACAACTATAGCCACACAAGAAGTTGCAATCGTATCACAGAGAAGTTTCACACACTCTTCACCCAGCTTTCCCCAAGGTATCTTCTATTAAGTAATCAACCGAAATACATTAAAATTTTCTAGTTTACTTAAACACCCAATTATTTTGAATTGGGCTGTGCCAGACTGAAAGGGGTTAGGTTGAGAGGAGCTGGAGAAAGGTTTTTATACAGCAGACAGGGAAGCAAAGTAAGAAAATATTTTGATTGGCTTTAGTTTTTTAAAGTTACTTAATTTGGGAAAGGCTAGTTGGCTGTTGTGATTGGTTGCTCTTAAATTTGGTTTTCTTGGGAATGGGTGCACTGACTCTGGGTTCCATGTTCTTACATAGACAATGAAAGTATCAGAACTATTTCAGTCTAATAGCCTCTTTCTTTAATGACTTTAATGCAGTCTACATAATAATAGAACACTATCAACAATAAGAAGTTAATACTGTTGTACTATTAATAACTAGACAGCAAATCTTACTAAAATACCAATTTCTACAACAATAGCACCATTTCTACAAAATGTTATTTGCACTCATTTGTGTGTGTTTCTACAAAATATTTCTACTTTAGATTTACATATATTATTCACTACAAACTTACTCTTTTAAGAATTGAGGTCTAAATTTCCATTCCCTGATCTTGAAAGGTATTCACTGTTTTAGCACTAGATATGAAAGTGAAAGAGGAGAGTGAAAAAGCTGTCTTAAAACTCAACATTAAAAAAACAAAGATTGTGGCATCCAGTCCCGTCACTATTTATCATGGCAGATTAATGGAGGAACAATGAAAACAGTGAAAGAGTTTATTTTCTTGGGCTCCAAAATCACTGCAGGTGGTGACTGCAGCCATGAAGTTAAAGACATGAAATTAAAATTCTTGCTTCTTGGAAGAAAAGCTATGGCAAACCTAGACAGCATATTAAAAAGCAGACACATTGCCAACAAAAGCCCATCTAGTCAAAGCTATGGTTTTTCCAGTAGTCATGTATGGATGTGAGAGTTGGACTATAAAGAAAGCTGAGCACCAAAGAATTAATGCTTTTGAATGGTGGTGTTGGAGAAAACTCTTGAAAGTCCCTTGGACTGCAAGGAGATTCAACCAGTCCATCCTAAAGGAAATCAGTCCTAAATATTCATTGGAAGGACTGATGCTGAAGCTCCAGTACTATGGCCACCTGATATGAAGAACTGACTCACTGGAAAAGACCCTGATGCTGGGAAAGATTGAGAGTGGGAAGAGAAGGGGATGACAGAGGATAAGATGGTTGGAGGGCATCACTGACTCAGTGAACATGAGTTTGAGTAAACTCTGGGAGTTGGTGATGGACAGGGAAGCCTGGAGTGTTGCACTCCATGGGGTCGCAAAGAGTCAGACATGACTGAGTGACTGAACTGACCTGATAATGCTCTATGTAGATTTCTCTTTGATGTCCTTAATCTGAATGAAGAAATGCCCCCATTTCTAATTTGCTGAGATTTTGTTTTGTTTTTATGAATTAGTGTTTAATTTTTTCAAATTATTTTATGCATCTTTAAGACATGTAAATCTTTATGGATTCTTTCTGTGCATCTGTTGAGTTACAGTTAATGAAAATCTAAAATTTTTCCTTTATTATTTTATGCTATTTATATAGCAAATTGCATTAATTTATTTTCAAATGTCATATCATCCTTGAATTTCTAGGATGTCACTTGGTTCTAATTCGCTATATTGATTATACTTTGCTAGACTCAACTGGATAAAATTTTGTTAATGATTTCTGCATCTGTGTTCATGAAGCATATTGGCATGTAATTGTCTTTCCTTGTAATATATTTATCTAGTTATAATATCAGGGTGATGCTGGCTGCATAACATGAGTTAGCAAGTTGTATGCAGGCACAGTTGGTCTCCGTTTGCCTGCTGCAAACTTGTACTTATCTCCTGGGCAACCAGAAGTCTTAGTGCTAACTTTGGATTAAACTTGAAATAAATGTACTATTAAGTGATTAATATAATGCTATGTTAAGGTATGAAGTAGATCAGGGACACTTTATGCCTTTTTAACAGCATTTACCTGTTGCTATCTTGTACTGTTTCTATGTATTCTTGCTTCCTGATATTGAGCCTTATCATGAAACATGGTTTTAGTTACGTGTTAGGAGAATATAAAAAATTCTCTTTGATTGAGATTGTGCATCCCCCTAAGCTAAGCTGTTTCACATATACATGATGGTTCAAAATCGGAAGATAAATTTGTCTTGTGTAACTGAGAAGGGCCAAAGTTAGCTGTGCCGGATGTGATGTTTGCCTGTTATTTATTTCATCTGTTTAACAAGTCTATTACCTTTAGTAAAACATTACATGAGTGTACCCTGTTGAGTCTCAGTTATCTTTTCTCGTATCCAAAGCTGTATAGTACTGAGGAAGTGTTCCTTCCTATTCTATCATCTGAAATAATTTGTGTATGATTAATATTATTTCCCATAATTTACTAGTGAAGTCATCTGTGTCTGAAGATTTTTTTTTTTGGAGGAAGGGGTTTATACTATAAGAATTCATCTTTTAAAATAGATATGGCACTATTCATGTTTTCTATTTCTTCTTGGGTCTGTTTTGGTAATTGTGTTTTTCACAATTCAATTTCAATATATTCTTAAATTTTGTCAGATTTGTTGGAGTAAAATTGTTTATAAAATATCCTTAAAATTTTAATATTGTGGAATCTATAGTGCTGTCTGCTCAGTCCCTCATTATATTGTTGATTTATAATCTTTTTTCCTTGATCAACAGATACCTTTTTATAGATACTGTAAAAAAAAATCAACAATGTTCTCTTTGAACTTTCCCTTCTTTCTTCCATATACTTTTTCATATTTTTTTTTCAGCTCAATTCTTTGTTATATCTCTCTGCTCTTCTTTCCTTGACTTCCTGAAGTGGATAACTAGATTTCTTACTTATATCCATAAGGGACTTCCCTGGTGGCACAGTTGGTAAAGAATTTGCCTGCAATTCAGGAGACCTGGGTTTGATCCCTGGGTTGAGAAGATCTCCTGAAGAAGGCAATGGCTACTCACTCCAGTATTCTGGCCTAGAGAATTTTATGGACAGAGGAGTCTGGCAGGCTACAGTACATGCATTTGCAAAGAGCAGGCTACAGTCCATGGGGTTGCAGAGTCGGACATCACTGAGCAGCTTTCACTACTTATATCCATATGCAGGTTCCTGGAGTTTTTCATATGCATAGCTAAACCATCTCTTGTTTTCTGCCCTTTAATTTCTGTTTCAGGCTCTCAAACCTGATTATTATTTTTTTTTTTTAGTTTCAGCAATACTCACATGCTTTGTGTGGAGGCATTGCCCTAGTACCATGATCTAGAGCTACCTCTAAGCAGAAAATTAGGTTGATAAAAGAGCTTCTTTCTATTATTTCCTCTATCTGAGGAACAGTGTCTAAAAACGTTTCATCTTTTTGTTGTTGCTTACACTGGGAGGGGAAATTAGCTACAGTGAATCTGTCATGGCCAGAGGTCATTCTAAATAATATTTGAGAAATTATGGAGATTGAGATTTGCCAAAATGAAAGATGGAGTAAATGTCTGTACTTTATATCTGGGGTTTATAGATGTACTAGAAACTACACTCTTCTCAACGTTAATTCACATGTAAACATTTGCATATAGCATATTAAACTGATCGTTAATATAGAAGAAGAAGGTGACCACTATGATTATTTCACTAAGAATAAACCAGGCAAAGTAACTATTTTAAGTTTGCACTAGAGTTACTGGATTTGTGGTATATGTATTCTGTACTTGTATCAAAGTTTGATAAATTATATGATGCTTTGTTTCAAGGCATGTTGGAAAAGTACAGGAAAAATGGTGGATTTCTACTAGGTTTACATCTGAAGGGTTGAAAATCACCTGAGGGAAATGCAGATGGTTATTAAATATTTGGTTGTAAAAATCAGCGATGTTGTGTAGGCAAGCTAAGTGGCCATGGTTGATCTAAGGTGATTCTGAGAGCTTAGATTTTCTCTTTTATGTTAGGGACAATTTACTTTCTCATCAACAATTTTCCTACCATTGAAATCTTCCTTCTTTGGGGCAGGTTAGAAATGTGATCAGAAACTTAACTGCATCATTTTGTACATAAAAAAATCACTCTTTGCATATAAAATATTCATAACTTTAAGTGCTTCAATGATAATAGGATACAAGAAAGAGTATTTTAAGTTGAAGAATTATTCATACTAGCCATTTCCCAAACAGGTTATGAGTTATGAGTTAACTCTTGAACGCTTTAGAGTTATTCATATTATCAAATTTCTTTGAGTCCTCAGAAAACATGTTGGGGAAAAAGAGATACTGAGAAGCATCTATTTTGCCCATGTATCAGTTTTTCTGGTTGGAAGTGTAAATGTCAAAAAGGCAGAGAATAAATGACCATAAATGAAGAACAGTGAGATAAATTCTAAGAATTATTTGAGTGCGCTCAATCATAGGACTTTGTGAATGAACATGTTTCCTAGCATAGTTTCAAGTGCATATTTTAAATTTATGCAAAATTTATAATGTGCATCTTGTGTATATAGACTCAGGCTTCCCTGATGGCTCAGTGGTAAAGAATCTGTCTGCAAAGCAGAAGCTGCAGGAGACGTGGGTTTGATCCCTTAGGTAGGGAAGATCCTCTGGAGGAGGGCATGGCAATCCAGTCTAGTATTCTTGCCTGGAGAATCTCATGGCAGAGGAGTCTGCCAGCCTGTAGTCCATGGGCTAGAAAAGAGTCGGACATGACTGAAGTGTCTTAGCACGCCCACATGCATATATAGACATGCAGCATGTACAACTTTAATAAAAGTAAGCAGTAAACTTTTATCCACTAAGTCATGACTTCAAAAATATGAGTACTTTATGAGGCTTAAACACAGACCTAATAACAAGAGTTACTATTTTTCATACACTGTGTCACAAAACCCTTCAAACAAGACGGTAACAGCCACTTTTTTTCTCAAATGGAGAACCAGCTTATTTAGATATCTTGGCCGTAATAGAGCTAAGATAAAGATACAGTTCTTCCAGGGCTCTGGTCTGAACATTTACAACCATTTCACCTCCAAATATCACAGATGTGCCATAGGTTTGCTTTAAGGTTTTTGTTTTGCCTTTTTTAGGTTTGTTTTTCTGCTTTCTTTGTTTTTTTGACTCGCTATACATTTTCACAGGATGCTTCACAGAGGCCTGATAGCTATCATTGAGGTCAGGGGATTTTCAACCCATATTTCATTTGACCAAAGGAAGCAGTAACATAAATACTGCTTCTCACAGAAGTTTTGTGCCATTTTTGAACTCTACCATGGTTACTTTCCTTAGATTTTTATCAGAACCCTTGGTCTACTTTAAACCCGTGCTTTTAAATGTGACCCACTCAGTCATATAACACTCATTTTATGCTCAGGCTACTCTATTGCATCAATTTCTATTTCCTTTTATTAAAATCATTTCATCTTTCTTTTGTCTGCTGAAGAAGCTGTATAGTAATATTTTGAAAATTAATGAACTCTGAAAGCTATCATTATGTCCCTAATTTTTTTCTCCTTTATCATTTTAAAATTACCATAGTAATCTTGAATCTAAAAACTACAAGTTAGGATCCTGAGGAATTTTACTGCTTTGGATCATTATTTCAAATTTTAGCAACATTTCTTCTGTCTTGAAATCACTGAATTCATTTCAAAAATAAGATATTTTACAAAAATACTGACCGTCGGGCTCTGATATCTAGCTATTCTCTTTGGATTTTCTAGATTAAGATCAAACCTCTTTAGTTATCATTATCAACCAGGTATCCAAAGATTGACACTAATAAACTTCATGGTGAAGAAAACACTGTCTTTATACCATCTGGAAGGTGGTGTCTATATTCCGCACATTTATGTAATTCAGGGGATAAATGATTCTTGTGGTTCTAAATAGGAATATTTTTTTTCTGAAACTATACTTCACTAGAAGTTCCTGTGGTTACTAACATGACCATTGTTGGATTAAAAAAGGTAATTTTTCTTCTCCTGCAGTGATGAGCCACAGTTGTAATGTTATTAGCCTTACGCCACATTATTCCAACTGACTGTAACACTTAAAAATTTATAGGTTTGGACTGGATATGGTGATATTTATATTCCTTTCTAACTTATTTTTTATTGCATAATGATTTGATAAATAGGTGCTTTTAGGACCAATAAGATACATTGTTCACATAATAAGAGAGTGAGGTCTCTATAAACCCATCTCTGATTCTTTATGGAAAACAACTTTGATTTGTTGACATGGCTTCAAACTGCTTTAAAGGAGAAAGAAGGCCATTTTCTATATCTTCATATTTATGCTTTCTTCTGGCTTAAGATTTAACAAACAAGTTCTTATTTAGACACCCACTGGTAAAAAGAACAATTTAAAAATCTGCACACAAATTGGGAAATTTAGATTAAAACCTACAGTTGTATCATGTCGAAAATCTATATTCACTTTGTAGATTTTTAGATTCTGGCACAACCCACAAAGAAAGATCAAATTGGATGCCTATAATTTCTCTAAGCAATAGCAACAACAATAATCCCAATAAAAATAACACTTTTGTTAACAACTTTAAAAAATTTTTGAAATGGCAGGAACAGTACAAAGCCCTTTATATGCAGATAAGTCACTTGTCAATTCTTATTAGTCTATTCTTATTTCTATTATTATTTTTTATTCAGAGGAGAAAATTGGAGACTATAAACGTTATGCTATTTGCCAAAGCTCTCAAAGTTGAAAGAACTAGCTGAGAATCAATCTTGGATATATGTAACCCCACAGTCCGTGGTCTTGACTTCTGGGTTAAAATGCAATGACCACAGCTAAGTATCAGCAAATGTCTGGCGACTATTTTCATAGTTTTCTTAAATGCTGTGATTGAAATAAAATAAACTGAATATTTAAGAATATTTCCTACTTAATATTTCCTACATTGTTACATTTATATAAGTATGCAATATGATTACCACAGTAGTGTTAACTAACACCTCCATCAAGTCATATAATAATCATAATTAATCCATTCTTTTAACTATAAATAATTACATTTTTCTTAGCTTGCAATTGTTTTTTATTGATTGTCTCATTTATGCAACTAATTTGAAAAATGATTAAACTTACATTTTTTTTAATACCCAGAATTTGAAACAAACACTATTTACTTTTAAAAACTTTCAATGATAGGGATTGATAATTCATTTGTTAGAATTGAGAAAAATCAAGAAAATATTCTGTGAACTCATAACTATCTTTTTGAAAACTTCTAGACATAAATCAAGGTATGGTTAACATTGCTATTAAAAATTGCTACATACTAGTAATATGCATCAGAGAAGGCAATGGCACCCCACTCTAGTACTCTTGCCAGGAAAATCCCATGGACGGAGGAGCCTGGTAGGCTGCAGTCCATGGGGTCGCTGAGAGTTGGACACGACTCAGTGAATTCACTTTCACTTTTCACTCTCATGCATTGGAGAAGGAAATGGCAACCCACTCCAGTGTTCTTGCCTGGAGAATCCCAGGGACAGCGGAGCCTGGTGGGCTGCCATATATGGGGTCGCACAGAGTCAGACATGACTGAAACGATTTAGCAGCAGCAGCAGCAGCAGTAATATACATGATTGTTTACCGAGCTTTCTTTTTTCCAAGATAAGTTAATCAGTTCATTTCAGTTCAGTTCAGTTGCTCAGTTGTGTCCCACTCTTTTCAACCCCATGAACCACAGCACGCCAGGCCTCCCTGTCCATCACCAACTCCTGGATGTTACCCAAACTCATGTCCATTGAGTCGGTGATGCCATTCAACCATCTCATGCTCTGTCGTCCCCTTCTCCTCCTGCCTTCAATCCCTCCCAACATCAGGGTCTTTTCAAATGAGTCAGTTCTTCACATCAGGTGGCCAAAGTATTGGAGTTTCAACTTCAACATTAGTCCTTCCAATGAACACCCAGGACTGATTTCCTTTAGGATGGACTGGTTGGATCTCCTTGCAGTCCAAGGGACTCTCAAGAGTCTTCTCCAACACCACGGTTCAAAAGCATCAATTATTTGGCACTCAGCTTTCTTTATAGTCCAACTCTCACATCCATACATGACTACTGGAAAAACCATAGCCTTGACTTAACGGACCTTTGTTGACAAATATTGTTTCTATTGCAACAACTGCAGCCACTCTGGCTAATTTAAACAGAAACATAAATACACTGGATAAATATAGGATGGTCCGGAGTCAAAGGAAGTAAGAAAAGCTAAGTGAGCAGGTGTTAGAAACAATGGCTCCAGGAATTCAGAAGCTGATACAGTTGGGTAATACCTATATGGTAATATTATAGGATTTACTTATTTTTTTAAATATTTATTTATTTTTGCCTCTGCTGGGTCTCCGTTGCTGGGCTGCTATTCTCCACTTGTGGTGTGCAGGCTTCTCATTTCATGGCTTCTCTTGCTGCAGAGCACAAGCTTTAAGGCACATGGGTTTCACGGTTTCACTAGTTGTGGCACACGGGCTCAGGAGTTGTGGTTCTCGGGCTCTAGCGCACAGGTTCACGGCATGTGTGATCCGTCTGGGTCAGGAATTGAACCTGTGTCCCCTACACTGACAGGCAGATTCTTTACCACTGAGCCACAAGGGAAGGCCAAGGATTTAACTATTGTTGAACATTTTGAAGACCTTTAAATACATATATTTTTTGAAAACATAATTTCCAGGAAGAGCAGTCAGGTGCATTTGGAGGTAAGTGCCCATTCTTGACCATGAAAATATATGCTGTATTTTGGTTGTTACTCCCAACACAACTGTATTCGTAGGGTCATAATAGTTCCCTAAAGGCAATCCAACTTGTTGTTATCATGGATACTGGGTAGAGAAATCAATGCTGTTGTTGTTCAATCACTAAATCATGTCTGACTCTTTGCAACCTCATAGTCTCCAGGAAAACACAAAGCTTCATGGAGCTCTCCAGGCAAGAACACTGGAGTGGGTTGCCTTTTCCTTCTCCAGGGGTTCATCCCAGACCAGGGATCAAACCCATGTCCCATGTACTGGCAGGCAAATTCTTTACCACTCAGACAGCAGTGAAGGCCAGAGAAATTAATAGATACCCATTCAATTAGAATCACTACTAATTATTTTTACTACTAAGTTTCCGAGTAAATAACTTTCAAATTTAAAAGAATATGACTTCATCTAGCTTTAAAACATACTCCTTTTCTATATGAATGTATTTTTGGTTCTAAATTTCCAGTGGTTAATCATTATCAGCCATTTAGATTTAAACTACACATAATTCAAGATTCATTACTCATCTTTTTTCTTTTTACTTGCTTCATTTCCTCTGTAATGAGGTCTTCTCTCTGAATTATTTAATTTTTTCCTACAATACTTTTTTCAAGTACTTTCCTGAGACTAAATATGCAGGTGCTGCTGCTGCTGCTAAGTGGCTTCAGTCGTGTCCGACTCTGTGTGACCCCATAGACGGCAGCCCACCAGGCTCCGCTGTCCCTGGGATTCTCCAGGCAAGAACACTGGAGTGGGTTGCCATTTCCTTCTCCAATGCATGAGAGTGAAAAGTGAAAGTGAATTCACTGAGTCGTGTCCAACTCTCAGCGACCCCATGGACTGCAGCCTACCAGGCTCCTCTGCCCATGGGATTTTCCAGGCCAGAGTACTGGAGTGGGGTACCATTGCCTTCTCCAAAATATGCAGGTAGCATAGGCTAAATCTTTTAACTTGGATAGCTGAATAATAGTTTGGCTGAATATAGGATAGGTTACAATATTGCTTTCTTGGTAGCTTGTACTTAGTGCTGCTTTTTCTTATAGTTTCCACTGTTAACAGAAGAGAAATCTAATTTCAAGGTATTCTTCCTATGTAAATTACTTTTTCTTTTTACTGAGCAGCTTGTGAAAATTTCTCCATACAATTTGACTTTTCTGCATGTTTTGTATCAATCATTTAAATGAACTCCAAAATTATACATGATCAAGCAGCCAAAAACACAAAATACTTTCTTGAACAATAAAGACATCATCGCTTCATCCCCATGACAACTCTAGCACTGCTCCATAATGAAGTAGGTATGAAAACATTGCCAAATCTCAACAGATTTAGGTAAATGTTATTACATCTACCGTTTCCCATAGATTATTCCACTTTAAGACTCTCTTCAGCTAACTGAATCACAGATTTTCCTCAAAAAAAAAAAAAGATTCATGACAGATTTCTAACCTACAGAACCATAAAATAATAAATTTGTGTCATAAATCTGTAGTAAAATAAATAAATAAATAAGTTCTGGTATTTAAATATCTGAGATGTCCTAAAAAAATTGGACGTCTTCCTGCGTCTTCATTGGCATATGCTAAGACTGTTTTCTTTCATATTTCAGCATGAAATTCAAAAAACCTGAATCAAATACACGGTATGTGTGCCGATCTCAAATTCTCTCCTTGTCTTAATGTTTATTCACACACAATTATTTCAGCAAAGTAAATGGCACATATAGTCAGGTACCAGAATTCATGTCACACTTGCTCTCCCTGTCCTATAGGACTAGAAATGTCGCCTAAGAAAGAGCATGACATGTTGCGCTCCGCAAGGGCCATTATAATTCAGCATTTCCATCCGCTTCTACGTTCTCCTAGTTATTGCTGCTCTTGTTCAGTTGCTAAGTAATGTCTGACTCCTTTGCAATTCCATGGACTGTAGCCCACCAGGATCTTGTGTCCATGCGATTTCCCAGCCAAGAACACTGGAGTGGGTTTCTATTTCCTTCTCCAGGGTATCTTCCCGACCCAGGGATTGAACCCGTGTCTCCTGCATCTGCTGCATTGGCAAGCGGTTCCTTTATCACTGGGTCAGCAAAGCAGCACTCTCCTGGTTATAACTGAGTATACAAAGCTAAAAACTTTATCTCCCAGTTCCTCTGTGTCTAGAATTCTGGCTGTTTATATAGTTTCTGTCAATGAGATTAATTCTTTTAGAGTTGGGAGTTGGAAGAAGTCTGAGACCAAAACCCTTCCTGTGTTAGCTGGTGAGCAAGGCTGGGTGTGAGAGTTGGCCGTGGGCAGGTGACATGCTCCAGGGTCATCACCAGCTCAGCGAGCCTGTGGTAGCTGTGGTGGCTGCGGTAGTAACTGCAGTTGCCGTTTCCTCCTGCTGCTTTACTACAGCAGTGACATTTAAAGCAAATGCCACTTACTTCTCAAGCAAGTCCAATGATAGCGTAAGACATAATTATTGTTTTTAAATTACTTTTATTGAAACACCTGGAGTAGTTTTTATTTACTGAAAGATACATAATGTATATATAGTGGAAATGACATGTGTGCAGGTGTGTGTGTGTGTGTACGTGTGTGTGTGTACGTGTGTGTCTGTGTGTGTTTGGACTCTGCCAACACTGGGATTATATCCACTATTCCCTACATACTTCCCACTTGAACTGGAGCAGCTTCAGTTTAACTAAACCTACAATGTTTTTAACATGTTTATTATGCTAGCTCATTGTAAGGATTAAACAGAGCAATATATGGAAAATCTCTGCACAAAATAACAGCAGTAAATAAACTGTGGCAGGCAGCAGGGGAACCGTTATTGATATGAGAGTTGTAATTATGGAATTCTTTGATTAGCTTCTTTTTCCATAAAAATATTTTTTGTTGTTTACATATTTTATTCACTCTACCAGCACTCAGTGAATGGACTCATTGAAAAACAATATAAAAGAAAAGCAGATGTGTGATTTTCATAAGTTCCAGAATATCATTATGTCAGGTAATAAATAAACTAAGCACATTAAGCAGGAAAATGTACTTAGTAACTAAACAGAATTTTGTTTACATGTGAACAAATGGCTGTGCTGACAAAGAATAAACCACATTCAACGTAGATGTAATAATTGAAATGAATATGCATTGAATGCATGGAAATCAGCCTACTTTTAGAAAAAGATGCTTTCATCTTAGTAAGACAGATGCTAATCAAGGCATAGGTGCTATTCTGGGTAAATTAAAACAAATTAGTTTAAATATTCATTTTTGTAAATATGCTGTTAGTTTCAAAAGTATCCAGATTTTGTGTCAATTTTAACAAATTTATCAATTAGAAAAGTATTTTCATCTATCTGTGTAATTTACAGTTTCTTCACATACTCTGAAGAGTTTGAAAGAAAATCTGCATGAATTAAGTTTCTTTGAATTGATTTTACTACAAGTACATTATATTTTAAAAAAGCTTTCCCTGTTCTTTTAAACATTTTTCTTTAGATGAAAGACCACATAAATGAAAACAAGATGATAACTTAAAAATTCATACCACTGAGATAATATATGGATATACTTTCCTATGAATATTAAAGGATTATTTAATAGTGATTTGAACAATGAAAATTTTAAAATATTAGGTTCTTTGATGACCCACTACATCCATAACAACAACCAAAAAATAACAATAAAGGAGAATATATGGTTCCAATTCACATTTAATTTTAAATGATCTTAATTCTCCCAATACACATTTTCAAATATTGGGATTTTTCAGTTTCAGTTCAGTTCAGTTCAGTCGCTCAGTCGTGTCTGACTCTTTGCGACCCCATGAATCGCAGCACGCCAGGCCTCCCTGTCCATCACCATCTCCCGGAGTTCACTCAGACTCATGTCCATCGAGTCCGTGATGCCATCCAGCCATCTCATCCTCGGTCGTCCCCTTCTTCTCCTGCCCCCAGTCCCTCCCAGCATCAAAGTCTTTTCCAATGAGTCAACTCTTCGCATGAGGTGGCCAAAGTACTGGAGTGTCAGCTTTAGCATCATTCCTTCTAAAGAAATCCCAGGGCTGATCTCCTTCAGAATGGACTGGTTGGATCTCCTTGCAGTCCAAGGGACTCTCAAGAGTCTTCTCCAACACCACAGTTCAAAAACGTCAATTCTTTGGTGCTCAGCCTTCTTCACAGTCCAACTCTCTCATCCATACATGACCACTGGAAAAACCATTGCCTTAACTAGACGGACCTTAGTTGGCAGAGTAATGTCTCTGCTTTTGAATATGCTATCTAGGTTGGTCATAGCTTTTCTTCCAAGGAGTAAGCGTCTTTTAATTTCATGGCTGCAGTCACCATCTGCAGTGATTGTGGAGCCCAAAAAGAAAAAGTCTGATACTGTTTCCACTGTTTCTCCATCTGTTTCCCATGGAGTGATAGGACTGGATGCCATGATCTTCGTTTTCTGAATGTTGAGCTTTAGGCCAACTTTTTTACTCTCCTCTTTTACTTTCATCAAGAGGCTTTTTCGTTCCTCTTCACTTTCTGCCATAAGGGTGGTGTCATCTGCATATCCGAGGTTATTGATATTTCTCCCGGCAATCTTGATTCCAGCTTGTGTTTCTTCCAGTCCAGCGTTTCTCATGATGTACTCTGCATATAAGTTAAATAAGCAGGGTGACAATATATAGCCTTGACTTACTCCTTTTCCTATTTGGAACCAGTCTGTTGTTCCATGTCCAGTTCTAACTGTTGCTTCCTGGCCTGCATACAGATTTCTCAACTCCAATACTTTGGCCACCTCATGCGAAGAGTTGACTCATCGGAAAAGACCCTGATGCTGGGAGGGATTGAGGCAGGAGGAGAAGGGGATGACAGAGGATGAGATGGCTGGATGGCATCACAGACTCGATAGAAATGAGTGTGAGTGAACTCCGGGAGTTGCTGATGGACAGGGAGGCCTGGCCTGCTGCAGTTCATAGGGTCATAAAGAGTCGGACACAACTGAGCGACTGAACTGAACTGAACTGAACTGAACTGAACTGAAAGTGGTAGCCATGCAGTCTTTGACTTACAATTTTATTCACAGATTAAAATTTATAAAGTTTGAAAATTTTGGTTTAAACAATTCTGTTAATTCTCTTAAAATGCTCTTTTTTCAATGTTAATTCCTCATTGATAATATCATTGTAAATACCTTTCAAAACCTTCGATGCTAGTCTCAACTTTCTACACATTTTACACATTTTAACAAAGTTCAATGCTTAAAACTCTAGATTTTATGTACTGATGGGTGTTTAAAATATAATCTCACATTATTATCTGTGAAAGATGAAAGAAGAATCAGAGTTAATAAAAAAATAACCTTTTAACTAATATTATCTTCTGGAAATTCAGATAGTAGAGAATGTGGCATTATTGTTACTGAAACAAAGAAGATAATAGAACTTGGAACTCAGTTGGTGGGTATGTATAACACAAGCCTGTGCATGTGTGTGGTGTATGAAAAAAATGTCCAATTTGTGAGATCAGTTGAAATGTAGTAACTTGTTCTCTGTGAACTTAGCAACAGATTGAATTTTCAATTAGCTTGGTAATCTAACAGAAAGAAGCTTTGAGTCATGAGAGTGATAGGGTAATGTTTACTCATGAAAGCTTGGCATATTCACTTAGGGGTATCAACAATAGATCAACTGATGTCAGTCTGTTGTTCCACGTCCAGTTCTAACTGTTGCTTCCTGACCTGTCTACAGATTTCTCAGGAGGCACGTCAGGTGGTCTGGTATTCCTGTCTCTTGAAGAATCTTCCACAGTTTGTTGTGATTCACACAGTCAAAGTCTTTGGCATAGTCAATAAAGCAGAAGTGGATGTTTTTCTGGAACTCTCGCTTTTTCCATGATCCAGTGGATGTTGGCAGTTTGATCTCTGGTTTCTCTGCCTTTTCTAAATCATCAATAGACACTCCATCACTATATCATCACATCATTGAGTCACTAACAACTATTCACCTTCTATTTTATGCAGATCTTCAGTTCAAACTGTTTTTGAAAAAAAAAATCATTAAGAAATTGGTAGAAACTGCCATTTTGAAAACAGAATTACAGACAATTCACAACATTTCTTAACATAGCAGAAATTAGTGAACGTAGGCTCTCAAATCAGATGGTGAATATGAGTATTTGCTTTTTCAGATCCTAGTTTCTTAGAGAGATTTTATCGTTCACCTTCTGTGGTTACATTTGTACTGCTTTTCTTCATCTGTTTCATCTTATTTCCCTGAGAGAGAGAGAGGAGAAATGACACATTTATCCTAGATGTTTTACAGAGTTAAATAGAAATGGCTTTGGAGTAAGAAGAAAGACTTCTCAAAATTTATTTTATTAGGCAGCCTAGGAAGCTTCTCCAAACTACTGACCCCAGAAGAGGAGCCCACATACACTTCTAGAGTGGTCTGCACTTCGTGGATTTTGATGACCAGCTTTTTGTTTTGAGGTTCCTGGGAAGATGAGAATTAAGTCAAGAAAATAATAAAAAGAAGCAGGTGCTTACAGAGGCTACTAATTATCAAAAAGAACAAATTTCTCTGAGTTCATCAAGTTTTATTAACAGATAGGGATTAATAAGAGTTATAAGAAAAGTTAGTACCTCTTTTAACTCACATTTCTCAGAATTTTTTTTTTCCCAAAGCAAAAAAAGCAGAATGAAGGTTTATGTTACACATTTTTTTCCTGTACCTGGTCAAGAAAGAGAAAATGTATCTTACATATTTTATTTCTTTGCTTGGGGAGGGGAGAGAGGAAGAGAGAGAGAAGAAGGAGGAACGGAAAAAATAAACAGAGGAATAATTAAGAAAATCTCTATTTGAAAAAATACAAGAGGAAAATGTACAGATAGCAAAAGTTTTTGATACATGAAAAGATTAGTTTCTTTTTTTCTAGCACACTCTTCTTAAAGGAGAAACTTGTGAAAATAAGGACTATATTTCAAGATATCTGCAACCAGTTTTGTTATACTTGGTAGTATATATAAATTTTCATTTATTATTTTCATGGAAAATCCCTTTCTACAAAAGGTTAACAATAGTAATATGGAACTCAGGAATTACGGAGTCTTTTAATTTTCTTAGTATTAGTCTATTTACTGAACGTCTATTTGAACATTTTCAAGTATAGGTTGCATTGCTAGTGCCAGTGCTATGCCACTTCAGTTGTGTCTGGCTCTTTGTGAACTTATGGACCAGTGCCCACCAGGGTCCTCTGTCCATGGAATTCTCCAGGCAAGAATACTGGAGCGGAGTCAGAATGGCTGCGATCCAAAAGTCTACAAGCAATAAATGCTGGAGAGGGTGTGGAGAAAAGGGAACCCTCCTACACTGTTGGTGGGAATGCAAACTAGTACAGCCACTATGGAGAACAGTGTGGAGATTCCTTAAAAAACTGGAAATAGAACTGCCTTATGACCCAGCAATCCCACTGCTGGGCATACACACCGAGGAAACCAGAATTGAAAGGGACACGTGTACCCCAATGTTCATCACCGCACTGTTTATAATAACCAGGACATGGAAGCAACCTAGATGTCCATCAGCAGATGAATGGATAAGAAAGCTGTGGTACATATACACAATGGAGTATTACTCAGCCATCAAAGAGAATACATTTGAATCAGTTCTGATGAGATGGATGAAACTGGAGCCGATTATACAGAGTGAAGTAAGCCAGAAAGAAAAACACCAATACAGTATACTAACACATATATACGGAATTTAGAATGATGGTAATGATAACACTGTATGCGAGACAGCAAAAGAGACACAGATGTATAGAACAGTCTTTTGGACTTTGTGGGAGAGGGAGAGGGTGGGATGATTTGGGAGAATGGCATTGAAACATGTACACTATCATGTAAGAAATGAATCAGCAGTCTAATTTCGATGCAGGATACAGGATGCTTGGGGCTGGTGCACTGGGATGATCCAGAGAGATGATATGGGGAGGGAGGTGGGAGGGGGATTCAGGATTGGGAACTCATGTACACCCGTGGCGGATTCATGTTGATGTATGGCAAAACCGATACAGTATTGTAAAGTAAAATAAAGTAAAATTAAAAAAAAAAAGAATACTAGAGTGGGTTGCCGTTTCCCCCTCCAAGCGATCTTCCAATCTAGGGACTGAACCCGAGTCTCTTGCCTCTCCTGCGCCGGCAGGTGGGCTCTTTACCTCCAGTGCCATCACTCAGTCATGTCTGACTCTGTTACCCCCTGGACTGCAGCTTGCCAGGCTGCTCTGACATGTTACATTGCATTACTGGGCAAAATTCATCCTAATTTGAGCTAATATCTGATTTCGTTCACTATGTTTTCTTTTTCTGCTTAGAATCATAATCTCAGGATAGCTTCGTTTGAGCTTCTCTCTGGAAGTCTAATATGTGGACTCATATATGCATAGCCACAACTGGGCATGTAAAGATGTTTTCACATTACTATCAATGACATTAGAGACATAGCTATAGGTACAGATAGTTTGGTTCTGATAATTGTGGATGGGTATGTATTTATAATACATAATTTGTCTATTGTTTTATTGCCTTTTTACTTAAATTGTGATTTTTTTTTTACTTAGTGAAAATAATTTTAGCTCACTAAGAAAAACAATGGAGAAAAACATAAGATTAAACAAATAATTCAAAATCCTGAAGGTAAGGATCAACTTTAAGCAAATATTTGCTCATGACAAGAGGGATTGTTATTTGGCTATCCTTTTGATGGATTTGCAATATTCATGAGCTAGCAAGGGGCTAGTGTGTTCTTCTTGTCCAAATGTCTCAAACAGGAAAAGATACACAGAATGTCAGAAGAAAATAGATAGAAAAGCAACTTCATTGTACTAAGGGACTCAGTATTATCATATTGCTTGGTTGTCGTTTAGTTGCTAAGTCATTTACTGCTGAGCCACCAGAGAAGCCCGTGATATTGCTTTGTTGTTGCTTAGTTGATCAGTCATGTCCAAATAAAGTAAAATAAATAAATAAAAAACCAAAAAATGAAACTTTTGTTACCCCATGGACTGGAGACTGTCAGGTTCCTCTGTCCATGAGATTTCCCATGTAAGAATACTGGGATGGATTGCCATTGCCTCTTCCAGGGAATCTTCCAAACCTATGGATTGAACTCTGTGTGTCATGCATTGGGAGATGGATTCTTTACCACTGAACCACTTGGGGACCCTTTCATATTGCTTTAGGAAGAAAAACAACAACAAAAATAAAACAGTAAATCAAAAAGAACTCTTAATCATTATTTGTCCTAAATAAGGGAATTGATGCTTTTGAACTGTGGTGTTGGAGAAGACTCTTGAGAGTCCCTTCGACTGCAAGGAGATCCAACCAGTCCATTCTGAAGGAGATCAGTCCTGGGTGTTCATTGGAAGGACTGATGTTGAAGCTGAAACTACAATACTTTCGCCACCTGATGCGAAGAGCTGACTCATTTGAAAAGACCCTGATGCTGGGAAAGATGGAAGGCAGGAGAAGAAGGGGACGACAGAGGATGAGATGGTTGGATGGCATCACCGACTCAATGGACATGGGTTTGGGTGGACTCCGGGAGTTGATGATGGACAGGGAGGCCTGGAGTGCTGCGGTCCATGGGGTTGCAAAGAGTCGGGCATGACTGAGCGACTCAACTGAACTAAATAGGGTATGGAAAAATCCTAAAGGAACACACAAGTCAGATTCCAATTAAGAAAATACAAACCATCCTAAGAATTTTGATCAGAGGATACTTAATACAGAAAATTGATTACACGGGTGATGGAGGAAATGAGAAGTCACACAGAGAATGCTGAAAGAAGCTGAAGATGAGTGATAGCAAGATATAAATACCACTCTGAGGCTGGAGAACTTATTAAGGAGACTATGTGGTCACAAGTACCCAGTATGTGAACTGTATTGATGTCAACATTCTGATTGTGATATTTTACAACCGTTTCTGGAAGCATTTTGGAGAAACTGGGTCAAGTGTGCACAGAAGCAATCAATATTGCTTACAAATGTATGTGACTTCACAATTATTTCTAAACAATAAACTCTATGTTAAATAATAAAGGGAAAGAAATTATTTCTGAATCATGAGTTGTACATAGGTAAATTACTTAGCCATACATATTTTAATATATGCATTTGTCCATTGAGACCAGGAATTCATTCCAAATTTCATAAGCAGAAAAATAATTGCTATGAGACAGAAACGTAATTCTATTTCCCTCCATCTAGCCCCCCACCCACACCTATGTAAAGAAATCAGTGATGAGGGTATTAACAGATTCATAACTAGGTTTGGCTAAACTACAAGAAGCATGAGCTAAACTTTAATCAGTAGAAGAGATCTCTGTTCCAAATAAAACATGACTTTGCAATAGGTTATATATTTATAAATTTTTTAGATGTCAATGTCACCGTGATGGCTTTGGAATGGGTCGGCTTGGCTAGGCTAAACTCCGTTTCACAGAATCCAGTTCTTTTATGTTTCCATTTGGGGGGCAGTGAACAAGAGAGACATCCTTGCTAGATGAAGAGGACAGAGGCAGCGGCGACCACTGCTGGCGTGTCCCTGTGTGTGCACACATATGTGGGTACACATGCTGTGTATCTGCTGCTTCACTTTGTTGGTGTGAAGCAGCAGTGGATTCGCGGTTGCTCCCTCCTACCTAGATTCTTCTTTCAGTTTAACTTCTGGACTAGGTGTGGGTTTATTTTTGCAGTGAAGGGCCTTGGAATAGGACATTGATTTCTTCTGGATAACCTTGCCACCAAGGTCAAAGGCAATCATAATGGGTAAAGATTTTAGTCCATACCTTTTGAATTAATCCACTCCAGTATTCTTGCCTGGAGAATCCCAAGGACAGAGGCGAGCCTGGTGGGCTACAGTCCATGGGGTCACAAAGAGTCAGACTCAACTGAACGACTTTTACTCACTTCGAATTGCAGCTACTACTGCCTAATTGATCTAATGCCTGATGATCCGAGGTGGAGCTGGTGTAATAATGAGTAGAAATAAATACCATCCTGGAACCACCCTCCCTCCCCTGGTCTATGGAAAAATTGTCTTCTGTGAAACTAGTCCTTGGTACTGAGAAGATTGGGGACCATCAGCCTATGGTTATCAGCCTGGTGATCTTCCTTTCCTCATGTCTGTCTTATGTACTTCAAGCTTCAGTATACAGTACTGCAACAACAACCCCACAGTAGAGGAAAACAAATCTCCGTAAAAAATCCCTACTATATCCCCTACTAACTTCTGACTTCTGCCATCATGACCATACTAACTTTTTGAAGCAATTATTTATTTTCTAAAAATTCACTTTAGAGAGATGTCAGTATACATTTGATATGTCATCACTGGCTGAGACATACAACAATCCTTTACTAATAATGGTTGATCCCAAAATATTTGAAATATATACAGAGGCTACAAAAAAAGCACTGAAGTCACTGGGAATATCAGTAGTATGAATTTAAGTTGGAAATCATTCTGTAATTTTATTATTCATTTATTCAATGTCTTCATTTTAGGATATGAGCTAAATTTAATGAAAAGAATAATTTAGTACTTGCAGAATATAACAAGATGTTGATTGTGTTTTAAATATACAAGCCATTACAATATTAAAAAGATGCCAACTCTGTATTTATGAAACTCATTGACAGTCAAACTCAAAAATATTAATTTGGAAAAGCTTACAGGCAGAACTTCAAAGGAAGACTTACTTGTTTCATAGGATTGTTAAAATTTCAAAATTGACATCGACTATCCCTTGCTTCCTTTTACCTTGCTCTGAGCCATAATCTAAACTGTGAATCAAAAATTGAGCATCATAAACAATGCATAGTTAGAACCTGGAAAAAATTAAACTGGAATTCTGCCAGAGTTTTGCATATTTGGTGCATCAATAATTCTGTCTTCTCTCTGAAACCAAAATTGTAACACTTTCACCTTCAGACAGTGGAGGAGCTTTGACGTTATTTAGTAATCCACGCATGAAGTTTGGAACTGAATTTCAAATAACTGTTGACTAATCATACATAGTCAAATATTAACTTCACTGCAGTTGTATACCAGGAAGCAAATGGGCTTTCACTATGGGCTTTGCTTCATTATGTGATCAGAAGGGTCACACTTTGATAGTATTTTCAGTAATATTTAATTGAACAAAATGGCCAATGTTTGTTTCAAGCTTCCTGGAAAGACTGACACATGATTTATCCATACTTAACCGAACTATTCAGAACACAGCCCACAGTACATGGGAACATCTAAGCTGCTCTTGTATAATTCAATTCCTTCCTTATCTTTCCCTCTAAAATGTCATAACCACTTGTTTCTCAAAAATACGATTTCATCATTTTAATTTAATTTTATTATTATTATTATTTACTTTTTAATTTATAATATTGTATTGGTTTTGCCATACATCAACATGAATCTGCCATGGGTGTACATGTGTTCCCAATCCTGAACCCCCCTCCCACCTCCCTCCCCATCCCATCCCTCTGGGTCATCCCAGTGCATCAGCCCCAAGCATCCTGTATCCTGCATCGAACCTAGATGGAGATTCATCTCCTATATGATATTATACATGTTTCAATGCCATTCTCCCAAATCACCCCACCCTCTCCCTCTCCCACCGAGTCCTCAGCCATTAAAAAGAATACATTTGAATCAGTTCTAATGAGGTGGATGAAACTGGAGCCGATTATACAGAGTGAAGTAAGCCAGAAAGAAAAACACCAATACAGTATACTAATGCATATATATGGAATTTAGAAAGATGGTAATGATAACCCTGTATGCGAGACAGCAACGGAGACACAGATGTATCGATTTCATCATTTTAAAATCATGTCTGTCTTAAGAAGCTGTAACATCAGTCAGTTCAGTTCAGTTCAGTCGCTCAGTCACGTCCAACTCTTTGCGACCCCATGAATCGCAGCATGCCAGGCCTCCCTGTCCATCACCAACTCCTGGAGTCTACTCAAGCTCATGTCCATCGAGTCGGTGATGCTATCCAGCCATCTCATCCTCTGTCGTCCCCTTCTGCTCCTACTCCCAATCCCTCCCAGCATCAGGGTCTTTTCCAATGAGTCAACTCTTCGCATCAGGTGGCCAAAGTATTGGAGTTTCAGCTTTAGCATCAGTCCTTTCAGTGAACAGCTACGACTGATCTCCTTTAGGTTGTACTTGTTGGACCTCCTTGCAGTCCAAGGGACTCTCAAGAGTCTTCTCCAACACCACAGTTCTAAAGCATCAATTTTTTGGTGCTCAGCTTTCTTCACAGTCAACTCTCACATCCATACATGACCACTGGGAAAACCATAGCCTTGACTAAATGGACCTTTGTTGGCAAAGTAATGTCTCTGCTTTTGAATATGCTCTCTAGGTTGGTCATAACTTTCCTTCCAAGGAGTAAGTGTCCTTTAATTTCATGGCTGCAGTCACCATCTGCAGTGATTTTAGAGCCCAGAAAAATAAAGACAATAACACCTTTAATGGCAGGCACCCTCATTTGTCATCTGTGTTTCTTTAGAATGTAGTACATAGTATGGGTTTTAAAGCAGTTGTGCAATGGAAGTACAAATAAGCAAGATTAGCTGTTCCTCTGATTACCTAGAAATTAAGCCCAAGTTCTCTGAAATCTCTGCTAACTCCTTTATGGTATTTCTGTGTGTATGAACAAACTCCATTCACTTACTGTTGAGGGTGTGAAAAGTGAAAGTGAAAGTCGCTCAGTTGTGTCAGACTCTGTGACTCCATGGACTGTAGCCTGCCAGGCTCCTCTGTCCATGGGATTTTCCAGGCCTGAATATTGAAGTGGGCAGCCATTCCATTTTCCAGGGGATCTTCCCAACCCAATGACTGAACCCAATAATTCCCACTGCAGGTGAATTCTTTACTGGCTGAGCCACCAGGAAAGCCCAAGAATACTGGAGTGGGTAGGCTGTCCCTTCTGCGGCAGATCTTCCCAACCCAGGAATCAGTCCAGGGCCTCCTGCATTGCAGGCAGATTCTTTACCGGCTGAGCCACCAGAGAAGCCCATATGAATACATATGCATCCATGTGTAGCAGTTTAAAGACGCTCTCCAAGATGAATCTTCTGTCCCTTTTTGCACCCTTTTCTCGAGATATATTACTCCATTTTTCTCTTCTGCTATCCTTGGATTCTGCCACTCCCCAGTCAGTTTTGTGTTTGTTTGGTTTTCCCTTGTTACTACACTGGCAATACGCAAAAATCAAGCATGACTAAGTTTGTTCTCAGGAAGCTTGTATGCTAGTCGAATATATTGGAAAATATGGCTTAATTGTGAAGAAAGTTGAGCGCCAAAGAACTGATGCTTTTGAACTGTGGTGTTGGAGAAGACTCTTGCAAGTCTCTTGGACTGCAAGGAGATCCAACCAGTCCATCCTAAAGGAGATCAGTCCTGCGTGTTCATTGGAAGGACTGATGCTAAAGCTGAAACTCCAATGATTTGGCCACCTCATGCGAAGAGTTGATTCATTGGAAAAGACCCTGATGCTGGGAAAGACTGAGGGCAGGAGGAGAAGGGGACGACAGAGAATGAGATGGCTGGATGGCATCACTGACTCGATGGACATGAGTTTGGGTAAACTCTGGGAGTTGGTGATGGACAGGGAGGCCGGGCGTACTGTGATTCATGGGGTCACAAAGAGTCGGAAACAACTGAGCGACTGAACTGAACTGAGTAGTAAACTTGACTCTATTGATACCAAAGGACTAAAAACATTATAACTTGGTATCATATAGAATTTTTTAAACAGACAAGGAATTATTAAATTGGACAAAAAGTCACAAACACATATAAAAATAATCTGATTGCCTAGATTTTGGCATATTTTGTTGGTAAGTAATACTTTAAAAAAGCTGAATCTTTAATTTGCATAGATCACGTGGGCAACTGTTCAGTTGTAGATTCTGATTCAGTAGATCCGAGGTGGGCATTCAGCATTTCTGAAAATCTGCTAGGTGATGCCATTGCTAATCTTTTGACGATTCACAATATCAAAATGCTAAAATATCAGTTTCTTTTCAAAGCAGTCGTGTTTCAGTTTGTGTTTCAAAAACACAAGGAAAAAATCTATCCTTAATATACTTTTATATGTTATATAAATACAAATGTAACAAAGCATATCTATATATCCAATTTATCTATCACATACATCTAATAGATGTTACTATATAGCATAATAAATATTTAACTATCCAATATAATATCACAGAGATACATATATCTCCAACAAATCAATTATAGGTTTAATGTTAATAGACATAATATGCAGAACCCAATATTCAATTAGAATCAGCTGTAGATTCATCTTTCTTTACTCACTTTTCCCCTATGTCATATTTAGTTTTTTTATAACATTGCTTTTATGTGTTTTGGGTTAGGTTTTTCAGTAAGATACCCTGAAGTAAAAAAGTAGATAAAAGGTAGTTTTATACTAGTCCCTCTGTTAAGGAGCTTCTAGAGATATACTAGGAATGTATTTATAATAACCAGCTGAGTGTCGCCGTGATGCAATATGAAGATGCTACTAGCTTAGAGTGCCTTTAGAATTCCTTAGACTATCTTTTCTTCAGTTAGTCATTCATTCTAGTGATTATTCTTTCCTTTGTTGTGTTCCCTGAAGTCAAATAGTAATAGTAATTCCTAGCTCAGTGAGAAACCAGAGCTCCACCTAGGGGTAGAGTCCCCGGCTGAGATCTGGAAAAGGAGTGTTGCAGCCTGGGCCATGCTTTCCTTGTAATTCACAGATAGAAACTGTTTTGGGAAAATAGAGTTGTATATGAAAAATCTCTTTTTACCATTTTACTTTCTTTGCCTCTACAAAACAATCACTGAGGTGATACACTGCTTAGAAAAACTTATGAGTAAAATTTTCAAGAGAAGCACATTCAACATAATTAACACATCAGAAATGGATAGTTAGCTTGTGATTTCTCATTATCAACAACGACAAACATATAATTTTAGGATCATGGAGTTTACTAACATATTATAAATTCTACTGAAATTTACATTATTTTCATGAAATAAAAATTTTGGAACTCGGTGTTATCTATACTGCCTAAAGTGTGATTTACAGTTTATATCTTTAAAGACTGCCTTGAAAGCAAACTGTGTCCCTCTTTGTATTTGTAGAATTGATCGAAAATGCTGCACATATTTAGCCCAACAGGATTCGATGTTTGTGTATACTGCAAAATGATCACCACAATAAGTCTAGTTAACATCCATTGCCATACATATTTACACTATTTTTCTTGTAATGAGCACTTTTACACTCTCAGCAATTACATCCTTAGAATCTACTTTGTTTTACAGATACATTGTATCTGACCAAAATATATTCAGGGAACAAATTGTCTTTGATTCTGTTCTGTTCATTTCAGTTCAGTTCAGTCACTCAGTCGGGTTCCAACTCTTTGCAACCCCATGGACCCACAGCCGCGCCAGGCCTCCACCAAATCCCAGAGTTTACCCAAACTCATGTCCATTGAGTCAGTGATGCCATCCAACCATCTCATCCTCTGTCGTCCCCTTCTCCTCTTGCCCTCAACCTTTCCCAGCATCAGGGTCTTTTCCAATGAGTCAGCTCTTCGCATGAGGTGGCTAAAGTATTGGAGTTTCCGCTTCAACATCAGTCCTTCCAATGAACACCCAGGACTGATCTCCTTTAGGATGGACTGGTTGGATCTCCTTGCAGTCCAAGGGACTCTCAAGAGTCTTCTCTAACATCACAGTTCAAAAGCATCAATCCTTCGGTGCTCAGCTTTCTTCACAGTCCAACTCTCACACCCATACATGACCGCTGGAAAAACCATAGCCTTGACTAGACAGACCTTTGTTGACAAAGTAATGTCTCTGCTTTTTAATATGCCATCTAGTTTGGTCATAACTTTCCTTCCAAGGAGTAAGCATCTTTTAATTTCATGACTGCAGTCACCATCTGCAGTGATTTTGAAACCCCCCAAAATAAAAGTGAGCTACTGTTTCCCCATCTATTTGCCATGAAGTGATGGGACCAGATGCCATGATCTTAAGTTTTCTGAATGTTGAGTTTTAAGCCAACTTTTTCACTCTCCTCTTTCACTTTCATCAACGGGCTCTTTAGTTCTTCTTCAGTTTCTGCCGTAAGTGTAAACCAAACAAGAAAAACACCAAAAACAAAATAACTGACCTGTAAAACTCAGGACCAGGCTTCTCATTTCCTTCTTTTAGCTACACAGAAAAAATCCAATGAATGATTCACACACTGGTGTGTTACATCTTTCTCATGGAGACCATATCGCTCACTTGTATATTACAGACTCTGAGATATCTGGAGTCAAGAAATCTGTTCAACCTTTTCTAACCCATATTTTATAGACTTATTTCACAAAGGAATCCATGCTTTGTTGCACCTACTAATGTTCTTTAAAAAGAGTATATAGTATACCATTTTAAAAGTGGAATAGAACGGAAACACATAAAAACCATTACATAATGAGGAGATGAATCACTGGAAAGGAACAGGAAATAAAGTAAGCTTGAGAGTGCTGCTTTAAGCAATGTCACGTAGCTTTATATCCTCAGGGAATAAGATCTAAGTACAAAACAGATTATTAAAGAATTATCAAAAATACAGGGAGGAGGGCGTTATCATTAAATGCATTTATTTCATCACTAATTCTAATGTCAGAAATGCAAACATTTCCATACTCACTTCTAAGTGCTGAAACTATTAAGTGTAAGCTATTGTGTCTTTGACACAGAGAAGAGAAACGAAGAGGAAATACAAAGCCCTTCTATTTTTTTTAAGACAGATTTAGAATTGGGTGACTTATTGCTTAATATTTTTGACTTTAGGTATGAAGTGTGAATGGTAATGCAGTTCAGATATACATTTGTCATGTTCTATTTATATAATGTGACTGTAATTTGTAGCTTTCAATACTTCTCAAAAATCAACATTTGCCCATATATTACCACTGAGAAATAATGTCTTCAAGCCATACATAATTCATTATGGATACTTCATGCTTTAGTCTCAAGAAAGGTAGACATTTAGAATAGTGTAAAGCCACTTAAAGTTCTAGATCGTCACAGGTGCAATTTTCAGCTCATTTCCCTTAATGTACAAGTGCAGTTTATTTTAAAATATAGACTCGTACTTGACTTAGCTCAAATAGAATCATTTCTTTTTATATTTTTATAAAATTCTTTTATAGCACAGGATTCTTTTCAAGTCAATAATATCTATCATCTTATGCTAGTCAAGCATATTCTTTTAGAAGACTGTGGAGCAGCTGGAAAAATCTGTGAAAAAAATCAAACCATTTGAAAATATTTTAATGAGAATGATTATTTGTGTGGTCCTCTGAAGAATGCTGAAAAGAAAATTTCTTCTTTCTCCCTCCTGATTCTCTGCCAAGTGACTAACCAGACCTTCCCCTGCCCACCCGCCCTCCGTGTTTTCCTGCTTGACTTTGTTTTAGACTTTGATCTGATCAAGGGAGTTGCCAAGAGAAGAATCACCTTCAGCAGCCGCCTTCATACTGTTTAAAAGTGTTAGTAGAAATCTCCAAAATGTGTGCAAAAAAATATTCAAAAGCCTAGGGGACTCTAGGGGCATGTGTGTGCAAGTTTCTTTGTTGAATTACTAATTCCACTTGGAATTTGGTAGGCCCCAAGGACAGAAGATATGGGGGAAGGAAGCATGTAAGAATAGGAACACTGAAATGGCTCAGCTTCTGTCCTCGCCCTCTCTCAGTACTTTGTTTATTCCTGAACAGTGAACACACTGAACGCCCCAAACAGCTGTTTTCCTGAGACAAAGACCAAGGGAGCTCTACAAACCACAATAGTTATCGACAGAACACCATGCAGCCCAACAATAATTGTCCCTTTTTATTCATTTTTCCTTCCAGCTTCAACTGCCAGTTTCATTTTCGGCTATCTTGTCCTTCAGGCCCATGTTTCTTGCTTTTCCAGTGTATACATAATCTGAAGACTTTAATGGTGTTTCTCTTGAGTCATATTATTTTCCCCAAATACTCACTTTTAATTTACTTGGGTAAAAATGGCAAAGTAATAACATAATTTAAATGTATCATAAAACAAATATTTCTAAAAGACCACAACACCAAAAGTCGATTGCAGGTTCTGAGCGAAGCTGTGCTTGGCAAGAGCAGTTAGGTATCTGTGTTAACAACAAAAAACTATGTTAAATATATGAATTTGTTGGTCCCTACATTTGCTAAAAATTGATGTTAAATCATAGAAAGCAGAATATTCTATGATAATCAAAATATTCTTATTTTAGATTTTGAGAAATATAATTCTTTATATATGGTCAAGTACAAGAGAGTCACACTTTTTTCCTAGGAAAACTAATAGTACAGTGAAAAGATAATGACGATTGGACTCGGTAGCCACAGATTTATGTTTTAGTTCTATCACTTATCAGCTATGTGATTTCACTGAAGATTTCTACTCTCTGTGAACATGGGTTTTGTTCAACTATAAAAAGGAACCAATAACAATATTTTCCCTATCCACATTCATAAAATCCATGCAAGTTAATGGATGTATATACACGAAACAAACTTTTAAATGGCATATCACTGTTATTTATCAAAATATAAAATTGATGGGAATGAAGTTAGGATCTAGACAGGAGTTGATAGATGGAAGGAGATAATTTTGAAATCACGGAGCAGAAAAAGAATAGGGTAGAACTGCAACTTATCTCTCATGCAGGAAAGTTTGGTTTGGCGGCTGGTTAACAGACTTAGCTCTGGGTCTTTAATCATGGCCGAGTTGCTGTCAGGTTTAGCACTAGGTTTTCAATCATGGCCAAGCTGTTAGTCAGGCCTAGATAACAACATCCTATGTGGTAGAATAATAAGGAATTTATGTATCCATCTTTCTGATGGTCTGGGTTTGTAGTGGCCATTGATTACTTGCCAATATTTTTCAGCCTTATGGAACTTGCTTCAAGAAATTTCCATGTTTGTTTCATAAACTTCTTTGAAGTGGTTAACAATGTTGACCAGTTATTCAAATATGATACAGTAAGAATGTATCCAATCTGTCCTTAAACTTTTACATTTTTGCTCTGCACATGAGCTAGCTAGAACAAGTTTGCTTTGATCACGGGATTACTGTCTAAAATTTAGGAGAGATGGTAAAACATCATCAGGATCATTGTTCAGAAAAGGTAAATCATAAATCGATGTCCTGGTGCATTTTTTTGCTTGCCTATGATTTTTCAAGGTCTCTTTGACCTAGAAGCAGAATATGTCTGAGGTTTCCATGCCTACTCACCTCTCATGGTCAGTTAGCACACAATACTGACAATCAAGAACTATAATATCGCTGATCAAATTGGTACACATGTTTGCCTCATTTTTCTAGTTACTGATTGGCTATAACAAACACTGTTAAAATCCTTCCTCTATATTATGTACTTCTCATACTTTTTAAAAAATATGGCTACTTCATGAGCTCAAGGTGATCTCTTTTGGTCTATAGGTATTGAATAGGGGAGATTTAAATTTATTATACACTTAGAACCCCATTCATCTTCTTGTTAGAAAAATCTACAGATAAAATTATAAATATGACTCAATAAGTAAGATCTATGTAAAATTTCATTAACATAAAAGATTCCAAGTTGTTGCAACACTGATTCTCATTCTTAAACTTTAGAAAGTCCATGCAGATATTTCTTAAACATCATCAAACAGTAATTGTGGTACTGAAATGTATTTTTCAGTAGAACTGGCAGAGGACAAAAGGCATTTGAACTTACTTTGTTGGAAATGACTGAAATTGTATTGGGAACAAAATACTTTAGTCTAAAATAGTTTGACCTATGCTATTCAATTTACAATAGCTCTAAACTTTTTGTCAGTTTTGCCATCTGTTTTTTTCTGTTTATCATCACTCAAAAATCCATCGGCTTATTCATGCGAACAAAACAATAGCAGAGCAATATACTAATTAAAAGTTACAGAAAGAAAAGCCATCTATAAGTCCATGTACATGAGCATAGTGATGTATTTGTAGAGATCATCAAAAATATATTACCTATTATTAATATTTGGGGAATAACTGAGTCTAAAAACCAGGTAAATTGAATTTTATTCATATCTCTTGAAAGACTTCTAATATTAGAATCTTTGTCTCATATGTTCAAATGGAGAAAGCAATGGCAACCCACTGCAGTACACTTGCCTGGGAAATCCCATGAGCAGAGGAACCTGGTGGGCTGCAGTCCATGGGGTCGCTAAGAGTCAGACACAACTAAGCGACTTCACTTTCCCTTTTCACTCTCATGCATTGGAGAAGGAAATGGCAACCCACTCCAGTGTTCTTGCTTGGAGAATCCCAGGGACAGGGGAGCCTGGTGGGCTGCCGTCTATGGGGTCACACAGAGTTGGACATGACTGATGTGACTTAGCAGCAGCAGCTCATATGTTCAAAAGAGAAGAGCTCCATGATACCACATACCCTATTATCCCAACGTTAAGTTGCTCTATCTTAACAGAAAAAAAATGGCAAGCATAGCCTAAGGTCTAAAATTCAAGTAGAGCAGAAAAACCATGCACTGGATTTCAGCGTAGTGTGTACATGCGTGCTAAGTCGCTTCAGTCATGTCCGACTCTTTGAGACTCCATGAACCGTAGCCCGCCAGGCTCCTCTGTCCATGGGATTCTCCAGGCAAGAGTACTGGAGCGGGTTGCCATTTCCTTCTCCACCAGCGTAGTACACCCTATTACAATTACTATAGAACAGCAGACCCAGGTTCCTACAAACTTTCCCATTGGTGTACCAAAAACATCATGGCTGCCATTTAAAACTGGGCACCAAGGGATGGAAGAAGGTATAGAAGTATGGCAGTCTGCAGAGTGTGGTCCTGCAGAGTATGACCTCCTGATCTTCCGCGTTTTCTCCCCTGGTTCTTGGCTGAGAAAGGAGAAAAAAAAATGAACAGAGGAGGAAAAAGGAAAGACAAAGGGAAAAAAATAACAAATTTTAATAATTTCTGCAATATTTTCCTCATTTTCTCTAGATGCAATAATACATATGCGATCTTATGGCTGGAAGCAACCTTGACGTGCATCTAGTCCAAATAGTCAAAGTCTTTGCATATTGTGTATTCAAAAAAAAAAAAAAAGTTATCAGATTTGGTCGAAAGGAAAGCACACTAGAGGTGGACTAACAATATCTCATTTGAACTATATGAAACTATGGATATGTCACCTAATCCTTCCAGGCCTTGCTTACAGCACAACACTGGTAAAGCCATAAGGGAAACGGTATAAATTATATACATTTCTATCCAGATTGTTTTGAAGGTGTCAGGAAAAATATTTTGAAATCCCACAGTACTATCCAAATGTGAAATGCAATTATTGTTTTTCTTCACTTGTAGCAGAACTCAGAATGAAAACATCTGGATGTCAACTATAAATATAGTTAGCTAAAGCAAAAAAGCTTTCTTGCTTTTTTAGATTCAGAAAAGACCTAGAGAAAGAAAGGACACTATCAAAAAGAAATAATGAAAGCAACATTGCTTAAGCAGACACAAAGAGTAAATAACTTAAATAATAAGATATTCTGCCCAATTATAGAATGCTTGTGGGGACTGAAAAACAAATAATTCAGGATGAATAAAAACAAGAATGTTTTTAAAAAACAATTAAAATGGAGGTGAAGTTTAAAAAACATTCTAACTGCTGGAAATAAAGAACCAATGCTGTACCCAACACTGAGCACTATACCTAGAATTTTTTAGAAACATAAATAATACCCTTGGAAAGAATAATGTCAGGATGCGTCAACAAACATTTATATAAAAATGTTTTCTTTCTTTGTGGAAAATTAGTCAAAAAATCAGATGTTTTTAAGACTAACGAGTTTCACTGCTAACCTGAGAAGACATTCTGAGACTATAACTGGAGGAAATATGAAAGAATACAGCCTTGGCATGGTTAGGCATGGCTGAATGAAGACAGCTAATGAAAAAGGTAGGTAAAATTAAGACTGACGTTAATTGGAATAAAAAAATACTACTACAGTAAAGGCAGTGCAAAGACAAGTTGGGATTTTGTTTGAAAAATATTTTATAAAAAGCCTTATTTATATTGGGCAATAACCTATGCTATAAGGAATTTACATTATTTTATTTTTCTTAATTGAGATGTAAATACTTGACTTGCAACATTGTGATCATGTAAGGTGTAAAACATGCCTTATTTGATACATTTATATATTGCAACATGATTACCACTGTGGCCTTAGCTAACACCTCTATCAAGTCACAATATTACTTCTTTTTTTACAGTGAAAACAAATTTCTCTGTGACACCTAAACACTTAAAATTCCATAAGTAGTCCACTATTTTCCAAGTGTCCAAGTTTTTACCATTTTTTCAAGAGTTTCCATTTTATTACTATGTTTTCTGACTATTCAGTTTGACTGGCAACAGGGTACCTCTGAAATTTATTTCTGTTGTTGCTATTGGCTTGCTGTGACTCAGTTCAGGTCTTCAGACTATTCCAAATGAAAAGGTCTTTCCTTTCGCTTCAAAGCCACCTTCAATTTCATACTAACTCTTTAAACTTGGTTATACAACTTAATCTCTCTTTATGCCAGTTTTTTGTCTACATAATAGGGTAACTCATCATATAAACTATGTAAATTTGTTTTAATAATTGTATGGATATATGTAATAACAATATCATATGGAATTTACAAATCATTTTTTAAAATTTCTTACTTATTAGATTTTTAAAGACTTTCCCACAAATCATTAAATTTGTATTAAAATTAAAGATTAGTAGACATTTTGATAAAATGAAAGAAATAAAATGATATTAAATTATTAAAAGTTGGTATTGTTCTGGCAAGATAGCAATTAATTCATGTTACTTTTTAAAGCTGATATTAGTTTTCCACATTTCCTATATAGACATTTTACTTTTACAATCAAATACAAAGCAAATAATTGTTACTATGTAAGTTGCCTATATATGAGCACATTCCGTTTCAAGAGTGCGTTCTTAAGTAATTTGTTCAAAAGTCTGATAAAGTTAGCTGAGGTACCCAACTAATGCAATTGGCTATATAGTATTATACTATAATAGGTTTATAATACTTTCACACAACTACTATATAAGAGGCAAACACATAAAAAAAAAAGCAAACTTTTTAATCCCACAGTACAATATCTTGGAAAATACAGTATACCATACAACAGCTGGCACACAGGACAGGCATTGAGCGAACAGGAAAGAAGAGTTACTGATGGAGGAGGTCGGGGGGTGGGTGGGAGAAGGCAGAACCAAAAGATGCTGAGAAACAGGGGATGAACAGCAAGCTGCAACTTTATTCATGCCTAATGTTGATGGTACAGATTCTGGTTCCTTGCTGGATTCAACTCTGTCTACCCTCTTGAAAAAATATCCAGTGATGTCTGGGTCAGTTCAGTTCAGTTGCTCAGTCGTGTCCGACTCTTTGTGACCCCATGGACTGCAGGACACCAGGCCTCCCTGTCCATCACCAACTCCCGGAGTTTACCCAAACTCATCTCCATCTAGTCAGTAATGCCATCCAATCATCTTATCCTTTGTCGTTCCCTTCTCCTCCTGCCCTCAATCTTCCCAGCATCAGAGTCTTTTCAAATGAGTCAAGTCTTCACATGAGGTGGCCAAAGTATTGGAGTTTCCGCTTCAACATCAGTCCTTCCAATGAACACCCAGGACTGATCTCCTTTAGGATGGACTGGTTGGATCTCCTTGCAATTCAAGGGACTCTCAAGAGTCTTCTCCAACGCCACAAAAGCATCAATTCTTCGGCTATTTTTTGGCTTTATTTTTTTATGTGTTTGCCTTTTATGTAGTAGTTGTGTTGAAAGTATTATAAACCTTTTACAGTACAATACTATATAGCCAATCAATTCAAAAGCATCAATTCTTTGGCACTCAGCTTTCTTTAGAGTCCAACTCTCATGTCCATACATGACTACTGGAAAAACCATAACATTTACTAGATGAAACTTTGTTGTCAAAGTAATGTCTCTGCTTTTTAATATGCTGTCTAGGTAGACATGTATGATGTCTGGGTAGAATCTTTTTTCTCACCACAAATGACAAGGTAGCACTGGACTACATTCTCAAAGGCTGCCGCAACCTTCGTGTACCACTCTAGGTTAAGGTCCTGTGTCTCAAAAACTAACAGTTCAGTCAGTTCAGTTCAGTCGCTCAGTCATGTCCGACTCTTTGCGACCCCGTGAATTGCAGGATGCCAGGCCTCCCTGTCCATTACCAACTCCTGGAGTTCACTCAGACTCACGTCCATCGAGTCGGTGATGCCAAACTAACAGAGCCTCCTCAAATCAAGCACTTCCTCAAAATTAGCCAAAAAATCAGACAGTTTTAGACTAATGAGGAGTTTCATGCAGACCTGAGCAGACGTTTTGAGAATATAACTGGAGCAAATAAAAGGGAATACAGCCTTGGCATGGCTAAGCATGGCTGAGTGAAGACAGCTGATGAAAAGGGAAGGTAAAATTAATTATGGTATTTATTGGAATAAAAAATATTGCTACAGTTAAGGTGGTGCAAAGACAGGTTGGGATTTTGTCTTGAATCTCTTCAGGTTTTCAGTTACTTCTTCCTCTCATCTCTCTTCATCCTTACCTGGGCCTCTTTCTTCATCTATATTCCACGTCTTCATTAGTAAGCTCCTGGTGTTACACAGCAAGATCAGTGAAGCCATCCTCTTGCAGATGTAGCTTGAAATAAGGATAGTGTACTTGAGTACTCTATACACTACTCTATGGTACACAAAAGCACAACCACTTGTGGAGGAGGCACGCACGCAACAGTGTAAAAAGTGAAAGTTAAGCGGCTCAGTTGTGTCCGACTCTTTGCAGCCCCATGGACTGTAGCCCACCAGCCTCCTCCGTCCATGGCATTTTCCAGGCAAGAGTACTGGAGTGGATTGCCATTTCCATCTCCAGGGGCTCTTCCTGACCCAGGGATTGAACCCAGGTGTCCTGCATTGCGGGCAGACGCTTTACTGTCTGAGCCACCAGGGAATCCTGACAGGGTACACCAGACATTCGAACTAACTTACATGATTAGATGTGTGAACACATCTTCCCATCTTTGAAAGTTTGAAACTTGAAGGTTGGCATGTAGGGGGTTTACTGTATATTGTTACAACTGTTGTATGAATAGCCTTTTGCTGTAAGAACTTCAATAATCAGTATGAGAATATTTCCTTATAAATTAACCTCATCTGTATGCTTTTTTCCCCTTCAAACTTTCAGACATTTTTAAGACATTAATAATCATCTTATTATTTATATATTCAGAACATTCTTGAATATCCTCTTCAGTTAGAGAAATGAACAGTTTCTGTGAGGTGATAGATTCAGCAATTACTTTACCCTTTTTGATTTCAAAAATTCGTGCGATAAATTCAATGGAAACCTCACTCTTAGGCGATGCTTTAAACTGGCTTAAACCTTGGTTATAAGGAGAAAAATTATGACTGAAAATTCATAAATGAGTGAATGAAATTAGAGAATGAAGAACTCATACATAGAGCCAAATATTAGGCTACCTTTTCTCTGAGATTTGTGAAGTGCTCATCATTTCAGATATTTAGAGCTCTAGTATGTGAAAACCAAAACTGTTCTTTTTTTCAGAGTGAAACATAATGCTATTAAAGAAGTAATCAGAAATTTATAGAAAGTATGGCCATTTTGAGTAAAGTAGAAATATTTTGCTTTTAAGCAAACGTCAAGGGAAAGTGAGGTGTATATTTTTCAAAGCAATGGCTGATTATTTGCTTAATGCAAACTGCATTATAGTTTTTGTCATTTAACCTCCCTTTTATCCCACTTAGGATGAATAGGAGGACTATTCCGACTGACATCCTCGTCTTAATTTTAGGTTTTTGGCCACCTCATGTGAAGAGTTGACTCATTGGAAAAAAACTGATGCTGGGAGGGATTGAGGGCAGGAGGAGAAGGGGACAACAGAGGATGAGATGGCTGGATGGCATCACCGACTCGATGAGCATGAGTTTGAGCGAACTCCAGAAGTTGGTGAGGGACAGGGAGGCTTGGTGTGCTGTGATTCGTGGGGTCGCAAAGAGTCGGACACGACTGAGCGACTGAACTGAACTGAACTGAACCTATTTAGAGGACGTATCTGTTCCAAATAGCCCTCAATAAAATCACAGCATTTCACCTATTTAGCTATTATAAAACTAGAAAACTTTCTTTGATTATACTAAAATATAAGCTAAGTTATAGTGATAGGAATATTTTCACAGTTAAGCCTGTTTTATACCTGTTATATTAAAAAGGAATCCATCTTTCTATCCAGAATAAATATAGTAATTAATTAAAAGATTGTCATTTTGTCAAAGCTATTAATAAATATTAAGATTTTAAGGGGAAAATTTGCAGGCATGCCATTCTAACACCGATATGAAGCCACCCCTGGCAAATATTTTTAATACTTAAAATAGTAGAATTTTTTGTTTGTTTTTTTGTAGTTTAATATTATGAAAATATATATCCAAGAATTATAAAACAAGTCATGGTTATAAGGGTGTGATTAGTGTGATTAAAGTGTCACTAATATCTGCAGCACTGAACATGAAAATCTGATCCTTTTTGTATATATTATGCAGAAATAAATTCTAAGGATGATCCAAACAATTATTAGCAAAAACACATTTCAAAGACAGCCCTGCCACCTTCTGTTCTTAATGTTTCTTATCTGGTTTTAAAGTCAAAGCAGTAGTATTAAATCACTAATTTAAGCACATTACAGGATTAATAGCTTAACCAATGGCTTTACTTCCAGAAGAACATTAACCCTAATATTCATTAATTCAGCCATGCAGAACCATTTATTTCATTAGTCAATTCTAATACTTTTCAAAAAGTGCACTTATGGATTACACAGCATACTTCTTAGAGTCTGCATGTGTGTGTTTATTATGTTATTGAGTCATTTAAATATTTGATTTCTTAAGCTTTGCTTTTTACAGTATATGTAAGCTATGACTGGAAATGGAATTCCTATCATATGAGATACAGTTTCAGGAAATTGAGTTTGTAGAGGGCACTGTGAGTCTGGATGCAACAGAGAATGATAGTTGAACATTTTAGACCTTGGCGAATTCTCTTCCATTTTTAAAAAACTATTTCTTCTGCTGCATTCTCTGCTTTTCCTCTGGGAATCTGATTTCACAGAATTCAGATCATGTAATATTATCACACAGATCTCAGGTGTTCTGCACAGGTATACCTCGCTGCTTTTCCCTTTATTGTGCTTACAGATATTGCGCTTTTTGCAAATCGAAGGTTTATGGAAACCCTTGCATTGAGGAGGTCTATTTTGCTAAGAGCTTTTATTCTCACTTTGTGTTCTCTGTGTCACACTTTTGTTATACTCACACTCTTTCAAGCTTTTCTTTGTTATTATCTTTGTTACCGTGTTCTGTGATCTGGGATCTTTGATGTTACCATTGCAACAAGATTACATCTTACTGAAAGCTCAGATTGTGATCAACATTTTTTACCAATAAAGTATTTTTTTTTAATTAAGGAATTTACCTTATTTTTTAGACATAAACAATTGCACACTTAATAGGCTACAGTATATTAAATATAAAGAAGTAGGAAATCAAGAGATACCTGGAATAAGAGGGAGGTTTGGCCTTGGAGTACAAAATGAAGCAGGGCAAAGGGAAACAGAGTTTTGCCAAGAGAATGCACTGGTTATAGCAAACACCCTTTTCCACCAACCCAAGAGGCTCCTGGACACATGGACATCAGATGGTCAATATTGAAATCAGATTGATTATATGCTTTATAACCAATATGGAGACGCTCTGTGTGCTGTGCTGTGTCAAGTCACCTTAGTTGTGTATGACACTTTGCGACCCCACACACTGTAGCCTGCCAGGCTCCTTTGTCAATGGAGATCTCTAGATCGGAATACTGGATTGGGTAGCCATTACTTTCTCCAGGAAAAGTTCTATACAGTGAATAAAAACAAGACCTGGAGCTAACTGTGGCTTATCTCATGACCACCTTATTGCAAAATTCGGACTTAAATTGAAGAAAGTAGGCAAAACCACTAGGCCATTTAGGTATGACCCAAATAAAATCCCTTATGAGTGTACAATGGAGGTGATGAATAGATTCAAGGGATTAGATCTAGTAAACAGAATGCCTGAAGAGTTAGGAATGGAAGTTCCTAACACTCTACAGGAGGTGTTGACCAAAACTGCCCCAAAGAAAAAGAAATGGAAGAAGGCAAAATGGTTGCCTGAGAATGCCTTACAAATAGCTGTGAAAAGAAGGAAACAAAAGGCAAGAGGGGAAGGAAAAGATATCCAACGGTATGCAGAGTTCTAGGGAAGAGCAAGGAGATATAAGAAGGCCTTCTTAAATGAATTAATGCAAAGAAATAGAAGAAAAGAGTAGAATGGTAACACTAGAGATCTCTTCAGAAAAATTGGAGATATCAAGGGAGCATTTCATACAAGGATAGGCATTATAAAGGACAGAAATGATAAAGACCTAATAGAAACTGAAGAGATTAAGAAGAGGTAGCAAGAATACACAAATGAACTGTACACAAAAGGCTTTATGACCCAAGCAACCACGATGATGCGGTCACTTACCTGGAGCCAATATCCTTGAGTCCAAATTCCAGTGGGCCTTTGGAAGCAGTACTTCCAAAAAAGCTAGTGGACATGATTGAATTACAGCTGAGCTACTTAAAATCCTAGAAAATGATGGTGTTAAAGTGCTGTATTTGATATGCCAGCAAATTTGGAAAACTCAGCAGTTGCCACAGGATGGGAAAACATCATTTTTTATTCCAAAGAAGGGCAATGCCCATCAAAACAAGACCCAGTTTCCCTCTCAGTCAGTCTCTCCCATAAGGAAGCTTGCATAAGCCTCTCTCGGCCTTTTGGCTGAGATCGCAAACGGTAAAGCGTCTGTCTATGATGTGGGAGACTCAAGTTCAATCCCTGGGTCGGGAAGATTCCTTGCAGAAGGAAATGGCAATCCACTCCAGTACTATTGCCTGGAAAATCCCATGAACAGAGGAGCCTGGTAGGCTACAGTCCATGGTGTCACAAAGAGTCAGACATGACTGAGGGACTTCATGTTCACGTTCAGACAGAACAAAAACTACAATCACAGAAAATTAAGCAAACTGATCACATGGACCACAGTGTTGTTTAACTAAATGAAACTGAGCCATGCTGTGTAGACCCACCCAAGACAGGTGGGTCATGGTGGAGAATTCTGAAAAAACATGGTCCATTGGAGAATGGAATAGCAAACCACTTCAGTACTCTTGCTTCCAGAACCTCATGAAAAGTATGAAGAGGCAAAAATATATGACACTGAAAGAAGAACTCCCCAGGTTGGTAGGTGCCCAGTAAGTTACTGCAGAAGAGTGGAGAAATAACTCCAGAAAGAATGAAGAGATGGAGTCAAAGCAAAAACAACACCCAGTTGTGGATATAACTGGTGATCGAAAAAGTTTGATGGTGTAAAGAACAATATTGCATAGGAACCTGGAATGTTAGGCCCATGAATCAAGGCAAATTGGAAGTGGTCAAACAGGAGATGGCAAGAGTGAACACTGACATTTTAGGCACCAGTAAACTAAAATGGACTGAAATAAGCAAATTGAATTCAGATGACGATTACATCTATGACCGTGGGAAAGAATCCCGTAGAAGAAATGTATTGTTTTTAATGGCTGAGCAGAGTAACCTTCATAGTCAACAACAGTCTGAAATGCAGTACTTGGGCGCAATCTCAAAAATGACTTAATGATCTCTATTTGTTTCCAAGGCAAACCACTCAATATCAGAGTAATCCAAGTCTATGCCCTGACCAGTAATGCCAAAGAAACTGAAGCTGAACGGTTCTATGATGACCTACAAGACCTTCTAGAACTAGCAACAATAAAAGAGATGTACTTTTCATCATAGAGGACTCAAATGCAAACATAGGAAATCAAGAGAAACCAGGAATAACAAGCAAGGTTGGCCTTGGAGTACAAAATGAAACAGGGAAATGGCTAACAGAGTTTTGCCAAGAGAATGCAATGGTCATAACGAACATCCTCTTCCAACAACACAATAGACGACTCTGCACATGACCATACCAGATGGTCACTATCAAAATCGTATTGATTATATTGTGTGCAGCAGAAGATGGAGAAGTTTTATACAGTCATCAAAAATGAGATACAGAGCTGACTGTGGATAAGATCATGAACTCTATATTGCCAAATTCAGACTTAATTGAGGAAACTAGGAAAACCACTAAGCCATTCAATCAGTTCAGTTCAGTTGCTCAGTCGTGTCTGACTCTTTGCGACCCCATGAACTGCAGCACGCCAGACCTCCCTGTCCATCAATAACTCCCAGAATCCACTCAAATCCATGTCCATTGAGTCGGTGATGCCATCCAGCCATCTCATCCTCTGTCATCCCCTTTTCCTGCTGCCTTCAATCTTTCCCAGCATCAGGGTCTTTTCAAATGAGTCAGCTCTTTGCATCAGGTGGCCAAAGTATTAGAGTTTCAGCTTCAACATCAGTCCTTCCAATGAATACCCAGGATTGATCTCCTTTAGGATGGACTGGTTGGATCTCCTTGCAGTCCAAGGGACTCTCAAGAGTCTTCTCCAACACCACACTTCAAAAGCATCAATTCTTTGGCACTCAAGCTTTCTTTATAGTCCAACTTTCACATCCATACATGACTATTGGAAAAACCATAGCCTTGACTAGACAGACCTTTGTTGGCAAAGTAATGTCTTTGTTTTTTAATATGTTGTCTATGTTGGTCATAATTTTTGTTTCAAGGAGTAACTGTCTTTTAATTTCATGGCTGCAATCAACATTTGCAGTGATTTTGGAGCCACCCCCCCAAATAAAGTCAGACACTCTTTCCACTGTTTCGCCATCTATTTCCCATGAAGTGATGGGACCAGATGCCATGATCTCCATTTTCTGAATGTTGAGGTTTAAGCCAACTTTTTCACTCTCCACTTTCTCTTTCACCAAGAGGCTCGTTAGTACTTCTTTGCTTTCTGCCATAAGGGTGGTGTCATCTGCATATCTGAGGTTATTGATATTTCTTCTGGCACTCTTGATTCCAGCTTGTGCTTCCTCCAGCCCAGCGTTTCTCATGATGTACTCTGCATATAAGTTAAATAAGCAGGGTGATAATATACAGCCTTTACATACTCCTTTTCCTATTTGGAACCAGTCTGTTGTTCCATGTCCAGTTCTAACTGTTGCTTCCTGACCTGCATACAGGTTTCTGAAGAGGCAGGTCAGGTGGTCTGGTATTCCCATTTCTTTCAGAATTTTCCACAGTTTATTGTGAAGGCCATTCAGGTGTGACCTAAATCAAATCCCTTACAATTATGCAGTAGAAGTGACAAATAGATTCAAGGGATTAGATCTGATAGAAAGAGTGCCTGAAGAACTATGAATGGAGCTTCATGATATTGTACAAGAGGCAGTGATAGAGACCATCCCCAAGAAAAAGAAATGCAAAAAGGCAAAACGGTTGTCTGAGGAGGCCATACAAATAGTTGAGAAAAGAAGAGAACCCAATGGCAAAGGAGAAAAGGAAAAATATGCTCATCTGAATGCAAAGTTCCAAAGAATAGCAAGGAGAGATAAGAAAACCTTCCTCAGTGATCAATGCACAAAAATAGAGGAAAACAATAGAATGGGGAAGACTAGAGATCTCTTCAAGAAAATTAGAGATACTAAGCTTCCCTGGTGGCTCAGAGGTTCAAGTGTCTGCCTGCAATGCAGGAGACTTGGGTTCGATCCCTGGGTTGGGAAATCCCCTGGAGAAGGAAATGGCAACCCACTCCAGTATTCTTGCCTGGAGAATCCCATGGATGGAGGAGCCTGGTGGGCTACAGTCCCTGGGGTCACAAAGAGTCAGACATGACTGAGCGACTTCACTTTCACTTTCAAGGGAACAGACTACACAGAAGAACTATACATAAAAGATCTTCATGACCCAGATGATCACGATGGTGTGATCACTTACCTAGAGCCAGACATCCCAGAATGCAAAGTCAAATGGGCTTTAGGAAGCATCACTATAAACAGAGCTAGTGGAGGTGATGGAATTCCAGTTGAGCTCTTTCGAATCCCGAAAGATGATGCTGTGAAAGTGCTGTGCTCAATATGCCAGCAAATTGGGAAAACGCTATAATGGCTACAGGACTGGAAAAGGTCCGTTTTCATTCTAATGTCAAAAAATGCTCAAACTATCGCAAAATTGCACTCATCTCACATGCTAGTAAAGTAATGCTATTCTTTACTCCAATTCTCCAAGAGGCTTCAATAGTACATGAACCGTGAACTTCCAGATAATCAAGCTGGATATAGAAAATGCAGAGGAACAAGAGATCAAATTGCCAACAACGGTTGGATCATCAAAAAAGCAAGGGAGTTCCAGGAAAAACATCTACTCTGCTTTATTGATTATGCCAAAGCCTTCTACTGGTGGATCACAAGAAACTGTGGAAAATCTTCAAGACATAGGAATACCAGACCACCTGAACTGCCTCCTGAGAAGTCTGTATGCAGGTCAAGAAGGAACAAGTAGAACTGGACATGGAAAAACAAACTGGTTCAAATTGAGAAAGGAGTATGTCAAGGATGCATATTGGCACCCTGCTTATTCAACTTTTATGCAGAGTACATCATGTGAAATGCCAGGCTGGATGAAGCATAAGCTGAAATCAAGATTGCTGGGAGAAATATCAATAACCTCAGATATGCAAGTGACACCAACATTTTTTTTTACATTATATATATATATATATATATTTTTTAATTTTAAAATCTTTAATCCTTACATGCGTTCCCAAACATGAACTCCCCTCCCCATAACATCTCTCTGGGTCATCCCCATGCACCAGCCCCAAGCATGCTCATTTTTATGGCAGAAAGCAAAGAACTAAAGAGCCTCTTAATGAAAATCAAAAAGGAGAGTGAAAATTTGGCTTTGTAATTAGCCTCCAATTAAAATAAAATAAATTAATTTAAAAAAGAAAAAAAGAAACAACCTCACCATTCAGAAAACTAACATCATGGCATCTGGTCCCATCACTTCATGGAAAATAGATGGGGAAGCAATAGAAACAGTGAGAGACTATTTCCTTGGGCTCCAAAATCACTGCAGATGGTATCAGCAGCCATGAAATTAAAAGACACTTACTCCTTGGAACAAAAGTTAAGACCAACATAGACAGCATATTAAAAAGCAGAGACATTACTTTGCCAACAAAGGTCCATCTAGTCAAAGCTATGGTTTTCCAGTAGTCATGTGTGGATGTGAGAGTTCTACTGTGAAGAAAGCTGAGTGCAGAAGAATTGATGCTTTTGAACTGTGGTGTTAGAGAAGACTCTTGAGAGTCCCTTGGACTGCAAGGAGATCCAACCAGTCCATCCTAAAGGAGATCAGTCTTGGGTGTTCATTGGAAAGACTGATGTTGAAGCGGAAACTCCAATACTTTGGCCACCTGATGCGAAGAGCTGACTCATTGGAAAAGACCCTGATGCTGAGAAAGATTGAAGGCAGGAAAAGGGGATGACAGAGGATGAGATGGTTGGATGGCATCACTGACTCAATGGACGTGAGTTTGGGTAAGTTCTGGGAGTTGGTGATGGACAGGGAGGCCTGCCGTGTCTGGAGTCCATGGGGTCACAAAGAGTGGGACATGCTGAGTGACTGAACAGTTATTCATCTAAGTAGAATAGAGGGCTTCCCTGCTGGCTCAGAGGGTAAAGCGTCTGCCTGCAATGCACGAGACCAGGGTTCAATCCCTGGGTCGGGAAGATCCCCTGCAGAAGGAAATGGCAACCCACTCCAGTACTCTTGCCTGGAGAAGTCCATGGATGGAGAAGCCTGTAGCCTACAGTCTATGGGCTCACAAAGGATCTGACAGGACTGAGTGACTTCACTTTCTTTCACTTTCATAGAAACACTAATTGGCTACTGATTGTCTTTTGTAGGCTCCCCTAAGATTATATCAAACTTACTTTTAAGAATGTTTTTGGTAAAAAATAGGCAAATTATTATTATTATTATTTTTTGTTTTGTTTTGCTGTGGATAAGGGAGGCCGATGACAGAGTCCTGGAAATGCAACTGAGGCCATTTTGAAGCACTTAAATAAGGAGAGAAAAATCAATGTGATCCAGGCTGTCACAATTCTCTGGATATTTTAGCATCATCAATAGCGGTCTCCTCTGGTCCCTTGTTAAAATACATACATTTAGAGAAACCTTATAAATTATTTTCCAAACCATAAGAATAACATTGAGAACTGTAAATAATTATGCTGGAACAAGATACACAAATTAGAACTGCCCTGGGCAAGCTAGGATTTAGGAACAACTAAATTATCATTTTAGTTCTCATGATATGAATCAGTCTCTCTAGTGCTAAGTGACTTTATGATGATGATTAATACCATTGTGCTTCATTTTAGATATTTACTGTTGTAAATAAAGAGGAAATGCTTGAAGGTGACTACCAGCCAGCAGAAAAGCATTCTTAATTCTGTTTTCATAAAGATAAGGCAGGAAAGGAAAAGCAGAAGTGACAGAAAAAGGGAAAATCTTAAAGTGAGAAGTTTGTTTCAGAAAAGGACAAACTTCCAACCTGGTCAATCTATCTCATATTAAATATAGAGGATCTTGATATCAGTAAGCTCAAGTGTAAATTTTCACTTGTCTGCTAATGATATCAACTGTGAGTCTGAAATAATTAATATTTCAATAATTAAGACAATGAACAATGTAATTAAAATGAAGACAAACATACACATCACATATATATGCTCAAATATTTTGCCATATTGTTGAATTGTATATTGATAAGCACTATTACTAAAATAACCATGAGTTTTAATGACCCACAGGGTTTCAGTTACAGGATAAAGTATAGAAACACACACCACCATTCTTGTACATCCATTTTTCTGGCAAGTAAGGAATCAACAACTCTCTAGGGTCTTATTTCCGTAGGTGACCCAGCAGGTAAGCAGTGAAACCTATGCTAAAAATCCATTTTACCTCAGTCACTGTTCCGTCATGACCTTCTGAGTTACAGCAAGAAATTCCTACAGCTGCTTGCTTTTGGGTTTATATCAAATGCCCAAATAATCACTGCTTAGCTTTAAGGTATTAATTATAAGGGCATCATATTCTTACACATTCAGAGTGCTGAATCAATCCTACATGTTAAGTAGTCCAGATGGAAAAAGAAGACTGTCTAAACTTTGAAAGTGAAGTCGCTCAGTCGTGCCTGACTCTTTGCGACCCCATGGACAGTAGCCTGCACCAAGCTCCTCCGTCCATGGGATTTCCCAGGCAAGAGTACTGGAGTGGGTTGCCATCTCCTTCTCCAGGGAATCTTCCCGACCCAGGGATCGAACCCAGGTCTCCCTCATTGTAGACAGACGCTTTAACCGTCTGAGCCACCAGGGAAGTCCCCTAAACTCTGAAGCAACTTTGTAGGATGGAGTACTGTTGATCAAATCACAAAGGCAGCACAATAAATGGTGAAGAAAAGACCTTATTCCTAGCCTTGAGTCTTTCATTAATTAAACAGAAGGTCACCCCAGGGAACTTGCACAAGTGTATGTCATATCTGTGCTTTGGTTTCCTTAAGTGAGCAAAGATGAGATGGATCTCTAAGTTCCTTTCAACTTCAAGAAATTCATCCAAGTGCCTTAGATTAGCTGCCCTTTTTTTTTTTTTTTTTTTTTTTTAAGATATGTTTACACCAGTTGGAAAAGTATGCTCATCCTTGTCATAAGTAGTGTCCATACTACATTCTTTCCAACTGGTTACTAACTAAGAAAATAGGCCTCTCTTTGCAGTCTAAAGCCCCAAACCTCTAGAAAACAAATTGTGTATTTATTTTTGAATACTTCTCTCATAGTTGTGACCAGCCATATTTGCAGTAGTTTCAAATTAGTGGTTTTCTAAATCCTAGGTGCCATGGAAGTATCTAAGGCCACTGTGAAGGGTCATGTGACCCACCTCCTATATTCACATAACATATACCATAAACTTTCTCAAAGTGTGTGTGTGGTTTTTTTTTTTTTTTTTTGGTGGGGGGGATTTTGTCTTTCCATTTGTCTCTCCAAGGATGACTTAATTCAAGGTCTCAGTTTTGTCACTGAGGCTGTTGAAATAGCTCTCTATCTCAATTTCTAACTTAATGACTTGAAACCTGTTTGACCATGGGTGTAATACTGAATCTTTTAAATCTTACTTTCCTCATCATAGAGCTTTTGGTCAGGAGTAAAAGTTTAATGTATATGTAAGTGGTTTGTTTGCTGATCTAATTTGATAAGGTGTAAGAAAGTAACTTCATTTTTTGTCATCGCTGTACTTTGAAACACTTCTATATAATATTTATTCCTTTTTATGGATAAATTCTTGGTTGGAATCCACACTTTCTGCAATATTAAAAAATATTGACCAGTTTCATTTTGAAGCTGTTAATAGTCAAAACCATTCTCATATTTCATTCTGTTTCTACTGTATTCTGTTTATCATCTGTCTTGCCACTAGAGTTTAACCTTTTTAAACAGGGATTATAATGACAACTTCTAGCATTTTCACAGGTTCTGTTGCTTCTAGTTAGTAGCAGAGAAAATAAAAATAGTTTAGGAGTAGGCACAAGAGTGGAGAGGCATGTAATATAATAGTGAAGAGCTAAAGCTCTATAAACTGGTTAAAATTCTATAGAATTAGCTACAATTCCAGTTCTAATGTATATTAGCTATGTGGCCTTCAAGAGTGACCTAATGGACCTGTACTTTAGATTTTAATCTGCACTTTGGAGATGATAACAACACCAGCCTCATAAAGTCATAGAATATAATAGCCATTATAAATGAAGTGCAGCGAATAACAAATGGTACTTATTAAACCCTTTAGAGGTTTTTTTCAGAGTATCTATTACTATCAACATTACAATTATTGGTTGAGCTGTGAGTGTGCTGTGCAGAGCATTTTACTGATCTTTTACATTTGAATTTCTTCAAATATATAAGCTAGAATTATCATTATACTCATTTATAAGGAAACCAAGTGGTAAGTACATCACAAACAACCCTCAGATTCAGAACCAGAGTCTGAATTTGAACATAAACCTGTCTCACACCAAGTTCATATTTTTAACTTACTGCTATAGTAGGCGGGCTTTCCTTGTGGCTCAGCTGGTAACTATTTTACTATATGAGACTTCTATAGCTTTAAAGGAACTAGGCTAATGATGCAAGAATACCAAGTTGAAAATAGCTTACTTTAAAGGATTTATTGGAGGTGACGTCAAAAATTTGTGAGGGCTGAATTCAGGCATTTGCCTACCAGTCTGTGATATCTGGTCAATATGTGCTATAGAGAGACCAATAATAACACTTAGAAAGAAAATAGAACCATAAATCTCAAGACACATAGTTTAATTTGTTCTCTTATAATCTTCAAATGGTTAAAGGGGATAATCTGTTGCTATCAACTCCAAAATCTTACTCAGCCATTAAAAAGAATTCATTTGAATCAGTTCTGATGAGATGGATGAAACTGGAGCCAATTATACAGAGCGAAGCAAGCCAGAAAGAAAAACACCAATACAGTATACTAACACATATATATGGAATTTAGGAAGATGGCAATGATGACCCTGTATGCAAGACAGGAAAAAAGACACAGATGTGTATACCGGACTTTTGGACTCAGAGGGAGAGGGAGAGGGTGGGATGATTTGGGAGAATGGGAATTCTAACATGTATACTGTCATGTAAGAATTGAATCGCCAGTCCATGTCTGACGCAGGGTGCAGCATGCTTGGGGCTGGTGCATGGGGATGACCCAGAGAGATGTTGTGGGGAGGGAGGTGGGAGGGGGGTTCATGTTTGGGAACGCATGTAAGAATTAAAGATTTTAAAATTTAAAAAAAAAAATAAAAAATTAAAAAAAAAGAAAGAAGATGATGGTTGTTCTAGATACATTCTGGTTTTGGACTGTAAAGATAGTAAGGTTGCCTTCTCCTACATATTTTAAAACTATAAAAATGGAAACAATGACTTAAGAGGGTTGTTGTGATGATGCTGTTATTATGACTCATTGACATAACTACTTTAGTATGTGAATACCACTCCTCTTTCTCTTTCATCAATCAGATTAACTCTCTGAAGTTAAAAAGAGAAAGAAAAAAAAAAGGCTTCATCTCACTGTTACTATGAAGTCACAGCAGATAAACTTTTCATGATTTGATTAGAAAATTCTATGATTGAATTTTAAGACACATTGATAGAATGCCTACGTTAACCTTACCGGGACAAACAGAAAAACAAATTCTCATAGAAGCATCCATGCCTGTGTACTGGGGTGATTACCAATGCGTTTGTGCCTGAACATTCGTGCCCTCTCAAGGAACTGATTTCTTTACCAAAGACAAACTTAAATCTTGTGAGTCCATGCCAAGTTGCTTCCATCGTGTCCGACCCTGCGACCCTGGTCTAGCCCTCCAGGCTCCTCTGTCTGGGGGAATCTCCAGGCAGGAATACAGGACTGGTTTGCCATGACCTCCTCCAGGGGATCTTTCCGACCTGGAATTGAACCTAAGTCTCTTATGTCTCCTTCTTCACCATTAGTGCCACCTAGAAAGCCCCATTAAAATCTTGTGCAAATCACCAGAGGATATCTCATTTCTCAGCATAATATCTCAGCTGGGTTACTGATACTTAATAGTTGATGACAATGCCATACAGGCTTTGACATCTGAAGTAACATATTCTTTGATGTGAATAAGATTTCTCTCACCCTGGAACTGTCATTTCCCTCAAAACATCACAGTGATGTGCTGTCTTGATATATAAATATCAGCACCATGTGTCTGATGTTACAACAGAGTATTTTAAAATCAGGTTTCTATGTTCCTTATCTGTGTCCTACTCTACATGATGAAATGTTTTTAGTTTTGGTCAATTTATAAATGTCTAAAACCTGACACTTGAAATACTGAAAGCAAGTGCACTAATGGAGATTTCTGTACGAAGGCAAACACATTAGAACTGCAAGAAAGCACAGTTTGAGTCAGTCTGCTGCACAGAAGACATCATTTTCCTGAAAACAAATGGTGTGTTAAGTTCAGCTGCTATCACAGTGACAGTAGAGACAGCTAAAAGACAGAATTATTGCTAAGAGTTCCACTTTATGTGTTAATGACTGAAAGGAAATTTATTGTGATACCACTGAGAAACATACTGCTGATGGAAGTAATGTTCGATATTGTTAAGAACAATATTGCATAGAAACCTGGAATGTTAGGTCCATGAATCAAGGTAAATTGGAAGTGGTCAAACAGGAGAAGGCAAGAGTAAACATCAACATTTTTGAAACCAGGGAACTAAAATGGACTGGAATAGGCATTTTGAATTCAGATGACCATTATATCTATGACTATGAGTAAGAATCCCTTACAAGAAATGGAATAGCCTTCATTAGTCAACCAAAGTGTTTGAATTGCAGTATTTGGATGCAATCTCAAAAACGACAGAATGATCTGTGTTTGTTTCCAAGGCAAACCATTCAATATCAAAGTAGTCCAAGACTATGCCCCAACAACTAAGGCAGAAGAAACTGAAGTTAAGCGGTTCTATGATGACCTTCTAGAACTAACACTAAAAACAGATGTCCTTTTCATCATAGAGGATTTGAATGCAAAAGTAGGAAGTCAAGGGGTACCTGGAGTAACAGACAAGTTTCACTTGGAGTACAGAATGAAATAGGGCAAAGGTTAACTGCCGGGGCTATGCCGGGGGCCAGCGTGAGGAACTCCGCCCATGGCAGTTAACAGAGTTTTGCCAAGAGAATGAACTGGTGATAGTAAACACCCTTTTACAACAACACAAGAGATGACTCTACACATGGACATCACCAGATGATCAATACCAAGATCAGATTGATTATATTCTTTGCAACTGAAGATGGAGAGGTTCTATAGAGTCAGCAAAAACAAGACCAGGAGCTGACTGTGGCTCAGATCATGAACTCCATATTGCCAAATTCAAACTTACATTGAAGAAAGTGGGGAAAAGTACTAGACCATTCAGGTAAGACCTAAATCGAATCCCTTACCATTATACAGTGGAAGTGACAAAGATTCAAGGGATTAGACCTGATAGAGTGCATGAAGAACTATGGACAGAAGTTCATAACATTGTACTGGAGGTGGTGATCAAAACCATCCCCAAGAAAAATAAATGTAAAATGGCAAAATGGTTGTCTGAGGAGGCCTTACAAATAGCTGAGAAAATAAGAGAAACTAAAGGCAAAGGAGAAAAGGAAAAATACATCCCCATCTGAATGTAGACTTCCAATGAATAGCAAGGAGAAACAAGAAAGACTTTCTAACTGATCAGTGCAAAGAAATATGGGAAAATAATAGCATGGAAAATATGTTAGAGCTCTTCAAGAAACTTTGAGATACCACGGGGTCATGGTATGGACCTAACAGAAGCAGAAGATATCAAGAAGAGGTGGCAAGAATATGCAGAAGAAATACACAAAAAGATCTTAAAGACCAGATAGCTACAATGGTGTGATCACTCACCTGGAGCCAGACGTCCTGCATTGCAAAGTCAGATGGGCCTTGGGAACAAATCGAGTGGAGAAGATGGATTCCAGGTGAGTTATTTCAAATCCTAAAAGATGATCAAAATTCTCCAAGCCAGGCTTCAGCAATACATGAATCATGAACTTACAGATGTTCAAGTTGGTTTTAGAAATGGCAGAGGAACCAGAGATCAAATTGCCAATATCTGCTGGATCATTGAACCAAAAGAGTTCCAGAAAAACATCTATTTCTGCTTTATTGACTATGACAAAGACTTTGACTGTGTGGATCACAATAAACTGTGGAAAATTCTTGAAGAGATGGGAATACCAGACCACCTGACCTGCCTCTTGAGAAACCTATATGCAGGTCAAGAAGCAACAGTTAGAACTGGACATGGAACAACAGACTGGTTCCAAATAGGAAAAGGAGTCAGGGCTGTATATTGTCACCCTGCTTATTTAACTTCTATGCAGAGTACATCATGAGAAATGCTGGGCTGGAAGAAGCACAAGCTGGGATCAAGATTGCCAGGAGAAATATCAATAACCTCAGATATGCAGATGACACCACCCTTATGGCAGAAAGTGAAGAGGAACTAAAAAGCCCCTTGATGAAAGTGAAAGAGGAGAGTGAAAAAAGTGACTTAAAGCTCAACATTCAGAAAACTAAGATCATGGCTTCAGGTCCCATCACTTCACGGGAAATAGATGGGGAAACAGTAGAAACAGTGGCAGACTTTATTTTGGGAGTCTCCAAAGTCACTGCAGATGGTGATTGCAGCCATGAAATTAAAAGACGCTTACTCCTTGGAAGGAAAGTTATGACCAACCTTGATAGCATATTAAAAAGCAGAGACATTACTTTCCAACAAAGGTCCATCTAGTCAAGGTTATTGTTTTTCCTGTGGTCGTGTATGGATGTGAATTGGACTGTGAAGAAAGCTGAGCACTGAAGAATTGATGCTTTTGAAGTGTGGTGTTGGAGAAGACTCTTGAGAGTGCCTTGGACTGCAAGGAGATCCAACCAGTCCATCTTAAAGGAGATCAGTCCTGGGTGTTCATTGTAAGGACTGATGTTGAAGCTGAAACTCCAATACTTTGGCCACCTCATGTGAAGAGTTGACTCATTGGAAAAGACCCTGATGCTGGGAGGGATTGGGGGCAGGAGGATAAGGGGATGACAGAGGATGAGATAGCTAGATGGCATCACCGACTTGATGGATATGAGTTTGAGTAGATGCCGGGAGATGGTGATGAACAGGGAGGCCTGGCGTTCTGTGATTCATGGGGTCGCAAAGAGTTGGACATGACTGAGCTGAACTGAAAAGATGATGCTGTGAAAGTGCTGCACTCAATATGCCAGCAAATTGGGAAAACTCAGCAGTGGCCACAGGACTGGAAATGGTCAGTTTTCATTCCAATCCCAAAGAAAGGTAATGACAAAGAATGTTGAAACTATCCCACAATTGCACTCAACTCACACGTTAACAAAGTAATGCTCAGAATTCTCCAAGTTCGGCTTACTGTGTTCCAGCCTGTGTTGCGGGAAGACTCTTGAGAGTCCCTGGGACTGCAAGGAGAACAAACCAGTCCATCCTAAAGGAGATCAGTCCTGGGTGTTCATTGGAAGGACTGATACTGAAGCTAAAGCTTCAATACTTTGGCTGCCAGATGTGAAGAACTGATTCATTTGAAAAGACCCTGATGCTGGGAAAGATTGAGGGTGGGAGGAGAAGGGGATGACAGAGGACGAGATGCTTGGATGGTATCACCGACTCAATGGACATGAGTTTGAACGCCCTCTGGTAGTTGGTGATGAACAGGGAAGCCTGGTGTGCTGCAGTCCATGGGTTGCAAAGAGTCAGACATGATTGAGTGACTGAACTAAACTGAATTGATTGAAAATGTAGGTTTCTAGAGTTTTTATTTTCCTAAAAGAAACAACCACATAAACAGTAATGTGCATTTATGCTCTCAGTAGTACTTATTTTATTAGGTAGAAAAATAAATTACAAAAGCACAATAATTTGTATTTTATTTTATTCATGAATCTTTCAACTTGGGGAAAAATATTTTCCTAGATACATGAAAATCAAATATATGAACTTTTTCTCCTCAGCCACACAGCTTAAGAAAGACTGAAAAAACAATCTTCCTGGTCATCTGCTGTTTTGTTCTCTCTCTACCCAGAAGTAAAATATCTTGGGAGAAGTTAAGATGTCAAACTATGTGCCATGGTTGAGGAAAATGCATAGAGTAGTGGTTTTCCCTGGCTCTTTTTGAGCATGCTGTTCAATGTATAAAAGTAGCAGATTTATTTATTATCATTCCTATTTTTATTTATTATTTTTTAAATTTATTTATTTTAATTGGAGGTTAATTACTTTACAATATTACAATGTATTGGTTTTGCCATACACCAACATGAATCCACCACAGGTATACACATGTTCCCCATCCTGAACCCCCCTCCCTCCTCCCTCCCCATACCAGCCCTCTGGGTCATCTCAGTGCACCAGCCCCAAGCATCCAGTATCCTGCATTGAACCTGGACTGGCGATTCATTTCATACATGACATTATACATGTTTCAATGCTGTTCTCCCAAATCATCCCACCCTTGCCCTCTCCTGCAGAGTCCAAAAGACTGTTCTATACGTCTGTGTTTCTTTTGCTGTAGCCCATAAGGTTTGGAATTATTTTTCAAGTTTATTTCTTGCTACTGCTCTTTTAAAATGTAATATTTCTAAAAAGTTTTAGGATATTTTCTCTTACCTTTTTGTTCTACTTAATAAAAATTCTTGAGTCTGAATTTATTTAGAAAAATATTAGTGTGTAACTGCTCATAATAACACATGTGTATGCACGCACAATATAGTAAACTGAGTTAAAAAAGAGTGCTGTTCAGCCTGTGTCTTGGTTCCTGGTTTGGAGGTGATTGTACCACAGCCTTGCAAAGGTTAAGCTATACTTCAGGTAATCCAGCTTACCTTTATGTAAAATCAGGAGATGAAGCTGGAACAGATGAGCTTTGCCTCCTCCAATGTTTAACAACAACAACTGCAAAACACATACACATATACAGTTATATAGTTACATATAACATTTTTCCGTGTATTTTTTTGTTGTTGAGTACAGATTTGCTTTCTCATATTATTAAGGCCACTAGTCTTTTCAGAGAGACATTCTAAGGTGTAATATTCATTAGTCAGTCTCTTTCTAAGGGATTTAAAGATTAATTGGAGCTAGCTCTCCAACTAAAGAAATAAATCGCAAGTTTCAGGCAACAATGACAGATGCTCAGTATAATCTATTTTGACAGAAAGTTCTCCTGAGAATCTTTTAAATTACAGTTCTCTTATGTGGAAGGTTAGATATCTTTCTGTGTACAATGCCAACTAAGAAGTCATTATCCAGTATACTTTTCTTCCATAGTTTCTGCTTCTCCTCGCTCAGTTTCATTATCTCTGTAGAAGCTTTTCAAGTGCAAGGGCAAAGCAGACATTTAAAATTTAAGGAATAAGACATAAATACTGAAATCAACTCCACAGGAATCAATTGCTTAGGACAGCTATTCAGGAAACAGGGCAAAAATGAATCCTGAGATAAAATATAATACATGTGGCAAAAGTTGGGGGGGGTGGGGGCTTAAAGAGTTCTTTTTATTTCCTATAGGAATACTTGTCATTTCTGTGATAAAGAGTCTTTTGTGGGACTTTCCTGGAGGTTCAGTGGCTAAGACTCCATTCTCCCAGTACAGGGGCCCTGGGTTTGATCCCTGGTCGAATACTGGACTGGATTCCACGTGCCGCAACTAAGAGTGCAGCAATTAAGAGCTGGCACAGTCAGTTTTTTAAAAAAGATGCCTTTTGAATTGTAATGCATCGAATACAGTACTCTTTCCTTCTCCCACACAATGCCTGTCAACATGCTGAAAATATTTATGAGGGTGCTCCTTCAGATCCATGGCTACTGGTAATGGGCATCTTCCCTGTTGCTTTCTGTTGAGGAAAAATTTACCTAATCACAGAACCAATTGTTTTCACCAGCCACAACCTTTAAGTGCTTAGATAAAGTTCCATTATATTCCGCTATTATCTGCCAGGTCATTATGCTTAATGTTCTGAGAGAGATAATAAAATTCATTTAATCCATCCATGACTCAAGAACATTTCTGTGGTTTTTTGTTAGCTGCAGTGTTGTAAGTAGGCAAGTACAAGTATTAAGGCAATTTCAGTAAATATAAATTTTCAACATATATAGCATCTGGTATTTAGGCATGAACAGATGGCTCAAGTGCAGATGTTTTTAGATACTGGCTACTGTTCCATTGTAGATCATAAATCATGGTTACATCCAAAAGTTCTTAAGCTAAAGAAGATGGATGTAAAGGGCTTCAATGGTAAGATAAAAGAACAAAGCAAAGAAATTCATCAACTAAATCTCCATTTAATTAACTAGCTATTTCCCTCATATAATTTGATTACACATAAAAGGGTATAAGGGACAAATTAGCTAAAAAACAAATGTCCTTTAAAAAGATGAATAGACTCATAATAAATATAACTAATGTTTATATGTGTGCAAGTCACTTCTTTAATATATATGTAGTATATATACAGAAAAACACATATATAAGTCACTTCCTTAATATATATATATTATATATATACACACAAACACATATATATGTCATTTCTTTTATATATATGTGTGTATATATACATGCATATCTATATATATATTCCAGAGCTCACTTCACCATGTTATAAAGATACTGTGTAATGTGACTTCCCCCCAAAAAAAGGCTTATAAGTTATAATCTGCATGTTTCATTACATGATGGCCACTGCAGAGACAAGAACAAAAGATAGATGGATAGCAGAGATGTTCTGGTGGTAGACAGTGGCTTAAGAATGTCTTGAAGTCCTATTAAGACCTTCAGTTTGCAAGTGATTCATACATGATTTATATAATGTGACAGTATTATTCAATTTTCATAGTACTCTGATAAACTCAATGCTGTTCCCCCTCTCACATTTCTAGCCATTATAACCTGAATTATCTTAATGACCATTTAAGGATCTGTTAACATCAAATCTTTGGCATTCATAAGGCAAATTTCCAAAAACCTTTTATGAATAAGAAGTCAATGAGAACAGTGTAGAAATCACGTTAGATGGCGCAGCGCTGCTACCCCCTTAGCCCTTCCTTCACTTTCATTACAAGCTTGGGTGCTTATATGAACTTATTATTACCTGCCACACCAGAGAAGGTCAAGGTTTCACTGATCGAAGGACAAGCTGACAAAACTCTCAGGAAGTTGATGTATGCATTACTAATCCCACAAACTTTTGAAGTACACAGAGGTGAAATCATGAATTTGAGGGGTGCTGGGAGGGAGGGTCTCGAGCATGGGTAGTGTCAGGTGGCAAACTGGAAGCTGCTAGTCCAAAACGACATCGCAGGCAAGTTTCCCTTAGATTCCGCAACTTAAAAAGCGTTAATTGGGAGGTCTGAATAAAAAAGAACTCTAGATTTCTGGTTTCCCAGGAAAAATCAAGAGATCAGGACACATAGCTGTGCTTTTCCATAGTTAATTGGAAGTACGCAACCTCTGCCCTCTTTAGAATGATTTCCATGCTGGTGAACACGGGAAGATTTTGAGAGTGCTGTGCTCAGGAGAGGACATGGAAACTCCCCAACCCTTTCCCCATACCTGGCCCTGAACATCTCTTCCATCTGGCTGTTTCCTGAGTTATTATCCTTTCTAGTAAACCTGTGATCTAGGAAGTAAAATGCTTCTCCAAGTTCTGTGAAATATTCTAGCAAATTAATCAAACCCAAGGAACAACAGACTGGTTCGAGATAGGAAAAGGAGTACATCAAGGCTGTGTATTGTCACCCTGCTTATTTAACTTATATGCAGAGTACATCATGAGAAACGCTGGGCTGGAGGAAGCACAAGCAGGAATCAAGATTGCCGGGAGAAATATCAATAACCTCAGATATGCAGATGACACCACCCTTATGGCAGAGAGTGAAGAAGAACTGAAGAGCCTCTTGATGAAAGTGAAAGAAGAGAGTGAAAAAGTTGGCTTAAAGCTCAACATTCAGAAAACGAAGATCATGGCATCCAGTCCCATCAGTTCATGGGAAATAGATGGGGAAACAGGGGAAACAGTGTCAGACTTTATTTTGGGGGGCTCCAAAATCACTGCAGATGGTGACTGCAGCCATGAAATTAAAAGACGCTTATTCCTTGGAAGGAAAGTTATGACCAACCTAGATAGCATGTTGAAAACCAGTGACATTACTTTGCCAACAAAGGTCTGTCTAGTCAAGGCTATGGTTTTTCCTGTGGTCATGTATGGATATGAGAGTTGGACTGTGAAGAAAGCTGAGGGACGAAGAATTGATGCTTTTGAAGTGTGGTGTTGGAGAAGACTCTTGAGAGTCTTTTGGACTACAAGGAGATCCAACCAGTCCATTCTAAAGGAGATCAGTCCTGGGTGTTCATTGGAAGGACTGATGCTGAGGCTGAAGCTCCAATACTTTGGCCACCTCATACAAAGAGTTGACTCATTGGAAAAGACCCTGATGCTGGGAGGGATTGGGGGCAGGAGGAGAAGGGGACGACAGAGGATGAGATGGCTGGATGGCATCGTCGACTCAAAGCACATGAGTTTGGGTAAAATCTGGGAGTTGGTGATGGACAGGGAGGCCTGGCGTGCTGCAATTCATGGGGTCGCAAAGAGTCAGACACGACTGAGTGACTGAACTGAACTGAACTGAACTGAAGGAAGGAAAGAATTGTGGAAACCTCTGATTTATAGGCAGCTGCTCAAAAGTACAGGTAACAGCCTGGATTTGGGCATAGCATCTGAAATCTCAAGAGGGGCTTGTGGAAGCCCCCATGTATAGCTAGTGAGTCAGAAGCACAGTGACAAGCTAGACTCGTGACTGACTTTGGATGTAGGGGGCGAGGGAACAGATCCGTAGGACTGAACCCTTAACCTGTGGGATTGGACCATATCTCCAGCAGATAGTGTCAGAATTGAGTTGAGTTATAGGACATTCTGCTGGTATCCGAAGAGTTTGAAGGTACTCCTCCTCCCCAGGGTTGGAATTCGGTCCAGGACCCCAAAAGAGGCCTATTCTAATGACCCCTGTTAAGATCTTATCTCCAGATAAGGTCACACTTTAGGTACTGAAGGTTAGGACCTCAACATATAAATTTTGGAGAAATACAGTTCAACTCAGGATACCTACCCATGTGCATTACATGATCAAAGATTTCCTCACTTCCTTAGTTTATTTGCGTGCATGTGAGTACACTATTCAAGCTATTTCAGGAGAGGATGGGTGAACACAAAGCCAAACCAGGCAGACCATATGGTCCTAACATGTTCTTTTAAGAACAGTTACTTTTAAGAAGTTAAACAGTAAGCACAGTTACTTTTAAGAAGTCAATAGCCTGAAATTTGGCTAAAACAAATCTCTGAAATCTTATAAAATGCATTAGACTGGAAGGCAACCGAAATCTCTCCTTATGAGAGCATAATTCCGTTTGATTATGTCATTAGATTTTACCAAAGACAGACTTAGGCACAAAAATCTCCCACTTTCTAGTCTGGCAGTGACTCAGCCTACTATCATTTATAGTAGAGGCAAACTCCCTACTAATTCCATATATTATACGTAGTCATACAAGACTGGAAGCAAAGTTTGTCTTCCTGTTCCCTTATAATAAAAATTCATTTCCGTCTGTGTCCCAGCAAGGCAGCGATTTCACAGTTTTATGCTAAGTTTTGACAGCACTTATACTAGGGATCAATGGATAAAATGACACAGCGCCATATGATTATCATGTATTTCACAGATAGAAATATCAATTTCCATGCATTGGAAAGGAAGAACACTTGAAAACAAATGCAGGAAAGGAAATACATATATGCAAAAACATTCTGGATACTACTGCATTTAAAATATTCAGGACATCTGTTATTAATCTTCTGCTATGCAAAAAATATATATTAGCTACTGAAGAATCAGAAAAAAATAGGGCCAGGATCCAGAGGGATATTGTAATATTCCATAAATATTCCGACTAGCTAGGCCAATTTCGCAGGCTTTGGGAAAAGCAAAATTTTATGTCGACTGTGAGTTTGGTTCTATTCTCCTGATAAGTGATCAATTAATGGGTGAGTTAAGTAAAACTTATGTAAAAGAACATAAGATATAAACCACTTTTAATATGGAGGCCAGGACTTCTATATGCTATACTTCTAGGAAACTTGGCAAGGAATCAGTAATATAATGGCTCCCTGCTCCCAAATTGTCTGAGCTATTATAAAAGACAGGCCAAGGATCATGGAAATGTAATTCCTACTAGAGATAAATGTTTTATTTTTGTATATACATATATTAAGACAAATAAGCTATATTCTAAGGGTAAATAAGTCTCCAATAAGAAACTCTAATTTATGATTTTTTTCAGTTTTGGAAATCAAGTGTGTTGACAGAAATAATAAAAGTCTTTAATAATAAATAAATCAAAACACAAATAAAACAAAAGCAACATGCATACTTTTCCAGCTTCCAGAATTTCAAGTCAAATTTTTATGCCTTTCAAGACCCTTATAATAATAATTAATTATAATATCTTTAACCTTCAAAATTACTTAAATATGTCTCCTGATCTTTTGTGTACATAGAATGACATGCTGAGTGTGCTTTGCAGTATGCAGTTCTGGAGGTGCAAGTTCATTGGGAATTTTTGCTAGCAAAACAAAAATCACAAGATGATGGTGCTACAAACACTCTCAAATTTAAAATTGCTTAATTTGGACTTTTTTTTTTTTCCTTTTCTAGAATCATATGGGAAGATTATACACCTCATGGATGCCATTTATAAAGAAGCTTCAAAATCACATCTGTATTCCTTCCTTTTTTCATGTGATAAAGATTCTCTGCTTGATCAAATCCTAATCAGCCTCTTCTGAGCTTTTTGGCAATGAGGTCATGACTTTTAGACTTCTGTGTTCAGCTCTCTATTGTTCAGTTTAACAGAAATCTTGTGATGTCAGTATAGCCAGAGTGCCCGACCCTGGGTATCTTCTCACCCTTGATATCTGAGCAGATTTCTCATCCTCCACCATCTCCTAGATGATAGTTGATAGCCCTAGCCTGCCTTCAGCAAGCATCCTTTAAAATCTCTTTCGCTAGAATCCTCCCCTTGTCCTCAATGTTTCATCTTAATTAATGTTCTATCCACTGCACGTCCCCACCCCAATCCCAGCTCCTTGACCATGAATTCCCATTTTTCCTTGTTGTATTCAGAGTTGAGTCCAATCTCTCTCTTCGACTCCAAACCTCATTAAAATGGCCCTTACAACTATCCTGATAGTTTCTTGCATAAAGTCTGCCTCGAACAAATGTCATGAATAAATTATTTAACAGCTCTTCTCTCCTTTCCTCCTCCAATTTAGTCTTCATTTGATCTCTCCTTTCTTCTTATCTTTTTCTCTTCCTTACCATTAAAAAGAATGTTTATTAAAGGTTAATTTTCCACATAGCAACTATGGGTTGTTATGCTAGACAAGCTTTCTGTTTGGTTTCTTTTTTGGGGGTGTGTGTATGGTGTGGGGGCTAACTATTTCAAAATTGATGTAGTAGATTCACCAGATCATGAGAATACTGAGAGATGAAGTCATATTAAGGCGATGGATTCTGCTAATACTAAGGGGCCAGGTGGCGCTGGTGGTAACGGACCCAGTCTGCCAATGCAAGAGACGTGAGGTGTGGTTTAGATCCATGGATCAAGAAGATCCTCTGGTAGACGGCATGGCAACCCACTTCAGTATTCTCACCTGGAGGATTCCATGTACTGAGAAGCCTCGCAGGCTACAATCCATAGGGTCGCAAAGAGTCAGATACGACTGAAGCGACTTAGCAATCGCATACAGAACCTGATTACTGTGATCTACAAATACCTTATTCCAGGGGAGTATATTTAAATTCAAAGGTTGACTCCTATTCAATATGACAAGACAATAAATGTGAAATTTATCATTTATTTGTATGCCATTTATTGTATTTATTTGTCATTTATTTAATCTAACTTCAAGGTTAAATGCTTTTCTAGGAAATTAGAATAAATAACATTTATCAAAACCTACAAAGGCTCTTCCGTGATACTTTAGTATCTTGGAAACTTAAAGAGGAAAAGGATTTCAAGAGTCATCAATCCTGTCAGAATTTCACACAAACTAAGAAGAAAAGCATTTTATGTATTCATCAACCAATTACTATTTGATGTGCAAGATATAAAGTACAAAATATGATATAAATATGAAACCATGCAATTACATGGAAGTCCTCTATCACACTGTATAAATGGGGACAATACAAGAAAAACACGATGAAGGTCATTTCCAGCATAAGCTAATTTATGACAATTACCAAATATTGATAGGGACAGTAAGTACTGAAGGATTTAAAGAAAGATGAGGGCTCTACGGTCAAACTGTCTGAGAAACATAGGCAGGTCTTGAGTTAGAATTTAAGAATTGCTAATATTTTTTTCATAATTTAAGTCAGAATATATTTTAGGCAAAGTAAGAGTATGCTTACATTTTATCCTAAGCTGAAAAACAGCAAACTACCTGCTCCCTCCATCATCATCACCAGTATATTGCATGTGCATAATGGTATATGTGAAATAGTAAGAAATATATATTGACCTCTACTCCCAGTTCCTGATATAGAGTTCTTAAAGCCTTTGTAAATTACTAAGCGATAAGAGCACCAGGAGCACCTTTTGTTTTAAGAGGTGACTCTGGATGGGCTCCTGGAGGGTGGCTGGTCACCAGAAAGACAAAAACCACAATTAGAAGCTTGAGATTTTCTCTAAATTGAGGACAGAGCTAGAAAGAGACTTAACGATCTCTCATGTCTGTGTAATAAATTCTCCACAAAAATCCCAGCAGCATAAGATTCAAAGAGCTTCCAGGTTGTGGAATACACCCGCACACAAGGAGGGTGTTCTATTCCCAAATTCATGGAGACAGAAGCTCCTAGGTTCAGGAACTCCCTATCCCAGACTTTGCCCTATGTGTCTTCATCTCACTGGTCACTTGTATCTTTTGTAACACCTTTTGATAAACTAGCAAGTATAAGTCAGTATTTCCCTGAGTTCTGTGAGAACTGATATAAGGGAAAGGAGTTCTTGGGAACCTCTGATTGTGTCAAAGGTAGACAGAAGCTGTGGGCAGTCTCTGGACCTACAGCTTGCAGCTGATCTCTGGAGTGGGCAGCAGTCTCCTGAGAATACATCCTTAACCTGCGGGGTCTGATGCTCTAAGTAGACAGTGTCAGAAGTAGGGTAAATTGTAAGATAGCCAGCTAATGTCTGAGAATTGCTTGGTGTGAGGGAAAAATCCACACATCTCAAGTCAGAAATCTTGTGAGCGTGGCAGTAATGAGATAGCAAAAGAGAAACATGAACAGAGAACAGGGTTGTCCAGCTCAGCATACAAATTAGGGGTGGTGACACTTACTCAGTCCCTCCCTCAGAGTCAAACAAACTAAAACAAAAATATTCTGTCCTTGTATGTCCATCATCTCTATCGTCTTCATCTCAATAAACTGTTTTCTCAAAGCAACCTAGAGTGTTTCAGCTTGGTCAAATGTTTTCTGGGACAAATGTGTATTGTATGCATATAGGGTTTATTTATCATTATTATGCTTTAGTTTGGTTCAAGGTAGGTTACATGTGAAGAAAATGAAGCCTAGTAGCATTAAAAATATGCTGAATTATTTGTATTTTATCAATTTCAAAGAACTCCTCTAATCTCTGATGCTTTTATTTCTTGAAACATCCTTTTAAGTATTGAACATGATTTTTCTTTCTTTTATGATGCCTTTATAAGAATGGAATATATTACTGGACAAAAAGTACTTCCATATAGAAGACCAGTATTTTATCATATGGATGGGCACAGCTTCCTGTCACCAAGAAAAATCTGTATCGGACAGGTATTAAATAAATAGCTGATGGAGAAAACTGAATATCCCTCTTTTAAACAAAAAGCCATCAAGGAAGTGAAAAAAGTTGTTCTTCTCCAGTGACTGCTTATTTATCTGTTAGATATTTCACGTATATCCCCCCAAGTCATGCTATTAGACATGTCAAATTATATGTACTAAGTGATACTATCATCCTGCTTTGACTCCACATGTTGATTTCTCTTAGTTCTGTGACCAGAAATCCAAACTTTCATCTCCAGTCTCTCAAACCCTCCCATTTACTTCACCACATTTCACTTTGAAGCCAAATTTAATAACTGAGCTTTGAAACTGAAAGCTGGGGCAGGCCTTATCTTTAACAACATGAATAATATCATAATTCTCAAAAAAAAAAAAGAGAGAGAAAATGCCTTTAACCCAGAAAGCAAGATTAAATTATATATTTACTCGAGCTTCTGGGCATAGAAAAAGTCAATGGGCTATTTCAAATCATCTTTATTAGCCACGCTATAAAGATGTCATCCAGTACCATGTATTGTTGATGTCTTTATTGCTTTCTTTTCATACTGTGATCAATAACAGTAGTATGAAATTCCCTGCTAGTTTCTTGGTCACCTTATAGCCCTATGGGATGACATAGAAAACTCAAGAAGATATGTAATTGAAATACTATATACAAGAATGTATCATTTAAATGCTGAGCAAATATAGTACTCTTCTTGATTTACTAATAAGATAAAAGTCAGTGAAAGAGGAATAGCAAATACACACTCAGAGTGTATTTCCATAGCTTTTCTTTTCCCTTGGCTCATCATTTTATTACTGAACTGGACAGCAAAGACTAAATAGCCCTTGAGTCTGCGTCAGCAATTCTATAGCTACTCAAAATACATGTTGTCCTGCTGTTATTTTATTTTTGATCATAACACTTTTTTAGGTTCTGAAATAAATCTGAGGTTTTCACACTGTTGAGCATTCAAAGGAGCTGAATCTTCCTAGAGGAAGAGAGTGCCCCAGAAACAGGGGGGTCAAACCACAGAGCCCGCAGATGAGCAAGACTTTCTTGAGACAGTCATACTTTATTATTTGAAAAGCACAGTATATTATTAAGATGCTCTTGGTTACAAATTAGAGGAACATATTGAACTGATTTAAATTAAAACCATGGGAGTTACTACATGAACAGAGAAGTATCTTCTGGAATACAAGGAAAGAGATGAATCATTCCTAAGATATAGTGAATCTAGATGGAAAGTAATCATGAACATTAGATGTACTTTCTCCCTGCCCTTTGGCGTTTTCCTTGCTTTCTGCACATTGATTTCTGCTTCTTGGTGATCTCAGCCCACGTTTGGTACCAAACCACTCCTGAATTTACATACTTCAGTTCCAAAGATGCATAGAAACCAACTGGCTTGCTCTCAAACCTGTTCTTAATGTCACAATGTAAATGTTCTCTCCTATAAATATAGAGAATTCATCCAGTTGAACTTTTTGAAGGCAACTTATTTAACTTTTTTGCTTTTATGTTTGCTGTATTATTTTATTTCATCATATAATTTTTAAATTAGTAAAACCAGTACAAAGAAAATGTGATTGAGGTATTTGAATTGGTTTTAGTTTGAAAGTGATTGCTAAGTTACTTCACTCATGTGTGACTCTTTGTGAACCTTAGACTGTAGCCCACCAGGCTCCTCTGTCCATGGGATTCTACAGGCAGGAATACTGAAGCTGGTTGTCATGCCCTTCTTTACAGGATCTTTCCAACCCTGAGATTGAACCTGTGTCTCTTATATCTCCTGGACTGACAGGAGGGTTCTTTACCACTTAGTGTCGACAGTATGTATATTTAATATAGCTACATTTCTTTGTATATTCATTATTGTCTTATATATATATATGTAAACATATATGGAATTTTACATTTTTATTTATATATATTAGATATTCAGAAAAATAGTTTAAAAAAGTATATTATATGCATGGTATTGCCTATGTAAATGAACTTGAATTTATGAACTGGTGGATTAAAACAAGATAAGATACAATGAATTGGTTTTTATGAGAGAGTTCATTAATCTCTTCAGAAAGTGAAAGTGAAAGTGAAGTCGCTCAGTCGTGTCCGACTCTTTGCGACCCCATAGACTATAACCTACCAGGCTCCTCCGTCCATGGGATTCTCCAGGCAAGAATACTGGAGTGGGTTGCCATTTCCTTCTCCAGGGGATCTTCCTGACCCAGGGATTGAACCCGGGTCTTCGGCCTTGCAGGCAGACGCTTTAACCTCTGAGCCACCAGGGAAGCCCAATCTCTTCAGAAATGTGGTATTAAACTATACTTTGTCAACATGACATTTATTACACTGTCTACTATACAAGGAAATAAAAGACATCTATCCTTAAATACAACTCTATGTATTTGAATAAAGATACAGTCATTTCCCCAACATAAGCATAATTCATATAATTTAAGTTAAATTAACACTTTTGGAGTCCCAAGTCCTTTAAACAAAGAGTTTTAAGAATTTTTCTATTAATCCAGAAATTCTTCTAAATTAATATATTTGTTTAATAATTAATAAAAGAGAAGTCATGAATTACAGCTGCAAAATTATAAAAAGGAAGATAAATAATATTGGTGGTATTTCAGCATTGACTATTTTAAAAATATATTTAGGTTGTTCAGTATAAATCTTAATGTAGAGAAAAATCTAAGTTCAAGATTACTCACAATCAAAATGTTAATGTTGCTACCTTCAACTTAGTTATGTAAAGAACCAGAATTCATGTGTAGAAAAGTCCAGAGAAGACCCCAAGCATTCACTTCTGGCTGATACATAGGATCAATGATATCACTGATCATTGTGAAAACACCAGCTGAACACAGCTAAAGGAACAGATCACTCAGAGATCACACGTGACAAAAAAACACAGACTTAAAAATAATACTTCATAAAAGTTACACAACAAACAGCAACAGCCTACAGCAACCAACAAACAGTGAAAGAGGAAATCTCTATGGTCACCATTTTATAATATTCAAATGTCAAGTTTAAAAATACAGGAACTAATGAAAAATGAAAAATATACAACCCATTCACAGAATAAAGTAATGAAAACTACCTAAAGAAGAATAGGTTGAAATTGCTAGGCAGAGACTTAAAATCTACTGTCTTAAATATGCTCAGAGTTAAGAAGACCATAAACAAGGGCATACAGACAACCAGGAGAAAAATGAATAAACAAATAGGGAATATCAACAAACAGAAAGAAATTATATGAGACCCAACCAGAAACTTTATGGCTGAAAATTTTGATAATTCAAATGAAAAAGACACTAGTCACTAGAGGATTTCAACTGTAGATCTGAGCATACAAAAGAAACAATCAGTGATTTGAAGATGGTCCATTTGAAATTATCCAGTCTTGGAAATAGAATAAATGAAAATAGTAAGTAGAATCTAAAATTTGTGAAATACCATCAGTGAATCAACAGAAACAGTCAGAATCTTGAAAGAAGAGGAGAGAAACAGTGGCCAGAAAGAATACTTGAAGAAACAAGGACTGAAAATATCCCAAATTTGTCCAAAAATGTGTATCTATTCTTTAAGGAAGAACTCTAAGAAAGATAAGGCACACACAAAAAATCTATATAGTAGTGAGTCACAGTATAATTAAACTGTTGAATGTCAAGAACAAAAGGAGAATCTTGAAAGAAGGATGAGAATAATGACTCATCGGTACAATAAGTCTTCAACAAGATAAACAGCAGATTTCTCATCAGAAGCCATGGAGGCTAAAAAGAGGTGAGATGGCATTTTTAAAAATTTATAATTTTTTTAAATATAAATTTATTTAATTGGAGTCTAATTACTTTAAAATATTGTACTGGTTTTGCCATACATCAACATGAATCTGCCATGGCTGTACACGTGTTCCCCATCCTGGACCGCCCTCCCCCCGCCCTCCCCGTACCATCCCTCTGGGTCATCCCAGTGCACCAGCCCCAAGCATCCTGTATCATGCATCGAACCTGGACTGGTGATTCGTTTCATATATGATATTATACCTGTTTCAATTCCGTTCTCCAAAATCATACCACCCTCTCCCTCTCCCACAGAGTCCAAAAGACTGTTCTATACATCTGCGTCTCTTTTGCTGTTGTGCATACAGGGTTATCATTACCATCTTTCTAAATTCCATATATATGCATTAGTATACTCTATTGGTGTTTTTCTTTCTGGCTTACTTCACTCTGTATAATAGGCTCCAGTTTCATCCACCTCGTTAGAACTGATTCAAATGTATTCTTTTTAATGGCTGAGTAATACTCCATTCCACAGCTTTCTTATCCATTCATCTGCTGATGGACATCTAGGTTGCTTCATGTCCTGGCTATTATCAACAGTGCTGTGATGAACATTGTGGTACACGTGTCTCTTTCAATTCTGGTTTCCTTGGTGTGTATGCCCAGCAGTGGGATTGCTGGGTTATAAGGCATATTTACAGAGTTGAAAGCAAAGAGGGAAACACCTATCAAAGAGGAGTTTTGTATGTAGCCAGACCATCTTTCAAAAATGAAGGAAAAATTAAGACATCTTGAGATTGAAAAAAAAAGAAAGAAAGCTAAAGGAGTTCTTGAGAAGTAGGCCTGCTCTAGAAGAAATGCTAAATGGGGTCCTTCAGGCTGAAATAAAAGGATACTAGTCTGTAACTTGAAATTGGATGAAGAAGTAAAGAACTCTGCAAAGGTAACTATTTTGTAAATATAAAGTCTGGTATTATTTTACTTTTGGTTTATAATTTTTTATTTTCTGCATGATTTAAAAGATAAATGCATAAACCAACAGTTATATATCTATGACAACATGAAAGGAATGCAAAAAGATGCAATTTGTGACATTAACTACACAGTGAGGTATAACTAGAAAGAGAGGGATAAAACTTAAATGCATATTTCTAAGTGAAAGAAGATAATCTGAAAAGGGCTTCTGATTTACCCCAATATTATGGAAAAGGCAAAACTATTGAGAAAATAAAAATATTAATGTTTGCCAGGTGTTAGGGAAGAGGAAGAGGAAGTAGGTGGAGCATAAAGCATTTTTTGCACTGGCACTATTCTGCATGATACCATGTGTGTGCTGTGTGCTAAGTTGCTTCTGTCAGGTCCGACTCTGCAATCCTATGGACTGCAGTCCCCCAGGCTCCTCTGTCCATGGGGATTCTCCAGGCAAGAATACTGGAGTGGGTTGCCATGCCCTCCTCCAGGGGATCTTCCCAACCCAGGGATTGCAACCTCATCTCCTTACGTCTTCTGCACTGGTAGGCAGGTTCTTTACACTGGTGCCACCTCGGAAGCCTCTTTATGATACTGCGGACCTACACCGTCATACGTTTCTGAAAAACCACAGAGTCTACACCACCAAAAGAAAACACTAATGTAAAATATGTGTTTTGGATTACAGCATTGTGTCAAGGTAGGTGGATCAGTTGTAGTAAATGCATGACTCTGGTTGGGGATTTTGATAGCAGGAGAGTCTATGCTTTTGTGGGGGCAGAAGAAAATTATCTCTTCTGCTCAAATTTTGTTGTAAACTTAATACTGCTCTAAAATAGAAATTCTATTTAAAAATATGACACATAAATGCAAAACAATTTTTTATAAAGTTGAAGTAAAACTACAGAGACCAATAACTGTTACAGTTTATTTAGTATTTTGTGACTTATTATTATTATTATTATTTTGGTAGCAAAATGAGAGGAATTTCATGTAGGCAAAAGGTAGAAGAAGTAGAAAAATGATTCAAAATGAATGAAGCCCTCTCATGGAAGAAGATGATGGATTATACTCAACTCAGGGTAACAAAGGGAGAGAGTTAAACAGCAGGTTCCCTAGTTTCAACTCTGAAAGCCAAACACAGATACCCTATCGAGAAAGAAACGAAACAATCTTGTCTCTCATTGCTGTCAGCTTCCTTTTATAAAATCAACATCAAGTTGAAATTAGAAATGTGCTAGATTGGAAGACTGTAGGAACAGATCCCCTCTTCCCCAGCAAGACAAAGGGCTTTGTTTCTACTGCGTTTACCTTGGAAACAGCATATTCTCAGTAAGCATCACAGAGCATGCACCTTGTCCTTATGCCCAAGAAATTCAATAATTTCTCAGAGGCCACCAAGCCAGTGATGAGTTTTTCTGTCAAACATCATGGCAGAGTGGTGGGATTTGAAGATACAGCCTTTGTTATTTAAGTAGTGAATCCTTTTCTAGATACAAGTGCCTATTGGGTCATTATAACAGCAGTATGCTTAAGGAAATGTAAAAATGCATCATTAAGGGAAAAGCTGACAGTTCTCTTTCTCCTAGATTTACACAGCTGGCTTTGGAGCAGCAGTGGACCTCTTGCATCAATTTGCAGTTGATTTCAATCAGCACTGATTGCCCAGTCTGGACCATTAAGTGCATAAGCTGACTTCAGAGAAATGAAATATGATGGGTGTAGAAATCAGTGCAGAGAAGCTAAAGAACAACAGGATGAAATCAAGGGTTCCTGAAGTAAATAAACCCATTTACAACTGTTTGCTAATTAGCTTTTTTTTTTCTTTAAGTTCAGCAGTTTTGTTGAATGTTCTTTTCTTTACAGAGTCTGATTCTAGTGAATCTGAAATGCTTTTCATCCTAAGAAGTATATAATGGTAAATAAATTCATCCTGGTAGGATCTCCCAAGTTAACGACAGTTCTACATACACAGCGACATGGAAGAGTGGATACTTCTGAAATTCCTCAAACACACAAACTAGGATATGAGGAGGGGGGCACCTAGAGATTTGGGGGCTACTGAGATTTCTCTTTTTTTACTTTAGAATAATTGTTCCATTTTTCTCATAACTTGAAATCTGAATATCTTCTTTAAAGCCAGTTAAGTTTCCTTCCTACTTGTACACTTACTGCTTTCTTCAAAAAATATGGTGTGACTGAAACCCATCATCCTTTTATTAATAATCAATAATAGCAAAAATAGAAAATGAAAAGCTTAGGAGTTTGGAGCTTCTTAAGTAACTGTTCTCTGAAATTACAGGCACACAAATCATTTTGGTTACCTTACATATATATTTTCCCTATTTTGAAATGAGCTTAAAGCAACAATGAAGTAAAAAAAAAGAGTTCAAAATTAGGTAAAAGGCAGGAAAGAAAGGGAGAAACACTGATATTAAAAATGGGAGACTGTTCAAATGGCAAGCTTCATACTGCCAATTGAACAATAAATACCTAGCATTTTAACATATACAAGAAGTTGGCGATTCATTTTTTTCTTCTTCTTTTTTCTCTTCCATCAAAGAGCTTACAAACTCTTCAGTGGTTTACAGGAAGCCATTTCAGTAATAAATTAAATTTCCTTTTATTTCTAGGCTCTTATAGCCCCCACTTCATTAAAAAAGATAGTGATTCTTCATTTGCATGCTAATATTGCATTCTTAATACCTCGTTTATATTCCTCAGATCAATAAATGTTCTTAGCCTTTGATTCCTTATTTATGCAATATAGAGCATATGTATTTAACTAAGGCCACAATCTTAATATTTATGTTGCATAATTATAACACAATTTTGGTTTAACGAAACATACGATCTCGAATAGCAAAAAGTATAGGTACATTTTTGAAAAATATATTTGTGACTCTTCAATGAATATTCAAATATGGATTAAAAAACTGCAGTGGGATTGCAGCTCTATTGAAATAATCTCAGATATATGCAGAAAAAGATTATTTTCTTTTCTCTGGAAATGAGCTGATCATTTTTGTAAGCTATCACCATGCTCTGGAGGTGGAGATATATGCCCTTGAAATTTAAAATAATCTTTTGACTGAAATAGTCTTCTTTCACTACAAATAATTCTTTTGGATATCTGGTTAAGTAGTCAGTTCCTCAAGTTTCATCCTTTCCATTTCTCCAAAACGGCAGACAGTACATGATGTGAATCACAGGACTGCTGATTGGCACTGACTGTTGTCTGGGAACTTAAGTGGAGGGTATGCCAGTCAAAACTCCTACGTCTGGATTCACCACATTGCCATGACTTCCTTAAAACTTCATGGGTGGGTCCAGAGTTCCAATATTCCACGAGGGAGAGAAGGTAGAAATGATGTTGCACCTGAAGGCAGATGTGACATTCACAAATCATTTCCATGACACTGATTAATCAGAAGCAAGTCATTAAGACCAGGTCATATTCAAAAGGAGGGAAGTTAGAATCCACCTTTTGATGGGAAGAAGTGGCAATGCGTTTGCAGACATACATTATTTTTTAATTACCACAGTCTGCAACTACTTATGTATTCCTCTCACACGTAAAATACACTTCCCTCTCCCATGACCCTAAGAAAGTCTCATATGTTAGGGAATCCTGTTCAGCTTAAAGTTCACCATTTCATTACCTAAATTAGGTCCAGATGTGGAGGAGTCTTTTCAGTTATAGTTCCTCCATGATAGCCATTCCCAGACAATTCCCTTGAATCTGAAGACTTGTGAGCTATAGAAATAAATTATCCATTCATCCCCTACTCAAAACACAAATAACACATTATGGTGATAATGGCGTAGGATAACTGCTATCAGTTCAGTTCAGTCTCTCAGTCGTGTCCGACTCTTTGCGACCCCATCAATTGCAGTACGCCAGGCCTCCCTGTCCATCACCATCTCCCGGAGTTCACTCAGATTCATGTCCATCGAGTCTGTGATGCCATCCAGCCATCTCATCCTCGGTCGTGCCCTTCTTCTCCTGCCCCCAATGCCTCCCAGCATCAGAGTCTTTTCCAATGAGTCAGCTCTTCACATGGGGTGGCCAAAGTACTGGAGTTTCAGCTTCAGCATCATTCCTTCCAAAGAAATCCCAGGGCTGATCTCCTTCAGAATGGACTGGTTGATCCCCTTGCAGTCGAAGGGACTCTCAAGAGTCTTCTCCAACACCACAGTTCAAAAGCATCAATTCTTTGGCCCTCAGCCTTCTTCACAGTCCAACTCTCACATCCATACATGACCACAGGAAAAACCATAGCCTTGACTAGACGGACCTTAGTCGGCAAAGTAATGTCTCTGCTTTTGAATATACTATCTAGGTTGGTCATAACTTTTCTTCCAAGGAGTAAGTGTCTTTTAATTTCATGGCTGCAGTCACCATCTGCAGTGATTTTGGAGCCCCAAAAAATAAAGTCTGACACTGTTTCCACTGTTTCCCCATCTATTTCCCATGAAGTGATGGGACCGTATGCCATGATCTTCGTTTTCTGAATGTTGAGCTTTAAGACAACTTTTTCGCTCTCCTCTTTCACTTTCATCAAGAGGCTCTTTAGCTCCTCTTCACTTTCTGCCATAAGGGTGGTGTCATCTGCACATCTGAGGTGATTGATATTTCTCCTGGCAATCTTGATTCCAGCTTGTGTTTCTTCCAGCCCAGTGTTTCTCATGATGTGCTCTGCATATATAGGCCATCTTATTCAAAAAGGAAGAGAAGAGAGGAACATAAACAACACATGTATTAGCAAACTGATATCCAGCCAAGACCACGCTGCCAACTTCTTGATCAGGTGATTAATCCTATGACCTGGGCATGACCCTGGATGGCTCTGGGATTCTACTATTTGAATTCTCATTTCCTTTTCCTTAAATAGTATTTGAAGCTGGACCGTTTTCTCAGCATATACCTTGCCCATTTGGTTTTGCCTCTGTCCCTCTTGGTTCAAACTGGCAATGTTTCTACCAATATACTCTTAAAATTTTTGCAGATTTTCCACGAGTATGAATAGTGTTTATTCCGTTAGACAAAAGCCATACTCCCAAATCTCAAGATAAGTCTATTGTTAAAATGTAAACTGAAACACATTATAATGTTCATTTGAGTAAGAATGAATTTGAATTGGGAAGCAACAGAGAGAAAGTGGTTAGGAGCACTCCACTGACAGGGATTAGGGGGAAATTTTTAATAGAGAAGATACAGAAGCAAAGTAAAGCAGTTATTTGATTGACTACAATTTAAGCAGTTGCCTTAAAACCTAGTTGGCTGTGATCGATTGTTCTCAATTTCCACTTTTCTGGATTTGAACAGATTGTCTCTAACTTTTAGGTTTTGCTTTGCTCACTAGGGCTACCAAGGCATTAGAACTGGCTTCCTGTAAGGTTGTAAGGAGAAAGTCCTCAGGATTTTTAGAGGTTCTATCATTTAATAAAGAGGATCAGTGGGGCATGACATTACAATGTTTAGAGGAACTGCTGTCTGTTTGAAGTACCAATACATATTTCTGTGGATGTAACAGACGGTTTTACAGTCACAGTTTTAGTCTTCTTGAGACTATATTTTCCTGACAATGCCATGAATTTGATCTCAGCTCAAAAAATATTTTTAATTTTTCAGAATCATTTGCTAATAGCAGATTGTGTGGGTGATGAATGGCTTTATTGTCAAGCGCTGAAAGTTCTGGTTCATTTATGCCAAAATAAAACCTGTGCTTTTCAAAAATACTGTCTCACTTCTTTCATGTTTTAAAATGAGCAACCAGGAGAAGCCAGATGGCAACTTTAACACTGTGTCTGGAACATTCATAACTAGATCATCAAGTTCATTTTCCCTGTTTTTCATGTTAACAAAGGTAAGAGTATCATTAAGAGTATTCCACCTTCCGAAAACATTTTTCTCATGTTCTTCTCACCTCCCACCAACCGCTAAGTTATCTATACATCACAATAGGCAAAGCCTGTGTCTATAAAAGTAAAAAAATTAACAATTACACATCACCACAAATAATTAACTGTTTAATGCTAACACTGCATGGAAAAATCTGAACGAAATTTTTGGCCAACTCAATATCAATAGTAATCTCAGTTTGTATTCTGGCAGATGGTAATATACTAGTTGGCTATAAATTCAAGCAACTCCTAAAAAAAAGAAAAAATCCCAGTGCTATTCTCCCTTCAAATAATCACCTTGGACAGCTCCACAGAGTCAGGAAAGAAATCATTGTGGACTCCCCGTGTCATCCCAGCCCTGTGCAGCCTCCTGGTTGGCCCTAAACGCCTTTGTTCCTCAGTAGCTCCTTCTGCTTCTTAGTCACTCAGTCGTGTCCGACTTGTGCGGCCACACTGGCAGTAGCCTGCCAGGCCACTGTCCATGGGATTTTTCAGGCAAGAATGCTGGAGTGGGTTGCCATGACCTCCTCCAGGGGATCTTCCTGACCCAGGGATTGAGTCCGGGTCTCCTGCATTGCAGGGAGATTCATTACTGCTGAGTAAACAGGGAAGAGGGCTTTTTCTCTCCTCAGCATCCACCCTGACTCTTCTCCCTGAGGCTATCCCTGGGCCAGACCCTGCCAAAATTCTACTACCCTCAAGTAAGTTATAGCCTGCTCATCATTCAAAACATTTTTTCCAAGAAGGTATATTGGATCAATAGAAATATATAATTGCCTTTGTGCCAATATACCCATGCATTCCTAAATTTTTATACAGTTACAAGTCAGCTACCAAATATTAAAATGCTTCATTTATATAGTATCACAGGTTTCAAATACATTTCCTCATGTATATCTCACAATACATCTAGAGCTTGTTTTGGAATTTCCACTTCAGTAGACAAAGAAATTGACGATATGAAAAGGAAGTAACCTACTTTGGGTCAGAAAGCTTCTATTTAGATATTTTACCTCAAAATCCTGATGCTTTGACTTCTGCAGATCTTTCTTTCCTGTGACATCTTTACATTACAAAATTGCATTAGAACTTATTTCCTGTTCAGTTAGATAAAAGGATATTTCCATGGAATGTAAGAGGTAATCCGTGAAAAGACTCTGGTACTTTACATATTTTGTACCACCTATTACTGGAGATTGTTGCAATATTGGCAAATACATACCTGAATAAATTGTTTACTCCAGAAATTCCTTATTAAATCACTAGGCAGATAACCTTCAGCAATATAATTGCCGTATTTAGTTGGTGTGAATTAGTTATTAATATAGTAGTGAACTGGACATGTATGTCAAGGTAGAGGGGAATAGTGATAGGTCAGGATTTGGGGAAAGTAGTATCTGTGGCACGTCAAACCAAAGTATTTTGAAAGTGGCCCCTGGAAAATATTGAGTTCCAGCTGGTAGGAGAAAAATGAAAGGCATGGAAAGAAAGAAGGTTGTTGATAATATATACAGAACTTAAAACTCTGCCTAGGAGTTCCATGCAGACACAGATAATATGTTTAATTATATATTTAATACATATGATTAATACATTTATATAATTAATAGTACATTTATATAAATTAATATTTAATTATATACCATCCATTATATATTTTTGTAAGAATTAAAGGGACAGTATTTGCTCTGTGGTAGAACTTTTAATCAACAATTTAAACTTAATAAGAGCATGAAAAATTAGAACTGGAAGAAACTCTAATGGGTTTATTTCTCCTTATCATTTTCCAGAGAAGGACATGAGTATGGTGAGTAAACTAAGTAAAACTTTTAAGGTCAAATGCAGAATAGGAACTAAGGAGTATTCTATTGCCATTTGCCCTCTATGTTAGTCATGTTGAATTATTTTTTAACTTGCCTTGCCCTCAAATGGATGGTTCTCATGGGGTATTTATTTGTTCTTCAATATTTAGCTCAAATATCACCTGCAAGAAGCTTTTCTGAGCCCTGTTCCTTCTGTCTGAATTTGAGTCCCTTCAATGTCTAATTTTGACAATATATTACTTATTTATCTACCTCTGTCATCCACCTATATTTATTTGATACCTATATCAATATTTGACTCTTTACTTTTCTGTTCTTCTTAACCTGGTAGAATTCTTCAAGAAATGTAGCCGTATCCCAGTTATTTTTGATTGCTTGGTGTCCCCTTCAATGGCCAACTCACATGCTGTGCTGTGCTTAGTCGCTCAGTCGTGTCCCATGCTTTACGAACCCCCTAGACTATAGCCCACCAGGCTCCTCTGTCCTTGGGGATTCTCCGGGCAAGAATATGGAGTGGATTGCTATGCTCTCCTCCAGGGTATCTTCCTAACCCAGGGATCGAACTCAGGTGTCCCGCATTACAGGTGGATTTTTACACTCTGAGCCACTAGGGAAGCCAGGCTAACTCTAGTTTGGGTGCTTACTAAACATTTCTTGAAGAAGCCATTGAATGACTGTCTGCGAGAACTATCACTTCATACACTATAATTTTTGCTCCTTATTATCTCTTTCAAATGACAAAGATAAATTTTCTTCTATGTATTATGGAATTTAAAATGAACAACAGCATTTCTCACTACCTGCTATATTTTAAGTATCATAATAGATACCACAATTTCTCATATGGTGTTCAATAATTTTTCTCTTGAGCATTTGTTATTGAATCAATTTTATAGCTACATTTCACTGTTTACTTTTCACAGCTATTGGAGTGCTTCCATTTTCATGCTCAGTAAAATATCCAAAAGGAGGCATACTTATTTGGAAGGATGCATTATACTTTTCAACTGTCATACTCCATTCCCTTATTCCAACAGCCAAATAGCCTCCAACTCTGTATTTTGACAGCTTCAATTACACAGAAAATACCTGGCTTCATCCATTGTGTTTTAGACATTTCTGTAAATTCAGACCACAAAAGGAGCATTAGGCCTTTTAGGTTACTTCAGCTATTTTGCATTAAACAAAAAACACATTTATCAAATTAAATGGACACCGTCAGAGACAACAGAAGGCTATGCCAAAAAATAAGACTGACTAAAATCTCATATGAAAAGAAATATTTTATGAAAATTTGTCTTGCTCATTTACCAAGCAGGACAGTAGATATAAATAGTTTATCCCAGTGAATGACAGCTGTTGTACATTTCTAATATCTCAACTGTTTTACATAACCAATTGCATTTGGCTACTCTACATTTATTTTCTGGTATCTGAATAATCAACAGTTTTGATTGTTATAATATGCTGTAAACCTACCTAAATATTGAGAAAAAACTGCAGTATAAAAATGGTATTCTTCCATTTTCATTACACATATTCTTATCTTGTGAGACCATTATCTACTTCAGATTAGATTTATGTTGTTTCATCCATTTAGAGTCATGATTTTGGTTTCTATTCATTTATCTCTTATTTATCAAGAAAATATGCTCAGAAGTGTCTAAAATTGTATTTACCTGTTGCTGTTCGATTGCTAAGTCATGTCTGACTCTTTGCTACCCCGTGAACTGCAGCACTCAGGCTTCCCTGTCCTCCACCATTTCCCAGAGTGTGCCCAGACTCATGTCCAATGAGTCAGTGGGCTGGTAATCTCATCTCTAAAATTTTCCAGTTTGTTGTGATCCACATAGTTGAAGGCTTAGGGTGGTCAGTGAAGCAGAAGTAGATGTTTTTCTGGGACTCCCTTGCTTTCTCCATGATCCAACAAATATTGGCAACATGATTTATATATGTATATGTTTATATATATAATATATACATGTATATATATATATTTAATTATATAAACTATATAGTGTATATGAATGCCTCTTTTTTCCTTTTATGTAAGCACATCTTTCCCTGGGACTAGGTAATGTTACGGAGAAGGCAATGGCACCCCACTCCAGTATTCTTGCCTGTAAAATCCCATGGACGGAGGAGCCTGGTAGCCTGCAGTCCATGGGGTCACTAAGAGTCGGACATGACTGAATGACTTCACTTTCACTTTTCACTTTCATGCATTGGAGAAGGAAATGGCAACCCACTCCAGTATTCTTGCCTGGAGAACCCCAGGAATGGGGGAGCCTGGTGGGCTGCCATCTATGGGGTCACACAGAGTCAGACACGACTGAAGCGACTTAGCAGCAGCAGCAGAAGATGATGTTATGAAGATCTCTCTTCATTCCTAATTCAAAGGACCAAGTTGAACTGATTCAAATACAAGTTTTAAAGTGTTACTCATAATTGACTGAGATACAGGGATCACACACATGCACGTGCACTAAGTTGCCTCAGTCCTGTCTGACTTTTTGTGACTCTGGATGGTAGCCCACAAGGCTCCTCTGTCCATGGAATTTTCCGGGCGAGAATACTGGAGTGGGTTGCCGTGCCCTCCTCCAGGGAATCTTCCTGACCCAGGGATTGAACCCATGTCTCTTGCATATCTTGCTTTGGCAGATGGGTTCTTTACCACTAAGAGGATCAGAATTGCTAGGGATATATCCTAAATTAGAATTTTAACAGGTACCACAGGAAGAATTTATGTACTACTAATTTAAATTTATGAGCGTCATTGGTGTAAGGGGTGGGTCAGATATACAAGTGGCAACATGATGACAGCAGAGGTAGAAGCAAGGGCTAGATGAGAATTCCTAAAGTAAAGAGAAGAGCCAATATGGATATTTAACTGAGTCAGTGAAATAGAAAAGGAACTTAGTATAAATGCAAAATTCTGATTTATCCAGTGGCTTTACAATATCTTCTTCCGATGGTGTAAGCCAGCTTTATGAGTCTGTTAAGACCTTGGCCAGAGGACAGAAGAAAGACGAGACATAGGAAGGAAACGTGAGAAAAGAAAAAAAAAAAAGGAAAGGTAATCTACAATGTTTAAAGGTACTCTGAGAGCAGGGAAGAGGAGAAATCTGAGCATTACAGATGAAAAGATGCATGTCTATTTCTATCTCTATTTATTCATATCATCTGAATGAAGTGGTAGAAAGCAAAGGAGTGAGAGAGGGAGTGAGAGAGGGTGGGTGAGAGAAGTGATTTAAATGCTCTTTATGGAGTAGATAACATGATTATTTGATCAGTGAGGCATTACAGTTGGGAATAATAATTAAGTTGTGGAAATTGCTTCTAGGATCACATCGCTTTTTTAGAGTTTTCTACTGTATTAAACTCTAATGCAAAGTCTGTTCACATTCATGCTGTGTTTATTGGACCTTCATAGTTCTGAATTTTCTAATCAATTGGGCAATTAGCAAAAGTAGATGTAACAGCAGTGAGAAGATTCCTTTAGCAGCAGATGGCTGCCTGTAACTCTACTTCATACAGTAAAAGAGCATTAAACATTGCCAACTCTTAACATTCTGTCAAAGTGCGTTTTTCCTTTTCCTTTCTTTTCAGCTAGGACATGTTCTTCTTACATGATTGAGCTCTCACCTGTGTTTGATTAAAATAATGTATTAGGGCAGCCATGTTAGTATGGCAAAACAATGTCTCTGTAACATGCCCTTCCACCAAAAAACAAAAACAAAAACAAAAAATCTGTTTTATAAGTCAGTTAAATTCTCAATGAGGTCAACAATTAATTAAGGGCAGGAGTCTCAAGCCAAATCAGGTATTACCACCCAATATAGCACTCTTAACCTTGTCTTGGTGTAATGGGCTAATAATGCTGCATTTTGGGGCTTCCGTGGTGGTGCAGAGATTAAAGCATCTGCCTGCAATGTGGGAGACCTGGGTTCGATCCCTGGGTCAGGAATATCCCGTAGAGAAGGAAATGGCAACCCACTCCAGTATTCTTGCCTGGAGAATCCCATGGACGGAGGAGCTTGGTGGGCTACAGTCCATGAGTCGCAAAGAATCGGACATGACTGAGTGACTTCACTTTCACTTTGGAAATGCAGCAATAATAAATTACTTGATGGAGGCTAAAATCATTCAATGTGCTTAAAGATGAACATATCACCTTAAGAAACTACCTGTACACATACAATGTAACATATTCCTGCCTTTTCAAACTTTCATTATAGAGGTGGCAAGAATACACAGAAGAACTGTACAAAAAAGATCTTCATGACCCAGATAATCATGATGATGTGATCACTAATCTAGAGCCAGACATCTTGGACTTGGAATGTGAAGTCAAGCGGGCCTTTGAAAGCAACACTATGAACAAAGCTAGTGGAGGTGATGGAATTCCAGTTGAGCTGTTTCAAATCCTGAAAGATGATGCTGTGAAAGTGCTGCACTCAATATGCCAGCAAATTTGGAAAACTCAGCAGTGGCCACAAGACTGGAAAAGGTCAGTTTTCATTCCAATCCCAAAGAAAGGCAATACCAAAGAATGCTCAAACTACCGCACAATAGCACTCATCTCACATGCTAGTAAAGTAATGCTCAAAATTCTCTAAGTCAGGCTTCAGCAATATGTGAACCGTGAACTCCCTGATGTTCAAGCTGGTTTAGAAAAGGCAGAGGAACCAGAGATCAAACTGACAACATCCGCTGGATCATGGAAAAAGCAAGAGAGTTCCAGAAAAACATCTAATTCTGCTTTATTGACTATGCCAAAGCCTTTGACCGTGTGGATCACAATAAACTGTGGAAAATTCTGAAAGAGATGGGAATACCAGACCACCTTACCTGCCTCTTGAGAAATCTGTATGCAGGTCAGGAAGCAGCAGTTAGAACTGGACATGGAACAACAGACTGAATCCAAATAGGAAAAGGAGTACGTCAAGGCTGTATATTGTCACCCTGCTCATATAACTTCTATGCAGAGTACATCATGAGAAATGCTGGACTGGAAGAAACACAAGCTGGAATCAAGATTGCCAGGAGAAATATCAATAACCTCAGATATGCAGATGACACCACCTTTATGGCAGAAAGTGAAGAGGAACTAAAGAGCCTCTTGATGAAAGTGAAAGAGGAGAGTGAAAAAATTGGCTTAAAGCTCAACATACAGAAAATGAAGATCATGGCATCCGGTCCCATCACTTCATGGGAAATAGATGGGTAAACAGTGGAAACAGTGTCAGATTTTATTTTGGGGGGCTCCAAAATCACTGCAGATGGTGACTGCAGCCATGGAATTAAAAGATGCTTACTCCTTGGAAGAAAAGTTATGAGCAACCTAGATAGCATATTCAAAAGCAGGGACATTACTTTGCCGACTAAGGTCCGTCTAGTCAAGGCTATGGTTTTTCCAGTAGTCATGTATGGATGTGAGAGTTGGACTGTGAAGAAGGCTCAGAGCACTGAAGAATTGATGCTTTTCAACTGTGGTGTTGGAGAAGACTCTTGAGAGTCCCTTGGACTGCAAGGAGATCCAACCAGTCCATTCTGAAGGAGATCAACCCTGGGATTTCTTTGGAAGGAATGATGCTAAAGCTGAAACTCCAGTACTTTGGCCACCTCATGTGAAGAGTTGACTCATTGGAAAAGACTCTGATGCTGGGAGGGATTGGGGGCAGGAGGAGAAGGGGACGACAGAGGATGAGATGGCTGGATGGCATCACGGACTCGATGAACATGAGTCTGAGTGAACTCCGGGAGATGGTGATGAACAGCGAGGCCTGTCGTGCTGCAATTGATGGGGTCACAAAGAGTCGGACACGACTGAGCTACTGAACTGAACTGACCTGTGCCTCTTAAGAAGCAAAAAACTGAAAGTGTTTAATTTGATTAATTTTGTATTCCTATGTTTCTTTTTATAACATTACCTATAATTTATTTTCATCACTGAGTAAGATTAGAGAAGTGAGGAATAATGCAAATTAACAACAGTCATCAGACTGCCTGAATTCATTAGAAATTAAATCTGAACATGTTGATTCACTTTCAGTTTGGAAAGTCATTCAAAAATAAAATCCTGTATCAAATATCATTTATATGTACGTTATCTTCCTTGAAAGTTCAAAATATTATGTCTGATACTTCTGTGCTGACTATATTTTTAAAATTAAAAATACCAGATAGCTTACAAATGCAAGTTTTAAGATTCAGTATTATTCTATATCTAAAATGAAAAAAACATACGTAACAATTTTACTTTTAATCTTGGGAAGGGGTCACTAAGTGGTTATGAGCTAACATCTCCCATTAAATTAATGGCTTTACCTAATTTTTCTGTCTGCTGAATGCAGTTCATTAAACTTTATGTTCCTCTATATTTGTCACAATAGCACTTTGTGAAATTTGTGATATTTTTTCTTTATGATCCTCCTGTAAATCATTTGATAGGTGAGGAGGCTTAACCTAGTTTCCCAATGATAAAAATCTCTTCAAATCACTAGTCCAACATAATTTTGAAATCACTGTCCCCTAAAGCCTAGAAGGTTTGCATAGACATAAGGTAATATTTTAGTCAGCTTGGGCTGCCGTAACAAAATGCTACAGACTTAGCAGCTTAAATAACAGAACTTTATTTTCTCACAGTTCTGAAGGCTAGAAATCTGCGATCAGAGTGCCAGCATGGCTGGATTCTGGTGAGAGCTCTCTTCCTGATTTGCAGATGACCGCCATCTAGATATGGTCTTTCCTCGGCATATGCATGAAGAGGTGGAGAGAGAAAACTCCCTGGTGTCTCGTCTTACAGAGACACAAACTGTATCAGATCAGAGCTCCATCCTTATGACCTCATTTAACCAAAATCACCCCTTTAAAGCCCTAGCTCTAATACAGTCACATGGAGGAGGACAGAGTTACAACATATGAATTGGCAGGGGAGGGGATATAATTCAGTCCATCCTAGTATGCAACATAGAGTGACTGATGTCACTGAGAAATCATCTTGAAGTGAAAGGCAAAGTCACTCAGTTGTGTTCCACTCTTTGTGACCCCATGAACTATAGCCTGCCAGGCTCCTCTGTCCATGGGGTTTTCCAGATAAGAATACTGGAATGGGTTGCCATTTCCTTCTCCAAGGAATCTTTCCCACCCAGGGATCGAACCATGTCTCCAGAATTGCAGGCAGATTCTTTACCATCTGAGCCACCAGGGAATCCCTTATATCATGGATAAATCATCCTGGGTGTCTCCTTTAAGTTGTTCAATAATTAGTGACCACAGGATAGCTCAGATTTTAAAGCATCTGTCTACAACGTGGGAGACCCAGGTTCGATCCCTGGGTAGAGAAGATCCCCTGGAGAAGGAAATGGCAACCCACTCCAGTACTCTTGCCTGGAAAATCCCATGGATGGAGGAACCTGGTGGGCTATAATCCATGGAGTCACAAAGAGTTGGACAGGACTGAATGACTTCACTCTCACTTTCACATTCTATTAACTCAACAAATAGTAACTCTTCCAGGTACTGTTTGGGAGCCAGATATAACGTGGCAACAAAGGACAACTCTGCTCTTTTCTGTTTGTATGATACATGCATATAAAGGAAAAGTTCCTGATATGGAAAGATTGTGGCATGAGGGAAGGCTTCTCTGAGAACACTGAGGGTAAGACTTCAGATGAATTGGAAGGTGTTCACCATGCGCTGCTGGGCATGAGGCTGGACCTAGGAGATTCTGAGCCAGGTTTTGCTGTGGCAGCCTGCAGGAGCACCACCTGCAGGAGCCTTTCTACCTGCATATCACCCAGCAGCTGGTGATGGGCACTTACTTACCTGCTGTCTGCAGTGCCTCTTGAGAACCCCTACACAGCTGACATGGATATGGGGGACACACAAACATTCCTTATACAGCAGCTATCTATCTGAAACTCCATCCAACCTACATAAGAAAAAATTATTGGATTTGACACAGTTTAAATTTCCTTTTGGAGAACTGAATTCATAATCTTTGAGTGATAAACACAGATTTCCAGCTGTTAAGCTTGATAATTGCATGGGGGGAAATGTAGAAATGCAGCCTTTACGGCGTTTGCCCATTATCCTCAAATAAAGCAATTATTTGAAAAACGTACATACTATGTGTATACACGCATACACAAAATATTATTGGTGCTTGATGTCTCGTTTGTTTTTATTTAACCGGATATCAGAACAAACTATATACAATAGAGGGTGTTGATGAGATATATTCATAATGCATCTTTAATTTCTGGAAAGAACTGACAATTGTGAATACAAGGAATGGAGTTTCATAAAATCTATATTGTGTTTAGCACTGTTTATTTGTTAAAATGAATTGATGAAATTCAATGGGTATCATGGATTTATCCATGATATAAGGATTACTATTCACCTTTTAAAGAGCAGTGGAGAATTAAAATGGATCCAGTAAATGGTCAAGACCTCTTTTAATCACTTCTTTCCTCTCATCTGATAGTGAAGAATTGAAACCTGCCTGCTATTAGCCTGGGTTCCTTTATTTTAAAAGCTAAGTTTGAAATATCACAAATCTATCATTCAGAGAATAAGCTTGGGACACTGACAAAAGTTAATATTTGGAAGTAAACAAAGTACGTTAGGAAAGGACCCTTTTAGCATCTTGTGGTTCTTATTTCCACAAGGAGTGAGAGGACCTTAGATGATTAGTTCCAACAAAAACTTCCAAGTAAATAAAACTTTGTCTTGCTTATTTCCAAGTTTGCTCCCTGGATAATAAAAGTATATAATCGGAAGTAGTCTGAAAGAGCAAGATAGTTCTCATAGAAACTTTCCATTAATTTGAAGGATTCACATTGGTTTTATAAATCTACTCCAAAGTGTGGCTTCTGAAGCTCAGCGTTGAAAATAATTGGTCAAAAAAAAAGAAAGGAAGTTTTTGTCTAAACTCCATAAATGAATTAAGAGGATGGGTTTCAAGAGATGAGTAATTTAAGGTACACTCAGTTCTGCTATAATGCTTGTTTTAAAAATGGAATTTGTTTCATTGCAATTGATGTAATGGGAACAATTTAAGCGTAGAATGAATTTTATGTTTGCTTGTAATTTTCTTCATGAGAAACATGAGGTGAACACAGAAAACTGCAAAAAGAACCCCACAGCACAGAAATACATAAAAATACATACATCTACTAACTACTTCAGGTCACCTTATGTGTTATGAGCTTCACCCACCCACAACCGGTGTTACAACTTCTGCCCTGCTTTCAGGTAACTACTTTCAACACTTCCTAATAACTCAGGAGTTTTATCTCTTCTGATGCCCATTTTCAGAACTAAATTTCAGTTCTTTTTCAAGGTAAAGTGACATGTTTATTACAGTGTCTATGTAATTCTTAAGAACTTAACAAGGGCTTCCCAGGGGACACAATGGTAAAGAATTTACCTGGAGTGCAGCGGGTGCAGGTTTGATCCCTGGGTTGGGAACATCCCTTAGAGAAGGAAATGGCAACCAACTCCAGTATTCTTGCCTGGGAAATCCCATGGACACAGGAGTCTGGCAGGCTGCAGTCCGTGGGGTTACAAAGAGTGGATACTACTGAGTACACACACATATACACATACAAGGATTTAACATGTATAAAACTATTTTATCACTTTTATTGTTTCTATTTTCTTATCTGTAAATCCAGAGTATTTTATTTCTCAACTTTATATAACCAGTAATTTTTAGGAATACATTTGTAGGGTTATACAAAAACTGCATTATATTTGGTTATTTAAAACAACATCAACTACATTGGATAGGAAAATAATAAATGAAGGTAAATAGAGTTTATACTTATCTTAGGGTTTCTTAAGAACAAAAGATTAATTAGCACTGTTAAAAATAGCTGCATTATATATTAAGTTCTTACACTGTACACCTTTGGAAGTAGAGTATGCTTTAGTAAAAAAGTTGGTTTATAAATTTTATTTTAAAAAAGGATATTTTAGACCCAGTTATCTGGTATCTATCATTCTTTCTGTTTTTACTTGTTTTATGAGTTAAATTTAAAATAAATGTGATATGTATTAATAAAATAGTGTTTTAAAATATGTTATTTCATGCATTAACATCTAACTAAATTGTTCATATGCAGATATATACATAAGTCCATTAGTGCACAAATGCCATATCTTCTTTTGAGTTGTTGTGATACTGTGTTTAATATTTCTTTTTCAAGTATTAGCAGTTGTATAGCTGACCATTAAAATGGCTAGTTTAAAATAAAAATAATTTGCTGTGTCCTATGATTCTATGATTCTGAAGGTTACTTGAATGATTCCTCTTCTGTTTTTCCTGCATTTATCAGGGGATCGGCTGGGCTGGACAAGATGTCTGACTGTCTTACTCACTTGCCTGGTAACCGTTTCTGGTTATCAGATGGTGAGGGTTGGTTCTGCCTCATGTGGCCTGGTATTCAATTTTACTTCTTTTATATATTGATTTTATCATGGTACTGATTTCTCTTACGGTCACAAAAGGATGCTCATAACAATCAGAATTGTATAGGTCCTGTATCCATTTGGTGAGTATCTTAATCATCTTGGCTGCTAAAATAAAATACCATAAACTGGGTAGCTTAAACAGCAGACATTTATTTATCACAGTTCTTGAGTCTGGGAAGTTCCAGACCAAGGGGCTTACAGAAAGAGGGCTTGTGGGAGTCCTCTTTCTGGACTGCAGGTAGCAGCTACCTCACTGTGTGTTCACATAACTTTGCGTGTGCATCTAGAAAAAGAGAGCTCTATATCTGTCTCTTCTAAGAATACCAGAATCTCATCATACTGGCAGTAGCTCATGATGTCATCTAAACCTAATTACCTCCCAAAGGTACCACCTCCAAATCCCATTATATTGGGGTTAGACTGACACCAGGATTAAACTTTACAAATATCATGAAGTTCAGATGTAGATTTTTAAAATATCCATAATTTTTCTATTATACAATTATATTTACTGGAATATTTATATAAATACACATGTTTTCTTAAATAATTATGATAAAATCAGTTTTCTTATTTTTCCTTTCTTGAGCCAATCTGCTTAAGCTTAAAACAAAGGGAGAAGCTGGTCACAAATTTAGCTTTATCTTTAGAGTTAATAAAACGTTTTAAAATTTTACTGCAATTCTTGGTAACTCATATTGAGCTTAACTTTCTTCAGTTATCTCCTTTTTTCTGATTTACATTACATTATAATGCATTTAGTGAATTTAGTCTTTACCTACTCATTATTGCAGGTCCAACATCAGTCTCTCAACTGTGACAGAAGAGATATACATGTATGCTATGTAAAATTAATCTATTCACAAGTGATCCCATTATTGGGAAACTGATTCAGGGTAAACCAATATCAAAAAATAACAATATAAAAGAAAAAATGAAATGCCTAATTTGGCATTTTAATGAAAGACTTTTAAAAAATATAATCGATGGTCATATTTTTCCAATGATCTGCATTCTCTCTGAATCAGACAATCTCTAAGGGGTTTTCATACTTTAGTGGACGTTTGTTACATCATTTCTGTGAAGAGTGGAATAATTTCACTATCCACAACAATTTTTTTTGAATCCTTGAAAACACCCTGCCATTTCTTATTCCACTATATGAATAACTAATCTTATTCTGCAGATCCAGGATTGAGTCCCTGACCTAGGCTTGAACAATAATTTTTAACCTTTTCTTAAATTCTTTGTAATAACATTTATGGAGTACCTCTACTATGACAAGCAGTGTTTTATGATGCTGGGAATAAAATGATGTACTAAAATAGGTAAGATCACTCATCTCATGAAGAATGCACTGTACTAGAATAAATGTGCATTTTACACTTCCCTGTCTACCCCCAGCTCTAGCCATGATGTCCAAGGATGGACAGGTGGACAAGCTAGCCAAATGAGAATAAGCCCTGGGATTGCTGATAGAAATATGGAAAAGCAAAATGACCTCAGCCATTCCATTCAGTATTTAAATGACCAAACACAAGTTAGTGTTCCTGCTGCCACATAGTGTGAGACTGCCTACACGGAGCCAATTAAAGTACAGTCAACTGGATCTGGATGTTCCTGAAGACTATGACTCAGATTTTCTGTTATCTGAAACACTGTTTCCCTCCATTTTGTCTTTATAAGGCCGAAAACTGTTTTGATTTTAATTTATTTCCCCTGCAGCTGACAATGCAGTGAACAAAGAATTAGAATAAAAGGATTTAGTGGGGTAATCTTAATGTAGACTAAGATGCGTGTGTGCTCACTTAGCCATGTCTGACTCTTGTGATCCCATGCAAGGTAGCCCACCAACTCCTCCGTTCATGGAATTTTCCAGACAAGAATACTGGAATGGGTTGCCATTTCCTTCTCCAGGGGATCTTCTTGACCCAGGGATCAAACAATGATTCATGCATATCCTGCACTGGCAGGTGAATTCTTTTCCACCAGTACCACCTGGTATACAACCACCAAATGCCCTCAGTTAAAGTCATATTAGCTGCAAAGACCCATACACTTCTACTCCTCTGCATAGTGCTAGGAGCAGTAACACAGACTCTTTTATGCTTTGTTCACTGACCAAACCCTTTGAATCTCTCAATAACTTAATTTTCATTCAGATATGTGAACCATATTAAAGTTATTTAAAGTTATTTAAATTTACTTCTAATGTGACCCTGTAATTTATGCTCTAGTCCACACTACTTACTTCTTAATTTAACTCTCATAAAATCAGTCTTGTACATTTATTTCCAGAGGTTTTAAGCCCTTCCAAGGGGCAACATTTCCTATAGCCCTATACAAACTTAGCCCCTTTTTATTGACTTGACTCAGAGATTCCTGGATAAGAGAATATTTAATAGAAATAAGCAGTGATTCATATGTGGAAATATCAAGAATTAAGAGACCATTTCCTAGTGAAGGAATATCCTAGGGGATATCTGTAAAGCTGGAATAAATAGTAAAAGAGAAAGAAATCTTAAGAGGTATTTGTGGGTTGTGTCCAACTCTTTGCGACCCCATGAACTGTAGCCTGCCAGTCTATCATGTCCATGGGGATTCTCCAGGCAAGAATACTGGAGTGGGTTGCCAGGCCCTCCTCAGGGGATCTTCCCAACCCAGGAATCAAATCCAGGTCTCCTGCACTGCAGGTGGATTCTTTACCCTCTGAGCTACCAGGCAAGCCTGTTTGTGGGTATTTGGCACAATATGCATAATATATATATGAGATGTGCTATGTTAGAGGAAAAGAAAACTTTTTCATTTTAACATACTAGTTTAAGAACAGGATTCTACCAAAAATTATTTTCTTTTTTATTAAGTCATGAAAATATATTCCTCTAAGTGGAAATGGTAAGATAGATGCTTCTGAATTCAATTACTAGTTTAGGTGGGTTATGCTTGCTTATATATATATATATATATGTGTGTGTGTGTGTGTGTGTGTGTATGTGTGTGCGTATGTTATGCGTATATACATAAATATATATATATATATATATATATATATATATATATATATATATATCATATATGGAGGCCAAAAGGAGCTAACCCACGTCCGAGGTCAGGGGCAGCGGCCTAGAGTGCCAGGCTGCATCGGCGCAGGAACAGTGGAGAGGAGCTACCTTGAGTCCGAGGTCAGTGGTGGCCGGGCGAAGCCACCTCGTGCCCGAGGCCAGGGGCGGTGACCCTGAGGAGTCACCCCAAGCCAGGGGCGGCAAATGGGAGGAGCCAGCCACGCCCGAGCCCAGGGCCAGCGGCTGGGAGGAGCAACCCTAGGACCCGCGGCTGCGCAGGCACAGGAGGGCCTAGAGGAGCTATCCCACGTTGAAGTTCAGGAACTGTGGCGGTAAGGAGATACCCCTCGTCCAAGGTAAGGAGCAGTGGCCGTGCTTTGCTTGGGCAGCCGTGAAGAGATACCCCACACCCAAGGTAAGAGAAACCCAAGTAAGATGGTACGTGTTGCAAGAGGGCATCAGAGGGCAGACACACTGAAACCATACTCACAGAAAACTAGTCAATCTAATCACACTAGGACCACAGCCTTTTCTAACTCAATGAAACCAAGCCATGCCTGCGGGGTAACCCAAGACGGGTGGGTCATGGTGGAGAGGTCTGACTGAATGTGGTCCACTGGAGAAGGGAATGGCAAGCCACTTCAGTATTCTTTCTTTGAGAACCCCATGAACAGTATGAAAAGGCAAAATGATAGGATACTGAGAGGAACTCCCCAGGTCATTAGGTGCCCAATATGCTACTGGAGATCAGTGGAGAAATAACTCCAGAAAGAATGAAGGGATGGAGCCAAAGCAAAAACAATACCCACGTGTGGATGTGACTGGTGATAGAAGCAAGATCCGATGCCGTAAAGAGCAATATTGCATAGGAAACTGGAATGTCAGGGCCATGAATCAAGGCAAATTGGAAGCGGTCAAACAAGTGATGGCAAGGGTGAACGTCGACATTCTAGGAATCAGCGAACTAAAATGGACTGGAATGGGTGAATTTAACTCAGATGACCATTATATCTACTACTGCGGGCAGGAATCCCTCAGAAGAAATGGAGTAGCCATCATGGTCAACAAAAGAGTCCAAAATGCAGTACTTGGATACAATCTCAAAAATGACAGAATGATCTCTGTTCGTCTCCAAGGCAAACCATTTAATATCACAGCTATCCAAGTCTATGCCCCAACCAGTAATGCTGAAGAAACTGAAGTTGAATGGTATTATGAAGACCTACAAGACCTTTTAGAACTAACACCCAAAAAAGATGTCCTTTTCATTATAGGGGACTGGAATGCAAAAGTAGGAAGTCAAGAAACAGCTGGAGTAACAGGCATATTTGGCCTTGGAATGCGGAATGAAGCAGGGCAAAGACTAATAGAGTTTTCCAAGAAAATGCACTGGTCATAGCAAACACCATCTTCCAACAACACAACAGAAGACTCTACACGTGGACATCACCAGATGGTCAACATCAAAATCAGATTGATTATATTCTTTGCAGCCAACAATGGAGAAGCTCTATACAGTCAACAAAAACAAGACCAGGAGCTGACTGTGGCTCAGATCATGAACTCCTTATTACCAAATTCAGACTCAAATTAAAGAAATTAGGGAAAACCGCTAGACCATTCAGGTATGACCTAAATCAAATCCCTTATGATTATACAGTGGAAGTGAGAAATAGATTTAAGGGCCTAGATCTGATAGATAGAGTGCCCGATGAACTATGGAATGAGGTTCATGACATCGTACAGGAGACAGGGATCAAGACCATCCCCATGGAAAAGAAATGCAAAAAAGCAAAATGGCTGTCTGGGGAGACCTTAAAAAATGGCTGTGGAAAGAAGAGAGGTGAAAAGCAAAGGAGAAAAGGAAAGATATAAGCATCTGAATGCAGAGTTCCAAAGAATAGCAAGAAGAGATAAGAAAGCCTTCTTGAGTGATCAATGTAAAGAAATAGAAGAAAACAACAGAATGGGAAAGACTAGAGATCTCTTCAAGAAAATTAGAGATACCAAGAGAACATTTCATGCAAAGATGGCCATGATAAAGGACAGAAATGGTCTAGACCTAACAGAAGCAGAAGATATTAAGAAGAGGTGGCAAGAATACATGGAAGAACTGTAAAAAAAAGATCTTCAAGACCCAGATAATCATGATGATGTGATCACTAATCTAGGGCCAGACATCTTGGAATGTGAAGTCAAGTGGGCCTTAGAGAGCATCACTACGAACAAAGCTAGTGGAGGTGATGGAATTGCAGTTGAGCTGTTTCAAATCCTGAAAGATGATGCTGTGAAAGTGCTGCACTCAATATGCCAGCAAATTTGGAAAACTCAGCAGTGGCCACAGGACTGGAAAAGGTCAGTTTTCATTCCAATCCCAAAGAATGGCAATGCCAAAGAATGCTCAAACTACCACACAATTGCACTCATCTCACATGCTAGTAAAGTAATGCTCAAAATCCTCCAAGCCAGACTTCAGCAATACATGAACCGTGAACTCCCTGATGTTCAAGCTGGTTTTAGAAAAGGCAGAGGAACTGGAGCTCAAATTGCCAACATCTGCTGGTCATGGAAAAAGCAAGAGAGTTCCAGGAAAACGTCTATTTCTTTATTGACTATGTCAAAGCCTTTGACTGTGTGGATCACAAAAAACTGTGGAAAATTCTGAAAGAGATGGGAATACCAGACCACCTAACCTGCCTCTTGAGAAATCTGTATGCAGGTCAGGAAGCAACAGTTAGAACTGGACATGGAACAACGGACTGGTTCCAAATAGGAAAAGGAGTATGTCAAAGCTGCATATCGTCACCCTGCTTCTTTAACTTCTATGCAGAGTACATCATGAGAAACACTGGACTGGAAGAAACACAAGCTGGAATCAAGATTGCCGGGAGAAATATCAATAACCTCAGATATGCAAATGACACCACCCTTATGGCAGAAAGTGAAGAGGAGCTAAAAAGCCTCTTGATGAAAGTGAAAGAGGAGAGTGAAAATGTTGGCTTAAAGCTCAACATTCAGAAAACGAAGATCATGGCAACCGGTCCCATCACTTCATGAGAAATAGATGGGGAAACAATGGAAACAGTGTCAGACTTTATTTTTTTGGGCTCCAAAATCACTGCAGATGCTGACTGCAGCCATGAAATTAAAAGACGCTTACTCCTTGGAAGAAAAGTTATGACCAACCTAGATAGCATATTCCAAAGCAGAGACATTACTTTGCCGACTAAGGTCTGTCTAGTCAAGGGTATGGTTTTTCCTGTGGTCATGTATGGATATGAGAGTTGGACTGTGAAGAAGGCTGAGAGCCGAAGAACTGGTGCGTTTGAACTGTGGTGTTGGAGAAGACTCTTGAGAGTCCCTTGGACTGCAAAGAGATCCAACCAGTCCATTCTGAAGGAGATCAACCCTGGGATTTCTTTGGAAGGACTGATGCTGAAGCTGAAGCTCCAGTACTTTGGCCACCTCATGCGAAGAGCTGACTTATTGGAAAAGACTCTGCTGCTGGTAGGGATTGGGGGCAGGAGGAGAAGGAGACGACTGAGGATCAGACGCCTGTATGGCATCACAGACTCGAAGGATATGAGTCTGAGTGAACTCCGGGAGATGGTGATCGACAGGGAGGCCTGGCATGCTTCGATTCATGGGGTCACAAAGAGTTGGACACGGCTGAGTGACTGAACTGAACTAAACTGATATATGATTAAGAATTTTAAATCAATAAGATAATTTCCCTTTACTTTTCGTACAGTGACTGTACTCACTTGTCTGAGGGGGAAAAAGTATATTATGAAGTGAAGAATGAAAACATTTTTATTATACAGAGTTGAAATTTAATTATATTAGAAATAGGAATAATTTAATTAAGAATCAGGTTCTCACTATTGACTTTAATTAAAATGTGAAAATTACAATATATATCATTATTAGAGGAAAATGAACTAAAATTGTTAAAAATTAACTTTCCTGAATTAATATATAGCCTTCCAAAAAGGTGTTCTCTGGTTGTTTACTTATTCTATAGGAATATACTAATATGGGCTTCCCCAGTAGTTCAGTGGACAAAGAATTCACCTGCAATGCAGCAAATACAGGAGACACGATTTCTGTCCCTCAGTCAGGAAGATCCCTTGAAGGAAGAAATGGCAATCCACCCCAGGATTTTAGCCTAAAAAATCCCATGGACAGAGGAGCCTGACAGGATACAGTCTAAGGGGTCACAAAGACTTGGACATGACTGCACATGCATGCATACACATAGTAATAAAGCTTGTGAAGAGTGACATGCGGAGTGGTCTTTCTCTTAAATGTACAAAATTGAATATTGTAAGGTCCATATCTTGCTGATATGTTATTTACATACTAGTTATTGAAAATATGTATGTGAATAAATACTTGTAGAAAATCCCAAATTGAACTATCTTAATGGTCTAGTGGCCTTTTAAAAAACACGCTTGTATGGGCAAATTTACATTTTCATTTTCATTTGCTTTTCAGTACAGCTCAGTTCAGTTGCTCAGTCGCGTCCGACTCTTTGCAATGCCATGAATTGCAGCACGCCAGTTCTCCTTGTCCATCACCAACTCCCAGAGTTTATCCAAACTCATGTCCCTCAGGTTGGTAATGCAATCCAGCCATCTCGTCCTCTGTCATCCCCTTCTCCTCCTGCCCCCAATCCCTCCCAGAATCAGGGTCTTTTCCAATGAGTCAGCTCTTCGCATGTAGTGGCCAAAGTATTGGAGTTTCAGCTCCAGCACCAGTCCTTCCAATGAAAACTCAGGACTGATCTCCTTTAGGATGGACTGGTTGGATCTCCTTGCAGTCCAAGGGACTCTCAAGAGTCTTCTCCAACACCACAGTTTCAAAGCATCAATTTGTCGGTGCTCAGCTTTCCTCACAGTCCAACTCTCACATCCATACGTGACCACAGGAAAAACCATAGCCTTGACTAGATGGACCTCTGTTGGCAAAGTTATGTCTCTGCTTTTGAATATGCTATCTAGGTTGGTCATAAGTTTCCTCCCAAGGAGTTTAAGTATCTTTTAATTTCATGGCTGCAGTTACCATCTGCAGTGATTTTGGAGCCCCATAAAGTAAAGTCTGACACTGTTTCCACTGTTTCCCCATCTATTTCCCATGAAGTGATGGGACTGGATGCCATGATCTTCGTTTTCTGAATGTTGAGCTTTAAGCCAACTTTTTCACTCTCCTCTTTCACTTTCATCAAGAGGCTTTTTAGCTTCTCTTCACTTTCTGCCATAAGGGTGGTGTCATCTGCATATCTGAGGTTATTGATATTTCTCCCGGCAATCTTGATTCCAGCTTGTGGTTCCTCCAGCCCAGCGTTCCTCATGATGTACTCTGCATAAAAGTTAAATAAGCAGGGTGACAATATACAGCCTTGACGTACTTCTTTTCCTATTTGGTAAAGTTATGACCAACCTAGATAGCATATTCAAAAGAAGAGACATTACTTTGCCAACAAAGGTCCATCTAGTCAAGGCTATGGTTTTCTCAGTAGTCATGTATGGATGTGAGAGTTGGACTGTGAAGATAGCTGAGCACCACCTCATGCGAAGAGTTGACTCACTGGAAAAGACCGTGATGCTGGGAGGGATCGAGGGCAGGAGGAGAAGGAGACGACAGAGGATGAGATGGCTGGATGGCATCACCGACTTGACGGACATGAATTTGAGTGAACTCCAGGAGTTGGTGATGGACAGGGAGGCCTGGCATGCTGCAATTCATGGGGTCACAAAGAGTCAGACATGACTGAGCGACTGAACTGAACTGAACACAGTCAAAGGCTTTGGCATACTCAATAAAGCAGAAATAGATGTTTTTCTGGAACTGTCTTGCTTTTTCAATGATCCAGCAGATGTTGGCAATTTGATCTCTGGTTCATCTGCCTTTTCTAAAACCAGCTTGAACATCTGGAAGTTCACGGTTCACGTATTGCTGAAGCCTGGCTTGGAGAATTTTGAGCATTAACTTACTTGTGTGTGAGATGAGTGCAATTGTGCAGTAGTTTGAACATTCTTTGGCATTGCCTTTCTTTGGGATTGGAATGAAAACTGACCTTTTCCAGTCCTGTGGCCAATGCTGGGTTTTCCAATTTTGCTGGCATATAGAGTGCATTAGACACAGTCAAAATCAAGCATGTTATCACTTTTGCAAATCCTTCTAGCCAATGCTGGGTTTTCCAATTTTGCTGGCATATTGAGTGCATTAGACACAGTCAAAATCAAGCATGTTTTCACTTTTGCAAATCCTTCTAGTATCTAGAGAATATTTCAGCATTTTTTTTTGGTAATCATTTGAGAAACAGATCCACATCAAAAAAATTCTCATGAACACTTATAAATAGTGAATATGATTTTTGTTAGAATTTTTCTTACCCTGACTGATTTCCTCTTTTTGTCTATCGCAAATCACTGGAACATCCTAAGTTCTTGATGAAGTGTAGGAATAAGTGTCTCTTCTTAGAGCTAAGTTAGTTTATAATTTGATTTAAAAATAAATGTATTTTTGCTAAACTTAATATTTACATCATTTTCCATGCCTCTACCTTGCTTTTCATTTTTAATTTTTCCACTATTTGTATTTTTCCTCATAATATTTGGTTTGAAAAGTCAAGACCCTGGTTGAAATTGATGGAATGAACACACATATTTACACTTATTTCCTCCCAATGTCAACACAAATAAAAATCCAGAAGAAAAAAAAAAAAGCATTAGAGGAGTTGATAAGATTAAATAGTGGAAGACAGATTGCAGAAAAATTACTGAAAATTTACTGCTGCTGCTACTGATAAGTTGCTTCAGTCATGCCCAGCTCTGTGCGACCCCAGAGATGGCAGCCCACCAGGCTCCCCTGTACCTGCGATTCTCCAGGCAAGAACACTGGAATGGGTTGCCATTTCCTTCTCCAGTGCATGAAAGTGAAAAGTGATAGTGAAGTTGCTCAGTCATGTCTGATTCCTAGGGAGAGTAAAACAAAGGGTCAATTTTTCCGAGACAACATAAAACTTTGAGGGCAGTCTTATAGTTCCAAAAGAATGAAATGAAAGGAAACTGTGTGTTAAATCCTCAATCCCCCTCATACCACAGCTAACAAAATCCTTGCTGTCTGACATGTAATTTAGTCAGGTGACGTGTGGATTCTTCCATGTGGGTGCTAACCACTAAAGAAAAGCTCCTCTGATAATAAATCAGTCTTTTCAATTTGTGCATCCCTCTACTGTGCAGAGAAATTAAGACACATGTACCATGATCTTAATTATGAGCACAAATGCAAGATCACCAAGTAATCTGAGAGAAATCTCCAACACTCACAGAGACCAAAGCAAAAGTAAGAAAGTAAAATTGGAAGACATCATAGACTACATAGGGAAAAACCTCCTGCCAAAATACTATTAAACGTTTGTCCAGGAAGAATTTTAAAAGATACTGCATCCATTAAACAGACACTAGAAATTACAGAAAAAAGGTTAATTTGAGAACATGAAAAATATTTTGTAAATTATATAAAAATAAGTCAAAGAAAGGTTCAGGAAGTTCTCTGAAAAAAAAAGAGAGAATGGGGAAAAGGAAAACAATAGAGAAAACAGTAGTAAAAGACAATTACTCAATAAATTGGACTAATGGGAACTTGGGAAAGAACAGATTAAATCGAAAGGAAGAATTAATCGAAGACATATTCAATAATGTTTTCCAAATGTGAAGGACATGCATTTCTGGACACAAAGGCTCAATTTAATTCACCACAATATATGAAAATACACCCACATCAATTCATGACAGTAACGTTCATGAACACAAACGAATCCTAACAATTTCCAGCAAAAGTGGGGGTGGGAATCACATATACAGTAGCCCTCTCTTGTCGCAGTTTTGTTTTCTGCAATTTCAGCTACTCAGGGTCAACTATGGTTTGAAAATATTAGGTGGGAAATTTCTGAAATGAACCGTCTAGGTTTTAAATCGCACAGCTGTTTTGAGCAGCGTGATGAAATCTCGCGTTATCTCGCTTGCTATCGCTCTCTGGTCAGTTGCTCAGCTGCCATCTTTCTTACGGGATCGACTGCTGAGGTATCGCTCTGACAGCCCTATGTTCAGGTAACTCTCTTATTTGACTTAAAAATGGCCCTGAAGTGCAAGAATAGTGATGCCGACAATTCGGATATGCCAAGGAGAAGCTGTAAAGCGCTTTCTTTAAGTGAAAAGTGAAACCTGTTGACTTAATAAGGAGAGGGAAAAAAGGATCGTATGCTGAGGTACTAGGATCTGTGGTAAGAATGAATCTTCTATGCCTGAAATTGTGAGGAAGGAAAAAGAAAGTCGTGCTGGTTATGTTATGGCACCTCAAGCTGCAAGTCAAGGCCACGGTGTGTGTTAAAGGCTTAGTTAAGATGGGAAAGGCATTACATTTGGTATTTTGGGAGACTATATTTGCATCAGAGAAGGTAATGGCACCCCACTCCAGGACTCTTGCCTGGAAAATCCCATGGACGGAGGAGCCTGGAAGGCTGCAGTCCATGGGGTCGCTGAGGGTCAGACATGACTGAGCGACTTCACTTTGCCTTTTCACTTTCATGCACTGGAGAAGGAAATGGCAACCCACTTCAGTGTTCTTATCTGGAGAATCCCAGGGACAGGAGAGCATGGTGGGGTGCTGTCTCTGGGGTCACACAGAATTGAACACCACTGAAGCGACTTAGCAGCAGCAACAGCATATTTGCATAACTGTTATAGCAATATTTTGTTATAATTATTTCATTTTATTATTATTGTTAATCTCGCGCGCTCGTGTGTGTGTGTGTGTGTGTGTGTGTGTGTGTGTGTGTGTGTTAGTCAGTCGTGCCCGACTCTTTGTGACTCTATAGCCCGCCAGACTCCTCTGTCCATAGAGTTCTCCAGGCAAGAATACTGGAGCGGGGTGCCATTCCCATCTCTAGGGGTTCTTCCCAGCTCAGAGATGGAACCCAGGTCTCCCGCATTGTAGGCAGATCCTTTACCATGTGAGCCACCAGGGAAGCCGTAATCTCATACTGTTCCTAATCTATACATTAAACTTTACTGTGTTTACAGAAAATGTATAGGTATGTTTATATAGGAAAAACAGTATGTATAGGGTTTGGTACAGTGTGGTTTCCGGCATCCAGTGGGAGTCTTAGAAGAGGGTGCTACTGTACTTTCAACTTTTCAACCATATATCTGGAACACAGAGGACTTGTGTTCTGTGTATACCACTTTCTATTAACAATTTTTTGCCTCTCTCAGGGTTAGATATCTTTTTCCTATGTTTCATTCTAGAAGTTTTATTATTTTAGATTGTACGTTTAAACTAATGATCTTCTTCAAGTTGATGTTTGCACACATATGAGGAAAGTTCTTACAAGGTTTTCTTTCCAATGCTGTGTTTCATCTTCTATAAGATTATGCATTCATTTTCTTTAAGGAACTGATGTATTTTGTTTATTTTTTTGATTTGCATAAAATTGTTCATAATATTCCTATATTATTCTGACCAGTTTGTTCTGTATCCTCACCTGAAATTGCTTTTCCAGGTTTTTTTTTTTTTTTCTCACTTGTAGCCATTCTCTTAGGAGTATAGTGGTATCTCTCTATTGTTCTAATTTGCAATTTCCTAATAGTGAAATATTTAAGCATCTTTTTATATGATTATTTATTGCCTGTACATCTTGTTTGGTGAAGCAGTCCACTATAAACTTTCATCCATTTCCTTTTTTTCTCTGTTCTGGAAATTCGACCATTTTCTAAGTTGGTTATTTTCTTATTTTTGAGCATTCCATTCTTTTTAAAATATTTATTTTGCTTATAAGTTCTTTAACATGTTTTCCAAATATTTTCTCTCATTCTATGGCTTGTTTTTCATTTTATTAACACTGTCTATCATAGTGCAGAAATTTTAATTTTAATTAAGTCCAACTCATTTTTTTCTCCTCATGGATCATACTTTTTTTTTCCATTAAAAAATAAAAATTTACTTATTTTAATTGGAGGTTAATCACTTTACAATATTGTATTGGTTTTGCCATACATCAACATGAATCTGCCACATGTATACATGTGTTCCCCATCCTGAACCCCCCTCCCACCTCCCTCCCAGTACCATCCCTCTGGGTCGTCTCAGTGCACCAGCCCCAAGCATCCAGTATCATGCATCAAACCTGGACTGGCGATTAGTTTCATATATGATATTATACATGTTTCAATGCCATTCTCCCAAATCATCCCACCCTCTCCCTCTCCCACAGAGTCCAAAAGACTTCTATACATCTGTGTCTCTTTTGTCATCTCACATACAGAGTTATTGTTACCATCTTTCTAAATTCCATATATATGTGTTAGTATACTGTATTGGTGTTTTTCTTTCTGGCTTGCTTCATTCTGTATAATAGGCTCCAGTTTCATCCACCTCATCAGAACTGATTCAAATGTATTCTTTTTAATGGCTGAGTGATACTCCATTGTGTATATGTACCACAGCTTTCTTATCCATTCATCTGCTGATGGACATCTAGGTTGCTTCCATGTCCTGGCTATTGTAAACATTGCTGCGATGAACATTGGGGTACATGTGTCTCTTTCAATTCTGGTTTCCTCGGTGTGTATGCCCAGCAATGGGATTGCTGGGTCATAAGGCAGTTCCATTTCCAGTTTTTTAAGGAATCTCCACACTGTTCTCCATAGTGGCTGTACTAGTTTGCATTCCCACCAACAGTGTAAAAGGGTTCCCTTTTCTCCACACCCTCTCCAGCATTTATTGCTTGTAGACTTTTGGATCGCAGCCATTCTGACTGGCGTGAAATGGTACCTCATTGTGGTTTTGATTTGCATTTCTCTGATAATGAGTGATGTTAAGCATCTTTTCATGTGTTTGTTAGCCATCTGTATGTCTTCTTTGGAGACATGTCTGTTTAGTTCTTTGGCCCATTTTTTGATTGGGTCATTTATTTTTCTGGAATTGAGCTGCAGGAGTTGGTTGTATATTTTTGAGATTAGTTGTTTGTCAGTTGCTTCATTTGCTATTATTTTCTCCCATTCTGAAGGCCGTTTTTTCACCTTACTTATAGTTTCCTTTGTTGTGCAGAGCTTTTAATTTTAATTAGGTCCCATTTGTTTATTTTTGCTTTTATTTCCAATATTCTGGGAGGTGGGTCATAGAGGATCCTGCTGTGATTTATGTCGGAGAGTGTTTTACCTATGTTCTCCTCTAGGAGTTTTATGGAGAAGGAAATGGCAACCCACTCCAGTGTTCTTGCCTGGAGAATCCTAGGTATGGCGGAGCATGGTGGGCTGCCGTCTATGCGGTCGCACAGAGTTGGACACAACTGAAGCAACTTAGCAGTAGCAGGAGTTTTATAGTTTCTGGTCTTATGTTTAGATCTTTAATCCATTTTGAGTTTATTTTTGTGTATGGTGTTAGAAAGTGTTCTAGTTTCATTCTTTTGCAAGTGGTTGACCAGTTTTCCCAGCACCACTTGTTAAAGAGATTGTCTTTAATCCATTGTATATTCTTGTCTCCTTTGTCAAGATAAGGTGTCCATAGATGCGTGGATTTATCTCTGGGTTTATAAATTCATTGGCATACCTAAGATCACTTAGAGTTTTTCCAGCACTTCTATAGGCAAAAACAAAACAAAAACAGGTTAAGAAAGCTATTCACCTGGAAACATGGGTCATTTCTTTCGGAAAATGAAGGATCATTCCGAGGTTAGACCTGGGAACCTTGAAGAACAATTCCCTCACAACAGAATTTGTTCTGAATTAAAAGAATATGGTTGATTGGCTGCTTTTCAGAGTCATAATGGAGCAATAACTGCTATATACCTCGTATTATCTGCCATTTTGTGTGAAAATAGCTATTTTGTTGTCTTCGTCATTGCCTTTGCACTATGTTTTGGGCTTCTTGAAAGCATTTATTTGCCTCTTAGATTTACTGGTCATTAGAACAAGAGAATTTGTACCTGACGAGCTTCATTTGTATACCTAGACCTGATCTAGATGACAAAATCACAGGCTTCATGTCTGAGCTGATGCCATAATGGGTTGGTGCTTTGGTGATACTGAAAAGAACGTAAATGAGGCATGAATCATTAAGGGCTGTATCTCAACCTTCAGCAAAATGCTGGTTTGTTGACCTCCAGGAGACATGCTTCTGGGTCTACACACAATGGTGTAAACGATCCCCTTGATTACGGCCTTGCTCAGTGATTTAACTAACAGGAAATAGTACCAGAAATACTGGTGCGATTAAATTAAGTCTTAAGAAAGAAGGTCTGTGAGTTTCTGTTTTTGTTTGCTGGGGGAAAGCAGCCAACATATATTAATAATAAATATGTTACCTAGGAACACTGTGCTATGAAAACATATTTACCCAAATTGATAGTCCTTTTACAAAAGGATTGAAACCCAGATCCAAATTCCAGGTGAGGTGTCACCCATCCTCGTAACCAATTTGCCAACTATATGAGTGAATTCATTTTGTGGGTGGATTTTCCGGTTCTACCTGAGGCATTCCTATTACTGCCAAATAGAGGAAAGATAGGATATCTCCATGTAACCCTGAAAAATTTGCATAATCATGAGCAAACAACTAAAATGGTTGTGTTAAGCAACTGAGCATTGGGATAGTTTATAACACAGCAAGAGATAATCAGAACATTATTTTTAATTCTTTTTCTGTTCTATGTCTGTTTATCCATTTGGTGCTTGTAGAAAAGATTTCAAACTAGATAATTTCTCACTGAAATGTCATGTTACAAACAACTGAACATTCTATCCCTATCACTATTTATGACTAACAGATTATTTTACTCTGACACATATAAATACCCAAATGTAGATAAAGATATGTGTAGATATGTTTTGACAATTAAATATCTAATATTTACAAAATTACTTGTTGATTCAATAGCAAATATGTAGGATAAAGTTAGGATGCTACAATATGACTTTTTTAGAAAATAAAAAATGACATTCAGAAGAATATAGAAGTGACAAAACAATCAGTTTTGCTACTTAAGAGTCAACACTTATATTTATGCATGGTGGCTTGCTGGAAATAATTTGTCAGCAGTATTTTTCAAAACAAAGCATCACATTATAGATTCATAGAGCTGACAGAGGTCTTTGAGAGTCCTTTTACATATCTATGCCTTTCTGAAGAACTATATATAACATTCTCACCTTCTGCTAACCCAAGCAATTAAAATCCTTTAATAATCTCATTATGTAGAAGCTTACTGCTGTAATTTAAAATGATATTATAGATTACTAACACATATTTTGAACATATTTATCATATATAGTGAAACAATTATTTGTGATTTGGCAATATAGTTTTTCATGGCAAGACACTGAAATGAAGAATTTGATTCTGTGTTATCTTTTCTATTTGTTCAATTTCTATATTATTAATTATTGGTTCCATTAGGCTTATTAGGTTATGAAATAATAGAAGCATTTACCTAAATTCAATACATATGGTGAACATTAGTTGAAGGTATCTTTTTAGAAGACAATGGGGAAAATATTCTACTAGGCAAATAATGAATCCATGAGTGATGTCCCATTTAAAGTGCAGTTCTAGATATCTCAGGCTTCCCTGGTGGCTTAGATGGATAAAAATCTACCTGTAATGCAAAGACCCAGGTTGGACCCCTGGGTTCTCTAGAGAAGGGAATGGCAACCCACTCCAGTATTCTTGCCCGGAGAATCCCATGGACAGAGAAGCTGGCTGGCGGGCTATAGTTCATGGGATCTCAAAGAGTCAGACACAACTGAGCAACTAAGACGCCTCCTCTCCTCCTCTAGATAGCTCAGAAGCACTATTTTTGAACTTTTTCTATGGGAATATAAACACTTCTATTAACTTTACTCAACAAATCTCTGCCTAAATCTATTCCCAAATGTGCTATTTTGTAATTTCTTTATAGACCATAAAGTGCACATCTCATAAATATTCAAATTAGCAAATTTTTAAAAAGAGAAAAGAACTATTTAGCCACCACTGAGGTTAAGAACAAGAATGTGGGCTACTCCATTCACCTGTTGTTCCCCCTTCTTAACATGACCACCAACCCCATCTCCAAAAAGAAATCACTAGTCTAGTTTCTAACAGTGTTATGGGCTATAAGGTGTACCAAAGTAGAATCAACAATAAAGTATTCTTTTCCATTGTGTTTCTTTTACTCAACATTATGTTTGTGAGATTCATCCATATTATTTTATATAGTTATAATGTATTTTTTTCTGTTGCTGCATAACATTCCATTTTGTGAATACAGCTTTTCCTTTCTATTTCTTTTCTATTTTCCATTAATAGTGGATATTTTTTTACTTTTAATAGTGTCACTGTTAGTTTTGAGATATGATATTTTTGATAGAAACTGTGCTTTTTCTTGGCACACACCAAGGAATGAAATTGCTAGTTCTACAACTTGTTGTCTCTACAGTGTGGTTTTATTTACGGTAGGTTTGATATTTGGCAGTATGAGTTCTTCAACTTTGTCATCCTTCCTAAAGACTGCCTTGACAATTTTTTGCCTTTAATATTTCCACATACATTTTAAATTTGTTTGTTAATGTCAATGAAGAAAATATGCTGAGATCTAGATTAGAATGGCTTTGTATCTGAAGATCAATTTTGAGAGTGTTGATATCATATTACTAAATCTTCCAATTTATAGATTGGTATTGTCTTTCATCTACTTAATTGTCCTCTAATTTTTCCCGGTATTTTGTAGTTTTTAAGTATAACGACTTATGCTTGCTTGCCATACTTATTCAGAAGAATATAATGTTTTTGATATTATTATATATAGTATTTTATATGTTTTATATTTCTTATACATATATGGAAATAAATTAATAATTAATTATCCAACTTTGCTAAATTAATCTTGAACTTCATTACTGTATAGATACTTTTGTGTTTACTTTATTCAAGACCTCAAATAACAAGAGCTCTTCCTCTTACAAAATGCCTTTTTTGTTTCCCTTGTTTTGTTTTTCACATCTGAAATAATTATAGTCTCTTTTAGTCTAAGCTGTAACACTTCTGCAGTTCAGCTATCTCATTATTATGTGGTATTCCAATAAATTTGATTTCTGTTTACTCTGTGTCAAAAACCACAAGTGCAATTTTCTTCTATAATCTCTCTGTCTCTCCACTCTCCTCCAGCCTTTCTGTATGTAATTACAGGTACATTGGGCATATAGGCTTTCAGTTCTTCTAGAATCTCTTTGAATAGCTTAAAGAATTGACTAGTTAGTGAAATAATTCTTTGAGCGGTTTTAACAATAAAGTTAAAGCATTACATTTTTTTTTCTCTGAGGCTTTATTTTAATAGCAGTACACTGGATTTCATCTTTGTCCCAAAGCTGTGTTCATGACAAGTTTAATTTGATGAGAAGCATTTCAATATTTTTAATGCTAAAATTTCAGAAACTAATAAACTTTCTATTTTACACTGATTAATTTGCAGATGGAACTCTTTTTTTTTCTTGTAATACTTTACACATCAGATAATAAAAGTCAAACTTCATCCAGTATTTGGCCTCAAAACTTACTTGTCCATTGGCACAAGTTTATTAAATACATTTTTATTCCTTCCAATTTGTCACAGGAAATATTTTAACAAAAAGTTTCACTACTGTCATATGTAGTGGCACCAAAAAGTAGCCACCAGATACAAGTAACCATTTGGCAGTTTCTCATAACAGTTTCCTTATACTTCCTACCCAGTTGCAAAGCTAATATTTGTTTACTGAAGTATCTCATTTCTTGATGCTAAATCTTCTTTATAAATTTGTTGCTGCAAAAGTAGCCTATAATATAAACAACTTCATATATCACAATTACAAAACAAGTATATTTCATTCACAGGTCTGCAGAAGGCTAGGGGATCAGTCAATCAAGACAGATCAGCTGAGATTCTATGCCTAGGCTATATATTGATTAGATTTAGGTTAGTGCTGAAGTTTAGGGTTTAGAACTCCTCCATTAGAATTCTTATAACTCATAATAAAGCAAACTATTTTAATTAAAATGAGCAAAATTATGAATGTACAGTTCAGTTCAGTTGCTCAGTCATGTCCGACTCTTTGCGACCCCATGAATTGCAGCATGCCAGGCCTCCCTGTCCATCACCAACTCCCGGAGTTCACTCAGATTCACGTCCATCGAGTCAGTGATGCCATCCAGCCATCTCATCCTCTGTCGTCCCCTTCTCCTCCTGCCCCCAATCCCTCCCAGCATCAAAGTCTTTTCCAATGAGTCAACTCTTCTCATGAGGTGGCCGAAGTACTGGAGTTTCAGCTTTAGCATCATTCTTTCCAAAGAAATCCCAGGGTTGATCTCCTTCAGAATGAACTGGTTGGATCTCCTTGCAGTTCAAGGGACTCTCAAGAGTCTTCTCCATTATATCAAATGGTTAATAGGCATATGAAAAGATGCTCACTATTGTTAGTCATCAAGTAAAGACATGTATGGATGTGAGAGTTGGACTGTGAAGAAAGCTGAGTGCCAAAGAATTGATGCTTTTGAACTGTGGTGTTGGAGAAGACTGCATGCTGCGATTGATGGGGTTGCAAAGAGTTGGACACGACTGAGCGACTGAACTGGACCGAACTGAACTGAAAGACAAAGTACTAACAATGTAAAATAAATGTAAAATAAAACAGAATCCAACAACATATTAAAAAGATCATATGTCATGACCAAGTAGGCTTTATTGCAGGGATGCAAGGATTCTTCAATATTTGCAAATCAATCACTGTGATACACCATGTTGACCAATTGAGAGATAAAAACCATATGATTATCTCAATAGTTGCAGAGAAAGCCTTTGACAAAATTCAATACCAATTTATGATAAAAACTCTCTAGAAAGCAGGCATAGAAGGAACGTACCTAAACATAATAAGCCATTTATGATAAACCCACAGCAAACATTGTCCTCAGTGATGAAAAATTGAAAGCATTTCCTCTAAAGTCAGGAACAAGACAAGGGTGCCCACCCTCACCACTACTATTCAACATAGTTTTGGAAGTTTTAGCCACAACAATCAGAGAAGAAGAAATAAAAGAAATCCAGATTGGAAAAAAAGAAGTAAAACATTCACTGTTTGCAGATGACATGATCCTCTAAGTAGAAAACCCAAAAGACACCACCAGAAAATTATTAGAGCTAATCAATGAATATAGTAAAGGATATAAAATTAATACACCAAAATTCCTTGCATTCCTATACATTAACGATGAGAAAACAGAAAGAAAATTTAAGGAAACAATCCCATTCACCATTGCAACGAAAAGAATAAAATACTTAGGAATAAATTTACCTAAAGAAACAAAAGACCTATATATACAAAGCTATAAAACACTGATAAAAGAAATTGAAGATGACGCAAATAGATGGACAAATATACCATGTTCATGGACTGGAAGAATCAATATAGTGTAAATGTGTATACCACCCAAAGCAATCTCTAGATTCAATACAATCCCTATCAAGCTACCAATGGTATTTTTCACAGAACTAGAACAAATAATTTCACAATTTGATTGGAAACACAGAAAAACCTGTAATAGCCAAAGCAATGTTGAGGAAGAAGAATGGAACTGGAGGAATCAACCTGCCTTACATCAGACTATACTACAAAGCTACAGTCATCAAGACAGTACAGTCCTGGCACAAAAAACAGAAATACAGATCCGTGGAACAAAATAGAAAGCCCAGAGATGAATTTATGCATCTATGGACACGTTATGTTTGACAAGGGAGCAAAACTATACAATGGAAAAATGACAATCTCTATAACAAGTGGTGCTGGGAAAACTGGTCAGCCACCTGTAAAAGAATGAAACTAGAACACTTTTCTAAAACCATAGACAAAAATAAACTCAAAAAGGATCGCAGATCTAAATGTAAGACCAGAAACTGTAAAACTCCTAGAGGAAAACTAGTTAGAACACTCTCTGACATAAATCCCAGTAAGATCCTCTATGACCCAACTCCCAGAGTAATGGAAATAAAAGCAAAAATAAACAAATGGGACCTAATTAAACTTAAATGCTTTTGCACAACAAAGGAAACTATAAGCAAGATGAAAAGAGCCTTCTGAATGGGAGAAAATAGTAGCAAACAAAACAACTGACAAAGAATAAACTTCCAAAATATACGAACAGTTCATGCAGCTCAATACCAGAAAAATAAATGACCCAATCAAAAAATGGGCCAGAGAACTAAACAGACATTTTCTCCAAAGAAGACATACAGATGGCTAACAAACACATGAAAAGATGCTCAACATCACACATTATCAGTGATATGCAAATCAAAACCACAATGAAGTACCATCTTACACTGATCAGAATGGCTGCCATCAAAAAGTCTACAAACAATAAATGCTGGAGAGGGTGTGGAGAAAAGGGAACCCTCTTACACTGTTGGTGGGAATGCAAACTAATAGGGCCACTATAGACAACAGGGTGGAGATTCCTTTAAAAACCGGAAATAGAACTGCCATATGACCCAGCAATCCCATTGCTGGGCACACACACCAAGGAAACCAGAATTGAAAGAGACACGTGTACCCCAATGCTCATCACAGCATTGTTTACAATGTCTAGGACATGGAAGCAACCTAGATGTTCATCAGCAGATTAATTGATAAGAAAGTTGTGGTACATATGCACCATGGAATATTACTCAGCTATTAAAAATAACACATTTAAGTCCATTCTAATGAGGTGGATGAAACCAGAGCCTATTATACAGAGTGAAGTAAGTCAGAAAGAAAAACAATACAGTATATTAACATATATATATGGAATTTGGAAAGATGGTAACAATGACCCTATATGCAAGACAGCAAAAGAAACACAGATGTAAAGAGGAGACTTTTAGACTCCGTGGGGGAAGGTGAGGGTGGAATGAATTGAGAAAATAGCATTGAAAAATGTTTATTACCATATGTGAAGTTGATCGCCAGTCCAGGTTTGATGCATGAGACAGGGTGCTCAGGGCTGGTGCACTGGGACAACCCAGAGGCGTGGGATAGGGTTTGGGGACTTGGGGACACATGTATACCCGCGGCTGTTTCATGTTGATGTATGGCAAAAACCACCACACTATTGTAATTAGCCTTCAATTAATTAAAAAATAGATAGCCAGTGGGAATTTGCTGTATTACTCAGGGAACTCAAACTGGGGCTCTGTGACTGCCTAAAGATGTGGATGGGGTGGGAGGTGGGAAGGAGACTCGAGAGAGAGGGGACATATATATATATGTACCTATGACTGATCCATATTGATATATGGCAGAAACAACACAATATTGTAATTATCCTTCAATTTAAAATTAAGAAAAAAAAGAAACTGAAATCACAGTGTAATATCACTATACTCTACAATGGGTAAAATTAAAAAAATATATATATTATCAAGTGTTAGTGGGGTTCTCCAATATTGCTGGTGGAAATATTTATAAAACAGAGAAGTACTTTAGCAAACAATTTGACAGCTTCTTATAGCTTAATGTGCAGTTTCTCCTTAAATTAGCAGTTCTGTGATGTGCATTCTAGGCTTGCTCACATTGGCCTCACAAGAGCTTTCTGTGCATATCTGTTCTCAACTCTGCCTTCAGGGTGTAATATTTGTAGTGTGAAATCATTTGTGATAAAAATATTTACACTGCGGCAATCAGCAAACACTACAAATCCAAGTTTTCTCCTTGGTCTTTCAGAAAGCTAGCTGTTAACATTTACATCATGCAGTTCCACTCTTTGGTATTTACATAAGAAATTAAAACATATCCACAAAGGTTGTGCACAAATATTTATAGTAGCATTATCAATAAAATATTAAACATATAAAGAAGCTAAATGTCCTTAAAAAGGTAAATGGATAAACAAAATGTGGCTAAACAAAATTGTATTCTGCAATAACAAGTGTTATAGAATACTGATGTAGAATTTAGCAATAATAATCAGTGGCTGAAGGTACATGCAACAGCATGGATCAACCTGAAACCATATTCAAGTTAGAAAACGCAGACACTAAGACTATATACTCGATTTGTCCACTTATGTGGCATTCTAGAAAATATAAAACTATAGGAATATAAACAAGAATAGTAGTTGCTAAGGGCCAGGGCTTGGGGGAATTGACTCTAAAGAGTCCCCAAAACTTTTGAGGCAAATGAAATTTTACAGATTTTAATGTAGTTTACATCCCTATGTATACTTTGTTAAATATAACTCTACTCTTAAATGCTGTATTTTGTTATGAGTAGATAATATTTAGATTAAGAAAATATTTTAAAAATTTAGCACAGTCTTATTTTGGGAATTAAACAATGAATTTGCCTTGCATACCTGAAACAATTATAATTTATACACAGGTGGTAAAAAAGGTAAAGAGAGGGAATTATATAGGCAATTTACAATAAGGAATTAAAGAAATAGATAAAAATTTTAAATTAACTTTTAAACGGGCCCTGAAAATATAATTATTTCTGCATATGCTTATTTTATATGTGGAAAAGATTTTCATTCTATCTATAAATATACACAAATGACCAAATATCTTTTAATTTGATCTACACCAAAGCATGACTCTGTAATTTAGGGAAAAGCTTTTGCTATTAATTTTTTTAAAGCCCTGAATATTAAAACGGAATTAATTGAGAAATAACACTTTCTTCTTTACATAAAAATAGTTCCAATGTCACAAATTTATGGAAAGTTCAGTCAATATTTGTATAATAAATCATGTACTTGAATGAACTCTTAAAATGTATTCCTAGATTCTTACTCTTCTTATTAAAGATATGGAACAACATGTAAAAACTCAATATTGAACATAAATATTTCCAGCAGTATATTTTTGAAAGCAGTTCCTATACTGCAACAGATGCAATAAGGATAAAGAAACTCCTCAAACCATGGTGGAATTGTCTTTTGATCAGTTTTCAAATTATCAACTATATAATCATTATTACATAATCAGCATAATGATAGTTACTTTAGCAACAGTGACTATTGAGAATATAAGTATTCTATAAATTATTTTTTTCTTTTAGAAATATATAAATAGTATTTTTGAAGCTACCTTTTTAGTTAAACTATTGGAATTGTTATCATAATCTTAGGTTAGTGATTCAGCTGTTGTACAGAGCTTGATATAGTCTAAAATAAAAATGAAATAAAATATCATAATAGTCCCAGGAAAATCTAATCGACCCTTACTTTAAAACCTTCCATAACTCCTAAGCTTTGTAATAAACTTTTCTATTTGTGACACCTCATTAGCATAAGTTAATATATCATCTTCTAAATGATATTTCTAAAAACAATTCATTTATTTTCCATTACTGCTATTGTTGGCATATTAATAGCCCTTACCCTTTTCAGCTTTTTCACAGCACTTATTCCATTGCAATACAATAAAAATATTTAAGTGTGTGTGTTTTTGGTATTTATGTAACTACGTATTTATGTAACTATGTGAAGAAAAGGGAAGAAAAAAGCAAAGGGGAAAAGGAAATATATACCAATATGAATGCAGTGTTCCAAAGAATAGCAAGGAGAGATAAGAAAGCCTTCATTAACACAACATTGTACATCAACTATACTCCGATAAAAACTATTTAAAATAAAATAGTGACCACAAAGCTTTTGACACTACTATTGAAAAAGAAAAGAAAAGAAAAGAAAGCCTTCATCAGCAATCAATGCAAAGAAATAGATGAAAACAATAGAATGAGAAAGACTAGAGACCTCTTCAAGAAAATTAGAGATAGCAAGGGAATATTTTATGCAAAGATTGCCTCAAAAAAGGACAGAAATGGTAGGGACCTAACAGAAGCTACTAAGAAGAGGTGGCAAGAATACACAGAAGAACTGTACAAAAAGGATCTTCATGACCCAAATAATCACGATGGCATGATCACTTACCTAGAGCCAGACACCTGGAATGTGAAGTCAAATGGGCCTTAGAAGGCATCACTACAAACAAAGTTAATGGAGGTGATGGAATTCCAGTTGAGCTATTTCAAATTGTGAAAGATGAAGCTGTGAAAGTGCTGCACTCAATATGCCAGCAAATTTGGAAAACTCAGCAGTAGCCACAGGACTGGAAAAGGTCAGTTTTCATTCCACTCCCAAAGAAAGGCAATGCCAAAGAATGCTCAAAGTACCACACAATTGCACTCATCTCACACGCTAGTAAAATAATGCTCAAAATTCTCCAAGCCATGCTTCAACAATGCGTGAACTGTGAACTTCCAGATGTTCAAGTTGGTTTTAGAAAAGGCAGAGGGACCAGAGATCAAATTGCCAACATCTGCTGGATCATTGAGAAAGCAAGAGAGTTCCAGAAATACATCTCTTTCTGCCTTATTAACTATGCCAAAGCCTTTGACTGTGTGGATCAAAAAAAACTGTGGAAAATTCTTCAAGAGATGGGAATACCAAACCATCTGACCTGCCTCTTGAGAAATCTGTATGCAGGTCAGGAGGCAACAGTTAGAACTGGACATGGAACAACAGACTGGGTCCAAATAGGAAAAGGAGTGTGTCAAGGCTGTATATTGTCACCCTGCTTATTTAACTTATATGCAGAGTACAGCATGAGAAATGCTGGACTGGAGGAAGTACAAGCTGGAATCAAGATTGCTGGGAGAAATATCAATAACCTCAGATATGCAGATGACAGCACCCTTATGGCAGAAAGTGAAGAAGAACTAAAGAGCCTCTTGATGAAAGTGAAAGAGGAGAGTGAAAAAGTTGACTTAAAGCTCAACATTCAGAAAACAAAGATCATGGCATCTGGTCCCATCACTTCATGGCAAATAGATAAGGTTACAGTGGAAACAATGGCTGACTTTATTTTGGAGGCTCCCAAATCACTGCAGATGGTGATTGCAGCCATGAAATTAAAAGATGCTTACTCCTTGGGAGGAAAGTTATGACCAACCTTGATAGCATATTAAAAAGCAGAGACATTACTTTGCCAACAAAGCTCTGTCTAGTCAAGGCTATGGTTTTACAAGTGGTCATGAATGGATGTGAGATTTGGAGTATAAAGGAAGCTGAGCACCGAAGAACTGGTGCGTTTGAACTGTGGTGTTGGGGAAGGCTCTTGAGAGTCCCTTGGACTGCAAGGAGATCCAGTCAGTCCATCCTAAAGGAGATCAGTCCTGACTGTTCATTGGAACTACTGATGTTGATGCTGAAACTCCAATACTTTGGCCACCTAATGGGAAGAGCTGACTCACTGAAAAAGACCCTGATTCTTGGAAAGATTGAGGGCAGGAGGAGAAGGGGCTGATAGAGGATGAGATGGTTGGATGACATCACCAATTCAATTAACATGGCTTTAGGTGGACTCTGGGAGTTGTTGATGGACAGGGAGGCCTCTGTGCTGCAGTTCACGTGGTGCAGAGAGTCAGAGATGACTGAGTGACTGAACTGAACTGAACTGAATTGAACTGAACTATGTAAGCACATGTCTGTATATAGGTAGATAGATAGGTATTTATTTGGATTACTTTTTTATCTGGACACTTTCACTAGAATGTAAACTAATACAATGCAAATGTTTTGTCTCTTTTCCTCACTAATAATTCTTCAGTTCCCAAAACAGTTTATAACATATAGTTGGTGTATAAGAAATAATAGTAAAATGAATTAATGAAAGAATGTATGTAAATATTTTCTTTCATGTATGTCCCAAAATGACCTGATAATAACCCCTGTGTCTTTTCCTTTTAGTTCACCTTCACATCAATAAAATTAAAGTCCTCACAAAGGTAAAATTACTTAGTATAGTCACCATTTCATAAAGGGCCACATAAAAATCTTAAAAATACAGTGGGGTTAGACTATTGGTGTTTAATGGTAATATACAGAGAAGATGAGAAATGAGATAAAGGATGTAATAAGAATAAATTTCAGAATCTGAAGCAATATGAGGAAGGTGGCTCATTAGGAGAGAGCATGGAAGCTCCAAGCCCTTTCCCCACAACTTGCCCAGTGTGTCTCTCTGTGGATGTTCCTAAGTTACATCCTTTTAAAATATCAGTAACCTTGTGACTAAATGGATTTCTTGAGTTCTGTGAGACACTCTAGCAAATTAATCAAACCTGAAGAGACGGTGGCAGGAACCTCCAACCTAAAATCAGTCAGAGAACTAATAAATGAATTAAGCGAGGTAGCAGGATACAAAATTAACATACAGAAATCAGTTGCGTCTCATTATACTAACAATGGAATATCAGAAAGTGAATGTAAACAAAAAAATCCATTTTAAAATTGCATTAAAAAAATACAAAACTTAAGAACCAACCAAGCCAAGGAAGTGAAGGACTTACATGCTGAGAACTATAAATCGTTGATGAAGGAAATTGAAGATGATTGAAAGAAATGGAAAGATATGCCATGCTCTTGGATTGTTAGAGTTAATATTGTTAAAATGGCTGTACTACTCAAAGCAATCTACAGTTTTAAATGTGATCCTTAACAAATTACCCTTGGCATTTTTCACAGAACTAGAACAAATAGTTGTAAAATTTATCTGGAACAGTAGAAGACCCAGGATTTACAACAGCAATCCTGAGGAAAAAGAATGAAGCTGGAGGTATAACCCTCTAGGACTTCAACAACTACCAAGCTACAGGAATCAAAACTGTGGTACTGGCACAGAAACAGACATATGGTTCAATGGGACAGAATAGAGGCCCTAGAAATAAACCCACACATGGTCAATTAATCTTCAAAAAAGGAGGCAAGAATTTATAATGGAGAAAAGACAGTCTCTTCAGCCAAGTGGTGTTGGAAAAGCTGGACAGCCACATATAAATCAATGAAGTTAGAACACACCCTCACACCCTACACAAAAATAAACTCAAAATGGCATAAAGACTTAAACACAAGACATGATACCATAAAACTGCTAGAAGAGAACGTAGGCAAAGCGTTCTCTAACATAAGTTGTATCAGTGTTTTCTTAGGTCAGTCTCCCAAGGCAATAGAAATAAAAGCAAAACTAAACAAAAGGGACCTAATCAAACTTACAAGCTTTTTTGCACAACAAAGGAAACCATAAAAAATGAGAAAGGAAACCTACAAAATGGGATAAAATATTTGCAAAGATGTGACTGACAAGTGCCTAATTTCCAAAATATACAACTCTACAACAAATAAACAACCTAATAAAAAATGGGCAGAAGACCTAAATAGACATTTCTCCAAGAACATGCAGACGGCCAAGGCATATGAAAAGATGCTGAACATCACCAGTTATTATAGAAACGCATATCAAAACTACAAGTTATGACTTCACACTGATAACAATTGTCCTGATTAAAAATATCTACAAATAACAAATGCTGGAAAGAGTGTAGAGAAGTGGGGACCCTCCTACATTGTTGGTGGGGATGTAAATTGGTGCAGCCCCTACGGAAAGCTGTACGGATGTTCTTCAGAAAACTAAAAACTACCATATGATGCAGCAATCTCCTAGGCATATATCCAGATAAAACTGTAATGATACCCGCATCCCAATGTTCATAGCAGCACTGTTCTCAATAGCCAAGACATGGAAACAACCTAAATGTTCATCAACAGGTGAATAGATAGAGAAGATGTAGTTCATATGCACAATGGAATGCGACTCAGACATAGAAAAGGATGAAATGCCTTTTGCTGCAACATGGATGGAACTAGAGATGGACATACTATGTAAAGTAAGTCAGAAAAAGACAAATACCATATGATATATCACTTATGTGTGGAATCTAAAATATGACACAAATGAACTTTTCTATCAAATGGAAATGGATGCAGAGACATAAAGAACAGATTTGTGATTGCCAAGGGGAAGGCAGTGTGGGGGAGGAATGGAGAGGGAATTTGGGGTTACAGGATGAGAAATCATATGCATAGAATTGATAGAAATCAGGCCCTTTACTGCGTAGCACAGGGAACTATATTGAATATACTATGATAAACCATAAAGGAAAAGAGTATTAAAAAGAATGTGTAATCTGTGATTCAGGTTATCATCTGAATCATTGCAAATCAACTATACTTCAACAAAATAAATTTCTAAAACAAGGGAAAGAGAACAACAACAAAAAATAATAGCCAGTCAGTCAGAAGCACAGGTGATAATTTGGGGTTGTGATTGCACCCCAAGTCGGAAGGGGGTACATTGGAACCTCCACTCTGTTAACTGGTTGGTCAGAAGCACAGTTAACAGCTTAGGCTGGTGACCTGTGCCTATGGGCTGTAGAAGTTTTGTTTAGACTGAACCCTAAATCTGTGAAATCAGATGCTATCTCCAAGTAGCTAGTGTTAGAACTCAATTGAATTTTCAGACAAACTGATGGTATCTGAGACTTGTTTGATGGTGTAGGGGAAACACCTCCTCCACACTGGAATTTGGTACCAGAACTCTTTTAGTCCCTCTCCTCTCATCTTTGTTTCCTTCCTTTTTCAGTTTTTTTTTTTCTTATCGAATGCAGAATGATTTCTACCACAGGACAAGAAGATGGTCATAGACAGCATCAAGTCTTATTTTCCTACTTTCTTCCACATGTTAACAACCCAAATTGCTTTACACAGTTCTGGTGAAAGATTTTAATTGGTCTGTCCTAGGTCTAGGCAGATAGCCTCAAAGCCACGAGGTAGAGAAAGGCATCTAGTAGAAGTGAAGGGTACACTGATGACCAGTGATCACAAAATGCAGTGATCCACTCAGGGATGCAGGAAGCATCTTCTGCACTTCTCTTTTCCGATATACATGATATTTTCTTTAGGATAAACTCCTAAATGAGAATCATTCTCTCAAACCAAAAGAGCAGTTTTAAGGCTTTCTCTACACATTGTTAGGTTGCCTGTTAGTAATGTGCCGTCAACTTTATACTCAGCAAAAGTGAGTTTATAATGAAAATTTTAGCAGTGACACTTTCAGTTCAGTTCAGTTCAGTCGCTCAGTCGTGTCTGACTCTGCGACTCCATGAATTGCAGCATGCCAGGCCTCCCTGTCCATCACCAACTCCCAGAGTTCACTCAGATTCACGTCCCTCGAGTCAGTGATGCCATCCAGCCATCTCATCCTCAGTCATCCCCTTCTCCTCCTGCTCCCAATCCCTTCCAGCATCAAAGTCTTTTCCAATTAGTCAACTCTTCACATGAGGTGGCCAAAGTACCGGAGTTTCAGCTTCAGCATCATTCCTTCCAAAGAAATCTCAGGGCTGATCTCCTTCAGAATGGACTGGTTGGATCTCCTTGCAGTCCAAGGGACTCTCAAGAGTCTTCTCCAACACCACAGTTCAAAAGCATCGATTCTTTGGCTCTCAGCCTTCTTCACAGTCCAACTCTCACATCTATACATGACTACTGGAAAAACCATAGCCTTGACTAGACGGACCTTAGTCGGCAAAGTAATGTCTCTGCTTTTGAATATACTATCTAGGTTGATCATAGCTTTCCTTCCAAGGAGTAAGCGTCTTTTAATTTCATGGCTGCAGTCACCATCTGCAGTGACCTTAGCATACTTAAAATTCATGTCAAATTGACAGATGATGTTTCTGTATTTATTTTCTGTTTTGAAGTAACAAATTACAATGAATTCAGTGGCCTAATTTGTTATCTCTCACTTCTGTAGGTTCAGAAGTTCAGGTGACCTTAGGGTCTCTCAAGGCCAGTAATAACATGTGGAGCAAGTGGGGCTCCTCTTTAGAAGACTCTTGGACTAGTCTACTTCTGAGACCATTCATATTGTTGGTACTGTTCAGTTCCTTTTGATTGTGGAGCGGAGGGACACACTTTCTGGCCTGGTATTATCTGGAGATTGCATTTGATTCCTAGAAGCTGTTCTTTAGTCTTTATATGTAGCTTCCTTGGTCTTCAGCCCTCAGCAGTAGGAAAAGGCCTTCTCATATGTCACATGCCTGACTTATCCTTCTGCCACCAGTAGGAGAAAGCTCTCAGCTATTAAGGGCTCATGCAGGCCACCTGGATAATTGATCTATATTAAGGTCAACTGGAACATACAGACTTACATTAACCATGAGATTGACAGCTCACTATATTCAAATTCTAGGGACTAGCGCTGGATATCTTTGGGGAAACATTTGAGAAATTCTGCTTATAGCATATAAAAATTTACAGTTTCAAATATTACTTTTCACAAAACTAATACTACATAGATTCTGTAGGTTACTTCTTTATTTTCCAGAGATAGAGCTCTACACTCTAGTTTGACATATATCACAAAGCTGGGCCTATCCTTCCAATCAGCTTTCTCTCCATAGTATTATATCTACCATTATATCCATCCCTTCTTTGATATACAACCCCTGCCACTAACACCACCTTTTATGATGATTTGTGATAGGAATCTCATATTTTTTACAGGTCTTAAGTAGGCAAAAAAAAAAAAAAAAAAAAGGCACATCAAGAGGGGGAGTGCTTTGTTCTGGCTAGCTGTGGGAAGAGAGAATTAAGGAAATCATAAATCAGGAGATAAGTAAGGAAAAAATGATGTCTCATTATTTAGGCCGATTCCATTTGATGACACATCGAGAATCTGGCTAGAAGTTGACAAATTTCTAAAGTTGATTCATCAAAATTTTTATGAGTTGGGAACTCAATCGATTAAATGATGCCTCTGGAAACTGTATACAGTACTGCACTCATATTTCAACATATTTTTTAGAGAGTAGAATATCTTTCAGAACACCTAATGCCAACTGGTGATGTGAGACTATATGGCATAGCAACTACAGCTTTTTAGCAGGAAGGTACTACAATAGCAAGCCAGCTAATTTTGGTCAGATAATAACAGTATTGTTTGTTTTTTTAAGAGAAACCATGTTCTCCTAAAAACTTTTCAAGAATGTGAATATAATGAGCTATCACTCCCATAGTTATGTTAATTTTTTATGTCACATAACTAAATAATGATTTTAGATAATTTCATGCTTTCCAGGAAAGTATCAGACTTAAGGTATCTAGTTTGTTTCTCTTTATCTGGAAATGTATTATACTTATAGAATGAATGAAAACAAAAAATTTACACATAATTTATCTACTTTTATAATTCAGGTTATTTCACTGTACTTGCATTTAAAATTCAATTTCCAATACAAATTATAAAACCGCAAATAATTGATCTATCTAGCACTACCTGAATGTGCCAATAGATATATTTAATGTGCCCTGTGTATCACTGGACTGTAGCAGACATACTCTGTTATACTTCGTAATCCAAAAATAGTAAAATTATATTATGACTGCTTGGTCAGGCTGTAGTTGGTCAGTCTATTTATCTGTCTATCTATCTACCTGGAAAGAGAGGGATAGGGTTTTACAGATGTACACAAGATGAACAAAAACATATCAAAAAGGAAAAAATACATGTTCAACAGTGTTGATTCATCCTGAGCTTGCCTATCTCCTCCCTTAAAAATGACAGCAGGAGTTTTCCTGCTATTCTAGTTTACATATGTGTTTTCCATTCTCAACTCATGCTTACCTCAATTATGTTATCTCTTGCACCTGAAATTAACACCTGCAAATACCAGTACATTGCAAAACTGATAAGTATATCCGGGCAGTCTTTTTACCAACATCTTCTTCTAACACCTTTACAAATAGCATATTTATTTTGCAAAGAAAAAGAATGAAAAAAGGAAAATAGTTGTAGCCATATTTACTGTGTGTATATGCACTGATAATCAAGTCACAGAGAGTGAATGTCCTTTTAACGGTGCTTATATGGAATTAGAGAATAGCACTGGGAAAAAGCAAATCTGGCAATGTAAAATTTACTCTGATTATAATATATCCTAACTGCTAGGCTACCACTTAATCCAAGTGGTCTGAAAGACTTACTGCACTTCTTTAAAATATTTATGTTACTCTCTAGGAGTAAGTCATAGCTGTATGAAAGAGAGTTCTTAAATTTTAAGGAACCAAAGAAGAGATCTATCCAACTTATTTTGATTCAGAAAATTATTATTACAACTGATATATATCAGCTTTGGTTCCCTTTTGATTATGAAATAAGACATGTTCATATATTTGCTAAATTATAATTATTAGAAATTATTAATAGGTTTACTGAGAAACTAGCCCAACTTTAAGAGGCCTTTTTATTTTGAGGGGTCCTTAAAGACACAGTATATACTTCTATAGGTCAGTCTGTTAGCTGCTGTCTTCACATTATGCTACATGTGATAATGTATTTTCTTATTTATAATAAAGTATTATATGTTAAGGTGTGCAACAGGATGATTTCTTATATAGTTAAATTACTACTGAAGTCAAATTAATTAATGTGGTGTTCCATGGGTGGTTTTTATAGTGCAAGTGTGTCTTAGCTTTTCTTACCATTTTGATGTGGGTATTTTATTAGTTTCCCAGGGCAATGTGTAGAAGTTTCTCAACTAGTTTTGGATTTCTCACAGTCACAGGGAACAGATTTATGTGTAGTTATTTATTCTGAGGGTCTATGGAACCAGCAGAAGCCAGGAGCCTACTATTCCACCATCTTTTTGACCCTATAATGTATTTTGTTTTCTTGCTTCAGCTACTATTTCTTAACCCTGGCTTTTTTTTTTTTTTTTTTTTACAGCCATAATGCAAAGCTGATGTTTGAAAATTTGGAGAAAATAAAACCACCTGCCAATCCAGGATGACCTCCCCATAAAAAATCAGAAAATAATGAAACACTTTTATTATTAAATAAGGATTAAACAAGATCATTATACAATCACAGGCAATATGTGAAAGAGACTATGAAAACAAACAAACAAAAAAGGCAATCTCACTCTTTTGTATGATGAGGCAGGTACGGCGTACTCCATGTGTGTTGTCTTTATCCAAAGGAGAGGTAACACTTTATTGTCGTTGCCACCAGCAGTAGACTACCATTTGGATCCTGGCATCGGCACTGCATTCACATCTGGCAGGGAGACAGGGTGCCAGTAAGACTGGCAAGAATGTTATTTAGCTTTAAAGATGATTGCATATAACTTGACAGACAAAATATTTACAATACCCATTTCTCTGACGAAAATGCTAAAAGAAAAAGGAAAAAGAAGGGGAGTTACTTTTGACAGCATAAAATAATTTGTTTTAGATCTGCATTTTCCTTTACATGGTCCTCTCACCATTTTGTGTTACAATTATCACTGGAAATGAAGCAGTTCTGCTTAGAGAGGTTTACTCAAAATTATTCCCAAAACTGTTCAGTCAGTTTGTATTCTTTTTTTTTTGTAAATGTGTATTACTGCTTTATTACAGAAAGTTTAAAACATGAACAAAAGTAGACAGACAGCATCATGAACCTTTTGTGCCTATCAGCCTATGATGACCAAACCAAACCATCAGTTCCCTCTTCTTCCCCACTTGTTTTACTTTAAAGCAAATTCCAGGAATTGTATTATATTCTTAATTTCCCTAATTTGGGGACTGAATTAAGGTCTTGAGGCAAATAGTAAAGAGACATCCTTCCGTGTCCACCTTATTCCTCTTCTCTTTATCAAATCAACTTACCTCCTCTTCCTGTGGTTACAAGCCTCCCTTGCATAACACTGGAGTTAGGCTCTAGTAGTGGGGTTCATAGGATCACAGATCCAAGAAATTACCAGCCTAAATATGTTATTAAATGGCAAGAAGTGGGATGAGACACATTGGTATTTGGAGAAATTTTAGGCCTTTTATTAAATCAAAAGGTCTATACACAATTTATGTTACTGAATATGTGATTTCCTATATAGGTGTTTGTGTGTATGTGCAGAAAAGTTAGTTTACTTTGAAAATATTCCTTTCCTGTTACTGAGTTACTCATAAGTCAAATACTGGTCTCAAGACTCCAAGTCTCCTCTGTTAATGAGAACAACTTCAGTACTGTCATTTATTTAATCAAAACTACAATGAAGTAACACCTCACACTGGTCAGAATGGCCATAGGGTGCAGCTTGCTTGGGGCAGGTGCATGGGGATGACCCAGAGAGATGTTGTGGGGAGGGAGGTGGGAGGGGGGTTCATGTTTGGGAACGCATGTAAGAATTTAAGATTCTAAAATTTTAAAAAAAATAAATAAATAAAAAATAAAATAAAATAAAATAAAATAAAATAAAATCTGATCAAATAAAAAAAAGATAAAGTCTATATATAACAAATGCTGGAGAAACTGTGGAGAAAAGAGAACTCTCTTACACCATTGGTGGGAATGTATTAATAAATTGGTACAGCCACTATGGAAAATGGTAAGGAGATTCTTCAAAAATCTAAAAGTATAGTTGCCATATGATCTAGCAATCACACTTCTGGTCACATATCCAGACAAAACTATAATTCAAAAAGATGACATACACTCCAATGTTCATAGCAGCTCTATTCACAGTGCCCTACACATGGAAACAGCCTAAATGTCCATCAACAGATGAACAGATAAAGAAGATGTGGTTCATATATACAATGGAAGGCTACTCAGCCATCAAAAATAATGAAATGCCTTTTGCAGCAACATGCATGGAACTAGAGATTAACATACTAAGTAAAGTAAGTCAGAAAGAGAAAAACAAATACCATATGATATCACTTGTGTGTAGAATCTAAGATATGACACAAATGAATTTATCTATGAAACAGAAATGGACTCACAGAGAAAGCACATTTGTGGTTCCCAAGGGGAAGGCGATGTAGGGGAGGGTTGGAGTGGTAGTTTAGGATTAGCAGATGAAAACTGGAGAGCAAAAATGTTGGCTTAAAGCTCAATATTCAGAAAAAGAAGATCATGACATCCGGTCCCATCACTTCATGGAAAATAGATGGGGAAACAGTGGAAACAGTGTCAGACTTTATTTTTTAGGACTCCAAAATCACTGCAGATGGTGATTGCAGCCATGAAATTAAAAGATGCTTACTCCTTGGAAGAATGACCAACCTAGACAGTATATTCAAAAGCAGAGACATTACTTTGCTGACAGGTCCGTCTAGTCAAGGCTATGGTTTTTCTTGCGGTCATGTATGGATGTGAGAGTTGGACTGTGAAGAAGGCTGAGTGCTGAAGAATTGATGCATTTGAACTGTGGTGTTGGAGAAGACTTGAGAGTCCCTTGGACTGCAAGGAGATCCAACCAGTCCATTCTGAAGGAGATCAGCCCTGGGATTTCTTTGGAAGGAATGATGCTAAAGCTGAAACTCCAGTACTTTGGCCACCTCATGTGAAGAGTTGACTCATTGGAAAAGACTCTGATGCTGGGAGGGATTGGGGGCAGGAGGAGAAGGGGACGACAGAGGATGAGATGGCTGGATGGCATCACAGACTCGATGGACGTGAGTCTGAGTGAACTCCGGGAGTTGGTGATGGACAGGGAGGCCCAGCGTGCTGCGATTCATGGGGTCCCAAAGAGTGGGACACGACTGAGCGACTGAACTGACTGAACTGACTGAAGTGTCTCAGGAGGCAGGAAAAGTAATCTAGTATTCCCATCTCTTGAGGAATTTCACATCAGTTTGTTGTGATCCACATTGTCAAATGCTTTAGCACCAATGAAGCAGAGGTAGATGTGTTTCTGGAATTTTCTTGCTTTCACCATAATCTAACAGATGTTGGCAATTTGATCTCTGGTGTCTGTGCTTTTTCTAAAAGCAGCTTGTACATCTGGAGGTTCTCAGTTCACATACTGCTGAAGCCTAGTTTGAACGATTTTGAGCATAACCTTGCTAGCAAGTGAAATGAGCACAGTTGCATGGTAGTCTGAACATTCCTTGGCATTGCCCTTTGGGATTGAAAGGAAACCTCACCTTTTCCAGTTTTATGGCCACTGCTGAGTTTTCCAAATTTGTTGGCATATTGACTGCAGCACTTTAACAGCATCATTTTTAGCATTTCAGATAGTTCAGCTGGGATTCTGTCACCTCCACTAGCTTTGTTCCTAGTGATGCTTTCTAAGACCCACTTGACTTAACACTCCAGTATGTCTGGCTCAAAGTGAGTAACTGCACCATTGTGGTTATCTGAGTCACTAAGACCCTTTTAGTATATTTCTTCTGTGTATACTTGCCACCTTTTCTTAATCTCTTCTGCTTCTGTTAGGTCCTTATTGTTTTTGTTCTTTATTGTGCCCATCCTTGCATGAAATCCTCTCTTGATATCTCAATTTTCTTGAAGAGATTTCTAGTCTTTCCCATTCAGTTGTTTTCCTCTACTTCTTTGCACTGTTCAAGTAAGAATTCCTTCTTATCTCTCTTTGCTATTGTCTGGAGCTCTGCATTCATCTGTTGCTTTATCCCTTGCCTTTTGCTTCTCCCCTTTCCTCAGCTATTTGTAAGTCTTTTCAGACAACCACTTTGCCTTTTTGCATTTTTTAATCTTTGGGATGGTTTTGACCACCATCTCCTATAAATTGTTACAAAACTCTGTCCATAGTTCTTCATGCTCTGTGTCTACCAGATTTAATCCCTTAAATCTTTTTGTCACCTCCACTATATAATCATAAGGGATCTCATTTAGGTCATACCTGAATGGCCTAGTGGCTTTCCCTACTTTCTTTAAGCCTGAATCATCATCTGGTGATGTTCATAAGTAGAGTTATCTCTTGGATTGTTGGAAATGGATGTTTCCTATGACCAGTGTGTTCTCCTGACAAAAATCTGTTCGCCTTTTCCCTTCATTTTGTACTCCAAGGCCAACCTTGCCTGTTATTCTGGGTATCTCTTGACTTCTTACGTTTGCATTCTAGTCCCCTATGATGGAAAAGATATCTTTTTTTGGTGTTAGTTCTAGAAGATACTGTAGGTCTTCATAGAACCATTCAACTTCAGCTTCTTCAGCAATAGTGGTTGAGGCATAGACTTGGATTACTGTGTTGCTGAATGGTTTGCCTTGGAAACAAACAGAGATCATTCTATCATTTTTGAGATTGTACCCAAATACTGCATTTCAGACTCTCTCTCTCTCTCTTTTTTTTTTTCTAATTATGAGGCCTACTCCATTTCTTAGAAAGGACTCTTGCCCATTAGTATTTTAGTAGTCATCTGAATTAAAGTCACTCATACCTGTCCATTTTAGTTCATTGACTCCTGGATCATTGGGGCCCAATAACATAAGCCACTAGGCACTGAGCACTGAGATGTGGTTAGTGTAAATAGGGAACTGAATTTTCACTTTTATTACTGTTAATTAAACCAAATTTAAAGGAACAGAGTCACAAAATGATTGTGCAAGTTTCTTTTTCTTACCAATATCACACTGCATATGAACAAGATTAATTTTAGTACCAAGGGAAGGAAACACTGATTTGTAACCTGATTAGACTGTAAAGAAATTTAATGTTGACACAGAAATTTTTATAATACAACAGATTAATAATAATGCTTTTATACATTTTCTAACAAAGCACTATACAGAAAATTTTGATACAATCAACATTATATTTACTGGTTGTAAAACTACATAATTTTTGTTGATATTGATAAAATATTTGCTTTTCATTTTTGATGTTAATAATCCTGAGTAGATTCATCAGTGAGGGAATTTCTTTTTCTCACTAGTTTACTCTCCTATGTAGGCATATGAAATAAAATCTTAAGACTTTCTTCGTTGAAACAGACAGACAGAATAGTGAGAGAATATATATGATGTTCGAGCCTCCTGGAAAGATTGCTTTGAAACCTGACAAATGTCCTCCTACATTCAAGGTCTGTAACAATGATAAGAGAATACTGAGAAAGCATGAACATATAGAGAAAAACCAAAAGTAAGCATGTAAAACAAAATGTTTTCTAAGTAAATCAATATAATTTTTAACCTACAATTTCACATTAAAATTATAATATTTAAATTTGCTTTTTTTTCTGAGTTCCCACTGATAACCATAACATTGCCATCTAACATTGCCATTTACTCAGCTTTTGTTTGTTTTAACAATGGTCCTTCAAAGGAAGGAACCCAAATCCAAAATATTATACACATAAAATTGGGATTATTTAAAACGCCATTTCTTTGAGAACATAATAGGCAATACTACCAAACTGAATATTTCTAGTGAGGAATCCAGGGCCTCACACTTCTGCTCTTTACTGACTTTTTTTTTTTTTTTTTGGTAGAAATATGGTCACATCTATTTCTATCAAGACATCACTATCTGTCTTTGAGTTGCTGTGGATTCAGTTTTTTCCTTCTATTGGCTCTCTTTACCATGGTTTTAACATATTCTCTTACTAATATGGTTCTCTGATTTGCCTTTGCTTCTCCTGTCCATTTTCATATGGAAGGATTTACAGAAGGTCTAGCTTCTCAGCAGTGCTGCCATAAGCAATATCCCTCAAACAAGTGGTCAAGCCCTCTGCAGATGACATTGCTTAATTCCTGCCTTTGAGGGCCACTGTTCATCAATGATGCAAATACCAGGAAACACAGAAGTAAGCTAATTTTTGAATTTAAGTCATAACTTCAGCATTTAACTCTTCTTTGTGGTAACTACCCCTGAACAAAAATGGGCAGCATTCCCAAATTTAATCTGGAACTACCTTAAGCAAAATGTAATAGTAAGTTTCAGGCAGAGTAACAGAGACACATCCAAGTATATTTAGACATTTTCTTTTACTTCTGCTAATTAGAACAGAAGACCTGAAAGCAGACCCTCTGTGCAAAGGGACTTGCTTCTGATAAGTTTTCTTTTCTTGTCGTCTCTTCAAAAAGACAGAGAGCATTCCTGCAAAAAAGCTAAGCCAGTAACAAAATGAAAGGCAGGCTGAAAATAAGCTAAACAAATTTTCCTCTCATTGGAGATAACACAGACATAAAGACAATGAAAGAAGTTTAGATCTAGAGAGGAAACCAACAGGTTTAACGATTTCATTTTGAATATGAGGAAAACAAGACCTAGGATTCTTAAATAATAATCAGAAATTTCAGATCTAACTATTGCCGTGTCCGAAACTTATCCCTTTTTATCTTTAAGTTGGGAATCAGAATTGATGGCTCAAAGGTCCTCAGAGATACCCAGGGTTCTACAGGCTGACTGCATATCACAACTCCTTGGGGATCTTTTATTCTTTGTTTAAAATTTGTTTTACCACTTGGCTATGCCATGTGGCACGTGGAATCCTAGTTCCCAGACTAGGCATTGAACCTGTGCCCTCTGCATTGAAAATACAGATCCCCAACCCAGTGGCAAGTCCCTTGAAGATCTTTTAAAATTAAAATTAACTATGTCCCTGCTCCTTGAAATTGCTATTGTAGAATGAGATGGATGTATCCAAATTTTTCAAAAACTTTCTGTGTTTCTCTAAAGCTCAGCCAAGAGTTGAAATCCATTTCAAAGGGACCTAAAGACACTTTCCATGAAGGTGGTCACCAGTTTAGAATTAGTGATCTATTAGCTCAAGTTTGATAGTATTTAAATTTTTGTAGTCTTTAATATGCAACATATTTTTGGATCTCATTAATTCATCTAGACATACTGGATTTTACTTAAAAAAAAAAATCTCCATCCAAAGTCCATTACCTGCCTGACTCATTATTTATAACATCAGATTGTTACACAATGGTTGAAGTTCAAAATATTTATCAGCTGAGAAACTTCCATGATGACTGAGACAGGAAAGAGAAATCTCACAGAAACAACTTTCGCCCTCTGTCCGTAAGCAACACTCCCTTTTCTTTAATAGATTACAAAGATATATCAAAATGATTTGCCAATAAAGAACACCTGAATGATAAAATTCTGGCATATGGCCAACTTATATTGAGAAACTAAATGTGGCTGATAAAATTATTCCCCAACCTTGAAACCTTTACAGACTGTTGAACAATAAAATAGGTCAATATTTCTTTAAAATAGCTAACAACAGTAAGTAAAGTTAAGTAATAAACCTTCCATCAGCTCTCAAGGAAAAATAAATCTTTTTATTTCAGTTCACCTCAAGGGATAATTTAATTATATTTCCATTGAAGCTGTCCTTTCTGGGGTTATCATATCTGGAAAAAACTAGACATAAAGCCTGAACTAGGTATCTTCTGGGAGCTCTAAAATAAATGAACATGGGTATAGGAATCAATGAGATTTCTTTCCTGATCCATACTCTTCTCCAAAAAGAACAAAATAGTGCACTTATATGCCATCACTTCATGGGAAATAGATGAGGAAACAGTGGAAACAGTGTCAGACTTTATATTTTGGGGGCTCCAAAATCATTGCACATGGTGACTGCAGCCATGAAATTAAAAGATGCTTACTCCTTGGAAGAAAAGTTATGACCAACCTAGATAACATGTTGAAATACTGGATGCTTGGGGCTGGTGCACTGGGACGACCCAGAGGGATGGTACGGGGAGGGAGGAGGGAGGGGGTTCAGGATGGGGAACACGTGTATACCTGTGGCAGGACATGTTGATGTATGGAAAAACCAATACAATATTGTAAAGTAATTAACCCATTAAAATAAATAAATTTATATTTAAAAAGAAAGAAAAGCAGAGACATTACTTTGCCAACAAAGGTCCATCTAGTCAAGGCTATGGTTTTTCCAGTGGTCATGTATGGATGTGAGAGTTGGACTGTGAAGAGAGCTGAGTGCCGAAGAATGGATGCTTTTGAACCGTGGTGTTGGAGAAGACTCTTGAGAGTCCCTTGGACTGCAAGGAGATCCAACCAGTCCATTCTGAAGGAGATCAGCCCTGGGATTTCTTTGGAAGGAATGATGCTAAAGCTGAAACTTCAGTACTTTGGCCACCTTGTGTGAAGAGTTGACTCATTGGAAAAGACTCTGATGCTGGGAGAGATTGGGGGCAGGAGGAGAAGGGGATGACAGAGGATGAGATGGCTGGATGGCATCACTGACTCAATGGATGTGAGTCTGAGTGAACTCCAGGAGTTGGTGATGGACAGGAAGGCCTGGCGTGCTGCGATTCATGGGGTCGCAAAGAGTCGGACACGACTGAGTGACTGAACTGAACTGAACTGATGCCAAGCAGTGGAAAACTTATAGTTTCTTTTTAATCATGATATGTTTTCAAGCAATAAAATGCACAAGTCTTGTGTTTAGGTTGATAAAATTGAAAATTTCATAGTTCCAAATAACTGGATTTAGAAAAAGCAGAAGAACCAGAGATCAAAGTGCTAACATCTGCTGGATCATCAAAAAAGCAAGTGAGCTCCAGAAAACCATCTACTTCTGTTTTATTGACTATGCCAAAGACTTTGACTGTGTATATCATAACAAACTGTGGAAAATTCTTTAAGAGATGGGAATACCAGACCACCTGACTTGCCTTCTGAGAAATCTGTATGCAGGTCAAGAAGCAACAGTTAGAATTGGACATGGAACAATGGATTGGTCCAAACTGGGAAAGGAGTATGTCAAGGCTGTATATTGTCACCCTGCTTATTCAACTTATATACAGAGTTCATCATATGAAATGCTGGGCTGGATGAAGCACAAGCTGGAATCAAGATTGCTGGGAAAAATATCAATAATCTCAGATATGCAGATTACACCACCCTCATGGAAGAAAGCAAAGAAGAACTGAGGAGCCAGTTGATAAAAGTCAAAGAGGACAGTGAAATATTTGACTTAAAACTCACCATTCAAAACACTAAGATCGTGGCCTCCAATCCCAGCCCTTCATGGCAAATAAATGGGGAAACAATGGAAACAGTAACAGATTTTTTTTCTTTTTTTGGTCTCCAAAATCACTGTAGATGATGACTGCAGCCATGAAATTAAAAGACACTTGCTTCTTGGAAGAACAGCTATGACCAACCTAGACAGCATATTAAAAAGCAGAGACATTACTTTGCCAACAAAGGTCCGTCTAGTCAAGGCTATGGTTTTTCTGGTAGTCATGTATGGATGTGAGAGTTGGACCATAAAGAAAGCTGAGCACCAAAGAATTGATGCTTTTGAACTGTGGTGTTGGAGAAGACTCTTGAAAATCCTTTGGACTGCAAGGAGATCCCACCAGTTTATCCCAGAAGAAATCAGTCCTGAATTTTCATTGGAAGGTCTGATGCTGAAGCTGAAGTTCCAATACTTTCGCCACCTGATGCAAAGAACTGACTAACTGGAAAAGACCCTTATGCTGGGAAAGATTGAAGGCAGGAGGAGAAGGGGATGACAGAGATGGTTGGATGGCATCACTGACTTAATGTTAATGTTGATGTTGATGTTAATTTGAGCAGGCTCCAGGAGTTGATGATGGACAAGGAAGCCTGGCATGCTTCAGTCCATGGATTTGCAAAGAGTCGGATATGACTGACTGAACTGAACTGAAATGCAATAACTACCATGCAAAAGAAAATATAGACTATTTTCATTACCCTGGATTTTTCTTCAATGTGTCTGCCAACCTTGTCCACCCAGTAGCAGCAACTTCATAATCTCTACCACCAATAACTAGTTTTACTTTTTTTCTCTTGTTTCATTTCTTTCATTCAAAATTATGTCTTGAGGTCTTGAAATTCACCCATCAGATGTTCATTCCTTTGTACTGCTAAACACTATTTCATTGTATGGTTAAGCCATACTTCATTTATCTATTCTCTTGTTAATGAATAACTGCTAGTTTGTTTTGCCTTTGTTTCTGCAGTGTTAGCTCTTATGAATAATGCTGCTATGAGTATACTCTTAAGAGCATATATTTTCACGAACACTGTCAGTAATTGCAAAATATAGTATAAATGTATATTTAAAAGAAAATGACAATTTACATTCCCAGCTGCAACACATAAGGATTCCATTTGCTCTATATCCTCACCAACATTCTGAATTGTCAGTCTTTTACATTTTAGCCCTTCGGTTTTGTATGATGACAGAAAAGCCTTAAGAACTGCTACAGTGTGCTACGTGTCTGTGCCTTTATTCAGGCATTTTTGTGCAGAAAGTATTTTCCTGCAGCTTTTTCTATAAAAATTGGAACACAGTAGAATGTATTTGTCAAATAAATTATTACTTATAATTTAGTAAGATAATTAAATATTTTTGTACATAGATATTTTCATGATTTCTTGAACTGTGATTGGGCTATAAATATTTCTGACTTTATCATGTGGATGTGTAGTTTTCTCCTCCTAGTTGTCTGCATCTCTTATTTAGAAACTGCTGCCGCAGTTACATGAATCAGAGTATTAGCATGAACATACATTTCCAAAGCTAAAATACATATTCAGAAATACTTTGCTCTTACCATGCAGGACACTGACTAATAGCAATGATTGAAGCAAATTACTGTTAAAGCCTGTTGAGTACCCTTAACCAATTTTGTTCTGAGGAGAAGTCACAAGTGTACCATAGAAGACTTTTCACTTTTTTGCACTGATATCCTTGGCTCCACTTTCTGTCCCAAACTATGGCAATTTCTTAATGACCTCAGTTGAGGAATATTTGCTTTGTTTTTCTCAGTTCATCCAGTATGTTCTGTATGTAACATTTTGTCTTTTTCTCATTGGTTCCAGAACCTACTTATACATTCTCCCTTTTATTGTGTTCTCTAAGATCACAGGCTATTTCCAGTCCATACCCTGTCTAGTCACTCCTCCTGTGAATAAATGCTTGATTGCAAATTTTCCATTCTTGTTTGCCTGAGAGATTTTTCTCTGAAGCCTAGGTTCTGTGCTTGTCTGGTAACACATGTCATGAATTGCAAGAAAGATGACCTTAATGTTTCTTAATTATAGCACTAGTCTTCATCTATAGATTTTCCACATATAGCTGAGGATATTTCTAGTTAAAAATTACTTCATAATTGCCCTAACCACTGTACCCTCTTTCTGTAATGGGACTGGAGGCATGGAGCATTCACACTAATTATCAGCCCAAACAACCCTCATGCACTTGACACAGAAAACCACCTTCAAGTTCATGATGCTGTCAATTCTTATACAAGGTATCCTTTATAACTAATTTTCACATTGTGAGTATGATTGAGTGAGTAGAATCAAGCTTTCTTCCTATGAAAATTTACTTCCTTTCTCTTTTCATTTTTTTGTACTGAAGTATCACATACATATTTAAAAGTACAAAAATCACATGTGTATAGCCCAATACATTTTTACAAAGGAAACATGCCTCTGTAACTGCCAACAAAAGCAAGATTCCCATTGCACAAGCAGTGTTTCTGCATGCCTACTAGTCAACCCATCCTCACCAAAGATAATCCTTTATTTGTCTCTTTACTAAATTTTAAATAAAATCTCACAGAATGCCAGACTACTTTGTGTGTGTGTGTGTGTGTGTGTGTGTGTGTGTGTGTGTGTGTGTGTGTCGCTCCTCTTAGTCAACATTATTTTTAACCCTTGTTTTAGTGGAGTAATAATTAGTTTATCTCAGTGCTCTTCAGAAAAGGTCAGAACACTTTTTCTATAAAAAGTGAAAGTGAAGTTGCTCAGCCGTGTCCGACTCTTCTGTGACCCCATGGACTGTAGCCTACTAGGTGCCTCAGTCCATGGGATTTCCCAGGTGAGAATACTGGAGTGGGTTGCCATTTCCTTCTCCAGGGGATCTTTCCAACCCAGGGGTGGAGCCGGTTTCTCCCGCATTGCAGGCAGATGCTTTATAGTCTGAGCTACCAAAGAAGCCCTTTTTCTGTAAAGGGCCAGATAATACATTTTCTATGCTTTGCAAGCCATATAGGTTTGTGCTATTCAAACTGCTGGTATAAAAGAAGCTGTAGACCACATGCAAACAAAAGAATGTGATTGTATTCTAATAAAACATCATTTACAAAAACAGGGAGTGGGTCAGCTGTGTCAGCTGGTTTTAGTTTGCTGTCAAAAATCTCCTTGAAGGTGGACTGCCCAGTCTGTTGGAGGCCTGATTGCTGAGCTTCCTTAGCATTTACGTGGCTGAGTAATGAGAGCTGTGGCTCAAAAGGAGTAGAGCACACACCATAGACGAGGACCAAAGCAAAAGAAGTCACTTTGGGAGGTTTATCCTGCCAAGGTCTGGGTTGCTTTTGAAGACTGCTAAAAATAGTCTCATACAGAGTGAGTCCACTGTCAACTATAAAGTAATCAATAAAAAGTCTTTACAGAGTCTTATCAGAATAATAGAGACTGAAGATACCTCAGTATCTTTATAATTAACTAGTACCTTTTAATTTTTGAAAACATATAATAAATCATATTGCTAGATTTGTTTGTAGATATTGAGTTAACACAAGCAAAAGAGAGTTGTCTATTCCATCATCCTATTGTTGAGTTTGAAATATTTTCATGCCTATGTTGACCATGAATAATCGTTACCTATTTTATGATTCACATCACTTTTCATTTACTTTTATAATTGAGCAGGTCACCCTAATGTAAACTTTCAACTTTTCTTAAAAGTCTGATAGTTTTTATTTTCACTATAGTTTTGCTTCATATCTTGGGGAATTCTAAATCCTCTTTTTGTTGTGGTTCAGTTAGAGCACTGGAGTCCTTTTATTAGCTCCATCACCCTAATATAAACTTTCAGCTTTTCGTAAAAGTCTAATGGTTTTTATTTTCATTACAATTTTACTTCATATCTCAGGGGAAACTGAGTCCTTTGTTTGTTGTTCAGTCACAGCACTGGAGTCCTTTTTCAGTTCCATATAATTTTACTTTTACTTTATCTTAAAATAATCTATGTAGAATACAGTCATTACTCTTCTAAAGTTTTAAAAATGATTTGAAAATGTCTGTATTAGAGATCAAAAACTTGAATATTTATCCATTTTCATAGTTACTTTTTAAGTGCATCAAAGTATCAAATGACATATGAAAAACACTAAGCAGAGCTCATCATTATTGTCTTTCTGTTTTATGAATAAATTACCAAGTGAATTATTCAAATTAAGTTTCATGAATTAATATCAAAGGATTAGTCTGTTCCTGACAATAGGTTAATAAATTGCAGAGTAAGCTACAGAGACCTTGCTTTTAAATAATTAGTATTATCTATTGTATTCTTAGATATAGGAATTTATTCCATGAATTCATTTCCTTAAAATCTCATGAATCAAATGTAAAGATTTTGTTCATATTGCTTTGTGTTGCATGATGGCTTATTTTTTCTTTTTAAATAATTTTCAAATGCACACCTGACAAAAATTAATATGAATGAATTACCAGTTACCATCAATTTGCAAAATATAATGTATTAAATGTAACAAAAGGTAGGCAATACAGTAAAATATAACTGAAAGCAGGATATAAAAATTAATTTTATAAAATTATAAATTATAAATTTATGTTTATAAATCTAAAAGTTATAAATTATAAAGCACTTGAAGAAACACAGCTTTTCAATATACTCATATTTATCAGTAAATATTTACACTTTATCTGTTAATGTAATCTTCTAAACTTCTTTAACAATTTTTTCTTTGTCATAAATGGTTTAATAAACACTGCTATAAACATATTTATAAAATTTATGGAACAAATTCCAGTATTAACTAGCCTTTCCTGTTCCTTTTTAATATTCTAGTAGAAGACTGACTTGATGCTTCTTTACATAGTTTTATTTCATCTGTATCAACTACACTTTTTTAAAGTCACTGAAGTTTCCAAATATTATTCCTGAAGGTTATAGACTTGGTATTTTGAGCTGTCCAGTGCTTCACAGCAGCTTGTAACTAAAAGGTAGAACAAAACCTGAAACCAAGGATTACTCTGGTAACTCACTGTCCAAGAACTCAGCTTGCTTGCTGAGATAATCAAGGAGACAGCGCACTCTCTAGTGCACCGCATACAGTGCACGGGAGGCGTCTCTGCACTTGGGTTTCCTGCTAACGAGCTCAGAACGTTTAGCAAGAGGGACTCGACAGTTAAAGTTTTCTGGGCCAGTCCAGCACCATCTCTGACGTTAGTTAGTTAAAATAATTTATTTTTGTTTCATTCATATTTTTAAGCACTTATGTCTTAATAATATTATGGGATAATGGAAATAATGGAATAGGATTCTTCTCGTTATGCATTTCTGAAATAATTTATCCAGGTGAATAAGTCCATGGGTAACTACCTTTAACTCTATTTGATTTTCTAAATAACATATAAAGACAAAGATATTTTGGAAAAAAATTTTTTTAGCTTTTATCTCTATTGCATTATTTTAAAAAGGAACAATTCTTTTATTTTATTATTATTATTATTATTTTTGGTATAGATCCTGACTGTCTTCATAATTTTATTGACTCTGTTCCACAATAGCCATTAAATTATTAATTTTATCTGAAAGTAAAAGAGCATGTTTGTTAAGCTAACATTGAAACAAAGATTGAGATTAAGTGAAAATATTGGAAAGAGTTAGTTGCTCAGTCGTGTCTGACTCTTTGTGATCCTAAGGACTGTAGCCTGCCTTGCTCCTATGTTTATGGGATTTCCCAAGCAAGAATACTGGAGTGGGTTGCCATTTCCTTCTCCAGGGGATCTTAACCCAGGGATCGAACCTGGGTCTCCTGCATTGCAGGCAGAATCTTTACATCTGCGCCACCAGGGAAGCCAAGCTGACTTTAAAAATGAAATTACTTATAACAATTTGAGAAAATACAGATGTACAATATTTTGGAAGACAAAATTACACTTAAGTATGTGGTGCATGCATGCTCAGTCATGTCTGACTCTTAAGACACCATAAACTGTAGTCCGCCAGGCTTCTCTGCCTATGAGACTTTCCAGGCCTGAATACTGGAGTTGGTTACCATTTCCTTCCCCAGTGGATCCGCCCAACCCAGGGATCAAACACATGTCTCCTGCATTGCTGGCAAATTTGTTACCACTGAGGCATCTGGGAAGCCCCTAAGTATGCAGAAAGCATGAAAAACATTTTTAAAAATCATTTCCACATAGGTTCAAATACAGCATCTTTTTTGCAGAGAATATGAATTAGTACTCCAAATATTTTTAAAACATCTAAAAATAGGCTGGGATCCTTGTTAGTAATGACTGAAGTAAGCCAACCTCTGCTTTAGCTGCCATGAAAATTATTAAAGAATAATGTCCCAGTTTGAGACCATATGTTTTAATACTAGCAAAGAACAGCAATCATATTTAAAGACTTAATAGAAAAAAATAGCTAGTTATATTAATCTTGGTGACAAAGTAAGAAAACACATATAGATGAATCCAAAATACAGATTAAACAAAATAATTTTCTTGATCAAAAAACATATACTTAAATAAAAACACAAAGAATTCAACTAATTATCACTTGTAGGAATTTGTCATTTCAGAAAATATGTATTTAAATAAAGCTAGCTTCATTTTTTTCATAGTTAAATAAAATATTGACCTTAATGTGCTAGTTCATTTAGTGGCAGAAACTTAATCTTATCAGTGCAAATAAATCAGTGAATTCTGAATTTTTCTTCAGTGAAAGACATATTTCCTATGCTTCCTTTTTATTTCCTTGCACTTGAAGGGTGGGTGAAATCACTCAGTCGTGTCCAGCTCTTTGAGACCCCAAAGACTTCTCCGTCCATGGGATTCTCCAGGCAAGAATACTGGAGTGGGTTGCCATTTCCTTCTCCAGGGGATCTACTCGACCCAGGGACCGAACCCGGGTCTCCCGCATTGGAGGCAGACGCTTTAACCTCCGAGCCACCAGGGAAGCCTTGCACTTGAAGTGCTGGGTAATTTGAACAGAGAAGGGGAACAGACAATCATTATATTCTTTCACTGCTGGCTTTGATTGACATTTCTGTGTAACCCTTTTGTGTCCATGAAGGTCACTGTGCCTCCTGCCGATCCCAGAAAGGACCCTTCTTAGATCCCCTGGTCCTTTCACAGATGCTTCCATACTTCCTTAGCAGAAAGCTTTAGATAGTCTTCTATAGTACTGTGAGTACTATAAGTAACCTGTGAGGTATTTCAGACCCTTTCTATCTCTCACTGATCCAGGGATGTATTGCTAGCTTTCTGTTGATACAGAGGAACCTAGTGGAAGGTGCCTCCCGAGTTTTACACTGAAGGAGAAGCATCTGTCTTGTTGTCATTATTGTTTCATATTTTCCATAAATAGATTCTAAAATTTAACCGGGTTTCTAGCTTTTCCAAGTTGCAGATTAATGAGTTAGTTTGGTAAAATAATATCTTCCCTCAGGAACAACAATACCTTTCTTTAAATCAACATTTTGCCCCTCCCCTGTTAATGCCCACTATTTAATTTCTTTCACTGAAATAAATTGGAATCTTACACCATTTTTCCAAATATTTCTCTTTATGCCATAAACTTCATTTGTGAAGTCCTTCAGATGTTTTCTTTTCTAATAATCAGATGGCAGGCTACAAAGATTCAAATCCTCCTCCACTCTCCCAAAATCAAAAGATGATTAGCAACTTTCTCTCAGTTATATGCAAGAAAAAGAAAATATATTATGAACAAGTGTGTTTTTCTCAGAAGTGCAAGCTTAAAAAATTTTGAATTTCAATTATATAATTGAACAGCATTAGGGGGAAAATACAAGACTTGTCTCATTAAAGACAGAAAAGGCAATGGAAAAATCCAACATTCACTTATGAAAAGAAGAAATGAAGTCTTCACAGATTTGGATTAGAAGGATGTTTCCTCAATCTAAAAATGGACATTTAAAAGATGCTATAGCTAACTTATTCAATAATTGGTAAATTATGGAACCATTTAAATCAATTGAAGTTAGGCATTAATCAAGGATATCAACTCTTCAGTTTCCTATCCAATATTATAGAGATCTTAGTACAGTGAGAAAAAGAAGAAAAAATACAAACTTGAAAAATATTAATCTGTTTTCATTCAACATAATAGTTCACAGGAAATCTTTAAGGTTTATAGAGTTTGAGGTCAAAACTTGAAAAACATTAATATCTCTGTATTATTAGCAATATACAATTGAAATATAAAATTAAAAAAATTATTTTTACCTTGACAGCAAAGTCATAGAAAGCCATATGCTTAGCCAGATTTACCAAAATGTAAACCACCTTACTGAGAGAAATTTAGAACAAAAATATGTTAATGGTTTGAAAAAACATTCTTCATATGTCAATTTCTTCAAACTAATTTACAGATTCAATTCAATTCCAGTGATAACAACAGGCTGTTTTGTAGAAATTGAGAAGCTGAATCCCAAATTTACACATTTGGGAGGGCACTGATTTTGGATGATATGCTAGGATAATTCCTTGGGGTCACCCTAAGTACACATTTGTTTTTTGCAGACAGAATACTACACCAGGTAATTTGAAGAAAGAAATAGTGTGTGTATACTTAAAGAACTCCCTTTAAGACTTTACAAGACTACCAATTCAAAGACATATTTTCTTTTATTTCTAAACTGGATCAACTTAATTATGATTTGACAGTGTAGTAACCCCAAAGTTACTTACAAATATCTTCCCTATATTTTCTTGTTCTAAATGTGTGTTCTAGAATGTGATTACAACTCATACAAACTGTAAAAATTAAGAAAGTAAATGTTCCTATGGTCAGAGTACTTTGGGATTAAAAAAAAATCTTCAACATTTGAGAGTTTATATTTGATAGGCTATTAATTTTTAAAATTTCCTTAATATTTGAACACAGATATTGTTCAAAAAGGTGTTTAAAATGAGAGATAATGCTACATTTTGGAAGATAATTAAAAGTTAATAAAATTTATTCTAAATGTGGTGGTTTAGTTGCTAAGTCATGTTTGGCATGCCCATGGACTGTAGCCCACCAGGCTCCTCTGTCCATGGGATTTTCTAGGTAAGAATACCACAGTGGGTTGCCATTTCCTTCCCCATATTCTAAATGTAATAGTTTGCAAAATTAGCAGAACATTACAACTCAACTATATTTCAATAAAAGTTTTGCCATACATCAACATGAATCTGCCACGGGTGTACATGTGTTCCCCACCCTGAACCCCCCTCCCTCCTCCCTCCCCGTACCAGCCCTCTGGGTCGTCCAGCCCCAAGCATCCTGTATCCTGCATCAAACCTGGACTGGCAATTCATTTCATATATGATATTATACATGTTTCAATGCCATTCTCCCAAATCATCCCACCCTCTCCCTCTCCCACAGAGTCCAAAAGACTGTTCTATACATCTGTGTCTCTTTTGCTGTCTTGCATACAGGGTTATCATGACCATCTTTCTAAATTCCATATAGATGCGTTAGTATACTGTATTGGTGTTTTTCTTTCTGGCTTACTTCACTCTGTATAAAAAAATTATTAACTGAGCACCTACTAATGCTCACATATAGTTTTAGACCCTGGGCTTCAGCTAGTGGAGGGTGTTTAATTGAAGGAGATGAACCTTATTTATTCTTTAACTCAAGCTTTTAACTCATTTGCCAAATAGAGCTATTTTTTCCGGATAACTTATTCAAACCATACTTTTAAAAGTATATTTAGTCATAAGGTTGATCATAAACTAATGTGGGATAGAAATGCAGACCGTGTGAGGCAATACAAATATATTTCCCCAAATGAAAATATATTTTGGAAAAAGTTCATGCGGTCTTCTCTCTCTGAATTTCACTTAAAACCAGTAACATCTCTGTATTTTCAATATTTTCAACTGTTTCAAGGTATAGGTTTAATATTTACCCAACTACCTGGAGAAACATCTTAAAAAATGTGTTTATTTTTTATTGTATTCAATGATCATCACACTGAAAGATTAGAACTGAACAGCAGCATCCTGCTAATCTAAAACCATAAGGCTAATTTTGGTCAGGAAAATCTGGTTGATTACTCAGGCTCAGAAAACAGCATTTTTACCCCCAAAATTCATGAAGGTATTCTTTAAACAAATAACATGTATAGTTTCATTCAAGTTTTCAATATTTTCCATAATTTGAGAAAATACATGTCTAATTCAGGGATTTCTGGTTTTCTCATTTGAGAGCTTTTGACCTATGAAACTTATTAGACAACGCTGAGTCATGTGGCCCAAAGTGGCAGTATTAATCAGTGTTCTCATAATGATCATTGGCTCGATCACATTCATGATTTAAGAAGTCTTGTGTCAGCTTTTACCAACTCGTTGAGAGCTATAACAGTGGCAGTTATTGTGCAATGTTTGATTAGTCGTTTCTAACAAGCTCACTTTTTCCTTTTTTTTTCTTTTCAGATTTCCAGTAGACATTTGGGATTTCTTCCAGTAACAAAAGGCAAAACATTGTAAGGGTAGTAAAGAGAAACAAATGTATTCTTTACTATTGTATCCATGTCTTATATCAGTCACATTTTCCATTATTAATTACTGATTACATAAACAATATTACATATACACTTAAGTAGATATTTAACTAATCAAAAAACTAAATACATAAAGAAATTTTAGTGTCGTCCATCAAGTGCTGAAGGCAGAAAGAAACAACACCAGGCTGCTGCTGGGGCACCTGGAGTGCCTGGTTTCCCGGTACCTGCCGTCCCTCCGGATGACGGATGATGGCAGGCAAGGGGCAGGCGCAGTCCCCAGCCGGCAAGACTAGTGAGGTGGAGGTGCTCAGGGCGCTGAAATTGCTGTTTGAGCACCACAAGGCCCTGGACCAGAAGGTGCAGACCCTGAAGGAGCAAGACTGGGAGCGCACGCAGCAAGCCAGCGTGCTGGCCAACGTGGCCCAAGCGCTCGAGAGTGACGAGGGCGTGTCTGACAGCAAGGGCGACAGGGTCACCCTCTTCAGCTCAGCCACTCAGCTGTCACCTAGCGGGCAGGGCGATGCCGAGACTCTGAATGTGATGCTGCAGGAGCAGCTGGACGCCATCAACAAAGAGATCCGGTTGATCAAAGAAAAGAAGGAGAACACGGAGCATCGGGCCAAGGAGACTGAGAGCAGGAAGGGCAGGGGGAGCTTAGGCAGCCTCCGTCGTTTTAAATCAGTGAGCTCCCTCAACCTGCATCCCGCCTCCTTAGGTGCCGTCTCCTGTCCGCCCCTGCCCAAGCCCAGAAGGAGGCGGCACCGCCCGGCACGGAAGGGAGACTGGCTGGGCATCATGACTTGGTTACAGGAAAAGGCAGTGGCAATCCACTCCAGTACTCTTGCCTAGAAAATCCCATGGATGGAGGAACCTGGGTGGCTGCAGTCCATGGGGTCGCACAGAGTCGGACACGACTGAAGTGACTTAGCAGTAGCAGCCATCAAGTACAAACTGTCAGACACTCTGTTAGGTACTTAATACATAGTATGTCTAATTCTCACAGTGACTCTGCAGGGTTAATGAGAAATCTCATTATATGTAAGAAAAATGCTTGAGTATTTAATAGAAGCTTGAGTCTACACAGCTAACAAGGGGAAAAAGCCCCAATGAAAACCAAATCTTTTGGCCTCAAATCTTGTTCTCCCCCTTCTGGTATGTTGCTATCAGGTGCTATCAGGTCAAAAAGTAACTGATTACCTGTTTTACGTGTTTTGTTTGACTGAGAACAAGGTTTCCAAAGTCCAGTATATGTTCACAGAAATTAGAAGCCAAATTTTGATTTTGCAGAATGATGAAAGGACACTAACCAAGGCACTCTTCCTTGGCAGCATGAAAATTAGTCATTCCTGCTCTGATCCCCCAGATTGGTAGCCCTCTTCTATCTTCCCTGATAGCTAGTTGGAAAAGATCTGCCTGCAGTGAAGGAGACCCCGGTTTGATTCCAGGGTCGGGAAGAGCCGCTGGAGAAGGGATAGATAGGCTAAGCCCTCCAGTATTCTTGGGCTTCCCTTGTGGCTCAGCTGGTAAAGATCCGCCAGCGATGTGGGAGACCTGGGTTGATCTGTGGGAGACCTGGGTTGATCTCTGGATTGGGAAGATCCCCTGGAGAAGGGAAAGGCTACCCACTCCAGTATTCTGACCTGGAGAATCCCATGGACTATACAGTCCATGGGGTTGCAGAGCCAGACATGACTGAGTGAGTTTCACTTTCTATTTTTTTATTTACAACTCCATTTCATAAAACCAACACATACCGTACCCACTCCCAAAATGACCTTCATAAGAAACATATATTAACAAATGCATTTTCCCTTTTCCTATCTTCTAAACTTTCTACTCAACTGCTTCTGTTTTGAAATCTGCTAACAGGGTTTGGGCCTTCTGTGATGGAGGCTTGGTAGAAAAATGAGAGGAAGAGAAATAACAGAAAGTGCTGGTGTATTCTATAGAGAAAAGTTGAGTGATCAAAGGAAGAGCTAGAAATTCTTAGCATACACAATGTATGAAAGCAGATGAAGTTCAAGGGGTGAGATGAAAGCTCTGAGTTGTCTGTGAGAACCCAGTCTGGAACAAAGATTTTCTAGGTATTGGACAGAGAAAATCATAGACACTTGGAAGGAGAAAGAATCTGTAAGTTAAGAAACAAGATTAAAAGAAAAAAGTTCTTATTTTGTATAGGGGTATAGTGAAAGTGAAGTCACTCAGTCGTGTCCAACTCTTTGCAACCCCATGGACTGTAGCCTACCAGGCTCCTCTGTCCATGGGATTTTCTAGGCAAGAATACTGGAGTGGGTTGCCACGTATAGATAGGGTTATAGCTGAGCTGATTAACAATGTTGAGGTGAACAGCAAAGGCACACAGCCACACATACACATATTCATGTATCCATTCTCCCCCAAACTCGCTGCCCATTCAGGCTGCCACATAACATTGAGCAGAATTCCATGTGCGATACAGTAAGTCCTTATTGGTTATATGTTCAAAATACAGCAGTGTGTACATGTCCATCCCACACTCCCTAACTATCCCTTCCCCCAATCCTTCACCCTGGGATCCATAAGTTGATTATCTAAGTCTGTGAGTCTTTCTGAGGCAGAGATTTTTATAAGTTCCATGGATTATACATTTGGTTCTCTCAGTCACAAAGCTCTTGCATAACTCTTTTATGGGTCAAGAAATTGTTTATTTTCCCAGTGGCAATGCTTTCTCTGTCTTTGCATACCTGAAACTGTCAATCATGACTCAAAGAGACTGGCTAGCAAGTATACTTTGTAATATCTCTGTTAGAGCGCAGAGGATGCCTACATCTCAAATCCTAAAGAAAAGAAAAAGAATTGTATCTGGTTATCATTATCATAAATACCCTAGCATATAAAAGATGGAGATGAGTTACCTTATTGACTGAGGAGGCAGCACAGCAGTAAAAATAATCTGTTCGACTATCCTAAATCAGTGCTATAGGTGGAAAGTCACAGAATTTTTTGAATCACTGCTCAGATTTCTATAACTTTGAGTGATCAGCAGAGAGCTAAAATACCTGTGCAGGTCAGATCCGATACTCAGTTACTATCTGATAAAATTAAGAAATTAAATAGTATAAACAGAGCCCTTTGGAGTAAAAACATTTTTCAACATTTTGAAAGTTTTTATTTTATCTGATGAATTGTTATTTTGTCATTTCCTATGTAACATTTCAACAAAGGATATTCTCAGAAAATGATGCTCAGTATGAGAAAACAAAATGACATTTTGAAAGGCAATTAATAATATGTGTTAATTTTACTGAATTATGCTACTTTGTTACACATTTCTTCTCTGTAGGGGATGCCACCATTTTATTTACTGACATCTTAAAAATACTTATGAATGTATATGATAGCAAAAGGAATATCTCCTGATCTATAATTTAAAAAAAAAAGTCTTAAAATAATCCCTTTAATCCTTACCATAGTATATTTTGTTAACTCATTTGAAGTCAAAATCATTAACTCTGGGAATCTTGATTCGGAACGGTAGCCTTAGATAGAATGCCTGACACAGAGCACTTGGAGGGCAGGAGCAGCACTGTCTTTGGAATAACCCAAGTAGTCCAGGTGCAGACGCGGCAGAGATGGAGCATTCGCTTTGTCTCATCTAGTATGGCCTGTTCATTCACTGTCATACAAGTGATGACCAAAACATAATCTTCAGTTGTTTTCAGAGGAAACGCAAAGAAATATATTTTGAAGCTCTGAATAAAATGGGAATGCTGCATTAGCCTCATTTTCAAGGCTAGTAAGAGTAAAATATCATAAAATCTTCCATAAAACACTCGAAAATGCACAAGCTTTATGAACACAGTTGATAACAATAATTTTCTTTTGGTTGAAAGGAATATAAAGTTCACCAAACAAAGCTATGTTTTTAGTGTCTTAAAATAAGATGAACACTCTGGTTCATTGGATGTCCTATATTCAGCAAATTAATTGGGACAAACCACTTCAGGGGGAAAAAAAAAGTATGCTGAGCATTATTTTATTTCCTTTTAGTTATGCTTCAAAGACATACTGATAAAAAGGTTTTCTAAAAGCGAGGTGGTTAATTACTAGGGTTGTTATGCTCTGAGATCACATTTAAACTGCAATTACTCTAAAAGCAAGATTATAGCTACTACAGTTGCCCAGTTCTAAACCTGTATCAGCAGGAAGGTTTTATGAGTATTAAATGGATTGTGACTTCACTCTTTTCTCTAATTTTTTTGTTTATTGGGAAAGGAAGGTAATCATCATAAAATTAAATATCTAATCACAGAGGCTCAACTGACAATTGGCTAATAAGCTATTTCATAGACTAAAACAATCTTACAAATGTACTTGGTCCTAAAAAAATAAATGTCTCTGTTGTATCTCTCATGCTTTAATGCCATTTTAGCAGAACAAGATTGTATCTTTTAAAAAAATAAGGGGGGAGAAAATACAGTTATAGTAGGTCTGTTTTCAAGGAGCTCGTAATGTCCTGTGACAGACCACACTGCACTGATTTCATGGGAAATTTCTTTTGCCTGACTGGACGTATAATGAAGTTCTCACTCCCAAATTCAAATTTTACAGTATTTTCTTTATGATATGCAACATGGTAGGACATGTAGGAAAAAATGTCACATTAAGAAAAGGTCAGTAATCTATCTCTCTTTTACATTATAAAAACAGAAAAATGTCAAGGAGAGCACACTGACACTTCCACATCATTAGGAGAGTCTTACCTAACTTAGACTCCACAATTCTGGATTATTTTTACTGTGTTTTAATATTAACTGTAACTTTGAGTTTATTTATGCCTATTGTATGTTTGGTGGAAATGTTCTATTAAGTGATCTACAACTACACTCTTCTTTGCAACATGGTCAGTTATGTCATATTTATACCACAAAAAGTGACAAATGGTACAAATTAAGGCTTGGTTCATTGTCTTTGATGTCCAGAATTTCAAAAGTGACAATAACAAAATTAAACTTAAAAATGGATCCTGTCTGTAACTAGTGCCTTGTAAACAGCACAAAACTTTAAGAAAATGTTCTTCCAACATTAAAAAAAAACAAAAACAAAAAACAAACCTATCGTCTAATCAGTAAAGAAGCTGTTTCTATCATAGACAGAAGAGTGAAGTTGGGACATGTGCTTTTCCTTACACTTCTGTCTTAAAAATATCGATAGACATTATTATTATTAGAAATACACTTGTTCATCATTTGCAATTATAATTTGGCTCTTGATACAATAGTTTGGTAAAAAGCAATGATGGAGAAGGCAATGACAACCCACTCCAGTCCTCTTGCCTGGAAAATCCCATGGATGGAGGAGCCTGGTAGGCTGCAGTCCATGGGTTCGCTGAGTCAGACACAACTTAGTGACTTCACTTTCACTTTTCACTTTTATGCATTGGAGAAGGAAATGGCAACCCACTCCAGTATTCTTGCCTGGAGAGTCCCAGGGTTGGTGGAGCCTGGTGGGCTGCTGTCTCTGGGGTCGCACAGAGTCGGACACGACTGAAGCAACTTAGCAGCAGCAGCAGCAGCAGCAGCAATGATGGCATTTAATAAGAAAAAATTGGGTTTGTGGAATTTATTGTTTTGTATAGCTTAGTATTAAAATTTAGTGTTACTTAAAATTATCTTCTACATGTATACATATGTTTCTGAAAGGTGATTGTTGAACATTTAGCAGAACACTGCTGATTCAAATGTATTGTATCAATAATTATGTAATATATAAGAATATAAAAACCTCATTTAAAAGACAAAGATGGCCACAGTTGATTGAAAATAAGGCAGAGCTTACTATACAGTTCTTCTAGGAGATTCATCTTACACAGTTATACAAAAAATATTGAAAGTAAAAATATGTTCAAAAAATATAATATGCAATTCTTAAGGTATTATAGTATCAGATGGAACAGATTTGAATGAAAAAAGTGCTATTTGAGAAAAAGAGGAGATTTTCATAATATGAAAATAGTCCTGCTTCCTGAATTTAAATGTAAAATTAAATGGAACAAACAATACACTCATAAAGTACAAAAGAAAAAAATAATGACACTAAAATGAGAACTATACAATCCTCAAAAATAAGAGACTATTTTAAGACACTGTTCTCAAAAACTGATAATGAAAATTCAGAAAAAATTCAGTAAGGACCCTGTATGCAAGACAGGAAAAAAGACACAGATGTGTATAACGGACTTTTGGACTCAGAGGGAGAGGGAGAGGGTGGGATGATTTGGGAGAATGGGAATTCTAACATGTATACTGTCATGTAAGAATTGAATCGCCAGTCCATGTGTGACGTAGGGTGCAGCTTGCTTAGGGCTGGTGCATGGGGATGACCCAAAGAGATGTTGTGGGGAGGGAGGTGGGAGGGGGGTTCATGTTTGGGAACGCATGTAAGAATTAAAGATTTTAAAATTAAAAAAAAAAGAAGATACAACAGCAAATGAACATTAATTGTATCTAAAATAAATAAATAAATAAAAGTCTGCAGAACTAAAAAAAAAAAAAAAAAATTCAGTAAGGATATAAGAGATTTGAACAATAGCATGGCCAGAGCTGGCACAATGGCTGTATTGTTAACAGAAAATTTATCAGTAGTAGAAAAAACATATAGATACACAAGCGACTTTTACCATAATATACTATAGTCTAAACAAAAAAAAACGTCTTTTTGAAAGTAAATGGATGAAAATTTATGTATAGAACATATTCTCTGAGAACAAAGGAATTAATATATAGATTCAAAAAATATTTCTAGAGTATGATCATATGCTTGGAAATTTAAGAACAATACAATTGCAAATAAGTCAGTGGTCAAAAAAAAAAAAAAGGGAAATAAATTTTGTTGCTAGTCTGCCAAACACTTTGGTGGAAATAAATAAACAAATTAACAAACAGATGGCTATAAACGAATATAATAACCTGGGTGATTTGAAAATAGCAGAAATTTATTTCTCACAGTTTTGGAAGCTGGGAAATCCATTGGATGACACTGGCTCTTCTCAGTGTCTGCTGAGAGTCCACTTCCTCCAGTACAGGGCCATCTCATCACTGCAGCATCGCCTGGCAGAAGAGACTAGCTAGCTAGTCTGGGGTCTTTAATAAGGAATTTAATTTCACAGGCAGAGCCCCATTGGCCGAGCCTCTTGACGTACAAACCTTCCAAAGGCCCCACCTCTAGACATTTCACCATGTGGATGATGATTTCAACATAGGAATTTTGGGAAACATTCAGACCACAGCATACCTCCTGCCTCCACACCCCACCAAAGTGGTACATTCTACATTTGACACAACTGATGAGCCTACATTTACTCATCAGTATCACGCAGAGTCCACATGATCACGAAGGGAGATAAGATGATCAAACTGTAGAAATTCCTTCTGTGAGACACTGCCTGTGCACATGCATGCTGAGTCACTTCAGTCATGTCTGACTCTTTGTGACCCTATGGATTGTAGCCCGCTAGGTTGCTCTGTGTATGGAATTCTCCAGGTAAGACTGCTGGAGTGGATTGCCATTTACTTCTCCAGGGAATCTTCCTGACTCAGAGACTGAACCTACATCTCTTATCTCTCCTGCATTGGCAGGCGGGTTCTTTACCACTAGAGCCACCTGGGAACCCCCTGTGAAACATTAAGGGCATTAAAATTTTTTTTTTAAATTTATTTGCATTATAAACACACAGGCTGTGTATGCCTACAGATGCGTATGTATGTATATTATGGATTCCTGGTACGTGTACACAAAAAACTGTCACGTGTACAGTGTTGTCACTTTTTTAAAGTCAATTGAAAATAATGGGTATAGTTTATGTTTTGCCCAAAATTACAAAACAGGAACATGTAAAACAACTTAAAGATATGAATGTAGTATTTTATGTGAAGATGAATGTAAAAAACATGTAAGTGAAAATGCATTGAAAAACCTTTAAATTTGGCACATAGTGACATCCTTTGACATTTACCAGAGGCCAAGGCATTATTTCATTTAAACATTAAAGCAACTTTTGTTATTATTTGCTTACAATAGTAAAGAATTTTAACTTGGCACCAATATAATTAAGTAGGGAAACAAAAACACAGGCACTGAAAGCATGTGAGAAAACTCAGGTACAAGATAGTTCTCTGCTTCTATTATTGCATATTTTATCATAGATAAAAATGCAGAAACACTGAAGAATAGTTTTACAGAAGGAATGTCTCAGATCCCTTTCTCAATCCGCGGATCTTCTGTGTTCTGCTTACCTATTTGTTGTGAGAAAAAGAAACATTTAAACACAAATTATTTTATGCAGAGCCCAGGTTCCATTTACCTGTTAATCTTGGGTCAAATAATGGAGAAACATCAGTCCAGTTTCCTGAGAAGTCTTGTAAAGTTACACATGAAACTCAATGATGTCTTTTAAATTCCCACGACTGCTTTGACTGCCATTTTGTCTAAACGCCATACTTTTTAGATTATTAGGAGGATCTTAGTCTATTATTTAGAACTCAACTGCATCCATTTTTAGTGATCTCTCTGTTCCTCAAACACTATTAGAAGTCAGGAGACAGGAAGTGGACTGGAATAGAGACATGGTTAGTATTTTGATAATCAGCTGTCTTTAAGGCATTAGATCCACAGATGTTGAGGGAAGAGGAAGAGGGAAAGGAAAAGTGAGAAGGTGCTCTTACTTGAACTTCAGTTCAGTTCAGTTGTGGTGGACTCTTTGCAACCCCATGGACTGCAGCACAACAGGCCTCCCTATCTATCACCAACTCCAGTTTACTCAAACTCATGTCAACTGAGTCAGTGACGCCATCCAGACATCTCATCCTCTGTCATCCCCTTCTCCTCCTGCCTTCAATCTTCAACTTGGCAAGTTGTTAATCCTCTGGGACTCTTGCTATTTTCCAGCTAACACTGACTGGCTTTCAGTTCAGTTCAGTCGCTCAGTCATGTCCGACTTTTTGTGGCAGCATGAACCGCAGCACGCCAGGCCTCCCTGTCCATCACCAACTCCTGGAGTCCAACAAACCCATGTCCATTGAGTTGGTGATGCCATCCAACCATCTCATCCTCTGTCATCCCCTTCTCCTCCTGCCTTCAATCTTTCCCAGCATTGGGGTCTTTTCAAATGAGTCAGCTCTTTGCATCAGGTGGCCAAAGTATTAGAGTTTCATCTTCAGCTTCAGTCCTTCCAATGAAGAGTCAAGACTGATTTCCTTTAGGATGGACTGCTTTGATCTCCTTGCAGTTCAAGGGATGCTCAAGAGTCTTTTCCAACACCACAGTTCAAAAGCATCAATTCTTTGGCATTCAGCTTTCTTCACAGTCCAACTCTTACATCCATACATGACCACTGGAAAAACCATAGCCTTGACTAGATGGACCTTTGTTGGGAAAGTAATGTCTCTGCTTTCGAATATGCTGTCTAGGTTGGTCATAAATTTCCTTCCAAGGAGTAAGCGTATTTTAATTTCATGGCTGCAATCACCATCTGCTGTGATTTTGGAGCCCAGAAAAATAAAGTCAGCCGCTGTTTCCGCTGATTCCCCATCTATTTGCCATGAAGTAATGGAACCGGATGCCGTGATCTTTGTTTTCTGAATGTTGAGCTTTAAGCCAACTTTTTCACTCTCCTCTTTCACTTTCATCAAGAGGCTCTTTAGTTCTTCACTTTCTGCCATAAAGGTGGTGTCATCTGCATATCTAAGATTCTTTATATTTCATCCGGCAATCTTGATTCCAGCTTGTGCTTCTTTCAGCCCAGCATTTCTCATGATGTCCTCTGCATATAAGTTAAATAAGCAGGGTGACAATATACAGCCTTGACACACTCCATTTCATATTTGGAACCAGTCTGTTGTTCCATGCCCAGTTCTAACTGTTGCTTCCTGACCTGCATACAGATTTCTCAAGAGGCAGGTCAGGTGGTCTGGTATGCCCATCTCTTTCAGAATTTTCCGCAGTTTGTTGTCATCCACACAGTCAAAGGTTTGGCGTAGTCAATAAAGCAGAAATAGATGTTTTTCTGGAACTCTCTTGCTTTTTCGATGATCCAGTGGATGTTGGCAATTTGATCTCTGGTTCCTCTGCCTTTTCTAAAACCAGCTTATACATCTGGAAGTTCACGGTTCACGTATTGCTAAAGCCTGGCTTTGACAGTTTTGAGCATTACTTTGCTAGTGTATAAGATAAGTGCAATTGTGTAGTAGTTTGAGGATTCTTTGGCATTGCCCTTCTTTGGGATTGGAATGAAAACTGACCTTTTCTAATCCTGTGGTCTCTGCTGAGTTTTCCAAATTTGCTGACATATTGAATGCAGCACTTTCACAGCATCATCTTTCAGGATTTGAAATAGCTCAACTGGAATTCCATCACCTCCACTAGCTTTGTTCATAGCGGTGGTTCCTAAGGCCCACTTGACTTCACATTCCAGGATGTCTGGCTCTAGGTGACTGATCACACTATCGTGATTATCTGGGTTGTGAAGATCTTTTTTGTACAGTTCTTCTGTGTTTTCTTTCCACCTCTTCTTAATGTCTTCTGCTTCTGTTAGCTCCATACTATTTCTGTCCTTTATTGAGCCCATCTTTGCATGAAATGTTCCCTTGATATCTCTAATTTTCTTGAAGAGATCTCTAATCTTTCCCATTCTATTGTTTTCCTCTACTTCTTTGCATTTATCACTGAGGAAGGCTTTCTTATCTCTCCAAAACCCGGCAAAGGCAAATTCTGCATGCATTTTCACTTGGGCATGATTCTGTGAGTACTGGGAAAGCCCAATGTGGGACTCTACTAAGCAGTTTTCTTGATGTAGAAAATCCTACCAGAACTTGTCTCCATGCCTATCTCAGTCCTATCCAAACTGACAGCTCCTTCCAAGATCTGGCCTCCTTTCTTCCAGCCTTTCCACACTACTGTTTCGGAAATGAGTACCATGATGATGATGGGACTGGTTCTAGCACCTTTTAAAGCATCTTGCTACAAAAATGGTCAAGTCACCTTATTAGAGACTATCTAAATTTTGGTTTTTAGGCACTTTTTCTCTAACCTTGGACTTTAGTCACAATTCTGGTGCAGTTGAAGAAAACAGCCTCTGACATAAACTACAATAAGTGTTAATACTTCCAAATTCTTCTGGTTGTATATAGTGATTTTCCTTACTTTAACTAAAGTTCTAAGACCATGCATTGCCTGGTATTCTCCTTCTGTTATACTCTATATAGTACATAAAATGCATCAAAACTATTTATTTCTTAAAAAAAGACACTTGTAATAATGTTCCACATTCAGCCCTATGATTTGCACATTATTACATACATTTTTTGTTTTAGGTTTTTCTGATTTTGAGTGATATTTATTCATCTTCCCTCAGCTCTTTTAGGGCCTTCCCTGGTGGCTCAGAAGTAAAGAATCCACAGGTTCAATCCCTGGGTCTAGAAGATCCCCTAGGGAAAGAAATGGCAACCCACTCCAGCATTATTGTCTGGGAAATCCCATGGACAAAAGGGCCTGGCAGGCTACAGTCCATGGGGTTGCAAAAGAGTCAGACACAACTTAGTGACTAAACAGTAACAGCAACTCTCTTCCCATCTTATTATCTCTCTTAGCATGCTAAGTTGCTTCAGTTGTGTCCAGCTTTTTGTGATCCTTTGGACTGTAGCCTGCCAAGTTTCTCTGTCCATAGTTTTCTCCAGGCAAGAATACTGGAGTGAGTTGCTATGCTCTCCTCCAAGGGATGATCGAAACTACATCGCTTAACTTCTCCTGCACTGGCATGGGGGTTCTTTACCATCACTGCCACTTGGGAAGCCAAGTTAAGCCACTCTATTAACATACAGCTGGTATTTATTCATTAGTCAAAATTTATATAGTTCATCCCATGTACCATGTACTGGTTTAGAGAATATAAAATCAACAGTGAGCCAAATAGACACTCTGTCTATTTTTATGGTATTTTTTCCTTCAATTCCTGAGCCTGTTAAACTAATTTAGTGTTGGGAGTGTCTCAGGGAGTGCTAGTATTGGATAGCAAAATGATAATAAAAAGATTTTTATCTAAGCATTAAAATGAGAATTGTACAGCAAGCAGAATCCTTAATGTCCAAGGAGAAATGCAAATATAACTTCATTAACTATATCTTTCATAACATTATTAATTAAATGGCTTATGACATTTAATTTTGAGCAAAAGGGAAAATCCAAGCTCATTAATAATTAGCACTTTCTTTTCAGTCGCTTATATGTACCAGATCAAAAGTTTATCTCTGTTGTACTTTGTAAACATAAAGTAATGAAGAATATTTCTGAAAGACTATGGACTTTCAGAAATGTTAGCTCATTATCATAATGCTGTACTGTAGATAAAATTTAGAACTAGAGTGAAGCAAAACTATCCTTAATAAGAAATGGACACAATGGCAAAAGAGCAAGTATATAGAGGTGGTGTTTTCTAAAGAACAACAGCAAAAAAGCAAAAACCGCTGGTGCTATGAGCAATTGCGGAACACGTGGAAGCTTGTCGTTAATCAAGAATGTGTTAAACAGAGTTAGGCAGATTAGAATTTTTATCCAGCTATATACCGTGCAGAATTGTATTGCTTAAGGTATTGAAGTCTTAGCATCCTGTTTTAAAGATGGGAATTATTATATCTGCCTTATGCAATCTAAAGGGATTCTCTGAGGCTCCAATGCACAAATTTATGTCAAGTACCAGGTGCTATAAGAAATACTGTAGTGCACAACATTATTATCAAGTATGTATGGTTTCTTTGTCATTTATTAAATAGAAAACATGAGCTAAACATTCATATATTTGAGTTATTTACAAAATTAATTGGATATAACTGGTATAATTAAAATTGCTTGATTTGTAAGCAAATATTTATCTAAAAACATTCTGTGCAATATAAAGGAAGTTTAATAATCCTTTAATTACTGCAGAACAACCATATGGAAGTCATGGACCTTACCTCCTGACAGGTCTTGAAATTTTCTAGGAGCTACTATGTTCCTTTTTTTTTTTTTCTGCTAAGATTACTAATCAGTGTGCCTAGTTAATATGATATTTTCTTTATTGCTTCACTTGCAGTTCCATGATTATCACTATAACAAACCTATGTTCTTAATTGTTGGCTATATTTATAAACATTAACTAATGTAGCAAATAAACTAAGAAAATACACAAGCGAAGAAAATCTCCTCAAAATTAGAATGGAGTAAATCCTCACTGTTAAATAATGTCTTTTGATGTTTTCAGAAGGGGAAGGCAGTCTTTAAACAGTGCAGCAAAATATGTGGAATAAAGGTTTTCTGTGTGTTGAAGGCTGTTATTTATAAAGAAAAAATGTTGGTGCTTTAATCATGTCACAGATTTAAGAGCTCTTTGAAATGTAGTGTATATAGTGTACATATAACTGTAAGTATCATTAAAATTACCATTATTTTTACTAGTAAATATGCTACAGATAAGTAGGAATAATGTGCAAGTCTTTTACCCTCATTGACCATTAATTTCTCCATGCCAGCACACTTCCACACAAATTATGGCATATATATCATGTCTGAAAAAGCAAATAATTGAATCATCTAACTAATGTGTATATTTTATAACAATTACTCATTGTCTATGCAGTAGTAATCTACTAGTAGCCATGTAAAGAAAATCTTTATTCTTGCATAACATAAACTGTTAAATTAGATAGAAAACTGATCAGACAGATGAATAAGCAAAATGAATAAAAATTTAAAGTAACTAATGCAAAACAATAAAATGATATGGGGAAGGAAGTTGGGGATAATCAAGCATAAGAGAACAATCTGTTACCTAGAGCAGGCTTTTTCGAAGAGATGACAGTTTAGTGACAATATAGAAGAAGAATGAGAACAAATCATGTTAACATCTGTGGAAAGAAAATTATACTCAAGGAAAACAGCAAGTGTAAAGCCCTGAGGTAGGAGCTTGCCTGGCTTGTTGGTAGACCAGGAAGTTGGCCACCATAGTTTGATCAGAATGAAGAGGGGAGAGAATTATAGGAGATGAAGTCAAATAAATAATAACAGGAACTTAGAAGACATACTTGCTTATAGAACATTTTAAGGATATTGGCTTTTACTTTTAGAGAGATGGGAAGCCGCCAAAGGGTTTTTAGACAAGAAATATCAGAATCTGCCATATTTTAGTAGATTCGCTTTGACTGCTGCATTGCACATAGATTTCAGAGATGGAGAATAAAGGCAACTTAGTAGTCTATTAGAATAACTCAGGAGAGAAATTTTACAAAGGGATTGGAGCGGTTATAGGAGGAGAAAAACAAAAAGAGTATCATAAATTTAAAGCTAAAGTGAAGGAAATGCTTCCAGGAACAGCTGTAATAAACTGTCTCAAATGTTGATGAGCCAAAGAAGAGGGCAAAATATTAGCAATTAGGAGTACCATCATGTAGGTCAACTGCGACCTTACCTAGAACAAATAGTTATGCAGAGTCAGTATTACCAAAAGTCAACTGAATAGATAAAACAATTAGCCACTATTTAGAGACATTATGGCTACCCTGGTGGCGCCAGTGGTAAAGAACACACTTGCCACATGTAAGAGACAGGGGTTTGATCCCTGGGTCAGGAAGATCCCCTGGAGGAAGGCATGGCAACCTCAACATTAAAAAAAACTAAGATCATGGCATCTGGTCCCATCACTTCATGGCAAATAGATGGGGAAACACTGGAAACGGTGACAGACTTTACATTTTTGGGCTCCAAAATCACTGCAGTTGGTGACTGCAGCCCTGAAATAAAAAGATGCTTGCTCCTTGGAAGAAAAGCTATGGCCAACCTAGACAGCATATTAAAAAGCAGAGACATTACTGACAAAGGTCCACATAGTCAAAGCTATGGTTTTTCCAGTAATCATGTATCGATATGAGAGTTGTACTATAAAGAAAGCTGAGTGTCGAAGAACTGATGCTTATGAGCTGTGGTGTTGGAGAAGATTCTTGAGAGTCCCTTCAACTGCAGAGATCTAACCAGTCAATCTTAAATGAAATCAGTCCTAAATATTCACTGGAAGGCAGGTGCTGAGGCTGAAACTCCAATACTTTGGCCACCTGATGCAAACAACTGACTCACTGGAAAAGACCCCGATGTTGGGAAAGATTGAAGGCAGGAGGAGAAGAGGATGACAGAAGATGAGATGCTTGGATGGCATCACCGACTTGATGGACATGAATATGAGCAACTTCTGGGAGTTGGTGATAGACAGGGAAGACTGGAGTGCTGTAGTCCATGGTGTCTCAAAGTGACATGACTGAACAACTGAATTGAACTTGAGACATCAGGATTCATCAAAATTTTTAAGAAGTTTTTAATTAAAAATTTCAATATAGTTTCTAAAACTATAATTTATAGCAGATTTTATATCAAAATAACTAAAATATGATTTTGTCATCTGAAGTAGGTCATAAATTTTGGTTTTTTGAAAAGAAATTTTCAACCTCGATTTTTTTTTTATTTGGATTTTCTCAATTCTAGTGTTTTTAAAATCTATATATATATAAGATTTGTAACTGATTTTTACCTAAGAACAGTTCAGGACCCTTAGGCCTTAATAGCTTTGGTTGATGTCATCTTTTTGATTCACCTTGGTACTTGATAGGCACATTTGAATTTTCACACATTGATATTCATGGAATCATTCAATATATATGTGTTGTTTTGACACAGGAATATTTACGTTCACAAGCATACTAACAAAATCTATTATGGCAGAATTTGGACTTGATAGCAACTGAAGGTAAACGAGTGCATTGATTGACAGTATCATCATAACTGTCTCCTCAAAAAAAGAAATATCAGGGTAGTGAGATTGCTGGGTCATATGGTAGTTTATTGCTAGTTTTTAAATGAATCTTTGTATTGTTCTCCATAGTGGCTATATCAGTTCACATCCCACCAACAGACCAGGAGGGTTCCCTTTTCTCCACATCCTCCCCAGCATTTATTGTTTGTAGATTTTCTGATGATGACCATTCTGAGCAGTGTGAAGTGACCTCATTGTAATTCTGATTTGCATTTCTCTAATAAAATCACTGCAGATGGAGATTGCAGCCATGAAATTAAAAGATGCTTACTCCTTGGAAGAAAAGTTATGACCAACCTAGATAGCATATTGAAAAGAAGAGACATTATTTTGCCAACAAATGCCCATCTAATCAAGGTTATGGTTTTTCCAGTGGTCATGTATGGATGCGAGAGCTGGACTGTGAAGAAAGCTGAGCGCTGAAGAATTGATGCTTTTGAACTGTGGTGTTGGAGAAGACTCTTAAGAGTCCCTTGGACTGCAAGGAGATCCAACCAGTCTATTCTAAAGGAGATCAGCCCTGGGTATTCTTTGGAAGGAATGATGCTAAAGCTGAAACTTCAGTACTTTGGCCACCTCATGCGAAGAGTTGACTTATTGGAAAAGACTCTGATGCTGGGAGGGATTGGGGGCAGGAGGGAAAGCGGGTGACAGGGGATGAGATGGCTGGATGGCATCACCGAATCGACGGACGTGAGTTTGAATGAACTCCAGGAGATGGGGATGGAGAGGGAGGCCTAGCGTGTTGTGATTCATAGGGTCACAAAGAGTCAGACACGACTGCGTGACTGAATTGAACTGAACTGAATAATGAGTGATGTTGAACATCCTTTCATGTGTTTGTTAGCCATCTGTATGAAGTAAGTCAGAAAGAGAGAAACAAATACTGTATATTAATGCATACATATGGAATATAGAAAAATGACTGATGAACCTATATTCAGGGCAGGAATAGAGACAGAGAAGTAGAGAAACATCTCAGGGACACAGCAGGAGAAGAAAAGGGTGGGGCAAACTGACAGAGAGGCACTGAGATGCATACATCGCCACGTGTAAAATAGATAGCTGGTGGGAACTTGCTGTATTACACAGGGAGCTCGGCCTGGTGCTCTGTGACAACCTAGATGGATTGGATAAGGGTGGGTTGGCATGAAGGTTCAAGAGGGAGAGGACAGATATGTCCTTGTGGCTGATTCATATCATTGTATGGCAGAAGCCAACACAACATTGTAAAGCAATTATCTTCCAATTAAAAATAATTTAAAAAATATATACTAAAAAAGAGTATAGTCACCTACCTAATGAAAAATATTTTGGCTTATAAATCTAGGCAAGCTTGACTAGTAATTAAGTGGGCCAGGGAAACCGTGAATATCTTTCACACTAAGAAAATGAATAGTTTGTAATTTTTTATTACAAAAGAAGATGCCCTGAAACACATGGGACATTGATTTTGATGAAATCAAATTCCATGCTTAAGAGAATGGCTGACTCTTTTTACCTATTCATCAGTTTTTTATTTTTTAATGCTGTACTAAGCAAAAATTAGTATCCAGAGATTTACAAGGGTCTAATGGCCTAATTTGCTTCCCAGATACTTAGATTATAGCATGTAGAATTAAGTTGCTAGGAATACAAGAAAGCCATTACTTGGAAGAGACTTCTGGAGTTGGAAAATCAATGCTGCCTTAACAACTACTCAAATCAAAACTACTACTTGTTATTGAGTTTTAGTCCAAAGGGCTTCATTTTGCAAAGACATCAAGTCACCTGAAAGCCAAGGATAGGTATCATGCTGCAAGTACTGTAGAGAAATATTTGAATAGAGAAACACAATAGAGGCCACTGATGAGGTGGAAATGATCTGCTTTGTAGCATACAGCAGAGGGAAACGAAGTAATATAAAGTAATTCCTTTTTCATGGTGCCAAAAATTGAAATTTCTAGGACTCTCCTGCTTTGTTGTTGTAGTAGGTCTAAACTCTATGATATTTTTTCCCTACCCTCCCCCAACCCCCTAAATTCACTGCTGAGAATTTCAGAGTTGAGTATGACATTATTTGAAAATAGAATGATACACCATGATGGAAAAAGTTAAAAGAAAGCCTACCCAATGGACCTATAGCTAAACACTGTGGAGGAACGCTTAATAATATTTTTGACTTTTGGGCCTTCACAAATGGCCTTGCCGTTCAGTTCAGCTCAGTTCAATCATGTCCAACTCTTTGCAACCCCATGGACTGCAGCACACCAGGCCTCCCTATCCATCACCAACTCCTGAAGTTAACTCAGACTCATGTCCATTGTGTTGCTGATGCCATCCAATCATCTCATCCTGTCATCTGCCGGGGTCCAGCCCCGGTGGATCCAGGGTAATTCAAAGTGGGGACAGAGTCAGCGTCCTAGGAATTAATTGCTTAATTAAAGATATAGAGGGAGATTAGAAAGAAATAGCGTAGTAGGAAAATTAGTGGACAAAAAGAGGCTGAATAACTTGGTTTACATGGGATACCAATAAAACTCCAAGACAAGGAGGCTGCACCATCTACTTTGGGCCACCGGTGCCCTTTTGAATGTCGGAGGGTGCCCCACCTAGGGCTCCCTCTCTCACGGATCTTAGAAGCCAGGGCAAGTAAGAAGACGTGGCAAGCACCCACGCTCCAGATGGGAATTCAGCCAGAAAACCAGGGAGCAAGAAATGACACAGGGGAATCAGTCTTTCCAGAAACTGATCCGATTTCTTTATTTTTTAGGTTTGCTTATATACCTTTTGTTACACATAGAGACAAATGGAAATTTTAAAGTCACGCGGGGGTCAGCAGTCCTGACCTTTATCAAAATCAGGTGCTTCACATAAATGTATTAAAAAAAAGGTCTTAGGGGTTTTACATCATCTTATGGCCATGAGGTCTGCTGACATTTTATGACCCTTTCTTTCTGATAATGGTGAGTTAACCAGAAAACTTATTTTTTCCAAGGGTGTTTTTTCTTAAACCAGGCGCCACCCTCTGAAGGTAGCAGATAAAGTTGCATTCCTATAGGATGAGGTTGTAGTGGGTTGCAACTAAGAAAGGAATTTATTTAACCTAATGTTAACATGATTATTCTCAAAGGTTGATACTTATTTCTCCTATATGCTAGTTATATTCATTATAAGGGCAGGGAATATGGAGATTTAGCAGCAAACATCAGCCCAACAAGTGAAAGCCCTTCACCAATGTTCCCCTTAAGATCTATTTAGTCTTAAGATAGTGATAAAGTTACATTTTTACATAGCAAGGACACAGTGATTTATAACAAAGTACAGTGATCTATAACAAAAGAGAAAATTCATTAACTCAAAAAGTCTAGTATTGCTAACATCAAAACCTACTATATTTCCTTTTCTATATTCCAAATACATTAATATATTCCCAGGTGCCCAAGGACATGGAGGCCTGGCGGCAATCATTGACTCAACAATGAGAAAAGCCCTATGCTAATTAAGATTTTCAAAATACTCCAAACTCTCTGTGCTGTTTATGGTTGAGAGGTAGTAAACAATCATGTGCATAGTGGCAGGAGTGTGGATAATCCTGTCACACAAGCTAGTCTGCCAGCAGAGAGGTTTGACCTGAGACACCCTTGTCAAGCCCAGGAATTTTTATTGACTGGAGCTGCAAGTTTACTCCTTCTCCGAGAGAACTGGTGGGGAACAGCCTCCCATAAAGTCAGAGGTGTAGGTGAGAGCATGAAACAGTAAAGTAGGTAGACTCTGGCTTCGGGGGTAGATGCTTGGGAACAGGGGGTTTCCTGAGGCTCAATCCCACCTTTGTGCATGCTGAAACCTCCTTCCTCATGACCTTTGCCATGGGTGGAGTTCCTCACTCTGGCTCCCAGCAGTCATCCCCTTCTCCTTCCACCTTCAATCTTTTCCAGCATCAGGGTCTTTTCAGATGAGTCAGTTCTTCACATTAAGGGGCCAGAGTATGGGAGTTTCAGCTTCAGCATCAATGCTTCCAAGGAATATTCAGGACTGATTTCTTGTAACATGGACTGATTGGAGCTCCTTGTAGTCCAAGGCACTCTCAAGCGTCTTCTCCAACACCAGAAACAACAGAATGATCTCTGTTCATTTCCAAGTCAATCCATTCAGTATTACAGTAATCCAAGTCTATGCCCCGACCAGAAATGCTGAAGAAGCTGAAGTTGAATGATTCTATGAAGACCTATTAAGACCTTCTAGAACTAAGACCCAAAAAAGAAGTCCTTTTCATTTTCAGGGCCTGGAAGGCAAAAGTCAAGAAATACCTGGAGTAACAGGCAAATTTGGCCTTGGAGTACAGAATGAAGCAGAGAAATGGCTAATTGAGTTTTGCCAAGAGAACCCACTAGTCATAGCAAACACCCTCTTCCAACAACACAAGAGAAGACTCTACACATGGACATGACTAGATGATCAATACTGAAATCAGATTCATTCTATTCTTTGCAGCCAAAGATGGAGAGCTCTACACAGACAGCAAAAACAAGACCCAGAGCTGACTGTGGCTCAGATCATGAACCCCTTATTGCCAAATTAAGATTTAAGTTGAAGAAAGCAGGGAACTCCACTAGACCATTCAGTTCAGTTCAGTTCAGTTGCTCAGTCGTGTTCAACTCTTTGCGACCCCATGAATCGCAGCCCGCCAGGCCTCCCTGTCCATCACCAACTCCTGGAGTTCACTCAGACTCATGTCCAAAGAGTCAGTGATGCCATCCAGCCATCTCATCTTCTGTTGTCCCCTTCTCCTCCTGCCCCCAATCCCTCTCAGGATTAGAGTCGTTTTCAAAGAGTCAACTATTCGCATGAGGTGGTCGAAGTACCAGAGTTTCAGCTTTAGCATCATTCCTTCCAAAGAAATCCCGGGACTGATCTCCTTCACAATGGACTGGTTGGATCTCCTTGCAGTCCAGGGGACTCTCAAGAGTCTTCTCCAACACCACAGTTCAAAAGCATCAATTCCTCGGCGCTCAGCTTTCTTCACAGTCCAACTCTCACATCCATACATGACCACAGGAAAAACCATAGCCCAGACTAGACGGACCTTAGTCAGCACAGTAATGTCTCTGCTTTTGAATATGCTATCTAGGTTGGCCATAACTTTTCTTCCAAGGAGTAAGCGTCTTTTAATTCCACGGCCGCAATCACCATCTGCAGTGATTTTGGATCCCCAAAAAATAAAGTCTGACACTGTTTCCACTGTTTCCCCATCTATTTCCCATGAAGTGATGGAACCGGATGCCATGATCTTCGTTTTCTGAATGTTGAGCTTTAGGCCAACTTTTTCACTCTCCTCCTTCACTTTCGTCAAGAGGCTTTTTAGTTCCTCTTCACTTTCTGCCATAAGGGTGGTATCATCTGCATATCTGAGGTTATTGATATTTCTCTTGGCAATCTTGATTCCAGTCCAGTGTTTCTCATGATGTGCTCTGCATATAAGTTAAATAAGCAGGATGACAATATACAGCCTTGATGTACTCCTTTTCCTATTTGGAACCAGTCTGTTGTTCCATGTCCAGTTCTAACTGCTGCTTCCTGACCTGCATACAGATTTCTCAAGAGGCAGGTCAGGTAGTCTGGTATTCCCATCTCTCTCAGAATTTTCCACAGTTTATTGTGATCCACACAGTCAAAGGCTTTGCCATAGTCAATAAAGCAGAAATAGATGTTTTTCTGGAACTCTCATGCTTTTTCGATGATCCAGCAGATGTTGGCAATTTGGTCTCTGGTTCCTCTGCCTTTTCTAAAACCAGATTGAACATCAGGAAGTTCACAGTTCACGTATTGCTGAAGCCTGGCTTGGAGAATATTTAGCATTACTTTACTAGCATGTGAGATGAGTGCAATTGTGCGGTAGTTTGAGCAATCTTTGGCATTGCCTTTCTTTGGGATTGGAATGAGTCAGCAAACTAAAATGGACTGAAATGGGTGAATTTAACTCAGATGACCATTATATCTAATACAGCAGGAAGAAATCTCTCAGAAGAAATGGAGTAGCCATTGTGGTTAACAAAAGAGTCCGAAATGCAGTACTTGGATGCAACCTCAAAAATGACAGAATGATCTCTGTTCGTCTCCAAGGCAAACCATTCAATATCACAGCTATCCAAGTCTGTGCCCCAACCAGTAACGCTGAAGAAGCTGAAGTTGAATGGTTCTATGAAGACCTACAAGACCTCTTAGAACTAACACCCAAAAAAGATGTACTTTTGATTCTAGGGGACTGGAATGCAAAAGTAGGAAGTCAAGAAACACCTGGAGTAACAGGAAAATTTGGCCTTGGAATGCAGAATGAAGCAGGGCAAAGACTAACAGGGTTTTGCCAAGAAAATGCACTGGTCATAGCAAACATCCTTTTCCAACAACATAAGAGAAGACTCTACACATGGACATCACCAGATGGTCAACACCAACATCAGACTGATTATATTCTTTGCAGCCAAAGATGGAGAAGCTCTATACAGTCAACAAAAACAAGACCAGGAGCTGACTGTAGGTCAGATCATGAACTCTTTATTGCCAAATTCAGACTCAAATTGAAGAAAGTTGGGAAAACCGCTAGACCATTCAGGTATGGCCTAAATCAAATCCATTATGATTATACAGTGGAAGTGAGAAATAGATTTAAGGGCCTAGATCTGATAGATACAGTGCCTGATGAACTATGGAATGAGGTTCATGACATTGTACAGGAGACAGGGATCAAGACCATCCCCATGGGAAAAAAAACAAAATGGCTGTCAGGGGAGACCTTACAAATAGCTGTGAAAAGAAGAGAAGCGAATAGCAAAGGAGAAAAGGAAAGATATAAGCATCTGAATGCAGAGTTCCAAAGAATAGCAAGAAGAGATAAGAAAGCCTTCTTCAGTGATCAATGCAAAGAAATAGAGGAAAACAACAGAACAGGAAAGACTAGAGATCTCTTTAGGAAAATTAGAGATACCAAGAGAACATTTCATGCAAAGATGGGCTCAATAAACAACAGAAATGGCCTGGACCTAACAGAAGCAGAAGATATTAAGAAGAGGTGGCAAGAATACACAGAAGAACTGTACAAAAAGGATCTTCATGACCCAGATAATCACGATGGTGTAATCACTCATCTAGAATCAGATATCCTGGAATGTGAAGTCAAGTAGGACTTAGAGAGCATCACTACGAACAAAGCTAGTGGAGATGATGGAATTCCAGTTGAGCTGTTTCAAACCCTGAAAGATGATGCTATGAACATGCTGCACTTAATATGCCAGCAAATTTGGAAAACTCAGCAGTGGCCACAGGACTGGAAAAGGTCAGTTTTCATTCCAATCCCAAAGAGACCATTCAAGTTTGATCTAAATCAAATCCCTTCGGATTATACAGTGGAAGTCATAAAAAGATTCATAGGATTAGATCTGATATTGTGCCTGAAGAACTATGAACGGAGGTTCATGACATTGTACAGGAGGCAGCGATCAAGACCATCCCCAAGAAAAAGAAATGTGAAAAGGGGAAATGGTTGTCAAAGGAGGCCTTAAAAATAGCTGTGAAAAGAAGAGAAGTGAAAAGCAAAGTAGAAAAGGAAAGATATACCCACTTGAATGCAGAGTTCCATAAACAGCAAGGCCTTGCAGTAGACTGAGACAAATGAGCTCTACACATTTGAAGAGCTAGAAAATATACTTCTATGGACTAAAAAGTCTCTGAGAATTTAGAGAAATAATTGGAGTGAGTCATACAGATGTGCACTGGAAGACCCCGATGCTGACTCAGAAGATGATTTGAATGCTAATGCACATTCCCTAGTCAGATTCCTAGAAGTAGCCAACTAAGTTTATGAAGTGAGTAGGTCTGTGAGCTTCCTGGCCATGCAGAGGTGTACAAATGATGATATATTCCTGTCACATGTAATAAAGCCTCAAATGTAGGATAAAAGTACACCCAGTGCCAATGGAAAAGAAGTTAACCTGACTTGAGACAACGCTTCATCAAAGAAAATATACAGATGGCAAATAAGCATAGGGAACCATGTTCAAGATAATTATCCCTTAAGTAAATGCAAATTAAAACCAAGAAGGGATATCACTATATAACTACTAGAAGAGCTAAAATGAAAAATGCTGACAAAATGCTGACAAGCATACTGAACAAATGAGCCCCTATGTTGCTGGTAGGAATGCAAATGGTACAAGCACTCAGTAAAAGAGACTGGAACTTTCTTAACAAGTTAAACTTAACACAACAATCCTACTTCCAGGTTTGAGTGGGTTGCCATGCCCTCCTTCAGGAGATCTTCCCAACCCAGGGATCAAATTCAGGTCTCCCGCAATGCAGACAGATTCTTTATTGTCTGAGCCACCAGGGAAGCCCATGAATACTGGAGTGGGTAGTCAGTCTATCCCTTCTCCAGGGGATCTTCCTGACCCAGGAATTGAACTGTGGTCTCCTGTATTACAGGAAGATTCTTTAGCAGCTGAGCTACCAGGGAAGCCCCAATATATTGCTTTATCTAAACCTAATTCAGCATAACCATTACTTTTATTGTACTTCTGTTAATTAATACGGCCTAGAAGTTTATTTGCATTTCTCATACTGTGGCTTTTTGTTGCACCTAAGTTGCTCAGCCTTTTTTTTTTTTTTTAATTAACTTATTTATTTTACTTTAAAATATTATATTGGTTTTGCCATACATTGACTTGAATCCGCCATGAGTGTACATGTATTCCCCATCCTGAAACCCCCTCCCACCTCCCTCCCCATCCCATGCTCAATCTTCATGAATAAGATTTTTTGAATAGGCTTTATTATAGCCTATTCAAAACTTATACACTATACTTCTGAAAATACATGAATGATTTTTAATTATGTGATAAATTCATATAAACAATTAATTGGTTTATGTGTGCTAGAATATGACCCCTATCGTTTGTTTAAATTTCAGAGCTATGACTTTTTTTGGTAAAATTTTTAGCATCTTTAATAAGTAAATATTCTCCTTCACTTGAATCAGAATCTGATCATCATTCAGTAATGCTTATTTTAATACCTGCCTTTGGAACAATATAGAACAATTCTACTTTTCCATACCACTATTAATTAAATGTTTCAGAACAACTTTTAGGACATAGTCATTAAGAATATAAATCATTAAACATAAATTATTACAATTTTATAAGTTATTATGTTAAAACTTGCTAAAATAAGGATCTTAGTTTATCTACTTGCCTCAGAAAATTCATGCTTGTCATAGTATTATATTTGGATTTCATACCTTTTTATGTGTGCTTATGTTTATACTTATCTAGAGTTGATCAAATAAATAATCTGACTTCATAATGACTGAATTAGAATTTGAGATAATCTTATGTTCATATCTTGCTTAAGACAGCTGTAAGTAACTTACTTTTAATGTAGCATCTTCTAAATAGTAGCCTCTTTCTGTTCATTATCCTCTGCAGTTTCTCTAATACAGCAATATCTTAAATATTAAGACAGTGACCACTGGAATAGTAGGCACAGTTTGGTTTTTTTTTTTTTTTTTTGACTCATAGCTAAACAGAATACATTTATAGACATTAAAGACGAATAATGCCTCTAAAAATGAGCTACAAATGGTATGTCATCAGAAACTTTTGTTTGAGAAATAAACATGCATGAATAATTCCATTTTAGCTAGTCAACTTCAATTAAAATGAGTCTTCTCTTAAGCTAATTTTTATCATGTGTGTTAAGTAAATGGCAGCATATTTAGCTGCAATTTGGATTACTAATAAATTGATATTCTCCTCTATGATTGAGGTTTGGATTATCTAGTAACTGTTACCTAAATAAATTAATAGTCCTAATTTGTTAAATGGACTTAGAACGGAAGCATTATTAACATATCTGTTGGCAGGGGGATTTAGATAAATTTACAACAGCTTTAGAAAATTAAAAGAAAATAAAATCTACCTATAATTAAGAAGTAAAAAACAACAAAAATGTGTTAAAGCATAAATACTTTGCTTACATTGATAGGAATACATAAACTTTATGGTCTAGTAGAATAGTTGATTTTGTTTGAAAGATGAAAATGCAATGGTAGATTAAGTGCCTATGAGAAAATACACTCCTCTGGACAATCAATCATTTCATTATATCAGTCACCACTTCTGATTCCTGAAATACACACACATACATCTCACAAGAATCAAATTGAAGGTTACAACAGAGTATGTATAAAAATGGAAATCAAAACATCCTACTTAGTGAAATATATCCATGCAATCCAGACTATTGAAATCCTCTGACATGTAAATAAACTGTATGGTCTGAATGTTTGTTTCTTCACCCAAATTCATACACTGAAGCCTTAACCCCAGAAGATTATAGGATTAGGAGGGGTATTATTCATATATGGGATAATGTTCTTACAAAAGAGACCACATCGAGATCTCTGGCCCTTTCCCACACGTGAGGACACAGTGAGAAGGAACCTCGCATGAACCAGGAAAAAAGCCCTTACCAGACAATACCATGCTAGTGCCATGATCTTGGATTCCTCAGCCTCCAGAAGAGTAAGACATAAATTTCTGTGGCATTTTGTTATGATGGTCCCAAACAGACTAAGAAATACACCCTCTGCGAGTCTAGATAATGAAGTTTTTTCTAGTCACATAGCAGAATAAAAAATAACATTAGAATGTGGAGAATTAACATCTATTGAAAATTTAATATTATTTCAAAACAATACTTTCCTAACTTTTTATTCTGAATTTTTAAGGATGTGTGTGTCTGTGTATACATAAATCGTGTGAAAATATGTCCCCTGAAATCACAGTAGACCTTCTGTGATAAAGTAACTAGCAGGTATCTTTCAAAGTTCACATGTTGTGTAGATATTATAGAAAAAGAAAATGCCAGGTAGTTACCAAAACTTAAAAATACAAGATGAACTTTTGCTGGCTTCTGACCTGGATTTTATTAATAGCTTTAAGGATTTGGATAAATTATTTAATCTAAAAGACAAGATTTCACACTATAAATTTAAGATGTTTTAGTAATTTTTGCAGTACCTTGCAACTCTAAAATCCTCCATTTTATAGTATATTATTTGTGTGATGGTTAACTATCTTAATTTAATCCATGGACTATGGAAAATCACTGTTCTTAAAATTCCTTATTGACTATATTCTTAGATATTGATTATATTTTAGATACAAAGATAAGAACTCTTAAAATTTACCATACATACGTTCCCAAACATGAACCCCCCTCCCACCTCCCTACCCATAACATCTCTCTGGGTCATCCCCATGCACCAGCCCCAAGCATGCTGTATCCTGCGTCAGACATAGACTGGTGATTCGATTCTTACATGATAGTATACATGTTAGAATGCCATTCTCCCAAATCATCCCACCCTCTCCCTCTCCCTCTGAGTCCAAAAGTCTGTTATACACATCTCTGTCTTTTTTGCTGTCTTGCATACAGGGTCGTCATTGCCCTCTTTCTAAATTCCATATATATGTGTTAGTATACTGTATTGGTGTTTTTCTTTCTGGCTTACTTCACTCTGTATAATCGGCTCCAGTTTCATCCATCTCATCAGAACTGATTCAAATGAATTCTTTTTAATGGCTGAGTAATACTCCATTGTGTATATGTACCACTGCTTTCTTATCCATTCATCTGCTGATGGACATCTAGGTTGTTTCCATGTCCTGGCTATTATAGACAGTGCTGCGATGAACATTGGGGTACATGTGTTTCTTTCAATTCTGGTTTCCTCGGTGTGAATGCCCAGCAGTGGGATTGCTGGGTCATAAGGTAGTTCTATTTGCAATTTTTTAAGGAATCTCCACACTGTTTTCCATAGTGGCTGTACTAGTTTGCATTCCCACCAACAGTGTAGGAGGGTTCCCTTTTCTCCACACCCTCTCCAGCATTTATTGCTTGCAGATTTTTGGATCGCAGCCATTCTGACTGGTGTGAAGTGGTACCTCATTGTGGTTTTGATTTGCATTTTTCTAATAATGAGTGATGTTGAGCATCTTTTCATGTGTTTGTTAGCCATCCGTATGTCTTCTTTGGAGAAATGTCTATTTAGTTCTTTGGCCCATTTTTTGATTGGGTCGTTTATTTTTCTGGAATTGAGCTGCAGGAGTTGCTTGTATATTTTTGAGATTAGTTGTTTGTCAGTTGCTTCATTTGCTATTATTTTCTCCCATTCAGAAGGCTGTCTTTTCACCTTGCTTACAGTTTCCTTTGTTGTGCAGAAGCTTTTAAGTTTAATTAGATCCCATTTGTTTATTTTTGCTTTTATTTCCAGAATTCTGGGAGGTGGATCATAGAGGATCCTGCTGTGATTTATGTCTGAGAGTGTTTTGCCTATGTTCTCCTCTAGGAGTTTTATAGTTTCTGATCTTACATTTAGATCTTTAATCCATTTTGAGTTTATTTTTGTGTGCGGTGTTAGAAAGTGATCTAGTTTCATTCTTTTACAAGTGGTTGACCAGTTTTCCCAGCATTACTTGTTAAAGAGATTGTCTTTAATGCATTGTATATTCTTGCCTCCTTTGTCAAAGATAAGGTGTCCATATGTGTGTGGATTTATCTCTGGGCTTTCTATTTTGTTCCATTGATCTATATGTCTGTCTTTGTGCCAGTACCATACTGTTTTGATGACTGTGGCTTTGTAGTAGAGCCTGAAGTCAGGCAAGTTGATTCCTCCAGTTCCATTCTTATTTCTCAAGATTGCTTTGGCAATTCGAGGTTTTTTGTATTTCCATACAAATCTTGAAATTATTTGTTCTAGTTCTGTGAAAAATATGGCTGGTAGCTTGATAGGGATTGCATTGAATTTGTAAATTGCTTTGGGTAGTATACTCATTTTCACTATATTGATTCTTCTGATCCATGAACATGGTATATTTCTCCATCTATTAGTGTCCTCTTTGATTTCTTTCATCAGTGTTCATGTTTGGGAACGCATGTAAGAATGAAAGATTTAAAAATTTAAAAAATTAATTAATTAATTTTTAAAAATGCAGAACTTTTCTGAGATCCTATATACTTTGGTAAAGCAAATTGATCTCTTAAAATTTTAAATGATAGAATATTTTTACTATATGTTGAAACTCATTCTGCTTTTAAAAGATTTTGATAAGAAACTTGGATGAAACTTTAGTTCATTTAAATGTATATAGAAATGCCACACATAATGTACGTTTAAAATTGAAAAATATTAACTGGTAGATATGGAAAAATGATATGGAATTTAATCTTAATATGTGAACAAAATAAGATATTTACCTTATTAGAAACAGTTGTTCTATTCAGGATTTTTGTTTTCCTGTTCTTTCATTACCAAATGGTGATACAATTACTTCAAACTTATGAATTTATAATCAATTATTGATAAATTTGGGGCTGGTGCATGGGGATGATCCAGAGAGATGATAGGGGGTGGGAGGTGGGAGGGGAGTTCATGTAAAAAAATAAAATAAAATAAATAAATAAATAATGAAAAAAAATTTTACCATAAATGATTCCTCAAATATTTTATTATGGTGAATCAAAGAGCTTATTCAAGGGATTAGATCTGGTAGACAGAGTGCCTGAAGAACTATGGATAGAGGTTCATGACACTGTACAGGAGGCTGTGATCTAGACCAGGCCTAGAAAAAGAAATGAAAAAAAGCAAAATGGTTGTCTGAGGAGGGCTTACAAATATTTGTGATAAGAAGAGAACTGAAAGGCAACGGAGAAAAGGAAAGATATAACCATTTGAATACAGAGATCAAAAGAATAGCAAGGACAGATAAGAGAGACTTCCTCAGCGATCAATGCAAAGAGATAAAGGAAAACAATAGAATGGGAAATACTAGAGATCTCTTCAAGAAAATTAGAGATACCAAGGGAACATTTCATGCAAAGATGGGCTCAATAAAGGACAGAAATGGTATGGACCTGACAGAAGCAGAAGATTTTCAGAAGAGAAGGCAAGAATACATAGAAGAATTACACACAAAAAGATCTTCATGGACCACATAATCATGATGGTGTTATCACTCACCTAGAGCCAGACATCCTGGAATGTGAAATCAAGTGGGCCTTAGGAAGGATCACTCCGAACAAAGCTAGTGGAAGTGATGGAATTCCAGCTGAGCTATTTCAAATCCTGAAAGATGATACTGTGAAAGTGCTGCACTCAGTAGGCCAGCAAATTTGGAAAACACAGCAGTGGCTACAGGACTGGAAAAGGTCAGTTTTCATTCCAATGAAAGGCATCCCAAAGAATGCTCAAACTACTGCACAATTGCACTCATCTCACACACTAGCAAAGTAATGCTCAAAATTCTCCAAGCCAGATTTCAACAGTACCTGAACTGAGAAATTCCAGATGTTCAAATTGGATTTAGAAGAGGGAGAGGAACCAGAGATCAAATTGCCAACATCTGTTGGATCAAGGAAAAAGTGAGAGAGTTAAAGAAAACATCTACTTCTCCTTTATTGACTATGGCAAGGCCTTTGACTGTGTGGGTCACAACAAGCTGTGGAAAAATCTTCAAGAGATGGGAATTCCAGAAAACCTGTCTTTCCTCCTGTCAGAAATCTGTATGCAGGTCAAGAAGCAACAGTTAGAACTAGAATGGAACAACAGATTGGTTCCAAATCGGGAAAGGAGTAGGTCAAGGCTGTATATTGTCACTCTGCTTATTTAACTTCTATGCAGAGTACATCATGAGAAACGCTGGGCTCGATGAAGTACAAGCTGGAATCAAGATTGCCAGGAGAAATATCAATAGCCTCAGATATGCAGATGAAACCCCACTTCTGGCAGAAAGTGAAGAAGAACTAAGGAGCCTCTTGATGAAAGTGAAAGAGGAGAGTGAAAAAGTTGGCTTAAAAATCAGCATTCAGAAAACTAAGATCATGGGCATCTGGTCCCATATCTTCATGGCATATAGATAGGGAAACAATGGAAATAGTGAGAGACTTTATTTTTCTGGGCTCCAAAATCATTGCAGATGGTGATTGCAGCCATGAAATTAAAAGACACTTGCTCCTTGGAAGAAAAGTTATGACCAACCCAGACAGCATATTAAAAAGTAGAGGCATTACTTTGCAAACAAAGGCCCCTCTAGTCAAAGCTATGGTTTTTCCAGTAGTCATGTATAGGTGTGAGATTTGGACTATAAAGAAAGCTGAGTGCCGAAGAATCGATCCCTTTGAACTGTGGTATTGGTAAAGACTCTTTAGAGTCCCTTGGACTGCAAGGAGATCCAACCCGTCCATCCTAAAGGAAATCAGTCCTGAATATTCATTGTAGGGACTGATGCTGAAGCTGAAACTCCAATACTTTGGCCACCTGATGAGAAGAACTGATTCATTTGAAAAGACCCTGATTCTGGAAAAGATTGAGGGCAGGAGGAGAAGGGAACGACAGAGGATGAGATGGTTGGATGGCATCACTGACTCTATGGGCATGAGTTTTCATAAACTCTGGGAGTTGATGATGTTCAGGTAATCCTAGTGTGCTGCAGTCCATGGCATCACAAAGAGTTGGGCACGATTGAGTGACTGAACTGAACTGAAAGGGAGATAACTCAAATTTTCTTGAATTCTTTAGAAAGATCGAGTATGTAAAATTCAAATATTTTCTTTTATTTGAAACTCTTTCTTAATCCATTGATTCTTATGCTCACTTAATGTTTTTTAGGAATTGTAAGGTTAAAAAAAACAACAGTGAGAGTTTCACTTCTTCTTTTCCAATTTGGATTCCATTTGTTTCCTTTTCTGCTCTGATTGCTGTGGCCAAAACTTCCAAAACTATGTTGAATGGTAGTGGTGAAAGTGGGCACCCTTGTCTTGTTCCTGACTTTAGGGGAAATGCTTTTAATTTTTCACCATTGAGGACAAGGTTAGCTGTGGGTTTGTCATATATAACTTTTATTAAGTTGAGGTATGTTCCTTTTATTCCCGCTTTCTGGAGAGTTTTTTTTTTTTTTTATCATAAATGGATGTTGAATTTTGTCAAAGGCTTTCTCTGCATCTATTGAGATGATCATATGGCTTTTATTTTTCAGTTTGTTAATATGATGTATTACATTGATTGATTTGCAGATATTGAAGAATACTTGCATCCCTGGGATAAAGCCCATTTGGTCATGGTGTATGATCTTTTTAATGTATTATTGTATTCTGAGTGCTAGAATTTTGTTAAGGATTTTTGCATCTATGTTCATCAGTGATATTGGCCTGTAGTTTTATTTTTTTGTGGAGCGTATGAAGGGAAAACTGATAGTGAAGGCTAGGCCTTATGATTTGGATTCTTTAAGCAGGAAAATACTTACAGTACAAGATTCTGTTATGTTAGCATGCTGGTTCCACCAGTGCAAATTAATTACACTGGATAAGTAATAAAATTATCCTCAAACATCATCTTTTCCTGAACAAATATTTAGGTGATAAATAATATAATGCTGTAGGTTTTAAAATTGATTTTTAATGTTAATTTTTCTTGTTATTATTTAAAAATGCATGTTGAAAATAAAGTCTCTACTATCTTCATACATTATTAATGAATAAAGTTGCTACAATTTTTCATTTAAAATGCTGTAAAAATTCTTCACCAAGTATGCCCTTATGTTATTAGTTAGTGTTTTATTCATAACGTATTTTGTTATTAATTCATAGTAGACTCAGTTGCATAAACATTGTATTTAACATTTAGATATTACTGATTTTTAATAAATGAAATACCATCTTCCATAAAACTTACATCACTTTATTTTACTCTTAGAATAATTTTTAGGGTTGGAGTTACTTGTATAAAAAATATAGTCATTTTTATGACTCTAAAAATATTTGCTAAACATTTCCCAATTAGATAATATGAATGAAGCTGTTTCATTGCAATTTAGAAGACATCGTTTTTTAAAAACCTGACTTAGAAACCTACATTATTCTTATGATAGATTCTTCAGTGTGCTTTGCATGTGTAAACACTATTAAAAAATAATTAAGCTTATATCGATAAAAAAACAAAAACCTCTTTGTTAAAACAGAGTCCAGTAATTCACAAAGAATACCAAATACAAAACCTAAATTCGAGAACTTTGGTATAGAACATAACCTCATTAAACTGTAATATCTTTCATAGTATTTTGGGCTATAAAATACTAAATTTTAATAAGAAATAGTCTTTCATTTAATAACTTTTTTAATCTTCTTGTTCCTAAACATACAGAAAAAATAATAATGTTATTCCAAAATTACATTTGTATTATACTATGTTTGTAATGTTGAGTTAGAATATTCTTACCCCTCCAAATAATTAATTTCTTGAAAGAAAAAATCCTGTTCCCTGGAACATAGCTGGTTAAAGCTGTCATTTGTATTTTCTGTGCTATTATTTTAATGAATAAAATTTATGATATTAGAGCTCAGAATCCTAACAATTTAGAACATATTATTTATCTTAATATTTTTTTCTTAATCAATATGCTTGATATATCAATTATTTATACAGTGACTTTTTACTAGCAAATTAGCAATTACTATTAATATATTATATGAAGTAATAAAAATAGTAAATAGTGAATATTTGAACTCTTGTCCTGTATCATTCAACTGTCAGTTTGAAAAGAAATTTCAGTTACTATATTTTTGAAAAGAACACTTAAAAGAGCCTATATGCAATTCAGTGTATTTATAATTTATTCTCCATTTTTTAAATATCTTATTGAAGTGCTTAAGTATTATTTTGCCTCCCCTTTCTTTCCTCCGATCCATTTTGTTTACAACGTTTATTTTAGTACATTAGAGTAGACTTGATAGCTGTTTATTTCTTATTTGTCAAATGTACAAAGAAAGCACACAAAAGTAAGTTATGACTTCCGTTGCTTTGTTAAATAGTTTTGGCAGACATTTTATCTTAACAATAGCCATCTCTCCTTAGTGCTTGGAAATAGAATCTTGATTCAGTTTAATATGGCAAAATGCAAGCCAATCATAGTAATAACACCCTGATTTCTCACTTTCCCTATAGAAAAGGTGAATTGGAGGCATGGTTTTGCCCAGTGAGAACCAGTGAGAGAAGGAGCCATCAGGAAAATCTTTCACTTTTCTTAGAAAAAAGGTAAGGCGCACTAGCATACTTCTCTGTGTTTACTTCTCTGGCCAGCTGTGATTGTACAGTTACTCGAGCTCTAGGAGACACCTTGCAGTCTTGGGGGAAAGGCCAAGATAATCACAGGCACATTAGCGTGTCCTTAGCTTGCAATATCCTACTTACGTAAGAGAAACATGCCATGTTCTTTTTTTTATTTTTGCTTCATTCTTGATAACATGCACAATGAGGAACACATTATATTATATGAAGCAGAAGAACCTGACTGACAGTGGCTTAAACAAACAAGTGTTTGTCTTCACACGGCCAAAAATCTTTTAAAGTAAGAGAGCTGCTGCTTTTTATTCAGCTTCAAAAGTGCTACTAGGACCCAAGTATCTTATTCGTCTTCCAAGTGGCCAATCTACCAGCCTTAGTGGGATAACTTTCTGATGCTTTACACCTCTCAGGTGCAAAGCCCTTGCTTAATTTCAAGCACCGTGTCTCTTTTTAAGGCAGGAAGAAGGAAGGCAGGTATGGGCACCAGTTGTCATCTTCTTAATTAATAAGGAAGGTAAGAATTCTACTTGCCACTTTTTCATATGCCTTACTGGCTAGAAGTTGGCTACGTAGACAATTGTAGCAAAAAGGAGTCTGGGAAAGTAGTTGTTTAGTTGGAAACTTTGAATACAACCAAAAGAATACAATCAAAATGGGGGTGGGGGGAAATATCCATGAAAATGGGACAGGAGTGGGTAATATTAAACACCACACTAACAGCTTTCCAGAAGCATCTGTTACTTTCTGATTGTATCAACTACCCAAATGTTCATTATAGATCTAATTTTATGGCATGTTTTTCCTATCTTTCCAATCCTCTTTAACTATTTCTCAACTTTTTTCTCCTAGAAAACTCAGGAGTGTAATTCTAAAGGTCTTATTTAATTTTTATTATTCTCTGTATCTCATTTAAGGCTTTATTGAAACAACCTCCACTTTAGGCTGCTTCTTACCTCAATTTCAAATCTTCAATCCCATGCTGATTTTTTTTTTTTAATAATAACCTCATGAGAAGAAACACTGCAGTGTATACATATGTATGCATGCATGCATGCGAAGTCACTTTAGTCATGTGTAATTGTCGTGTGTGACTCTTTGCGACCCTATGGACTGTAGCCCTCTAGGCTCCTCTGTCCATGGGATTCTCCAGGCATGAATACTGGAGTGGGAAACCATGCCCTCCTCCTCCAGGGGATATTCCTGACCCAGGGATCAAACCCACATTTGCTACTTCTTCTGCACTGGCAGGCAGTTCTTTACCAACTGTGCCACCTCAGAAGCCTGTATGTATACATATATATATGCACACATATAGGTCTATATGTATATGCATTGTATAAATAAATGTTTCCCCAAATAAAAAAACTAGAACATATTTGAATATACTAGAAATATATAGTCTAGTAAAAGAAAATATTAGAATGAGATATATACTTAAAAACTCTAACAAAAGTGTGAATTTTATTATGTTTAAAATGTCAAAATTAGCAGAAAATACTGATTATTTCAGAATACATAAATATAGAAGGAAAAGAAAATAATTGATTTCACAAATTCTATAAAAAATATTTCTCTTTCTAAGGGCGAGAACATTAATGGAACTGTTCAGCGATGAAGAAAACCACAGATAAATGGAGATTTTTAAATATATTTACTTAGATTTTGAGAAATTCAAATATAGACTCTCTAAATATAACAAATATTTCTTGATTAGAGGTTTAGCAGCATTTTGATTTTCTAACAATTCAAAAATGGCAACAAGAAAAATATATTTTCAAAGATATGTTGTATTTTTTCTATCCAGAAGAAATTGTGGAAATGAATGAATGAGTAATACTTTATCTTACTTAAATCATTTATTAAGAAAAAATAATTAATATGAGACGAGGCCAATTTAAATAGTCAATTAGCCAATTATGTTAAATCATTATTTGTACGTTCTAAGTAATTTTATTTTTTTTTATTTTTTTTTTTTTAGGTTTTATTTTATTTTATTTATTTATTTTTTATTTTTTTTATTTTTTAAATTTTAAAATCTTTAATTCTTACATGCATTCCCAAACATGAACCCCCCTCCCACCTCCCTCCCCACAACATCTCTCTGGGTCATCCCCATGCACTAGCCCCAAGCATGCTACACCCTACGTCAGACATGGACTGGCGATTCAATTCTTACATGACAGTATACATGTTAGAATTCCCATTCTACCAAATCATCCCACCCTCTCCCTCTCCCTCTGAGTCCAAAAGTCCGTTATACACATCTGTGTCTTTTTTTCCTGTCTTGCATACAGGGTCGTCATTGCCATCTTCCTAAATTCCATATATATGTGTTAGTATACTGTATTGGTGTTTTTCTTTCTGGCTTACTTCACTCTGTATAATTGGCTCCAGTTTCATCCATCTCATCAGAACTGATTCAAATGAATTCTTTTTAACGGCTGAGTAATACTCCATTGTGTATATGTACCACAGCTTTCTTATCCATTCATCTGCTGATGGACATCTAGGTTGTTTCCATGTCCTGGTGATTATAAACAGTGCTGCGATGAACATTGGGGTACATGTGTCTCTTTCAATTCTGGTTTCCTCAGTGTGTATGCCCAGCAGTGGGATTGCTGGGTCATAAGGTAGTTCTATTTGCAATTTTTTAAGGAATCTCCACACTGTTCTCCATAGTGGCTGTACTAGTTTGCATTCCCACCAACAGTGTAGGAGGGTTCCCTTTTCTCCACACCCTCTCCAGCATTTATTGCTTGCAGATTTTTGGATCGCAGCCATTCTGACTGGTGTGAAGTGGTACCTCATTGTGGTTTTGATTTGCATTTCTCTAATAATGAGTGATGTTGAGCATCTTTTCATGTGTTTGTTAGCCATCTGTATGTCTTCTTTGGAGAAATGTCTATTTAGTTCTTTGGCCCATTTTTTGATTGGGTCGTTTATTTTTCTGGAATTGAGCTGCAGGAGTTGCTTGTATATTTTTGAGATTAGTTGTTTGTCAGTTGCTTCATTTGCTATTATTTTCTCCCATTCAGAAGGCTGTCTTTTCACCTTGCTTATAGTTTCCTTTGTTGTGCAGAAGCTTTTAATTTTAATTAGATCCCATTTGTTTATTTTTGCTTTTATTTCCGGAATTCTGGGAGGTGGATCATAGAGGATCCTGCTGTGATTTATGTCTGAGAGTGTTTTGCCTATGTTCTCCTCTAGGAGTTTTATAGTTTCTGATCTTACATTTAGATCTTTAATCCATTTTGAGTTTATTTTTATGTGGGGTGTTAGAAAGTGATCTAGTTTCATTCTTTTACAAGTGGTTGACCAGTTTTTCCAGCACCACTTGTTAAAGAGATTGTCTTTAATGCATTGTATATTCTTGCCTCCTTTGTCAAAGATAAGGTGTCAATATGTGTGTGGATTTATCTCTGGGCTTTCTATTTTGTTCCATTGATCTATATGTCTGTCTTTGTGCCAGTACCATACTGTCTTGATGACTGTGGCTTTGTAGTAGAGCCTGAAGTCAGGCAAGTTGATTCCTCCAGTTCCATTCTTCTTTCTCAAGATTGCTTTAAATGACTGTTTATGGGGAATAGTAATACAAAGATACTGGAGCCTACTCAAGAGGTGCACTGAAGTTTCTTTCATTGCTGAATGCATCACAATTTATCTGACTGTTCTACCCCTGAGCTGTATAATATTAATAACTGACCATAACTCAAAATTAATGTTATTCATACTCTCTTTAAACAGAATTAAGTCAGTGGACTAAAGTGACACTTTTTCCCAAAGTGAGAGATACATAAGCATAGCTTAAAATAGTGACCAACTTTTTTTTTTTAATTTTTTAATTTTATTTTTTAATTTTTTAAATTTTAAAATCTTTAATTCTTACATGCGTTCCCAAACATGAACCCCCCTCCCACCTCCCTCTCCACAACATCTCTCTGGGTCATCCCCATGCACCAGCCCCAAGCATGCTGCACCCTACGTCAGACATGGACTGGTGATTCAATTCTTACATTCCAGAAAACTCTCCAACTTTTATAATAACTAGGTGGTTCAGACAGTAAAGAAACTGCCTGCCATGCAGGAGACCTGGTTTCAATCCCTGGGTAAGGAAGATCCCCTGGAGAGGCCACTCCAGTATTACTGCCTTGAGAATTCCATGAACAGAGGAGCCTAGTGGGCTCCAGTCCATGGAGTTGCATTGAATCAGATATGACTGAGTGGCTAACACACACACATTAATCCAAACATATTGTATTAATATTTCTTGAACTCATTCTATCATATATACCAGAACCATTCTGACTTCTCAGTGATATCTAGAGATCCAAGGGACAATTCTGAACCTAACCAAAATAACTGCGTACATTTGGAAGAAATTATGTCCCATGAATCATGTTTTTCACAGCTATTACTATAGGAAGTAAAAACTGTGTGTTTGACAGAAAGGTTATATTATGGGCTGAATTGGATTCCCCCAAAATTCAATTGTGACTATATTTATAGATAACAGTTCAGTTCAGTTCATTTCAGTTCAGTAGCTCAGTCATGTCCAGCTGTTTGCCACCCCATGGATTAAAGCCTGCCAGACTTCTCTGTCCATCACCAACTCCCAGAGCTTGCTTAAACTCATGTCCATCATGTTGGTGACGCCATCGAACCATATCATCCTCTGTCATCCCCTTCTCCTCCTGCCTTTAATCTTTCCCAGCATCAGGATCTTTTCCAGTGAATCAGTTCTTCACATCAGGTGGCCAAAGTATTGGAGTTTCAGCTTCAGCATCAGTTCTCCCAGTGAATATTCAGGACTGATTTCTTTTAGGGTTGACTGGTTTGATCTCCATGCAGTCCAACAGACTCTCAAGATTCTTCAAAACCATCAATTGTTCAGCATTCAGCTTTCTTTATGGACCAACTGTCCAATCCATACATGACTACTGGCAAAACCATAGCCTTGACTAAATGGACATTTGTCAGCAAAGTAATGTCTCTGCTTTTTAATATGCTGTTTAGGTTGGTCATAGCTTTTCTTCCAAGGAGTACACATATTTTAATTTCATGGCTTCAGTCACCATTTTTTGGAACCCCCCAAAATAAAGTCTGTCACTGTTTCCATTGTTTCCCCATCTATTCGCCATGAAGTAATGGGGCCACATGCCATGATCTTAGTTTTTTGAAGTTGAGTTTTAAGCCAGCTTGTTCACTATCCTCTTCCATTTTCATCAAGAAGCTCTTTAGTTTTTTGTTTTCTGATAATTGTGGTATCATCTGCATATCTGAATTTATTGATATTTATGATTCCAGCTTGTGTTTTATCCAGCCCTGCATTTCCCATAATGTACTCTACATAAAAGTTAAATAAGCAGGGTGACAATATACAGCCTTGATGTACTCCTTTCCCACTTAGGAAACAGTCCATTGTTCAGTGTCAGGTTCTAACTGTTGCTTCCTGCTCTGCATACAGATTTCTCAAGAGGCAGGCCAGGTGGTCTGATATTCCCATCTCTTGAAGAATTTTCCACAGTTTTTTGTGATCCACACACTCAAAAGACATTGGCATAGTCAATAAAGCAGAAGTAGATGTTTTTCTGGAGCTCTCTTGCTTTTTGATGACCCAGCAGATGTTGGCAATTTGATCTCTGATTCCTCTGCCTTTTCTAAACCCAGCTTGAACATCTGGAAGTTCTCATTTCACATACTGTTGAAGCCTTGCTTGGAGAATTTTGAGCATTACTTTGCTAGCGTGTGAGTTGAGTGCAATCTTGTAGTAGTTTGAACATTCTTTGGCATTGCCTTTCTTTGGGATTGGAATGAAAACTGACATTTTCCAGTCCTGTGGCCACTGCTGAGTTTTCCAAATTTGCTGGCATATTGAGTGCAGCACTTTCACAGCATCCTCTTTCAGGATTTGAAAGAGCTCAACTGGAATTCCTCACATCCACTAGCTTTCTTTGTATTCATGTTTCCTAAGGCCCACTTGACTTAGGACTCCAAGGATGTCTGGTTCTAGGTGAGTAATCACATCATCATGGTTATTTGCATCATTAAAATATTTTCCTGTACAGTTATTCAGTGTATTCTTGCCACCTCTTCTTAATATCTTCTGCTTCTGTTAGGTCCGTAAATTTTTGTCTTTTATTGGGCCCATATTTTCCTGAAGTGTTCCCTTGACATCTCAAATTTCTTGAAGAGATCTCTAGTATTTCCCATTCTATTGTTTTCCTGTATTTCTTTGCATTGATCACCGAGTAAGGTTTTCTTATCTCTCCTTGCTATTGTTTGGAACTCAGCATTCAGATGGGTATATGTTTCTTTTTCTCCTTTGCCTTCAGCATCTCTTCTTTTCTCAGCTGTTTGTAAGGCCTCCTCAGCAACCATTTTGCCTTTTTACATTTCTTCTTCTTGGGGGTTGTCTTGATCATTGCCTCCTGTACAATGTCACGAACCTCTGTCCATATTTCTTCAGGCACTTTTTCTATCAGATCTAATCTCTTGAATCTATTTGTCACTTCCACTGTATAATCGTAAGGGATTTGATCTATGTCACACTTGATCAATTCTGGTAACTAACTGTGGCTCAGATCATGAACTCCTTAATGCAAAATTCAGGCTTAAATTAAAGAAAGTAGGGAAAACCACCAGATTATTCATGTATTTATTGATATAAATCACTCCAAAGAGATGGTAAGTCTTCACTGGTGGCTCAGTGTTAAAGAATCCACTTACCAATGCAGAAGACACAGGTTCAGTCCCTAGGGTGGGAAGATCCCCTGGAGAAGGAAACGGTAACCCATTACACTACTCTTGCCTGCGAAATCCCATGGACAGAGGACCTGGTGGGCCACAGCCCACGGGTGGCAAAAGAGTAGAGTACAACTTGGTGACAACAAAGCAACAAAGAGACGATAAGGTTAAAATGAGGCCATGAAGCGGACCTAATCCAGCATCACTGGTGCCCTAATAAGACTAGAGACTTAGCACACAAATGTGTACAGAGGGAAGACCATGTGAAGACTCAGGGAGAAGAGAGCCAGCTCAACACGAGGAAGAATGGTCTTCGAAGAACTCAGCATTGCGGACTGCTTGATCTCAGACTTCTAGCTTCCAGAATTGCAAGAAAGTAAGCTTCTGTTATCAGTATTTCTGCCACCCAGTCTGCAGTAAATTTTTGTTACAACAGCCCTAAAAAGCTAATACAGATTGCAAACAAGGCGTTTTGATAAATCAAGTAAAAAGATAATTGCCATGTTAGTAATAAACTCTTCTGCCCTAGATCCATTTCTGTCCTTGATATAAATCTGCTAAAATGGAATTGTCAGCTGGGAGTTATCAATTCTAGGCCCAAGTTTTACATAAAATTCTAATTCACATTAACTGTTTGTTAAAGGAACATACACATAAAATATACAGCAATTATGCAAGACATGAACATTCTTTGGCCTTAAGTTCCAATTTTCAGATCATTATATACTTCTGAAGATTTCTTTCCAGTCTTTATATTTACATGTTATCAGCTTCTCTTATATTATCTTTTAGGTCATTCTGTATTTTCATGTAGAGATAGTCTTATTGAAAGTGACACTTTACCATCTATGGAAGAATACAGAATCATTATTTCTAAAATTCATAATTTGACATTTATAAAATAAAAATACCACTTTTCTTTTAAAATTTCATATATTTATCAGTAAAATACATTTCATTTTTAAATAGTAAGGGAAGATGAAGAACTGAAAGGCAAATAGCATACAAACTGTAATAAGACTGAAGATAATAGCAGCACTAGTTATTATATAGAAGAAGGGAAATCATAGAAGCATAAAATCATTGAATCATGTGAATTCTAGTCTATAACTTTTCTGACTTCCTGAATCCCATTTGATAATTTTTATCCTCCAGTTCAGGAGATATCGGTGAAACAAAGCCTTTGTAAAAGCCTGGAGTTTTAAAGTTGTGCTGCTGAAGCACAGGTTATACATGCATTAAATTTAATTTTTTACTTGTTTTCTCATAAATAAATTTCTGCTCCAGGGACACTAGTTAGTCCCCTGTCTATAGAAGTCTATACATATTGCCAACACAACACTTCATCTAAATCAGAACGCTCCCCACTTGCTCTATCATCTGCCTAAATCCTACTTAACCTTCGAGGCTCTGCTAAATTCTTGTTTCTTCCAGAAGCTACCCCAGATGGTATGTAGAACACGTAAGGTTTTCACTCCTCTGACCATCAAGCCTCCAGAGTCTCTAATGCATAAAGTAGTGCCAGATGGCTTCATTTGTCATGGAACTTCACCCATGAGATTTTAAGTAGTCCTGGGAGAGATGAAAAATGTCTTTTAAAGAACACATTTTGTGATACCTCAGAGTGATGTCAGTAAAACAAAGGGGTAGGCAGCTCCGAGCTCTCATCCATTCACAGAAACATTGAAAAACAAATGTTAACTGTCAAAACAAGCTTTGTCAAAACTCTGGGAAATAGTTAAAGGGTGTTTTTACTGCTTTTACCACACCAAGTCCCTGGTGCAGCAGCGATCTTCAAGGGGCAGCAGCCATGGTTCTAGTGTGGGTTCTTGGTCTCCAGTTCCAGAGAAAGAAGAGCAGACCCCATTCGCAAGTTATTGTGTAAGTCTGTTCTGATTCATCTGGAGGGATACCTGAACGAATGACAGGCAGTGTTTGTCTCTGTTTTGTAGAAATCAGACTGAAAAAGTAACATGCTCCACAGATTAATGGAACAGAAGATATAAGTATTACATGATATCACTTACATACAGATTATAAAAAGTCAAATTCAGAGTTAATGGAGAGTATAACGATGGTTACCAGGGTCTGGGAGTTGGGGGAAATGGGAAGTTGTTGCTCCAAGAGCACATACTCACAGTTACAAAATAAGTAAGTTTGGGGGATCTAATATGCATGGTGATTATAGTCAACAATATTGTATTACACACCTGGAAGTATTTATGAGAGCGGACTGTAACTGTCTTCACCAAAAATAATAATAATAATAATAATTTTCACACTTTTAAAACTTAAGAGTTGTTTTGCTGTAGATATGGTATATCACATATATATGATCACAATAGAATTTTCTCTGATCACAATGGAGTAAAACTAAAAATCAAAAACAAAAGGAAACCAGAAAATACATACATGTGTAGATACTAAACAATGTATTCTTAAACAACCAATGTGTCAATGAAGACTCTTTGAAACTCATTCTATCAGGTTAGCAATCCTGACAATAAAACAAAACTAAAAATCACAAGAAAAAAAAGTCACAAGATAATATCCCTTATGGATATAGCTGCAAAATTATCATCAAAATATTAGCAAATCAAATCCAAAAGCAATTAAAAAGATCATACATCATGATCAAGTAAGATTTATCACAGGAAAGCAAGGGTAGCTCAATATAAGAAAATCAACATATGTGATATATAAATAGAACAAAGAAAAAAATTATCATCTTAATTGATGTAGAATAGAATATTTGATAAAATATAATATTTTATGACAAAAACTCAGAAAATTTGGGCTATAAAAGAAATTCCTGAACATGATAATAAGCATTCATGAAAAATTCATACTTAACATTATCCTCAGTGGAGAAAGACTGAATATTTTTTTCCAGATATCAGGAATAAGAACCAGATGCTGCTTTCACCATTGCTGTTTGACATTACACTGGGAATTCTCATCTGAGCAGTAGACAAGAAAAATAAAAATTAGAAAAGTAAATTATCTGTGTTCACAGATAACATAATCTACATACAGACAGTTACAAAGAATACAAAAGGAAGGTGCTTGAGCTTATAACCAAATTTAGTGAAGTTCCATGGTAAAGAGCAGCACAAAAATATCAGTTGTGTTTTTCTAAGGCAGTGATGACAATTTGAAGACTAAATTATAAAGCCCTTATGTTTACAATAGCTTTTATAAAATACAATGCAAAAATACTCAGGAATTAATTTAACCAAGGAAATGAAAAACTTGTACACTAAAAATTACAAACCATGGCTGAAAAAAATTTTAAAGAAAAACAAAATAACTGGAAAGATATTCCATGTTCATTGATAGGAATCTTAATTTCATTAAGATATTAATGCTGAAGCTGAAGCTCCATATTTCCATGACCTGATGGGAACAGCTGACCCATTAGAAAAGACCCTGATGCTGGGAAACACTGAAGGCAGGAAGAGAAGGGGACGACAGAGGTTGAGATGGTTGGAAGGCACCACCAACTCAATGGATATAGGTTTGAGCAATCTCCATGAGTTGGTGATAGGCAGGGAAGCCTGGCGTGCTGCAGTCCATGGGAGTGCAAAGAGTCAGACATGACTGTATGACTGAACTGACTGAACTACTCAAAATAAGCTACTGGTTCAACACATACCCAATCAAAATTTCAACAGCTTTTTTGCAGAAATAGAAAAGCTATTTTCTATTGAGCTATACTCAAATTTCTAAGATGTTATGGGGAGGGAGGTGGGAGGGAGATTCATGTTTGGGAACGCATGTACACCCATGGTGGATTCATGTCAATGTATGGCAAAACCAATACAGTATTGTAAACTAATAAAAAAGAAAGAAAGAAATTGCAAGGAGCCCTGTATAGCCAAAATAATCTTGAAAAACAAGAACAAAGTTTGAGGACTCATAACGTTCCAAATTTAAAATGTATTACAAAGTTACTGTAATCAAAGCAGTGTGTTACTGGCATGAAGATGATTGTATAAGCTGATAGATTAGAACTGAGAGCCCAGAATTAAATCCATACATCTATGGTCAATTGATGTGTGACAATCTTCCAAGTCTATTTTTTGGGGAAAGAAAACTTTCCCAGAGGAGATCATGCTGGAAAACTAGGTTTCCACAGGCAAAAAACAGAAGCTAGACCACTTATCTGAAAATTAATAAAGGACCTAAATATTTATATTTATCTGATTAGATCTGATAGAGTCTCTGAAGAACTATAAATTGAGATTCATGACATTGTACAGGAGGCAGTGATCAAAACCATCCCCAAGAAAAAGGGGGATGTACAAAGGCAAAATGGTTGTCTGAGGAGGCCTTACAAATAGCTCAGGAAAGAAGAGAAGCAAAAGGCAAAGGAGAAAAGGAAATATATACCCATTTGAATGTAGAGTCCAAGAATAGCAAGGAGAGATAAGAGAGTCTTCCTCAGAGATCAAAGCAAAGAAATAGGGAAAACAAAAGAATGGGAAAGACTAGAGATATCTTCAAGAAAATTGGAGGTACAGAGGAAATATTTCATGCAAAGACCGGCACAATAAAGAACAGAAATGCTATGGACCTAACAGAAGCAGAAGATATTAAGAAGATGAGGCAAGACTACACAGAAGAACTGTACAAAAAATATTAACGATGCAGATAACAATGATGGTGTGATCACTCACCTAGAGCCAGAAAACCGGGAATGGGAAATCAAATGGCCTTAGGCAGCATCACTACAAACAGAGCTAGTGGAGGTGATGGAATTCCAGTTAAGCTATTTCAAATACTAAAAGATGATGCTGTGAGAGTGCTGCACTAGATATGCCAGCAAATTTGGAAAACACAACAGTGGTCAGTTAGTTCAGTTCAGTTCAGTTGCTCAGTCATGTCTGACTCTGTGACCCCATGGACTGCAGCACACCAGGTTTCCCTGTCCATCACCAATTCCCGGAGCTTGCTCAAACTCATGTCCATTGAGTTGCTGATGCCACCCAACTATCTCATCTTTTGTCATCCCCTTCTCCTCCTGCCTTCAATCTTTCCCAGCATCAGGGTGTTTTCCAAAGAGTCAGTTGTTTGCATATGTTGGCCAAAGTATTGGAGCTTCAGCCTTAGCATCAGTCCTTTCAATGAACATTCAGGACTGATTTCATTTAGGATTGACTTGTTTGATCTCGCTGTCCAGGGGACTCTCAAGAGTCTTCTCTAACACCACAGTTCAAAAGCATCAATTCTTCAGTGCTAAGCTTTCTCTATAGTCCAATTCTAATATCCATGCTTCCTTGGTGTTTCAGATGGTAAAGCATCTGCCTGTTATACAGGAAACCTGGGTTTGATTCCTAGGTTGGGGAGATTCCCTGGAGAAGGAAATGGTAACCCATTCCAGTACTCTTGCTTGGAAAATTTCATGGATGGAGGAGCCTGGTAGGCTACAGTCCATGGGGTAACAAAGAGTTGGACACGACTGAGCAACTTCACTGGTTCACTGATTCTCACACTACTGGAAAAACCATAGTTTTGACTAAATAGACCTTTGTTGCAACAGTGGTCACAGGACTGGAAAAAGGTCAGTTTTCATTCCAATCCCAAAGAAAGGCAATGCCAAAGAATGTTCAAACTATTTCATGATTTCACTCATCTCACATGCTAGCAAAGTAATGCTCAAAATTGTCCAAGCTAGGCTTCAACAGTACATGAAATGAGAAATTTCAGATGTTCAAGCTGGATTTAGAAAAGGCAGAGGAACCAAGGATCAAATTGCCAACATCCACTGGGTCATAGAAAAAGAAGAGAGTTCCAATAAAACATCTACTTTTGCTTTATTTAGTATGCCAAAGTCTTTGACTGTGTGGATCATAACAAACTGTGGAAAATTATTCAAGAGATGGGAATACCAGACCACCTGACCTGCCTCCTGAGAAATCTGTATGCAGGTCAAGAAGCAACAGTTAGAACTGGACATGGAACAATGGACTGCTTAAAAATTGGGAAAGGAGTACGTCAAGGCTGTATACTGTCACCCAGCTTACTCAACTTTATGCAGAGTATATCATGAGAAATGCCGGGCTGGATAAAGCACAAGCTGGAATCAAAATTTCGGGAGAAATATCAATAGCATCAGGTATGCAGACGATGCCACCCTTATGGCAGAAAGTGAAGAAGACTTAAACAGCCTCTTGATGAAAGTGAAAGACCCTTAGAGTTGGTAAAGAATCTGCCTGTAATGCAGGAGACCCCAGTTCAATTCCTAGGTCGGGAAGATCCACTGGAGAAGGGATAGCCTACGCACCCCAGTATTCTTGGGCTTCCCTTGTGGCTCAGCTGGTAAAGAATTCACCTGCAATGTGGGAGACCTGGGTCAATCCCTGGGTTGGGAAGAGCCCCTAGAGAAGGGAAAGGCTGCCCACTCCAATATTCTGGCCTGGAGAATTCCATGGACTATACAGTCCATGGGGTTGCACTTGACTTCACATTCCAGGATGTCTGGCTCTAGATGAGTGATCACACATTGTAATTATCTGGTTCATGAAGATCGTTTTTGTACAATTCTTCTGTGTATTCTTACCACCTCTTCTTAATATCTTCTACTTCTGTTAGGCCCATACCATTTCTGTCCTTGATTGAGCCCATCTTTGCATGAAATGTTCCCTTGGTATCTCTAATTTTCTTGAGGAGATCTCTAGTCTTTCCCATTCTACTGTTTTCCTCTATTTCTTTGTACTGATCACTGAGGAAGGCTCTCTTGTCTCTCCTTGCTATTCTTTGGTGTTCTGCCAACCAAGACAGCATGTTAAAAACAGAGACATTACTTTGCCAACAAAGGTCCATCTAGTGAAAGCTATGGTTTTTCCAGTAGTCATGTATGGATGTGAGAGTTGGACTATAAAGAAATCTGAATGCTGAAGAATTGATGCTTTTGAACTGTGGTGTTGGAGAAGACTCTTGAGTGTCCCTTGGACTGCAAGGAGATCCAACCAGTTAATCCTAAAGGAAATCAATCCTGAATATTCATTGAAAGGACTGATGTTGAAACTGAAACTCCAAAATTTTGGCTACCTAATGCAAAGAGCTGACTCATTGGAAAAGACCCTGAAGCTGAGAAAGATCAAAGCCGGGAGGAGTAGAGGATGATAGAGGATGTGATGTTTGGATGGCATCACCAGCTCGATGGACATAAGTTTGAGCAGGGAAGCCTGAGATGCTGCAGTCCATGGGGTGACAAAGAGTTGGACACAACTGAGCAAATGAACTGAAGTGAAATGCTGATATAACAGGTAAAAAAATAAAGATTTTAGAGGAAACCATATAGGTAGATTCTCCTGTCATTGTCTTGGCAATTGATTCTTATATATGATACCAAGAACCGAGCAGCAAAGGAAAATACCAGATAAACTGGACTTCACAAACTTAAAGACTTAGAAAGAAAAGAAATAAATTAAAAAAATAAAATGTTTTGTGTACCTAAGGGCATTGTCAAGAAAATTCGAAAACAAACTACAGAATAGGAAAAAATATTTGCATATCTTACATCTGAGAAAGGCTTATATCCAGAATACTTATTTAGAACTGTTGAACTGCTGTAACTCTTCTTGGTCTATCGAGTTTTCTATAATATAAATACCATAGATTGGATGACTTAAAGAACATTTATTTCTCACAATTTTGAAGGCTTCAGAAGTCAAGATCAACAATCTGGTAAATTTAATCTCTGGTGAGGTTCCACTTTCTGGTGTTATAAATGTCTTTTCTGTGTCCTCATGTAGATGAGAGGGCATTGGAACTCTCTGGGGTTTCTTCTTTAAGGCAGTAATTGCATTGATGAGGGCTCTACTCTTATGACCTAACCATCTCCCAAAGCCTTATCTCCAAATACCATCATATATAGGACTATGTTTCAACGTATGTTGTTGCAGATGAGGCACAAACATTCAGTCTGTTTAGCTAACTAAACAATAAAAAAACAATCTCATTTAAAAAAATGAGAAAATTTGAGGGACAGTTCTTCAAAGAAGTTATACAGATAAGTAAGCACATGAAGAGTTGCTAATCATTGTGTGTTGTGTTAAGTCACTTTAGTTGGGCCGACTCTTTGCAACCCCATGGATTGCAGCCCACTAGGCTACCCTGTCCTTGGGATTCTTCAGGCAAGAATACTGGAGTGGGTTGTCATTTCCTCCTCTGGGAGATCTTCCCAAGCCAGGGATCGAACCCATGTCCCTTATGTCTCCTTCATTGGTGGGTGGGCTCTTTACTAACTATGCCACGTGGAAAGTGGAAATGCAAATTAAAGCTGCAGTGAGATAACACTTCATATCCATCAGGATGACTTTTTTACAAAAGCAACAAACAAAATAGCAAGTGCTGCCTTATGCATAAAGAAATTGGAATCCTGGCACAGTTTGGTAGGAATGTTAAATAGGGCAGCCACTGTGGAAAACACATGAGGAGTTCCTCAAAATTCTTAAAGAGATGGGAAAACCAGACCACCTTTCTTGTCTTCTGAGAAACCTGTATGCCGGTCAAGAAGAAACACAACTTGATTGTTCTAGAACAGCAGATTGTTTCAGGATTGGGAAAGGGGTATGACATGGCTGTAATTGTCACCTTGCTTATTTAAATTGTATGCAGAACACATCGTGTGAAATGCCAGGTTGGATGAGTTACAAGCTGGACTCAAGATTGCTGGGGGAAATATCAACAATCTCAGATATATGGATGATACCACTCTAATGGTAGAAAGGGAAGAGAAACTGCAAAGCCTCGTGTTGAGAGTGAAGGAGGAGAGTGAAAAGCCTTCTTAAAATGCAATATTGAAACAATGACAACTAAAATCACGGCATCCAGTGCTATCACTTCATGGGAAATAGAAAGGGACAAGGTGGAAGCAGTGACGGATTTCCTCTTCTTGAGCTCTAAACTCATTGCAGGTGGTTACTGCAGCCATGAAATTAGAAAATTGCTTCTTGGCAGGAAGGTATTGACAAACTGAGACAGTGTGTTAAAAATAAAAGATATCACTTTACTGACAGAAGTCCATATAATCAAGACTATTGTCTTTCCAGTAGTCATGTAGAGATATGAAGGCTGGAAAATAAAAAAGGCAGAGCACCGAAGAAATTCATACTTTTGAACTGTGGTGCTAGAGAAGACTCATGAGAGTCTCCTGGAAAGCAAGGAGATCACACCAGTCCATCCTAAAGGAAATCAGTCCTGAATATTCATTGGAAGGACTGATGCTGAAGCTGAAGCTCCAACACTTTGGCCACCTGATGAGAAGAGCTGGCTCACTTGAAAATACTCTGATGCTCAGAAAGATTGAAGGCAGAGGGAGAAGAAGGCAACAGAGGATGAGATGGTTAGATGGCATCACTGATTCAACGGACATGAACTTGGGCAAACTCCACGAGATGGTGAGGCGCAGGGAGGTCTTGCGTGCTGCAGTTCATGGCACTGCAGAGAGTCAGACACAACTGGATGACTGAACAACAGCAACAAATGTTTCTTCCAGTAGTCATACTTGGATCTGAAAGTTGGACCATAAAGAAGGCTAAGCACCTAAGAATTGATGCTTTCAAACTGTGGTGCTGGAAAAGACTCTTGTGAGTCCCTTGGACAGCAAGGAGATCAATTAGTCAATTCTAAAGGAAATCAACCCTGAATATTCGTTGTAAGGACTCATGCTGAAGCTCCAATACTTTGGTCTCCTGATGGCAAGAGCTGACTCATTGGAAAAGACCCTGATTCTAGGAAAGATTGAAGGCAAAAGGAGAAGGAGGTGGCAGAGGATTAGATGGTTTGATAGCATCACCGACACAATGGACATGAGTTTGAGCAAACTCTGGACACAGTGAAGGGTGGAAAAGCCTGGCGTGCTACAGTCCACAAGGTCTCAGAGTCAGATACGACTTAGTGACTGAGTAACAGCAACAATCTACAAGCCAAGAATGCCAAGGTTTACTGGCAAACACTAGAAACTAGGAAAAGGCAAGAAGGGATTCTTCCTTGGAAACTTCAGAGGAATCACAGGGCTGGGCTGCAGACTCCTTAATTCCATACTCTGGCCTCCAGAACTGTGAGAGAATAAATTTCTGTTGTTTCAACGCACTTCATTTGTGGTACTTTGTGTTAGCAACCCTATAAACTAATAAAGTATATCAAAGTATATATGCCCTTTGTATTAATTAATTTGGAATTCTTTTAGTTCAACAGTATTACCTTAAAATTAACAGGAACCTTAAAACAAACAAACAAAAGAACTCAACAAACGAGGAAGCAGCCCTGAGCATCTTCCAGCTAACCTCTCATCAGCACCTTGTCTCAGTGCTTCACAGGGTACAGTTTTGGAAAAAAAAGGAATTCAGTGTAGTGTTATTTGATTTATGTGGAAACGGAGGCTTAAATAAATTTCTTCTCTGATAGAGAGTGGTGGCAGACCACTCCCACTCCAATGAGTATTTGATTTCTTATTGCTTCATAATGTCCTATACTCTACTGGGCTTTGAGCTCTTATTGATTTTCTCATCATAAAATTAATATGTTTTATCACATAAAATTTATTAAATCAAAACAGTAAAAAGATGAAATTACTGGTCTAATTAACACTTTATAAAAGAGCCCTAAACATTTGATGGATTTACATATAAGCACTTAACTCCCAAATTAAACCCTGCAGCCTCTGCTGGCTAGTCTCTGCAGTCAAAGGAATAAAATCAGTCTGGCAGACAGAATATACTTACAGAGAAATAATGTTTTCTTTCTTTTTCCTTTTTTAAAAAATAATCCTCAATTGTGAAAATTTCCTTTCCACTCTTATATTGCTCCCTTATACTCTGTAACCACTAAGCATCTTTATTCTCATTCTTTACTTTTCCACAACTTATATTGTTTCCTCTCAACACAATCCTTACCCTTTTCCTCCACCTCTCTCATTTAATGTCTCTCTCCTGTTCTCCAGTTTCTTTATTAGAAGACACAGGAGATGTCATCATATAAAATAATTTGAACTGGAAATAACCTAAGCATACATATTCTATCTGATCCTGTTATTTCTACACATACACTAGTTTGTCAAACTTCAATGAGAAGAATTTTCTATTTTCACCCTTTTCTTCTAAAGATTAGTTGTGTTCATCCCTTTATACTTTTTATTATTACAAATTTAACAAATATATACATTATATTTTAATTTATATGAAAAATTAAGCAAATGCACTTGTGCTAGATACTTATTTAAAATATATATCAATGTTATTTTAAATAAATAAATGCAGTATATTGTATTGTAAAAAAAAAAAAAATCATAGAATACTGAAAAAGTGAGACTTCTCTCTTCATGTCCTGGCTATAGAGAGCTTGAAGGTGTTTCATTCCTGTACTTAAAATAAAAAAGAACAAAAATAAATATTCAATTGTGACTTGTTTTGAACCTATTATAAAACTAAGTTCACAGAAAAACCAGTGCTCCAAAATCTAGTAAGAGACAGCAACCTGCCAAAAGAAAAGTGGTGAGCACAGATTCACGTGGTACAGATGCAAATGGGTACTCGCAACTCACAGTGAGCAACTGCTCACTGTTGAAACCTGTGTCAGGACTCACGGAACACAGTGATGCCCCTGAGATTGAAGGTATCAGAGGACTCCACCCTGTTGAAGTCACTTATAACAAATCTCACTGGGCATTCACAGCAAAGATCAGAGTGAGTCCTAAGAAAGTGTCCATGGTAGTGCAGTGGAGAAAAGTGACAGCAGTTGTATGGGATGGACCCATCTCCTGTAAACCCACTGTGCAACAAAAGCCTTAATCTCTAACAGAGGTGGACAAAGTTTACAATCAGGAGAAGGAAACACAGGAAAGATTCTACTCCTGAGGAAGTAGAAGACCATGAACTGGGCTCAGAACTAAACTAAGGGGAGAAAAGAAAAATAAGAAGATAACTTTCCCCAAACTGAGGACACTGTGACTGCCTGATGCTACAGCTTAGACAGAGAATGTCCCTCAAGTCTCCAGAGCCAAGAGTCAAGCCCTGAAGAATAACTAATGGTAAAAACTGAAGAAAGAAGGACAGGAGAGCATGAAAAATGAGCTTTTTTGGGCCACAGAGAAAAAGAAGATCAAGGCTCAGGGTTGAGCAAACCTCCTAAACACACAGTATTGTATAGGAATTTATAGCCGATTTTGCAGTCATAATACATCACCCCAGCCAAAATTCCAAGTTGATTAACTAAAAAACTTGTACTAAAAGGAAATTCATACCCAATTTCAGGGCTAAAAACTATTTACTTGAGTTTCTATTTCTGTATACATTATGGCAGGCTTTCAAAAAACTAAGACATACAACAACGTATGAGAACACACTCTTAAGATATATAGTAATAATCAAAAGCCAACTAGAAGATAACACAGATGTCAGAATTAATGATAGGAAATAGAAAATTGCCATAATTAACAGATTAAAAGATCTAATGGGAAAGATTGACAATAAGCAGAGTTACACTGGCAATTTCAAAAGAAAAATGGAAACAAAAATAATCAAATGAAAATGCCATAAGTTAAAAGCACAGTAATGAAGAGATAATGCCTTTGACAGACTCATCTGTAGACTTAACATATCTGAGGGATCATTCAGTCAACTAGAAAATAGGTCAATAGAAGTTATTCAAATTGAAAGACAAAGAGAAAAAAAAAAAAAAGAGAAAAATACAGGCATACCGACAGATAGTGTGGATTCAGTATCTATCATACTGAATCATATGGGAGATAACAATATGGAAGATACTGTGGATTCAGTTTTAGACCACAAAAATAAGTCACTATCACAGTAAACTAAATCACAGAAATATTTTGGCTTCCTAGTGCATATAGAAGTTTTTTTTGTGTTGTTGCTGTTATTCAGACACTGAGTTGTGTCTGACTCTTTGTGACTCTGTGGACCACACATGCCAGGCTCCTCTGTCCTCCATTATCTCCCAGAGTTTACTCAGATTCATGTCCATTGAGTCGGTGATGCTCTGTAACCATCTCATCTTCTGTTGCCCTCTTCTCCTCCTGCCCTCAATCTTTCCCAGCATCAGGGTCTTTTCCTATGGGTCAGCTCTTACCATCAGGTGGCCAAAGTATTGGAGCTTCAGCTTCAGCATCATTCCTTACAATGAATATTCAGGGTTGATTTCCTTTGGAATTGACTGGTTTGATCTTGTAGTCCAGTGGACTCTGAAGAGTCTTCTCCAGCACCACAGTTCAAAGGCATCAATTCTTCAGTCTTCAGCCTTCTTTATGATTCAGCTCTTACATCTGTACATGACTACTAGAAAAACCATAGCTTTGACTATATGGACCTTTGTCAGCAAAGTAATGTCTCTGATTTTTAATATGCTGTCTAGGTTTGTCATAGCTTTTCTTCCAAGGAGCAAGCATCTTTTACTTTCACGGCTGCAGTCACTCACTGTGGTGACTTTGGAGCCCTACAAAATAAAATCTGTAACGGTTTCCATTTTTCCCCTTCTAATTGTATGAAGTGATGGGACTGGATGCCACAATCTTAGTTTTCTAAATGTTGAGCTTCAAGCCAGCTTTTTCACTCTTCTCTTTCACCTCATCAAGAGGCTCTTTAGATCTTCTTAAATTTCTGCCATTAGAGGGGTATCATCTGCATATCTAAAGTTACTGATGTTTCTCCTGGCAATCTTGATTTCATCTTTTGGTTCATCCAGCCCAGTATTTCGCATGATGTAACCTGCACAGAAGTTAAATAAGCAGGTGACCATATATAGACTTGTGATACTCCTTTCCCAATTTTGAACCAGTCAGTTGTTCCATGTCGTTTTGTTGCTTCTTGACCTGCATAAAGGGTTCTCAGAAGACAAGTAAGGTAGTTTGCTATTCCCACCTCTTTAAGAATTTTTCTAAAAATGTGAAATGCAATGTTTATTCTCTCAAATGATTGCATACTGTCTTATCTCTATGATTAAGATAGCCTAAAATATTGGTATATTTATAGTCAGTTAGTAAAAATTGGGATGCTATGAAACACATGACGTAATGACCTAAAACTTTAAAGAAAGTTTTCATAAGAACAGAGATTTTATATAAAATACAAATTTCAGGGAAATAACTCCCATGTTTTAACTTCTCTGTCTTATTGAATCATTAATCACACTTTCAGTGATTCAGCTGATAAGAGGCAGATTAGCTACAGAAGTACAACATAAAACTTTCAAAAGTTTATAGACTTTTCTCTGATTCCTGGCAAATGTGAATGTTTACTTACAACAATAGTTTATTTTCTAATACCATGACACCAGACAATTTCAACGTGAATTTTGGTCTTAAATTCTGTCTGTAAATACCTTTGACGCATTCCCATCAAGATATTTAGGCCATTCCTTTATTTGAATGGACTTCCCTGGTGGCTCAGATGGTAAAGCGTCTGCCTACAGTGCGGGAGACCCGGGTTCAATCCCTGGGTCGGGAAGATCTCCTGGAGAAGGAAATGGCAACCCACTCCAGTATTCTTGCCTGGAAAATCCCACGGATGGAAGAGCCTGGTGGGCTACAGTCCACGGGGTCGCAAAGAGTCCGGACACTACTGAGCGACTATCACTATCACTTTCTTTGAATCTGAATGAGTCTTTATGACTGCAAAGTGACTTTTGAACCAGTCAGTTGTTTCATGTCCAGTTTTGTTGCTTCTTGACCTGCATAAACGTTTCTCAGAAGACAAGTAAGGTAGTTTGGTACTCCCACCTCTTTAAGAATTTTTCTAAAAATGTGAAATGCATTGTTTATTCTCTCAAATGATTGCATAATGTCTTATCTCTATGATTAAGATGGCCTAAAATATTGGTATATTTATAGTCAGTTAGTAAAAATTGCGATATGCCTGGTACCTTCTGGGAGCCTCAGTCATGACGTAAGAAGATCAGTGACTGTGTAGTCACTCTACGAAAAGACTACAGAAAGGAACTGTGTAGACAAAGAGAGAGTGAGAACACTACTGAACAGCTCCATCTGATTCCAGGCAGCATCCCGATTTATGAGCAAAATAAGTGATTGATATTGTTTTATGTCACTGACTTGGGTTAGTGTGTTTGGCAGCCATAGATAGGTGAAAGTGAATTTGTTTAGAATTATCCCCAGAAGTGTTACTTCATTTGGATACATAATCTTCTGTTCCAACTAAGTTAATAAATAGCCTTGTATCTTAAACTCCTTGAAATGATAATGTTTCTGTGATCTCTTTGTATTTTTTTCTGAGGCGATCTTTCTGTGTATCTCAGAGACTTTAGCTTTATTGACAACTAAATTTATCAAAATTCCTCTTTCGTCATGAATTCAATTGAGTTGCTTATAGCAATAGAAAACAGTTTTGCATGAATCATCTTTCTGAAGCCTTCAATTAAGCAAGTTTCCTCTTAAATCCCCTTCATTTGCTTGGGTGTCTTGACAGAAGAAATTCTAACTGTGATGTTCAAGTCAATACTGTGCTCTTTATATTTTAAACGGCAAGAAAAACGTGAATCAATTTTTAAAATAACTATAGACTAGATGAGAGGATGAGACAGAGCATGACAGAGGATGAGACAGTTGGATGGCATCATCAACTCGATGGACAAGAGTCTGAGCAAGCTCCAGGAGTTGGTGACAGACAGGGAAGCCTGGCGTGCTACAGTCCATGGGGTCACAGAGTCGGACACGACTGAGCAACTGAATTGAACTGACTGATAAAATATTATTTCATTTCTTGGTCATCCCTTTCCTTTCGGAATCTGAGACAAACTTTGTAGTATCAAACTGCATCAAGCAATAGGGACACCGAAATCCATATTACTAAATTGTGTTTAGAGTCTTACTACTGATTCACTATAAGAAACTGGAAAAGTTGCTTAAACTTGCAGGGCATAAAATAATACATCTAAGAAATATGTCTCTCATTTACACCAGTACTTATTCTTCCAAAATTAATCTCTTAGTATATTTGAGAAATGTTTATAGAAATGCCTAAGAGTTGAAGTATAAGTTCGAAATGTGATATAATCTCAAATCTCTAAAGCTGAAACCAAAGTAAATCCTCCAGCCAAGAAGTTCAGAACTTAAAAAAAAAAAAAAAAAAAGTACCAATTGCACATACGGGCTTTCTAGGTGGCACAGTGGTAAGAACCTGCCTGCCAGTGTGGAAGACACAAGAGATGCAGAGTTGATCCTTGGCTTGGAAGATCACCTAAAGGAAAAAATGGCAACCTTCTCCAGTGTTCTTGCCTGGAAGTTCCATGGACAGACGAGCCTCGTGGGCTTCAGTCCAAGGAGTCACAAGAGTCAGGCAGGACTGAAGCAGCTGAGCACACAAGCACACACGTTGATAGAAGTCACTGAGAGCTGCCATTAAAAAGGCAGGGAGGTAATTAACTCTCCTCCTTTCACCTCTGAGGTGACTTGCTTCTCAGAATAATCTCTCCTCGCAAGATTTCTTTTTGGCTCTCTCCTGCCTTCTGACATCACAAATTACAGGCAGAAAAGGAGCAAGAATACTTAAGTAACAGTGTCAGGAAATGGCAATAAATTTGTACTTTAACAGCTATGCATCATATGCTTAGTCAAATAAAACCCGAATTAAAATAGGAAACGTATTTCATATTCCCCTTTATTTTCATATTCCAAATTGATGCTAGATACATTAAGATTTTAAACATTGCTTGATCAACTCATTTAGTGATTTAATCAACCCGCTCTTTAACCAGTGTGTTAATTATGCCAACTTTTAACAGTATCTGAAAACAGCTATCTGAAGACGCTAGGAAATGAAAATAGGATGCAAGTAGTTATAGTTATTTCCATCAAATTGTGCTAGTGAGCCTGGGGTGGCTGAGGAGCTCTATTAAAAAAAATTGTGCTACTAAAATTTTAAACAATGCAAAAACAATTAAATACTCATAAAGTCATGACAATTACTACTTCATTCTCAAGCATGGAATTCCTTCAAATTCTGGAAAATCATAAGTAACCTAGAGATCAAACAATTATGAGTTAATAATTAAATTTCAGTATCCAGATGCAATCAAGTAGTCATCCATTAAGTGATTAAACAAATATGCATTCACATGAAATAATATTCATTGCATACAAAGTGAACATTGTTTAACATTTTAAAACAAAAGTGAATTATACCTCTCTCTATTATATAATGAAATAGCAGAGACTAGGTTTACTCTCCAATACTAAAATGAAAACCAGAAGCTGTACAAAATATATGAAAGAGAAGTTTTCAGACACTGGACATCATGCAGAAAAGGACTGTGGTACTTAAAGAAAGGCTTAAAGGCAAACCCAGAAACTATTAAACTGGTGACTAAGTATTTAAAATTTTACTTAGTCTGGACATGCCATGCAATGTCCAAACTAATTCAAAGAATACAACAAAAATCTGGAGCCAACAATGTAAAATCACAAAGTATATTATCCAAGCAAGTTACCAGGCATGCAAAGAAACAAACAAACAAACAAACAAAAAATATGTCTTTCAAACCAAGACAAAATCAATTATTAGAATTAGAGTCAAAATCATAGAGATAATAGAGTTTTCAAACAAAGATATGCGTACAAAAGCTTTTATAAAGAGGTTCTACATATTTAAGAAGGTAGAGGAAAAGACGAATATGATGATGAATGACATATAAAGCATGTGAAAAAATTCAAATCAGCTACCACAGATTTAAAATTTATTAAATGAATAATTCTCTGGGGATTCAATTGACAATAGATGAGACACTGCAGAAGAGACTAGTGTTACTGAAGACAAAACAATGGAAAATATTCAAAATGAAACATATGGGTAAAACTGAATTTAAGAAAATAAACAAAACTCTGTTAACCAATGGTACAATATTTCACCATCCAATATCTATATATACTTGCAGTAAAAGAGGAAAGGTATAAGAGAATAAAATAAAGTTGAAGAAATATAAACTTTAGAAGAGTTATTTATCTGTAGATAATATGGTGATCTATAATAGAAAATATTAGGTAATCTACAAAAAAGCCTTGAAAAATAGTAAATGCTTTCATCAGGTTGTGGGACACAAATAAATGAAACTTTACAGTTACAAAAATCAGCATTAAAGTCAGCAGCATCTGAAGCATGTGAGAGAAAGCCATAAAGAGAAAATAACATGTGGAGTCTCCTTTAAAATTTGAATGCAAAGAAGATTATCTTAAACAACATATATATATATATATATATATATATATATATATATATATATATATATAGTTTTAAAGGTAATTTTATTGAGAAAAACAGTCCCATGAGGTTCTGTGTTCCTGCTCCCAATGACTTCTAAAGCATCATCATCACCGTGGAAGATTCCAGACTTTGACACTTAAGTCCTCAAATATGTAAAAGGAAGGATTAAATCTAAGCTCAGTTCCAGGGAATGGCTTTGAGGCTTCCCTGGTGGCTCAGAGGTTAAAGCGTCTGCCTCTAATGCGGGAGACCTGGGTTCGATCCCTGAGTCAGGAAGATCCCCTGGAGAAGGAAATGGCAACCCACTCCAGGATTCTTGCCTGGAGAATCCCATGGACAGAGGAGCCTGGTGGGCTACAGTCCATGGGGTTGCAAAGAGTCAGACACGACTGAGCAACTTCACTTCACTTCACTTCCAATGTCCCATAAAGAAATATGAGACATAAAAGATCTTCTATACAAATAATATCTTCAGGACCTAGATAACCATGATGGTGTGATCACTCACCTAGAGCCAGACTTCCTGGAATGAGAAGTCAAATGGACTTTAGGAAGCATCACTACGAACAAAGCTAGTGGAGGAGATAGAATGCCAGCTGAGCTATTTCAAATCCTAAAAGTTGATGCTGTGGAAGTGCTGCACTCAATATGCCACCAAATCTCAAAAACTCAGCAGTGGCCACAGGACAGGAAAAGGTCAGTTTTCATTCCAATCCCAAAGAAGGACAATGCCAAAGAATATTCAAATTACTGCACAGCTGCAACATCTCACAAGCTAGCAAAGTAATGCACAAAATTCTTCAAGCCAGGCTTCAACATTACCTGAAGAGATAGTTCAAGCTGGATTTAGAAAAGACAGAAGAACCAGAGATCAAATGGCCAGCATCCGTTGGATCATCAAAAAATCAAGAGAGTTCTAGAAAAACAACTACTTCTGCTTTATTGACAATGCCAAAGCCTTTGACTGTGTGGATCACAGTAAACTGTGGAAAATTCTGAAAGAGATAGGAAGACCAGACCACCTGACCTACCCCTTGAGAAACCTGTATGCAGGTCAGGAAGCAACAGTTAAAACTGGACAGAGAACAACAGACTGGTTCCAGGTAGAAAAAGGAGTACATCAAGGCTGTGTAATGTTACCATGCTTATTTAACTTATATTCAGAGTACATCATGAGAAATGCTGGGGTGGATGAAGCACAAGATGGTATCAAGATTGCTGGGACAATTATCAATAACCTCAGATATGCAGATGACACCAACCTTATGGCAGAAAGTGAGGGACTAAAAGCCCCTTGATGAAAGTGAAAGAGGAGAGTGAAAAAGCTGGCTTGAAGCTCAACATTCAGAAAAGTAAGATCATGGCATCTGGTCCCATCACTTCATCAAAATTAGATGGAGAAACAGTGGAAACAGTGGCTGATTTATTTTGTTGGGCTCCGAAATCACTGCAGATGGTGACTGCAGCCATGAAATTAAAAGACACTTACTCCTTGGAAGAAAAGTCATGAGCAACCTAGAGAGCATATTCAAAAGCAGAGACATTACTTTGCCAACGGAGGTCCGTCTAGTCAAGGCTATGGTTTTTCCTGTAGTCATATATGGATGTGAGAGTTGGACTATAAAGAAAGCTGAGTACTGAAGAATTGATGCTTTTGAACTGTGGTATTGGAGAAGACTCTTGAGAGTCCCTTGGACTGCAAGGATATCCAACCAGTCCATCCTGAGGAGATCAGCCCTAGTGTTCATTGGAAGGACTGATGTTGAAGCTAAAACTTCAATACTTTGGCCACCTGATGCAAAGAGCTGACTCATTTGAAAAGACCCTGATGCTGGGAAAGATTGAAGGGAAGAGGAGAGGGGGCCGACAGAGGAGGAGATGGTTGGATGACATCACGGACTCTATGGACATGGGTTTGGGTAAACTCTGGGAGTTGGTGATGGGCAGGGAGGCCTGGCATGCTGCAGTCCATGGGGTCACAAAGATTCAGACAAGGCTGACTAGCTAAGGTTGGTCATAGCTTTTCTTCTAAGGGGCAAGTGACTTTTATTTCATGGTTGTAGTCACCATCTGCAGTGATTTTGGAGCCCACTGAAATAAAATATTTCACTGTTTCCATTGTTTCCCCATCTATTTGCCATGAAGTGATGGAACCAGATGCCAAGATCTTACTTTTCTGAATGTTTAATTTTAAGCCAACATTTTCACTCACCTCTTCCACTTTCAACAAGAGTCTCTTTAGTTCCTCTTCACTTTCTGCCATAAGGGTGATGTCATCTACATATCTGAGGTTACTGATATTTCTCCCGGCAATCTTGATTCCAGCTTGTGCTTCATCCAGCCTGGCTTTTATCATGATGCACTCTTCATATAAGTTAAATAAGCAGGGTGACAATATACAGTCTTGACGTACTCTTTTTCCTATTTGGAACCAGTCTGTTGTTCCATGTCCAGCTCTAACTGTTGCTTCTTGATCTGCATACAGATTTCTCAGGAATCAGGTAAGGTGGTCTGGTATTCCCATCTCTTTCAGAATTTTCCACAGTTTACTGTGATCCACACAGTCAAAGGCTTTGGCATAGTCAATAAAGCAGAAGCAGATGTTTTACTGGAACGCTCTTGTTTTTTTGATGATCCAACGGATGTTGGCAATTTGATCTCTGGTTCCTCTGCCTCCTCTAAATACAGCTTGAACATCTGGAATTTCTCAATTCACGAACTGTTGAAGCCTGGGTTGGAGAAGTTTGAGTATTACTTTCCTAGCGTGTGAAATGAGTGCAATCGTGTAGTAGTTTGAACATTCTTTGGCATTGCCTTTCTTTGGGATTGGAATGAAAACTGATTTTTCCAGTCTTGTGGCCACTGCTGAGTTTTCCAAATTTGCTAGTATATTGAGTGCAGCTCTTTCACAGCATCATCTTTTAGAATTTGAAGTAGCTCAACTGGAATTCCATCACCACCATTACTTTTGTTTGTAGTGATTCTTCCTGCTACTGCTACTGCTAAGTCGCTTCAGTTGTGTCTGACTCTGTGCAACCCCATAAGACGGAATCCCATGAGGCTCCCCCGTCCCTGGGATTCTCTAGGCAAGAACACTGGAGTGCGTTGCCATAAGACCCTCTTAACTTCACATTCCAGGATCTGGCTTGACGTGAGTGATCACACCATCTTGGTTATCTGGGACATGAAAACTTTTTTGTATATTCTGTGTATTCTTGACACCTCTTCTTTTGCTTCTCTTAGGTCTGTTTGCTTTTTTTGCTTCTGTTAGGTCCATAAATTTCTGTCCTTTATTGGGACCATCTTTTCGTGAAAATTTCCATTGGTATCTGGAATTTTCTTGAAGCGATCTCTAGTCTTTCCCATTCTATTGTTTTCCTCTATCTCTTTCCATTGATCGTTGAGGAATACTTTCTTTTCTCTCTTTGTTGTTATTTGGAACTCTGCATTCATATGGGTATATCTTCCCCCTTTCTGTTTGCTTTTAGCTTCTCTTCTTTTCTCAGCTATTTGTAAGACCACCTCCCGTAACCATTTTGCCTTTTTGCATTTATTTTTCTTGGGGATGGGCTTGATCCCTGTCTGCTGTGCAATGTCATGAACCTCCATCTATAGAGTTTCATAGAGTTCCTTCAGGAACTCTATCAGATCTAATCCCTTGATTTGTTTGTCACTTCCATAGTATAATCATAAGGGATTTGATTTAGGTCATACCTGAATAGTCTAGTGGTCTTCCCTACTTTCTTCAATTTAAGTCTGAATTTGGCAATAAGGAGTTCACGTTCTGAGCCACAGTCAGCTCCCGGTCTTGTTTTGGCAGACTGTAGGGCTTCTCCATCTTTGGCTGCAAAGAATATAATCAATCTGATTTCAGTAGTGACCATCTGGTGATGTCCATGTGCCGAGACTTCTGTTATGTTGTTGGAAGAAGGTGTTTGCTATGAACAGTGAATTTTCTTGAAAAAATTGTGTTAGCCTTTGCCCTATTTCATTTTGCACTCCAAGGCCAAACTTGCCTGTTACTCCAGGTGTTTCTTGACTTCCTACTTTTGCATTCCAGTCCCCTATAATGAAAAGAACATCTTTTTTTGCTGTTAGTTTTAGAAAGTCTTGTAGGTCTTCATAGAACTCTATGAATTCAGGTTCTTCAGCTTTACTGGTTGGGATATAGACTTAGATTACTGTGATATTGAATGGTTTGCCTTGGAAACGAACAGAGGTCATTCCGTCCTTTTTGAGATTGCATTGAGCACTGCATTTCAGACTTTTTGTTGTTGTTGTTTGTTTGTTTGTTTTAATTTTTTTATTTAATTTTTTTAAAATTTTACTTTACAATACTGTATTGGTTTTTCCATACATTTACATGAACCATGATGGCTACTCCATTTCTTCTAAGGGATTCTTCCCCACAGTAGTAGATATAATGGTTATCTGAGTTAAATTCACCCATTCCAGTCCATTTTAGTTCACTGATTCCTAAAATGTCGATCTTCACTCTTGCCACCTCCTGTTTAACTACTTCCAATTTGCCTTGTTCATGGATGTAACATTCCAGGTTGCTATGCAATATTGCTCTTTACAACCTGGGACTTTACTTTCATCACCAGTCACATCCACAACTGGGGGTTGTTTTTGCTTTGGCTCTGCCTCTTCATTCTTTCTGGAGTTATTTCTCCACTGTTCTCCAGTAGCATTTTGGGCACCTACCAACCTCGGGGAGTTTATCTTTCAGTGTCCTCATTTTTGCTTTTTCATACTGTTAATGGTGTTCTCAAGGCAAGAATACTGAAGTGGTTTATCATTCCCTTCTCCAGTGCATCACTTTTTATCATAACTCTCCACCATGATTTTTCCATCTTGGATGACACTACAAGGCATAGCTCATAGTTTCACTGAGTTGGACAACACTGTGGTCCATGTGATTCAGTTCAGTTCAGTCACTCAGTCATGTCTGACTCTTTGCAACCCCATGAACTGCAGCACAACAGGCCTCACTGTCCATCACCAACTCCCAGGGTCCATGCAGACTCACGTCCGTTGAGTCAGTGATGCCATCTATCCATCTCATCCTCAGTCGTCCCCTTCTCCTCTTGCCCCCAATCCCTCTCAGCATCAGAGTCTTTTCCAATGAGTCAACTCTTCACATGAGGTGGCCAAAGCACTGGAGCTTCAGCTTCAGCATCATTCCTTCCAAAGAAATCCCAGGGCTGATCTCCTTCAGAATGGACTGCTTGGATCTCCTTGCAGTCCAAGGGACTCTCAAGAGTCTTCTCCAACACCACAGTTCAAAGGCATCAATTCTCCGGTGCACAGCTTTCTTCACAGTCCAACTCTCACATCCATACATGACCACAGGAAAAACCATAGCCTTGACTAGACGGACTTTAGTCGACAAAGTAATGTCTCTGCTTTTGAATATGCTATCTAGGTTGATCATAACTTTCCTTCCAGGGAGTAAGCGTCTTTTAATTTCATGGCTGCAGTCACCATCTGCAGTGACTTTGGAGCCCAACAAAATAAAATCTGACACTGTTTCCACTGTTTACCCATCTATTTCCCATGAAGTGATGGGACCGGATGCCATGATCTTCGTTTTCTGAATGTTGAGCTTTAAGCCAACTTTTTCACTCTTCTCTTTCTATTTCATCAAGAGGCTTTTTAGCTCCTCTTCACTTTCTGTCATAAGGGTGGTGTCATCTGCATATCAGAGGTGATTGATATTTCTCCCAGCAATCTTGATTCCAGCTTGTGTTTCTTCCAGTCCAGCATTTCTCATGATGTACTCTGCATAGAAGTTAAATAAGCAGGGTGACGATATACAGCCTTGATGTACTCCTTTTCCTATTTGGAACCAGTCTGTTGTTCCATGCCCAGTTCTAACTATTGCTTCCTGACCTGCATACAGGTTTCTTAAGAGGCAGGTTTGGTGGTCTGGTATTCCCATCTCTTTCAGAATTTTCCACAGTTTATTGTGATCCACACAGTCAAAGGCTTTGACATAGTCAATAAAGCAGAAGTAGATGTTTTTTCTGGAACTCTCTTGCTTTTTCATGATCCAGCAGATGTTGGCAATTTGATCTCTGGTTCCTCTGCCTTTTCTAAAACCAGCTTGAACAACTGGAAGTTCATGGTTCACGTATTGCTAAAGCCTGACTTGGAGAATTTTGAGCATTACTTTACTAGCATGTGAGATGAGTGCAATTGTGTGGTAGTTTGAGCATTCTTTGGCATTGCCTTTCTTTGGAATTGGAATGAAAACTGACCTTTTCAGTCCTGTGGCCACTGCTGAGTTTTCGAGATTTGCTGGCATATTGAGTGCAGCACTTTCACAGCATCATCTTTCAGGATTTGAAACAGCTCAACTGGAATTCCATCACCTCCACTGGCTTTGTTCATAGTGATGCTTTCTAAGGCCCATTTGACTTCACATTCCAGGATGTCTGGCTCTAGATGAGTGATCACACCATCGTGATTATCTGGGTCGTGAAGATCTTTTTTGTACAGTTCTTCCATGTATTCTTGCCACCTCTTCTTAATATCATCTGCTTCTGTTAGGTCCATACCATTTCTGTCCTTTATCGAGCCCATCTTTGCATGAAATGTTCCCTTGGTATCTCTCATTTTCCTAAAGAGATCTCTAGTCTTTCCCATTCTGTTCTTTTCCTCTAATTCTTGGCATTGATTGCTGAAGAAGGCTTTCTTATCTCTTCTTGCTATTCTTTGGAACTCTGCATTCAGATGCTTATATCTTTCCTTTTCTCCTTTGCCTTTGCCTCTCTTCTTTTTGCAGCTATTTGTAAGGCCTCCCCAGACAGCCATTTTGCTTTTTTGCATTTCTTTTCCATGGGGATGGTCTTAATCCCTGTCTCCTGTACAATGTCATGAACCTCATTCCATAGTTCATCAGGCACTGTATCTATCAGATCTAGGCCCTTAAATCTATTTCTCACTTCCACTGTATAATCATAATGGATTTGATTTAGGTCATACCTGAATGGGCTAGCGGTTTTCCTTACTTTCTTCAATTTGAGTCTGAATTTGGCTATAAGGAGTTCATGATCTGAGCCACAGTCAGCTCCTGGTCTTGTTTTTGTTGACTGTATAGAGCTTCTCCATCTTTGGCTGCGAAGAGTATAATCAGTCTGATTTTGATGTTGACCATCGGGTGATGTCCATGTGTAGAGTCTTCTCTTGTGTTGTTGGAAGAGGGTGTTTGCTATGACCAGTGCATTTTCTTGGCAAAACTCTATTAGTCTTTGCCCAGCTTCATTCCGCATTCCAAGGCCAAATTTTCCTGTTACTCCAGGTGTTTCTTGACTTTATACTTTTGCATTCTGTTCCCCTATAATGAAAAGGACATCTTTTTTGGGTGATAGTTCTAAAAAGATCTTGCAGGTCTTTACAGAACTGTTCAACTTCAGTTTCTTCAGCATTACTGGTTGGGGCATAGACTTGGATTACCATGATATTGAATGGTTTTCCTTGGAAACGAACAGAGATCATTCTGTTGTTTTTGAAATTGTATCCAAGTACTGCATTTCGGACTCTTTTGTTGACCATTATTGCTACTCCATTTCTTCTGAGGGATTCCTGCCCACAGTAGTAGATATAATGGTCATCTGAGTTAAATTCACCCATTCAGTTCACCAAATCAGTTTGCTGATTCCTAGAATGTCGACGTTCACCCTTGCCATCTCTTGTTTGACCTCTTCCAATTTGCCTTGATTCATGGACCTGACATTCCATGTTCCTATGCAATATTGCTCTTTACAGCATTGGACCTTGCTTCTATCACTAGTCACATCCACAGATAGGTATTGTTTTTGCTTTGGCTCCATCCCTTCATTCTTTCTGGAGTTATTTCTCCACTGATCTCCAGTAGCATGTTGGGCACCTACTGACCTGGGTAGTTCCTCTTTTGCTATCCTATCATTTTGCCTTTTCATACTGTTCATGGGGTTCTCAAGGCAAGAATACTGAAGTGGTTTGCCATTTCCTTCTCCAGTGGATCACATTCTGTCAGACCTCTCCACCATGACCCACCCGTCTTGGGTTGCCCCGCGGGCATGGCTTGGTTTCATTGAGTTAGACAAGGCTGTGGTCTTAGTGTGATTAGATTGACTAGTTTTCTGTGAGTATGGTTTCAGCGTGTCTGCCCTCTGATGCCCTCTTGCAACACCTACCATCTTACTTGGGTTTCTCTTACCTTGGGCGTGGGGTATCTCTTCATGGCTGCTCCAGCAAAGCGCAGCCGCTGCTCTTTACCTTGGATGAAGGGTATCTCATCACTGCCACCCTTCCTGACCTTCAATGTGGGATAGCTCCTCTAGGCCCTCCTGCGCCCCTGCAGCCAGGGGTCCTTGGACATGTGGTTGCTCCTCCCGCCTGCTGCCCCTGGTCCATGTGATTAGTTTGATTAATTTTTTTGTGATTGTGGTTTTCTTTCTTTCTGCCCTCTGATGGAGAAAGATAAGATGCTTATGGAAGCTTCCTGATGGGAGACTGACTTAGTAGCAAACTGGGTCTTGTTCTGATGGGTTGGACCATGCTCAGTAACTTTTTTTTTTTTTCAGTAACTTTTAAATCCAATTTTCTGTTGATGGGCTTATCTGTGTTCCCTCCCTGTTGCTTGACCTGAGGCCAAACTATGGTGGAGGTAATGAAGATAATGGCAACCTCCTTCAAAAGGTCCAGTACACACATTGCTGCACTCAGTTCCCCTGACCCTGCAGCAGGCCACCGCCAACCCAAGCTTACACCAGAGACTCCTTGAACCCTCACAGGCAAGTCTGGGTCAGTCTCTTGTGGGGTCACGTCTTTTTTTATCCTAGGTCCTGGTATGCAAAAGGTTTTGTTTGTGCCCCCCAAGAGTGTGTTTCCCCAATCATGTGTAAGTTCTGGCAGCTCTGTGGTGGGTTAGTGGCGACCTCCTCCAAGAAGACTTAGGCCGCACTTACATCTGCGGCACCCAGAGTCCCTGCCCCTACAGCAGGCCACTGCTGACCCTTACCTCCACAGGAAACACTCAAACACTCAAATGCAGGCCAAGTTCATTCTCTGTGGGGTCTCCTGGTGCACACAAGGTTTTGTTTGAGCCTTCCAAGCATCTCTGGCAGGTGTGGGGTTTGAGTCTAAACGCAATTTCACCCTTCCTACCATCTTGCTGGGGCTTCTCTTTTGCCGTTGGATGTGGCGTATCTTTTTTTGGTGGGATCCAACATTCTCCTGGTGAAGCTTGTTTAGCAATGAATTTGTGATTGTAATTTTGTAGTTCTCGAAGGAGAAGTTGATTTCAGGTCCCTCTACTCTGCCATCTGATACTCTTGATAGAAAAAAAGATTGGTGAACTTTTATGCATAAAAATTGAAACTACCCAATATGAATTGCAAAGGAAAAAGATTGAAAGATAAAGAGCATCAGTGAACTGTGGAATAACTTCATATGTGAATTTCAGATAAGAATAGGCTTTGTTAAATAAATAATGTTTTATTTTTAATTTGATAAAAGCTACAAACTCAAAATTCTAGGAAGCTCAAAGAATCTCAAGAAAAAGAAATACAAAAAAAATCACATCAATGCACATCATAAATAAATTTCCTAAAACAAGTGATAAAAAGTTTAATAGCATCTACAATAATGATAAGTGGCTTCTCAGATGGCTCAGTGGTAAAAAAAAAATCTGTCTGCCAATTCAGGAGACACAAGAGACCCAAATTTGATACTTGGGTCCAGAAGATTCCCTGGAAGAGGAAATGGCAACCCACTCCAGTATTCCCGCCTGACAAATTCCATGGACAGAGGAGCCTAGTGGGCTCTATGGGGTTGAGTGAGTCTATGAGGTTGCAAAGTCAGACATGACTGAGTGACTGTGCATACACACACACACACACACACACAATAATGACAACAACAAAAGTTTGTTGTCATGAACAATGAAGCAAATATATCTATAAAGTAGTAAAGGCAAATATAGGTCAACTAGCTCACTGTGTGCTCAACAAAAATACATTCTGAAATTTAAGGCAAAATAAAAACTTTTAAAATGTACAAAAACTGAAAGAATTAATTACCAACAGATCTTTGCTATCAGAATTGTTAAAGGGAGTAATCCAGCCAATGTCATTGACAATAAGATCAAAACCCAACATAATTAAATATAAAGCTGACAAATTACAAGAATGTCCTGAACACTGAAAACTGCAAACCAATGCACAAAGAAATTAAAAAAAATAGAAAGACATTTATATTGTGTTTACTGATTGGAAGACTATTGTTTGTATGTCAGTTATTCCCAAATTGATCTATAAATTAAATGTAATTTCAGTTCACACCCCAGCAGGCAGTTGAAAATTTTTATCTCATTTAAAAACTCATGTGGAAATGAAATTAAAATTAAATAGTCAGAGCAAATTTGAAAAAGGAAAGTAAGCCAGAAAGACTTACACTGCCTGATTTCTATACTGAACTACTCTTAAAAAAAATAAAAGAAGAAGAGGAAAGATATACATGTGCTTTTAAACTACTACACTAAAGTCAGGACATGTAAAATCTAGGCTCTGTTAGTGGTTATCTCTAAGGAGGAGAATATGATTGCAAGAGGACTCAACAAAGCTTCCATTTTATTGAGAAGGTCTGACTTTTTAAAATAGGACATTGTGTATGTATACTATTTGAGTAATTATAAATACACTGGAAGTAAAATGCAAAATCTTAAGTGGCATTTTTCCTATCATAATTACATTTATTTGAGACTGTAGTTATTTAGCAAAGATCAGATAAGGTTTCATATTCATTTGACAGTTGAAAAGGAAAATACTAGTACCAAAACTTCATATTACTGAAGGTCTTGAAGATATTGGGTTATTTTTCTTTTACAATGTAAGTCAGAGTCAACATGCTATGGTAGTTTCTTGAATAGATTTGAAAGCATTGTACAAAACTGTGTGTGAGCAGATTGTAGTTCTAGGTGGTACTGCATGAATATTTTACCAACTGGAAATTCTTGAGACCTCCACTAATATATTAGCAATATACTGCAAGTTCATTTAATATAAAAGGGGGTGGGGGAGTCATGAGAGACTTACCCTAAAATCATAAATAACAATTCAAAGGAATGCACTTTTAATTTCCACTGCTTCCTAACTTTCATTCTGATGAATATTGAGTATTTAAAGTACTTTCAACTATGTTTGATTTTAATGTATGACAAGTGTTTGATTTTGCTATTCATCTTGCTATATAATAACTATGCTTGAAGGCCATAAAATGCATCTATTTTAGAGTCTCAAATATCAGTCATAAACTCAAGTTATTAAAACTCAAAGAGATAAATTTTTCTATATAGATTTTTATAATACAAAAGGCAAATGGTTCCATAGCCTGGTTGGAAGATAAGCTCTACATTTGGGAACAGGCTTAGAGGGTTTAGCAGCACTGAAGCATTTCACTTTGCTTCCCACAGAGGAGAAATTGCCATAGTAAACTTCTGGAAAGTAGATGAGATGTAGGCTACATCCATGCATTTTAAAAAAGACAAATTTAAAAGAAGTTAAAAGCTGTACAATTTAATTAATAATGAAGCAAAATCTTTCTGTTTCTTCTATGATTGCAGCCAGTTTCCTTTCTGTTTCCTAGGAGAAGTAAAACTTAGTGTGATATTCTCACTCTAGGGAAAAAAATTATTACAGGTTCATTAATGTCTGTTTCAGCAAAACTCTTAGAGCTTAGTTTTCTCATCTCCACATTTTACAAATTGGAAATTAAAAAGACTTTTTCTTCAAAAGGCAACAATTCCCCTTATTTTGCCTAATCATTATTCAGGAAACCTTGGCCAGCTCCAAAGGATTGCATCGTTTTCTTGGTTACACGTACAGGTGACTCACCACTCAGCCCTGAAGTACCGGAAAGGATCAGCTGGAGGACTGTAAGAGCTAGTAAATATGCAGATCAAAACTCAATGCAGAATAAGGCTTTTATCCTTTTTCTTCTGGGAATAAGTTACCAAGGATCCAGAAAAACAATAACAACAAAAAATAAACAGAATAACAAAGGAAAGAGGAAAGGAGTACTGTTTCTGCAAATAAACCTCAATAATCAGGACTCTATTGCTCACAGTGAAAAATATATACTATAGAGGAACATGATATTCTGTGGTTTTGAATGCCATGACCTTTTATTTTTTGGAGATTTTTTAGTTAGATAGATTCCTTTAATGTTGTTGCATCATATATTCTTAGAGTCTATGGCAACAGATATTTATGTTCAAGAATGGCATTTGGAAAAAAACCAACAAATACTATAATTAAAGATGTTTTCAGGTGATGCTGAGAAGTGTGAAATATTACATAAGCCTGGATCAAGCATACAGCCACATCATTGATGAGCCACCTGACCAGCACCGAGATCCTCAGAGGATTGTCTTTGTTAGAACGCAGCCATGCTGTGTTAAAGCTGACATAATGAATAGGGGAATGTGAAAGGTGCTAGGCAGGATGCCCACAAATCAACTGCTAGCTACCCTTCTATCCACTGTACAATCCCAACCAATGAGCTACTGTTAATATGACAGAGGCAGCCTTAAATAAAGTAGGAAAGGGAAACTCATTTCTAAAAGAGAACATAATGGAACTGTGTGCTGTTGTCAAGGTAAAAACCCCATGGCAGTATAACATAGAAAAGATCTAATTAGAATGTGCAGTCTAACTTCTTACTAACTTAAGATGAAGGTCCCAGGGAGGAAACTTAATCCCTAATTTTAGTCAAAGGGCAAATGTACAATTAAGCTAACACAAATGGTTCAGCCAATCATTTAGGAGAATTCTATTAGCCCTGGACTCCCTAACATGCCACAGCTTAATAAGAAGTTCCAACTGCACCAAATTGCTGTTTGTCAGACTGAAAAGAGCACAGCCCAATGCACTGCTCTACAGACATTTTGGTCTGAACAGAATGTGACTATAGAGTATAGCATGCATAGTTGCTGGAACTGAAAATGCACTCTTTTTTCTTCATGCATGGAAAATATCTCATTATTCCCAATCCCTAAATTCCCTAGGCACTGCTGGAGCCACCACATATAGTGAGGTTTTGCAACCAAATGAATTTGAAAATAAACAAGCATATGAAATCACAGGCTTAACTGAAAAAGCTTCCAGAATAAGGAAGGTCATAATTATAGGAATGCTTGTGCCAGGAGCTCTGGTGGCCTGTCTCCTCTTTTGTTAGCAGAAAGAGGTATTTCTAATCTACAGAATTGCTGATAGGTTGAGTGCTGTTGGTTCACAAAGCTTGCTCAGGTGAATAAGTAGCTTATCCTTCCTGATGCTGAAGCTTGTCTTTTGACTGGTAAGGGTTCACTAGCCCCTCTTTACCTCTTGCAAAGGGCCCTTCAGGAAAAGAAAATAAAGAGGGAGATTTGGAAATGAACCTGATTTAAGAAAATAGTCTGGCCTTAGCTAATATGATGCACTGCTTCATATCCTCTACTCAACCATTTAAATTTCAACTCAATTGCACTCAATTACATTTATCCAGTACTTTTAACATCCACAATATTAAAGTTGATCTCATCAAGGTTTCTGGGATTGCACAGGAAAGCAAAACAGACTCTACACTCAAATTTAAGTTTATTAGTGAAAATTAAAAGTTCACAAATAAAAATATTTCAGAAGAATATAAAACTACAAATGGTAGAAACATGTCAAGATGAATAAAATAAAAAGAGATCAGACCTGCAATCATGCATACCTGACTCCCCGCCCCAACCTGGACATACCTGACTAGAAAAGTTGGTTCTTTGCTCAAACATGCTGCTCTCACTTGCTTAACATTTGTCACAAAAATCTACAAATTTTCCACGATTATAAATATGAAAGGTACCTCTCGAATTGCACTCATATATCAGAGACATGGAATTTTAAAAAGAATTTTTAAAATGTGTCATCATTTGAAGATAATATCATGTACTTAGAAAATCTAAGTGGTTATTACTGACAAACTATTAGAATTGCTCTGGATTTCAAAAAGTTGGTAGTTTACAGGTTAATACTGTAAGTATTACGTTCAGAATTGTACCTGGAAAAAAAAAGTCTAGTTACACAGGCAAGATATTTGTTTTTTTTGGCAAAATTTTTAGGTAGTAACAAACTAACTTTTCTAATGATCATATTAGACAATGGAAGTTATTCAATATTCAACTATTTACCAAGTTTTTGTTGAATGTTTATTCTGTTTTGCTGCTTTAGCAGGGCAACAGTAGTTAATTACAATACAATCCAAGAATGAGTTACTGACTCCAAAAGTCAAAGGCCAACAGCTCCTATGCATAGATATATGCTCTGACTAAAATCTACATGAAACTGGTATGTGTATGTGTGTGTGTGCTGTGACAGTCATTTATAATAGTTTGCATGATACATTTTCTAATCAGGAACTGAAGGAACAAATAAAAAGATATGCATTTATTTCTCATTTAAATTATTCTTGAAAGACTGCTAAAGTGAGATTTTTGTTCTTGCCGAGGTCCAGCCCTGGTGGATCCAGGGAATTCGAAGCAGGGACGGCGTTGGCGAGGAGAAACTTATTTATTTATTAATATATATATAGAGAGAAATATAAGATTAGATTAGGAAGAAATAGTATAGTAGGAAATTTAGATGGAGAAAAAGAGGCTGAATAACTTGGTTTACGGGGAAAACCAATAAAACCTCAAGACAAGAGGTTTGCACCATCTACGTTAGGCCACTGGCACCCACTTGAATATCGAAGGGTGCCCCGCTTTAGGCTCCCTTTTGTGTGGGTCTTAGAAGCCAGGGCAAGTAAGTAGACGTGGTTAGCCTCCCCGCTCCAGATGGGAATTCAGCCGAAAAAAGGGAGAAAAGAACGGCATGGGGAAGCCCAGCATCGGTGCAAGACTCCAAAAACTTTATTTGTCAAAATCAGCTTATATACTCCAAGTTGTACATAAAGAAATAATGGAATACGCAGAGTTATGCAGGGGCAGCCGTCCTGACCCTCAGTGAGACCAGGCTTTCTTTTTGCATACCCTCCCATATACAAAAGGTCTCAGGTGGTTTACATTATCTTCTGGCCAAGAGGCCTGTTAACATTTTTATGGCTCTCTTCCTGGATAATTGTCTATCAACCAGAAAACTCCTTTCCCCTGGAAGTGTTTTTTCTTTACTCTGCATCACCCTCAAAGTACTAAATAAAGTTACCTTCCTGTAGAACAAAGGTGCAGTGGGTTATAACACAGAAAGTACTTAACTCAAAGATCTATTGTTGCTATTATCAGGTCTACTACTACCTGTTTTTCTATATATCAACTATACCTACAGATAAAAGATATGAAAATTTGGCAGCAAGTATTGGCTCAACAAATGAAACCTTTAATCAGCCCTATTCTAATGATTTTGACTCCTCGGAAGCCCCTACATTCCTAGGATGTTTCAAGCTTCCTGTGCCTCCCGCAGTCGGGAGGCCTCAAACAATCACATGTGCAGCTGTATTAGTCCTGCAGGCAGGCTAGAAAGCCATTAGAGGGGTTTTTGGATTGAAACACCCTTTCAAATGCAGAAGACTAAAGCCTTGAGCTGACTTTCTCCAGAGTGTGTCAGAAGAGTGGAAAAGCAGAGTACAAAGGCTGGCAGACTTTGTTTTTTTGGGTACATGCTCAGGAAATACCAGGGGGAAAACCTGAGATCTGACTCGCCTTGCCCATCAGATCTCTGCCGCATGACCTTGTCACGGGTGGGATTCCTCGCGCGGCTCCCGGCATGTTTTCTTTGTGATTGGCAAAATTCTGCGACTCAGACTTCAGGTTGTCATATTATTAATTTTAGGCTTCACAAACAAAAACCCAACAATGATTAGCATCAAATTATTGAGACTTCTATTAATACAGTAGTAAAGTAGGCATAATAGCTATATCACAGGCTTTAGGTCTTCTTTAGCGTTTTTTTGTTTATTTTTTGGCTGTGGCCTGAGACATACGGGATCTTACTTCACTGATGAAGGATCAAATCTGTGTCTCCTATAGTGGAAGCTAACAGTCTTAACCACTGGTCCAGGGAAGTATTCACATTAATTTTTTCATACTAATTTCTAAATGGTTTTCACATTAATTTCTAACTTCACATTTCTAGGTACTTAGCCAGATATGGCTAAGGGTACTGTCTCTCTGGTCTAGATTTCTCTTCTTATGTCATGCAGACCGTGTCTTCCCTGCCTTTACTTTAGATACTACGTTATTGTTACACGGGAATCTATGCAAGAATGTTATTTTTTGCAGGGTCATTATTATGAAGCATAACATTATTTAAAAATCTTGTGTGCAATCAGGTTTCACATTCTTAATTGTTTTATTTTTGAATCAGGTGAATTTTTAAGAGGATACTACTTCTCTTAATTACCCTATTGAACACCTGCCATTTTCTATTTTAAGAAAAATATTTTGTCTCTTGGTTAGCCAGCAGACTTTGACTTCTCTTTCATCGGTCTTCAGCTGGCTGCTTCTCAGTTTTGTGTCTCTATTCCAATCCCATATTATATGTTTGCACAGATATGTGAGGGATGATGTAGGGAAGAGAGAGGGACATTTTGTCATGGATTCAGTCCATGGCTTTAGTATCCTGGTTTCTAGAAGAAAGTAGAATTAGATCTAGAATCCATTCACCCTGACTGTAATCCTTGATCTGGCCAGAACTGAAGACACCATAATGTCACATTATTATTATTTGTTGTTGTTCAGTCACCAAGCTGTGTTCATCTCTTCAGGACCCCATGGACTGCAGCACGCAAGGTTTCCCTGCCCCTCACCATCTCCCAGAGTTTGCCCAAATTCATGTCCATTGAACTGGTGATGCCATTTAGCCATCTCATCCTCCATTGCCCTCTTCTTCTGCCTCCCATCTTCCCCAGCATCAGAGGTCTTTTCCAATGAGTCAGTTTTTCACATTAGGAGGCCAAAGTATTAGAGCTTCAGCTTCAGCATCATTCTCTTAAAGAGTATTCAGGGTTGATTTCCTTTAGGAATGATTTGATCTCCTTGCTTTCCTGCTGCTGCTACTGCTGCTAAGTCGCTTCAGTCATGTCCGACTCTGTGCATCCCCATAGACGGCAGCCCACTAGGCTCTGCCATCCCTGGGATTCTCCAGGCAAGAACACTGAAGTGGGTTGCCATTTCCTTCTCCAATGCGTGAAAGTGAAAAGGGAAAGTGAAGTCATTCAGTCATGTCTGACTCTTCACGACCCGATGGACTGCAGCCTACCAGGCTCCTCCATCCATGGGATTTTCCAGGCCAGAGTACTGGAGTGGGTTCTGACTCTTTGCACTCCTATGAAACGTAGCCCACCAGGTTCCTCTCTTCTTGGTATTTTCCCAGTGAGAAAATTGGAGTGGGTTGCTCTGCCTCCCCCCAGGGATCTTCCTGATCCAGGGATTGAACCCACCACATCAGGGACAGCTCCTTCATCCCCTGCATCGCAGGTGGATCCTTTACTGCTGAGCCACCAGGGAGGCCCCAGTGGCTAGGATTTGAGGCCAAAATGAAAGTATCGGCTGCTTACTCCTGAATCTAACCTGCCATTGGATTTGTGGGATTAGGAATTTGCTCACCTGGCCATTTGGAAAATCTTTGCCTGCTTCACAAACCTGGAATCAGAGTTGCCTTATGACTTCCATGGACCCTAGACAGATTGCCTTTATGGCAACATATGACTGCACTGATATAAATATAAATATACTATGTGCTCATGTGCTCAGTCATGTCCCACTCTTTTGCAAACTCATAAACTGTAGCCCACCAGTTGTTCTGTTGATGGGATTTTCCGGGCAAGAATACTACAGCAGGTTGCCATTTCCTGCTCTAGGAAATGTACTGTCCTGTGTGTGAGAATATTTCCTTCAGCTTAAAATTTATTATTTTCTTCCAATTTTAAAAGAAGCCAAAACATTTTTTGTGGGTCCCTAGAAGTCCAGTATGTCCTAGACGATGCAGCTACTGCTTAATGGATAATTCAGCCCTTCCTGGAAGAACAGAGATTTCCAGAGAAGGTTCTTGTTCTTGTTGTGTATATTGTTTTTGCTGTGTGTGTGTGTGTGTGTGTGTGTGTGTGTGAGTAAAGGAAAATTTTCATTGATTAACATGGCCTAATGGGTGTCTGGTTCTCCTCCTAACATCATAACTTCTCCCCCAGCGAGGGGAGGGAAGAAAATATGGCTTCCCTTTCAGAGAGGAGAAAGTGAGAGGATTGGAAGGAAGAAAAAGGCTCATTTCTATGTTACATCGCCCTAGTAAACAGAATGAAGTTCCCCTTCTTTCAAAGAAAAGCTCTGCAGCAACGGTTATGCCTCCCCTCAAAGATAGGATGGTCTACATATGACTCTCCCCACTTTTATAGAATACCTCAGACACAGCAGATTAGACACGGCTATCATAAATGTGAAAATGTATGTAAGTCACATCTGATAATTTCAGAGGAATGTGGGGTTTCTGCTTTTTTCTACTTTTAAGAGTGAATGCCTTCCTTCAGATTATTGAATGCTAGTCCCTAACAACACATTTGACATTTGTAGTTACTTCAGCTCCCCTGTGAAATTAGTTGCCAAATTATAGAGTCTTTTAATGACCATCACTTACACCTATATATCTTCATTTTTAGGCCCATTAAATATTTTTCCTAATTAATTTATTATAGATTACAGGTTATTGTTTAATCACTAAATTGCGCCCAACTCTTTGTGACTCCATGGACTGGGGTCCGCCATGTTCCTCTGTGCATGAGATTTCCCAGGCAAGAATGCTACAGTGGGTTGCCATTTCCTTCTCCAGGGAATCCTTCTGACCCAGGGATCAAACCACATCTTTTGCATTGTCAGGCAGCTTCTTTACCACTGAGCTACTTGGGAAGCCGCAGATTATAGATATAAGACCAAAAACTCTAATGAGTTCTATCAAAGGTATTAATCATGCGTGGGAATAATGCTCACTTTCTTATCATGAGAAAGTTATTCTAGATTGCAAATCCAAAGTTAGCTGTAAACCAGCCTTCTGGGAGAGACAAGACAACAAATTTTCAAAAGGGGGAAAATGAAATGTGATCCCAGTATCTAGATAAAGCCCCTCAAATGAACTTCTTGTTGTCATCACTGTTATGCCTCAAGTAGTCAAATCCTTAAAGAATTAGGAATTCTGGGGAAAGCTAGGTGCTATGGTCAATTTGGTAGTGATTTCAAGTTTACACGGTAGCTTAAGGCCACTTGGATGGCATTGGCCTAGGAACAAACCTGGTCTCATAGCCTAGTAAGGGATTAAACTTACTGATGGTGGTTAATTAGTTGCACTGTGAAGGGTACAGGAACTTGAGGTAGGAAGTCTGCCTCTTTCTGGTCTCTAATTCTATCAGTTCAGTTCAGTTTCTCAGTTGTGTCCGACTCTTTGCAACCCGATGAACCACAGAATGCCAACTCCCTGTCCATCACCAACTCCCAAAGTTTACCAAAACCCATGTCCATTGTGTCGTTGATGCCATCCAACCATATCATCCTCTGTCGTCCCCTTCTCCTCCTGCCCACAAACTTTCCAGCATCAGGATCTTTTCAAATGATTCAGCTCTCTGCATCAAGCGGCCAAAGTATTAGAGTTTCAGCTTCAACATCAATCCCTCCAATGAACACCCATGACTGATCTCCTTTAGGATAGACTGGTTGGATCTCCCTGCAGTCCAAGGGGCTCTCAAGAGTCATCTCCAACACCACAGATCAAAAGCATCAATTCCTCTGCGCTCAACTTTCTTTATAGTACAACTCTCATATCCATACATGACCACTGGAAAAACCATAGCCTTGACTAGACGGACCTTTGTTTGCAAAGTAATGTATCTGCTTTTTAATATGCTGTCTAGGTTGGTCATAACTTTCCTTTCAAGGAGTAAGCATCTTTTAATTTCATGGCTGCAATCACCATCTGCAGTGATTTTGCAGCCCAGAAAAATAAAGTCAGCCATTGTTTCCACTGTTTCCCCAACTATTGGCCATGAAGTGATGAGACCGGATGCCATGATCTTATTTTTCTGAATGTTGAGCTTTAAGCCAACTTTTTCGCTCTCTTCTTTCATTTTCATCAAGAGGCTCTTTAGTTCTTCTTCACTTTATGCCATAAAGGTGGTGTCATCTGCATATCTGAGGTTATTGATATTTCTCCCAGCAATCTTGATTCTAGCTTGTGCTTCTTCCAGCCCAGCTTTTCTCATGATGTACTCTGCATGTAAGTTAAATAAGCAGGGTGACCATATGCAGCCTTGATGTACTCCTTTTCTTATTTGGAACCAGTCTGTTGTTCCATGTCCAGTTCTAACTGTTGCTTCCTGACCTGCATACAGGTTTCTCAAGAGGCGAGTCAAGTGGTCTGGTATTCCCATCTCTTTCAGAATTTTCCACACTTTATTGTGATCCATGCAGTCAAAGGCTTTGGCATGGTCAATAAGACAGAAATAGATGTTTTTTCTGGAACTCTCTTGCTTTTTCGATGATCTAGCAGATGTTGGCAATTTGATCTCTGGTTCCTCTGCCTTTTCTAAAACCAGCTTGAACAACTGGATGTTCATGGTCCATGTATTGCTCAAGCCTTGCTTGGAGAATTTTGAGCATTACTTTACTAGCATGTGAGATGAGTGCAACTGTGTGGTAGTTTGAGCATTCTTTGGCATTGCCTTTCTTTGAGATTGGAATGAAAATTGACCTTTTCCAGTCCTGTGGCCGCTGCTGAGTTTTCCAAATTTGCTGGCATATTGAATGCAACACTTTCACAGCATCATCTTTCAGGATTTGAAACAGCTCAACTGGAATTCCATCACCTCCACTAGCTTTGTTCATAATGATGCTTTTAAGGCCCACCTGACTTCACATTCCAGGATGTCTAGATGAGTGGGAGAGATCACATCTTTGTGATTATCTGGTTCATAAAGATCTTTTTTGTACAGTTCTTCTGTGTATTGTTGCCACCTCTTCTTAATATCTTTTGCTTCTGTTAGGTCCATACTATTTCTGTCCTTCATCGAGCACATCTTTGCATGAAATATTCCCTTGGTATCTCTAGTTTTCTTGAAGAGATCTCTAGTCTTTCCCATTCTATTGTTTTCCTCTATTTCTTTGCATTGATCACTGAGGAAGGCTTTCTTATCTCTCCTTGCTAATCTTTGGAACTCTGCATTCAAGTGGGTATATCTTTCCTTTTCTCCTTTGCTTTTCGCTTCTCTTCTTTTCACAGTTATTTGTAAGGCCTCCCCAGACGGCCCTTTTGCTTTTTTGCATTTCTTTTTCTTATATCATGTTATACAACAAATATGTCTCAGAAATTACTCCTGTGTTTTTCATTCTATAGGCCAATATATATATTTTTCTTAATTGTGAATAATTGTGCTCAGGCAAAAGCTTCAAATTTTATCTCAGTGTTTTAAAAGATTCAATATTTTTCTGCATTTAATGTACATTTCATTGTCTACATTTAATGTATAGTGCTTTGAGAGGATACTTTAAATTTATCAACTAATTATTAACTCATCTGATAAATATTTATTGAGCATGTGTTCCTTGTGGATACCACAGTGAACAAGACTGAGGACCCCTTCTTCTATGGATTTAGCAATAATGGAAATAAATAAAATGAAAACAACTCCCTACTAATTACATGTCCTGAGATAGGAAGTGCTGCAGCACACATGTTTTCTTAACCATTTACCTATAGAAAATAATAATAATAAAAACAGTTATTAGTCACTTTATATTTTGCTTACAATTTCCCAGGCATAATCTTACTTAATTATTTATCACAACCAGGTAATAAATGAAATACAAATCTCTCGGAAATTAATTAAGTAACTTGTCTCAACTCAAGAGTCAGGAATTTCCAATGCACAACTGAGATCCAGGCCCCCAGCTTAATTAATACAATATACTTGGCCTATTCATTTTCACACACAGGTGTTTGGACAGCATGGACTCCACTTTATACATCCATTAAGATTATATTGAGTGAATCATCAGGTAAAAACTGCATGTCATAATACGTGATCTAAACAAATTCATTACTGTTTGAGGGACTCCACTTTCAGTTAGGTTACAACGTTTTAGAAATCATAGAAGAAAATCAAAGGTACAGACATTAATGGTGAATAAAATGTCCCTGGAGAATTAAAGTGGTGACTTACCTTAAAACAAGTGATTTATGTTTCCAAATTACCTTTCTCATTTCAAAGAACAATTTGTAAAGGGTTCATTTTATATAACTCAGTGGATCCTAGAAGTCAAATGAATGAGTGATTTTACTACCGAGATTTCTTTTATATTTCTTTATTGCTCCAATAGCACAAAAAGTAGGACTTTTGTTTCAATTAAAATTACTGTCTTTATTCATTGAAAAGTCTCTATTGTTGCTTTGATAAAATTTTAAAATTCAACTTTTTGCCTATTAAAAATAACATTTTAGTCTGCATAATGTCTTGTCTCAAATCAGCAGAAAAAATAATGCTTACAAACACTACCAGGCTTCCCTGGTGGCTCAGTTGGTAAAGAATCTGTCTGCAATGCGGGAGACTGGGTTTGATCTCTGGGTTGGGAAGATCCCCTGGAGAAGGGAACGACTACCCACTCAGTTTTCTGGCCCAGAGAATTCCATTGACTGTATAATTCATGGGGTTGCAAAGATTCGGACAGGACTGAACAACTTTCAGTTTAACTTCATAAAAAGTAATAAAATTCAAAATTCATACCTGATTTTTGGACTTCCCTCACAGCTCAGTCGGTAAGGAATCTGCCTGCAATGCAGGAGACCTGGGTTTGATTCCTGGGTCAGAAAGATCCCCTGGAGAAGGAAACGGCAACCCACTCCAGGATTCTTTCCTGGAGAATCCCATGGACAATGGAGTGTGGCAGGCTACAGTCCATGGGGTCACAAGAGTCAGACACAACCTAGCAACTAAGCCACCAACCACCAAAAACACTACCAAAAAACAGTCTTTATCTTGTAAGCATTTAAAAATAAAAACCTCAATTTCAAGTGACTAAATTCTTATAGGCATGAAAAATATGATCTTATATAACCTAAACCACCACTTACTCTCTGAACTATTGCTCTTGAACATTTAATTGTGACCCAAATAAATGTTCTAACATTTTAGTAGCCATTTTCTTTTGAACAGTAACAGCAATAAGATTCAGGTAACTGAAGAATACTCACAATAGATGGCTTCTAATTAAATGCTGCTACCCTTGAAACACAAAACACTTTTGTGTTTAGGCAGCAGGGTGGGAGTTATTTATTAGTCATACACTGTCCATTCTAAAATGAGGAGGTCAGACCATTGCACAGTACACTCACTGTTACATTTCTGCTTTTTGAAAACAGGTATGTTGAACATCAGGACACTGACAAAGAAAACCATTTATAGGTAATCATCAGGAACCTGGCACCGAATGGATATAAGATAGATACATCTCATCTGTGGAACTTTACCCCTTATTTCCAGCACAGCTCTCATTGTTAGGACCTCCATGAATATTGTATGATTCCTGCTTTTCACACAGTTCAAGGGAACAACATGTGGCATCACTAAAGCATTTCTGTGAAGAAACTTAAAAAGAATCCCCAAAGGTGAACACTGATAAAATGGATGGATGAGAAGAGGTGTTAGAGGGAGACTTGTCTAGAAAAGCTAAGGTCAGATAACCTCTACTCATGTGGCTAGGAAAAAAAACAACAACTGTGTTCGTATCAAAAAGTCATTCAAAGTTTCCCTTTACCGTTCTTAACATTTTTCATGTAGACGTTTAAGCTCATCGAGACTCAATTAAAAAAAAACTCTGAATTTCTCACCTAGTTTCTCATTCAGAGTAATGGGAAAAAAAGCCAAAAAGCCAACCATGTTCATTATTTGCCCTGTCTGATTCATGTCCTAAATAAGTCCATGGGAGTGGGTACACACTTAAATTCTTTCTAGCCATATTTATTTAAAAATATATAGTGATAAATAAACAATGATACCTTTAGTAGTATAAATATATATTTATACTGCTTGGTGACATTCTCATTCACTTGATAATTCTAATGATTTCTCTCATGAACAGCTGTAATAAATTTCTTGAAACTCTCAAATGTAACTCATTCATATAACAGAAGTTTTTACAAGGTAGCATAATTTTTATGTAAGTTTTTAATTACTGACCATATTAGAGTCATGACTGACAACTGTCATCATGATTTGAATGCTGATATTTGATTCCTTTAAGCACCATTGATACCAGGAAATATGGGAAATCCCAGAAGAGTTTAGGCATTCAGAGCACTTGGCAACATTTTTCCCACAAACAGTAATTCAAGATGAACTTTCTTGTATTAATATAGGTTTGTGTTTGGACACGACAGCCAGGAAATCAATTAAAGATGTTTGAGATAACAGAAACCAGTTAGACCGCAAAATAAAGTGACTGTTCCTTCTAAAGGAACATAACATGAATCCATACTGCTGCGGCTGCTTCTGCTAAGTCACTTCAGTCGTGTCCGACTCAATTATAACTAAATATCTCTATATGAAATTCAAGTTACAGACAATAGCAGAGAGAGAAGGGAGACAGCTGTGAAAGATGTGAGAGTGGGGATGGGGTGGGGGTGGCAGAAGCCTCAGAAATAAGTAAGATACAGGTAAGTGAAGAGCAATGGACTCTCAGTGGAAGCAAGTCAAAGAGGTGAAAGTGGATTTTGCATATACAAAAAAAAAATCCTACTGACTGCAATGACTGGAGATTAAGAGATAGAAAATTCAGTAACTTTTGAGAAACAACTTCAAAGTTGTCCTGAATACTAAAGCTAAATAGTACAACCTTTCCTGTCAAAATATGAGGTTGTATTGATGTTGTATCTGTCTGTGTATGTAAGAGAATGGCATGAAGAAAGTATTGTCTTACTGTGGCTTAATCTGGCTGCACAACAGAATGGATTTGGATGAACCAAGAAACTACTTTGATGGTTAGAAGTGATAGATTCTTTACTGCAGTAGTTTTCATGCAGAAGGACATTTTAGATAGAGATTATCTTAAGAAAAAAGGGCTTCCCTGGTAGCTTAGCTCATAAAGAATCTGCTTGCAATTCAGGAGTTCAGTTCAGTTCAGTCACTCAGTCATGTCTGACTCTTTGCGACCTCATGAATTGCAGCACACCAGGCCTCCCTGTCCATCACCAACTCCCGGAGTTCACTCAGACTCACGTCCATCGAGTCCGTGATGCTATCCAGCCATCTCATCCTCGGTCGTCCTTTTCTCCTCCTGCCCCCAATCCCTCCCAGCATCAAAGTCTTTTCCAATGAGTCAACTCTTCACATGAGGTGGCCAAAGTACTGGAGTTTCAGCTTTAGCATCATTCCTTCCAAAGGAATCCCAGGGTTGATCTCCTTCAGAATGGAGTGGTTGGATCTCCTTGCAGTCCAAGGGACTCTCAAGAGTCTCCTCCAACACGACAGTTCAAAAGCCTCAATTCTTCAGGGCTCAGCCTTCTTCACAGTCCAACTCTCACATCCATACATGACCACAGGAAAAACCACAGCCTTGACTAAATGGACCATAGTCGGCACACTAATGTCTCTGCTTTTGAATATACTATCTAGGTTGGTCATAACTTTCCTTCCAAGGAGTAAGAGTCTTTTAATTTCATGGCTGCAGTCACCATCTGCAGTGATTTTGGAGCCCCCAAAAATAAAGTCTGACACTGTTTCCACTCTTTCCCCATCTATTTCCCATGAAGTGATGGGACCAGATGCCATGATCTTCGTTTTCTGAATGTTGAGCTTTAAGCCAATTTTTTCACTCTCCTCTTTCAGTTTCATCAAGAGGCTTGTTAGCTCCTCTTCACTTTCTGCCATAAGGGTGGTGTCATCTGCATATCTGAGGTTATTGCTATTTCTCCCGGCAATCTTGATTCCAGGTTGTGTTTCTTCCAATCCAGCGTTTCTCATGATGTACTCTGCATATAAGTTAAATAAGCAGGGTGACAATATACAGCCTTGACGTACTCTTTTTCCTATTTGGAACCAGTCTGTTGTTCCATGTCCAGTTCTAACTGTTGCTTCCTTATCTGCATACAGATTTCACAAGAGGCAGGTTAGGTGGTCTGGTATTCCCATCTCTTTCAGAATTTTCCACAGTTTATTGTGATCCATACAGTCAAAGGCTTTGGCATAGTCAATAAAGCAACTCTGGTTCAATTACTGGGTTGGGAAGATCCCCTGAAGAAGCGCATTGCAACCCCCTGCAGTAGTATTGCCTGGAGAATCCCATGGACAGAGGAGCCTGGGGGGCCACAGTCCATGGGGCTGTAGAGAGTTGGACATGACTGAGCAACTGAGAAGACAGCACATGTTAAGAAAGAGGACGATGAAAGGCTGTAGGATGAGTCAGTTATATAGAATAATGGAGGCACATGTTATAGATTTTGCATGGCTGATTTATGAGCTATTTAATCATGAAAACCAAGATAAAGCTTTATTTTTTCCAGGCCATATCTGCCTTAACATAAGGCAAAACTTCACCATCTACTGCTAATTCAGAAAATAAATAAATAAACTGGACAAATAAATGAACATCTAAAAAAGAAATAAATAAGAAAACAAAATAAATAAACATCTGAAAAGCATTAACTGTTAAAGTGATATACTGCTAAGTCACTTCAGTCATGTCCAACTCTGTGCGACTCCATAGATAACAGCCCACCAGGCTCCCCCGTCCATGGGATTCTCCAGGCAAGAACACTGGAGTGGGTTGCCATTTGCTTCTCCAGTTAAAGTGACAAGGGCAATCTATTATGATATATTGCATAAATCCCTTGACCCTACTTTTATCCAATGTCTTTCAGTTAATTACTCAATTATATACATTTCTTCTTGTTGGAAGGTGGCTGGTTACTCATGCTACTACACAACTGGAATCAAGAAAGATGATTTCAGATACTTTTCTAAGTAATTGTCTAAGTGCTATAAGGCATCTCTCATAGTTTCATAATATACAGTTGCTTTGTTTATCTCCCATCCAAGGAGAGTTTTATTATGTTCAGGTCACTATACTTTGCTATATCTTAAACTTTTAGCATCTTCAAAGTTATTTCATCATACCATCCTTTAATATTTAGCCTCGGCAGGGAAACCCCTACTCTGAAATGTGCAGAAAAAACTACCTATCATGGAATTGTCTACAGTTTATTAACAGAATGAAGGTTTCAGGTATTGGCCAGGGAAGTGATTACACACAATTTGCACTTGGGCAAATCAGAGTTTAAATTCCAACTCAAACTTATATAGTAAGTTACCAACTTCTTTGAGGCCCAATTGTTTCACCTATAAAATGGATATAATGACCTTGAATCTGAGACTTCTTGAAGTCAGCAAATGAAGGAAAATATGTAAGTAACAGTTGGCATATCAAGAATATAGAGTTAATAAATGAAAAAGATAATAATTATCATTAAGTTTGCATATTAATTGTGAGAATATAGGGATTCAACTTTCTATTGTGTCATTCATTAATTTCATAACTTTAGTAAGTTATCTGTAAATTATTTCAGGTCATCCTTGGGAAAATATAATGCATTGTTTTTTCTGGTATAAGTATATTTCAGTGAATAGTATTTCATGTTTATTGTACATATAATTCAGAAGTAAAATGATTCTATCATTGAATCACTTTTTAATGCTGTCTTCAGCACTCGTATGACCATTAGCCATCATTTGCATTAATGAGTTCTTTTTTTTTTCTTTTTTTCAGATTTATTTAATTGGAGGCTTATTACTTTACAATATGGTAGTGGTTTTTGCCATACCTAAGGCATCTTGGAAATACACTCTTAGCAATTTTCTTGCTTTAAACATGATGTATAAGCAAAAATAAAATTACATTTATTGTAAAGTAATTAACCTCCAATTAAAATAAATAAATTTATATTAAAAAAATAAAGTATTAAAAAAAGATGTGTTGAAGTTTCTGTATCATTGAAATGGCATAATATCCCTTATCATGCTTAAGATTACCCCTTGAAATAACAGCAATATTCCATGGACTATGGTGGCGGTTTAATCACTAAGTTGTGTCCAACTCTTGCAATCCCATGGACTGTACCCTGCCAGGCTCCTCTGTCTTTGGGATTCTCCATGCCAGAATACTGGAGTGGGTAGCGTTTCCCTTCTCCAGGTGATCTTCCTGACCCAGGAATCGAACCCAGGTCTCCTGCACTGCAGGCAGATTCTTTACCAGCTGAGCTACAGGAGTAAAGCTCCATGGACTTTAGCTTTCCTTGATCATATTTGGAGAGCTGTGTATGAGGTTGAATTTTTTGTTGCTTTCGTTACTGAAATAGATATATGGAGAGGAGGACAATAGGAAAATATTAAAATTTATGTAACAGATGTGTAAAAGATAATACAATGAAGGTAAACAAAAGTATGAATTTAATTTCCAAAATTGGCAAAGTGTTATCCTAAACAATCTAGAACACATTTTATTGTTACTATTTCGTATAAAAAATATTTGTAATTATATGAGCTAATTAATTGTATTTACTTTTTTTTCACTATTTAGTATATTTTGAACCCAAAAGGTACAATATAAAATATATCCATTACTATAGCAGAAAGAAAAGACAATTTGGAACAATTAGAATAACTAATTCTTTGCAGACAATAGGGTGTATCTGGGAGGCAAAGTTAAAAAAAAGTGCATTCCTCTATATAAAATGTTGAATTCTAAAATATTTTATGTATAAAATTAAATTTTCTAATTATAAATATACTCAAGTAAAATATGATATAAAATGTATATTCTGGTTAAAATATTTCCTTTCTGGCTTTTGGAGGTACAGCTGTATATAATATCATGCACTACACTATTGTCAAAGCAATAAATCAAATATGGCCGATACAGATTTATAATGCTGATGAAGACAATAATGTAATAGGAAAAGTAATCCTTGGCACTGTGCAAATAACCAGTATTTAATATGTTTGCATCCATTAAATCATAACAGTGATAAAAAATCACATAAATTCAAGTTATTAGTGAAAAGATTGGAAAAACAGAGTTTTGAAAGTTCAAAGGAGAAATCAAGGTGACTATCACAATAAGTAATTCACTTTTAACATAAAAGTTCAATGATATTCAGAAAGAATTAGAAAGAAAAGGACTTCAAAGGTCTCATAAGCATAAAGAAGTCAAAGAAGGTCAATCTTGAAATAGCTGCTGGAGGGGATCACTGAGATAAAACTTAAACCTCATAATTACTGTTAGAAAATTAAAGGAATAAAAATGGCCAACATCAAATCAAAAGCTTTCAAAGTGGAAAAGGAGATTCCTGAGAAATTGCAATAAAATCCATTATGCTCAGAATTCATATTAAAAGATGATTAAAGAAAAAGTAGCCTTTATCAATATACTATCAAGAAAGTCCTGAGGAATCATTCAGTGTAAATAGTAAATGACAGAAAACAGGAAGAATGGCATTTTCTTGAGTCATAGCGAATTAAAAGCCTTGAGAAAAAGAATTAAAATTCTGAATTTGAAATCTAACATGACCCAAGCCAACAATGAGCTCCCAAGTGATGTTAGCAAGTTCAACTGAGGCAGTTCTGATTTTGTTGACAAATGGTCCAGTGATAAAGTAGATCCAAAATTTTTAATATATGTGGGTCTTTGAGATAATCTCTGCTTCCCAGAAATTGGTACCATTGGTAAAGAACCTGCCTGCCATTGCAGGAGATGTAAGAAATGAGGATTTGCTCCTTGGGTCTGGAAAAACCCCTGAAGAATAAAATGGCAACCCACTCCAGTATTCTTGCCTGGAAAATTCCAAGGACAGAAGGACCTGGTGAGATACAGTCCATGAGTCAGACATGACTGAGCAACTTAGCATGCTTGAGATAATTTGCATACCATTCTCTGTAATCAAGTATAGAAACTATGAATCAATATGAGTTTTTCTACTTTCTGAGTAAATTCCATCAAAAAGCATTCCTATTAATAGGAAATTACACTTAAAATAAAAAACCTTAAGTAACGTGAATCCATTTTGATAAAAATTAATTACTGAGTAACTGTGGTATTGGAGAAGACTCTTGAGAGTCCCTTGGACTGCAAGGAGATCAAATCAGTCTATCCCTAAAGGAAATCAGTCCTGAATATTCAATGGAAGGACTGATGCTGAAGCTAAAGCTCCAGATCTTTGGCCACCTGATGCAAAGAACTGACTTCTTGGAAAAAACCTTGATGCTGGGAAAGATTGAAGGCAGGAGGAGAAGAGGATGACAGAGGATGAGATGGTTGGAGGGCCTCACAGGCTCAATGGACATGCATTTCAGTAAGCTTCAGAAGGTGGTGATGGACAGGGAAGCCTGGCGTGCTTCAGTCCATGGGGTCACAAAGAGCCAGACATTACTGAGCTACTGAACTGAAATCAATAATGGCAGAGAACAGACCCAACTCCTTAGGTACAAGAATAACTTTACATAATACTTCATACATAAGGAGGTAGAGCTTAACTCTCCATCCTTTTAAGCGTGGGCTGTGCAAAGAGACTTTCATCCAAAGAGTACAGTGTGTAATGGGGGACTGGACAGTAATGCTTCAGTGGAGAAACCTAACATAAGACTACCTAAGTCAGATAATCAAGGTCAGCATCATCAGTGGTAAGTTATATTGATAGTGTTTACCCTTGACTAGCCTCTGTGTTCTTCTTCCCAAAACCCATAAATGCAGTTCGATCATGAGGAAGACATCAAGCAAATTGCAACTGAGAAACATTCCATAAAACATCTGGGCAGTGTACCTTCAGCTGCCAAGATCATCCAAAACAAGTAAAATCTGAGAAATTGTCACAACTCAGAAGAAAGTGACATATGATAACGTACTGCAGTGTGCTATCTTGAGTGGGATCCTGGAACAGAAAAAGGAAGTGAGGTAAAATCTAAGGAAAACTGAAGAGTACAGACATCAGTTAATTAAAACAAATAAGCAAAAAAAAAGTTATCAGGGTGATAAAAATTATAAAAAATTTCTTAATTGTTTAAAAACTATTCATATATACAGGGAGTTACTGCTATAAGTCTTAAAGATTCAGTTCAGTTCAGTCGCTCAGTCGTGTCCGACTCTTTGTGACTCCATGAACTGCAGCATGCCAGGTGTCCCTGTCCATCACCAACTCCTGGAGTCCACCCAAACCCATGCCCATTGAGTCGGTGATGCCATCCAGCCATCTCACCCTCTGTCGTCCCCTTCTCCTCCTGCCCTCAATCTTTCCCAGCATCAGGGCCTTTTCAAATGCGTCAGCTCTTCGCATCGGGTGGTCAAAGTATTGGGAGTTTCAGCTTCAACATCATTCCTTCCAATGAATACCCAGGACTGATCTCCTTTAGGATGGGCTGGTTGGATCTCTTTTCAGTCCAAGGGACTCTCAAGAGTCTTCTCCAACACCACAGGTCAAAAGCATCAATTCTTCAGTGCTCACCTTTCTTTATAGTACAACTCTCACATACATACATGACCACTGGAAAAACCATAGCCTTGACTAGATGGACCTTTGTTGGCAAAGTAATGTCTCTGCTTTTTAATATGCTGTCTAGGTTGGTCATAACTTTCCTTCCAAGGAGTAAGCATCTTTTAATTTTGTGGCTGCAATCACCATCTGCAGTGCCATCTTAAAGATTAGCCTATAACCAAATGTTCACATTGTAGTAGAAAGGCAAAGACATCTCTGGTTTCACATTTATTATTCACTTTAGGTTTGCCATAAGGTATATCAGTAGAATGGGGAAACAAATTCAAAAATTGAGAGGTCAAAATAGAGTAAATCATAAGCACATAAATTTTATCACCTGTCTTGGTTTTTCATTAAAATGATTTAAACAGTTTCTAAACAGTAATTAACAAATATACTGGTGGATGCATACATTAGTTAATAATATTCTTAAAGCTTGGTGAGAAAAACTGTTAAGTTTTTACATACAACCTGTTTACCAGAATTGCTTCCGGAAAGTGACTCAAACTACACACACACACACACACACACACACACAGCAAGTAAACAACAACAGCAGCAATATATATACACACACATATATACATATACACATATATAGTTGAAACAATGTAAAGAGGGGTTACATTGTCCCAGTAAGAATAACAGGCTTCTCTATTTAATTCTCCTTTCAGGTCTATCCATTTCTACTATGTAATATCCTTTTAATTCCTGATAATTTTCCTTGTTCGGAAGTCTTTTTATTGAAGTATTGCAAAGTAGACTCAATTACATGTCTACAAGAGACATCTTTAAATATAAAGAACCAGATAAGCTAAAAGAAGTATAAAATATACATTTTGTTGTTCAGCTGCTAAGTTGTATATGACTCTTTTGCGACCCCATGGACATGCAGCCCACCAGACTCCTCTGTCCATGGGATTTTCCAGGCAAGAACACTGGAGTGTATCACTTCTCGGCCTTTTGGCTAAGATCAAGTGAAGAACACTGGAGTGGGTTGTCATTTCCTTCTCCAGGGAATATACACACGTATTTTGTTTTCAATTATTAACACATGATTCTATTAACCATCAGCCACTTGGAGCATGTGGAAAGTATGTTTTATTTTTATCTTTAATGTTGGGTTCTGTGATAGATACACTATTTTACTCCCATGTTGATGCTATTAACCAAGGTGTTAGCACATACCAATAACAGTATGGAGATTCCTTAAAAAACTAGGAATAAAACTACCATATGACCCAGGAAACCCACTACTGGACATATCCCTGATAAAACTATAATTCGAAAACACACGTACCCCGATATTGATTGCAGCACTATTTATAATAGCCAGGATATGGAAGCAACCTAGATATCTATCAACAGATGAATAGATAAAGAAATTGTGGTACACATACACAATGGAATATTACTCAGCCATACAAGGAACAAATATGAGTTAACTGAACTGATGTCAATGAAGCTAGATGAACCTGTTATACAGAGTGAAGGAAGTTTGAAAAACCTATATCATATATTAATGCATATATTTTTTAAATTTTTATTTTTACTTTATTTTACTTTACAATACTGTATTGGTTTTGCCATACATTGACATGAATCCACCACGGGTGTACATGCGTTCCCAAACATGAATCCCCCTCCCACCTCCCTCCCCATAACATCTCTTTGGGTCATCCCCGTGCACCAGCCCCAAGCATGCTGTATCCTGCATTGGACATAGACTGGTGATTCGTTTCTTACATGATAGTATACATGTTTCAATGCCATTCTCCCAAATCATCCCACCCTCTCCCTCTCCCACAGAGTCCAAAAGTCCTCTCTACACATCTGTTATTATATAATCTAGAAAAACAGTTCTGATACACTTCCTTGCAAGGTAAGAATAGAGATTCAGGTATAGAGAACAGACTCGTGGAGAAAGCAGGGTAAGGGATGAATTGAAAATGCAGCACTGACATATATACACTACCACGTGTGAAATGGATAGCTGGTAGAAGGCTGCTGCACAACACAGGGGGCCCTGCCTGGCATTCTGTGACGACCAGGAGGGCCGGGACGGACGGCTGGGGTGGAGGTCAACGGTACACACACACACACACACACACACACACACACACACACACACACACACACAGAGTTATAACTGGTTTGCATTGTTTCATGACAGACAACACCACAACATTACAAAGTAATCATCCTCCAATTAAAAATAAATAAATAAAGATAAAATAAGATCATGTGGGAAAATCTAGTGAAGGTATGTCAGATCTGGTACTGAGTACAGGAATGACTAAGAGCAGTATCTGAGGAAATGTGCTAGGATAAATTTCTGTAAACATTGTAAAACTGAAAGTTACAAATGCTCTTCTAATACAAAAACACTGAAACATTTTATAGATGCGGAATTTAGTTTTGAAGAAAACACTCTAACCAACTATTATAAATGAACGTGATCAGCAAATTGACAATTATTTGTAAACATGACAGATCACATATAACCATATCCTCAGAAAGTATTAAGAAATACTAACAATTCTAATGCGACTTCTCTATCAAGCCAGCCTCACTCTTCAAATGATTTGTTGTGGTAGCATTCCAAATGTTTTTGTTACTTCCATGTTTGCCTTCCTGAAACTATTTTCCCTAAAGAGACCAGAGTGATCTTGGTGAAACACTAGTCAGAACATTTCTCGTCTCTATTGACAACTGTCTGATAGCTACTTGCTTCTCTCCGCTGTGCTGTGCTTAGTCTTATTCGACTTTCTGCAGCTTCATGGACTGTAGCCCACCAGGCTCCTTCCATGGAATTTTCCAGGCAGGAATAGTGGAGTGGGTTGCCATTTCCTAGCCCAGGGGATCTTCTCCACCCAGAGATGGAACCCGCATCTCTCACATCTCGGGTGCTGGCAGGCAGATTCTTTACTACTAGGTTCTTTACAACCTGGGAAGCCCACTTCTCTCAGAGTGGAGGCCGAAATCCTACCAAAGAGTAGGAGGCCCAATGGACACCAGCCCTTAAAGAGCTGTGAGACAACTACTCTCCTTTATATTCCCCTTACTCTAAGTCCTTTTACTCCATCCATATGGAACGTCTCACTTGAATCTGATCTTTTTCATTTGTTCAGAAATCTAAAATGGAAGTTATTAGAACCTTGAAAAAGAAGTGATGCAGTAAGGTAAGGGATTTATTAAAGAAAAAGTATCTAAGATCTCACTAAAATGAAAAGCCACTCAGCAACCAAAGAAGGACTAATGAAACTATAACTAGGATAAGCTGATGTCTATGGGTTGAAACAGGAAAGGAATCTTTCAGGCCCTACATTCTACCCATGAAAATTAGAGTATTTATAGAACACCTGATAAGTCAACTGGCTCTGGAGCCATACTTCCTGGCTTGGAATTCCTGCTTCTTTGCTTTAAGAACAAGATATTTTACTCATATTTCTTCAGTTACTTCATGTGAAAGATGGAAATTGAGCTTTAAACATTCGTATAGTGATTCCAACAGTGCCCATCTTTGCCAGATTTTTCTCTTTCTTAGAGTTACTTCAGAAAAGAACTAGAATATTTTCTTTACATTTTCTGTAGTTGTCTCTTGGCGTGCTGAAACTCATCTTATCTAGTCTTCCTGATTAGGGATTAGGAAAAATATTTTCTTTGTTCACATATGTTCAAGACTGTTGTCATAGCAATTTTGTGTGAAAGATTAGCCGGATATAAAATAATATTGTTTCTTTGTCTTTCTTTCCTTGAGTGAGTTTGCAGATGTTTCAATAATTGAATGTTTTTACTGAGAATTCTGCAATTCAAATTGACATCTTTTATAGGTGAAAATTTTTTGTTTTATTGTGTAAAAATGTTGATGTTCTAAAACACAATAGGTTATGCCAAGGTGTTGACTATTTATTGAGACTACAAACAATTTGTCTTATAACACACCATGACTTTCTAATAAGTCTAATAACTATCCTTTTTATTGCAGAGAACTTCTTTAAAAATACATCTTTAATACTTGGTTACTTTGAGTATTCTGGTTTTCTCTATTTATGTATTCATATTAAATTTCCTTAAGGTTGACTGGAGTTTAAAATATTTTTAACCCACCATTTATTTCTGTTGCATGAATTTGAGCCCCTCCTCTACTCTTTCTGGGCTAGCAACAAGACAGGATAGAAATATCAACCATTTAATAAAAGCAAACATTGGAAACAAACTCAGAAGTGATCCAAATAATAATGCTTAGTAGAGAACTGTTTTAAAGTAATAAAGGTCAATATGTTAAAGAACAAATAATTCAAAATATTTAAAGCAAAACTTGGCAGAATTAAAAGGAGGAAAAGGATATATTCACCATTAATATAGGAGACTTTAGCACTTTACAGTATGTAATAAAAAAGAAAAAAGTCAAAGAGTAAGAGTACAGTAGGTAAAAAAAATAGAAGATATTAGAAAAATATGTTATTAAAACCTAACCTATTAGATAAGAAGAGAGATTAAAACTCAGTTATTTAAGTTGAAAGTAAGTTTAGAAATGACCAAGAGATCAGTCAGAAGAAAGTAGAAGAAAACAGAAATAAAATAACAGAAATCAGTAAATTAAAAATAGAGGTAAAATAGACACAAATTACCAAAAGTTAATGTCAGTTCTTCAGAAATAATAAAATTGCTAAACCCCTAGAAATATTGATCAAAAAGATATATAAAACACAAATCCCTAATATTAATAATGAAAAAAGTGAACTTCACTATAAATCATATGCTCATGAGAACAACAATAGAATAATATAGTCACAACTTGGTGCAAATGAATTTGGTAATTTAATGAAATGTGAAAATTTCTTGAAAACCAGAATTTATAAAAGCTAACAATAGAAAAATTGCAATAGTGTTATACTCGTTAAAAATATAAGTACTGTTTCCATTTTTGTTGGGTTTCTTGTCTGTTCAGAAAGTCGCATTTTTCAGTCCGTTCAGTTCAGTCACATCCTAATTTTTGCAATCCCACGTACTGCAGCACGCCAGGCTTCCCTGTCCATCATCATATCTGAGAGTTTGCTCAAACTCATGTCCATCCAGTCAGTGAGACAATCCAATCATCTCATCCTCTGTCGTCCCCTTCTCCCCCCGCCTTTCATCTTTCTCAGCATCAAGATCTTTTCCAAGGAGTCAGTTCTTCTCATCAGGTGCCCAAAATATTGGAGCTTTAGCTTCAGCATCAGTTCTTCCAATGAATATTCAGGACTGATTTCCTTTAAGATGAATTGGTTGGATCTCCATGCAGTCCAAGGGACCCTCATGAGTCTTCTCCAACACCACAGTTCAAAAGCATCAGTTCTTCGGTGCTCAGCCTTCTTTCTGGCCCAACTTTCACATCCATACGTGACTACTGGAAAAATCATAGCTTTGACTAGAGGCAACTTTGTTAGCAAAGTAATGCCTCTGCTTTTTAATATGCTCTGTAGTTCAGTCATAGTTTTTTTTTTTTTTTTCCTTCCCCCCAAGGAGCAAGTGTCTTTTAACTTCATGGCTGCAGTCACCATCTGCAGTGATTTTGGAGCCCCTCCAAAATAAAATCTGTCACTGTTTCCATTGTTTCCCCATTTATTTGCCATGAAAAGATGGTACCGGATGCCATCATCTTAGTTTTCTGAATGTTGAGTTTTAAGCCAACTTTTTCACTCTCTCTTTCACTTTCATCAAGAGGCTCCTTAGTTCTTCGCTTTCTGCCATAAGGGTGGTGTCATCTCCATGTCTGAGGTTATAGGTATTTCTCCTGGCAATCTTGATTCCAGCTTCTACTTCATTGAACCCAGCATTTCTCATGATGTACTCTGCATTTTAGTTAAATAAGTAGGGTGACAGTATACAGCCTTCACACACTCTTTTCCCAATTTGGAACCAGTCTATTGTTCCATATCCAGTTCCAATTGTTGCTTCTTGACCAGCATACAGATTTCTCAGGAGGCAGGTCAGCTGGTTTCATATTCCCATTTCTTGAAGAATTTTCAAGTTTGTTGTGATCCACACAGCCAACGACTTTAGCTTAATGAAGCAGAAATAGATGTTTTTCTGCAGATCATTTTTATTGCTGTGTAATTTATTTACAATAAACTACAACTCTTTAAAGTTTACAATAGATTGAACTTTGAGCATTGTATGTAGCTATAGATCTTTTTTCCAGAATTAAGAATGGCTCTATCACGCCTAAAGTTTTCTCATTTCCCTTTGCATGCCATCATTTAGTCTCTTCCTGGCTTCAAGCAAGCAGTGATCTCATTTTGTCACAATAGATTAATTTTATTTTTTAGAAGTTTATATAAATGGAACCCAAGTTAATATATTCTTCTTTTCTGGATTATTTCACTCAGCATAATAAGTTTTAGATTCATCCATATTATATCAGTACTTTGTTCCTTTGTTGCTAAAGAATATCATTCAACTGTGGTAAATGTCACACAGTCCTTTATGAACTGATCTATGGTTGGTTTAGTTATTTCTAATTTGGAGCTGTTGTATATAAAGCTTCTAACAGTTGTATGTGAGTCATTCCCTGAAATGTATTCCTTTTCTTTGCAACAACTGTACCTAAGAGAAGAATGGATGGTATGGTGGATATAAGCTTAACTTTTAAAAATTCGGTCAGTTTTTCAATGTGCTTATAGCATTTGTACTCACACTAGCAGTCTGAAGGTTTCATTATTTTATATAAACTGTTGATACTTTTAAAAAGCCCTCCTATTTTTATTAATTTTAATGAGCTTTTAGGGATATTTTATTATACTTTTAAATTTAATATCCCTGATGACAATGAGCAACTCTGTATGTCATTTATTGGCTTGCTGTACACCTACTCAGTAAGTTGCTGTTCAAATATTTTGCAAATTTAAATTGGGTTGTTTATCTTCTTAATAAATTGTATGAGTTCTTATATATTCTGGATTTTGTCCTCTGACAAACTATTTCTCTTGCAGTAATTTTTTCTTTCTCTCTTTGGCTTTTCATTCTATTTAACTAAGAAAACAAAATCCATAGGTCTTCATAAGTAACATAAGTCCACTATCAATGATAATCAGAGCAAGAGTGCAGGTAAAATATAATAAAATTCAGGTAAAAATATATTAAAAATGTATTTCTACCTCAGTTGTCAAGACTAGTTATTTTTAATTAAATGTTTCTATCATTCCAAAGTTCAAGGAAAACTTGAGTTTCCAAGAGATGAAAAAATATGCATAGTGTCCGCATGCATGGTATGTTATAGGAAAGTAGATGATAATTTTATATTCATTTAATGTTCTAATATCAGAATTATCCAAAGACTAATCTTTTTAAAATAATTCATTCACTACCTGTTAAAAACTCACTCTTAAAATACTCAAAATATTTCCAGAAACAAAATAACTTTTTGAGAACAATAGCCTTTAGTTTTTTTTTTTCCCCTTTGATCTGGTTTACTGTAAGACAGTGGTATTTTCATATAAGATTCTACATTAATATGTTATAATACATGGTTCCAGTTGAAATGTACAATAGAAAATCCAGCCTGACTTTTCAGATAATTGTGGATATTCTTCTTTCAGTTCAGTTCAGTCGCTCAGTCATGTCCGACTCTTTGCAACCCCATGAATCACAGCACGCCAGGCCTCCCTGTCCATCACCAACTCCCGGAGTTCACTCAGACTCACGTCCATCGAGTCGGTGATGCCATCCAGACATCTCATCCTCAGTCCTCCCCTTCTCCTCCTGCCCCCAATCCCTCCCAGCATCAGAGTCTTTTCCAATGAGTCAACTCTTCGCATGAGGTGGCCAAAGTACTGGAGTTTCAGCTTTAGCATCATTCCTTCCAAAGAAATCCCAGGGCTGATCTCCATCAGAATGGACTGGTTGGATCTCCTTGCAGTCCAAGGGACTCTCAAGAGTCTTCTCCAACACCACAGTTCAAAAGCATCAATTCTTCGGTGCTCAGCCTTCTTCACAGTCCAACTCTCACATCCATACATGACCACAGGAAAAACCACAGCCTTGACTAGACGGACCTTAGTCGGCAAAATAATGTTCTGCTTTTGAACATGCTATCTAGGTTGGTCATAACTTTTCTTCCTCCAAGGAGTAAGCATCTTTTAATTTTATGGCTGCAATCACCATCTGCAGTGATTTTGGAGCCCCCCAAAATAAAGTCTGACACTGTTTTCAGTGTTTCCCCATCTATTTCCCATGAAGTGATGGGACCGGATACCATGATCTTCGTTTTCTGAATGTTGAGCTTTAGGCCAACTCTTTCACTCTCCACTTTCACTTTCATCAAGAGGCTTTTTAGTTCCTCTTCACTTTCTGCCATAAGGGTGGTGTCATCTGCATATTCCCCAATATGTTAGGTGCAATGTGGTGCTTCTTGAAATAATGTTTAACTCTGAGGAAAGAATGGAGGGAAATAGAAAATGAAGAATAGCAGGGAGTGAAATTAGATTCAAAGATCTTATACTTACTTGTAATATTCTGTATAGTTTATTTTAAAAATCTGGAGAATATCTGAAAAAAAATGCTGATGGGTATCTATCTCATGAAGTCTCAAAAATCAGTGTCATAGATCTCTGTGTAAATCTTCTCAAAATAATGTTTTAAAACATGGCTTTGTTAATTCTAAGGTAAATCAGTAATTATTTCAGAAAAAAAATGTTGCTTGAATTTTAATCTTGACAATTTACTTAAGAAATTTACCCTGTTTTGTAATAATTAAGAAAATTAATTGCAGTGAATTAAAAATAAAACTGCAAGGTAATGAAAATACAGGCAAGTATAACAGCATGGACAAAAGAAGTTTAAATTCTGAATATGAAAACATGGAGAGATACAGATTAATGTACATATGTATATATATTGAAAATACCACAAAACTGAAAATAAGATTTTCTTTTAGATGATCTATTCAAGAGCAATTGATTAAATTTTAACACTATGTGAAAAGCCAACCAGTAGGAAGAACAGGACCAGCTGTAATGAAATGACTGATTTCCTACTTTCAGGGCTGACTAGGTGTGTGACTTGGATGACCTATCGTCTGCTTCTAACAGGTTCTGAAGCAATTGGGAAAAATCATTGGAGTTATGAGTCCTTATGTGTCCAGGAGTAAGTTGATCACAGCTAGATCTAAATAATGAATTAATTTCACAGTGCTATGTCAATAATTTATGCACCCTGGAAGCCTAATTTTTTTTTCCTCTTTCCCATTTAATAAAGGAGAATAAAAACGTTGTAGGTTCCTTTGTTAAAAGTTCACATCCCCACACCAGAGCCAGATAGGCAGTGTAGGAGTGAGCATGACTCCCACAAGCTCCTCCCTCTTGCATATTAATCCCTTATCCCCAATAGCAGAGTTGTATCTGTGTCTCTTCTATGGAACTGGCGTGCAATGCTTCTGGGAGAACACTTACCAAATCCATAGGCAAGAAATCTTTGGAAATTGTTATTTTTTGTATCTCTCTTCTCATTGTTACTTGACAGGTAGAAGGATTTGAGGCATTTACCTATTTTGGTGGAGAACTTAAGTGATCACTTTGATCAACGATGTCAATAGAATTTCATTTTTGTTAACATTTTAATGCTTTCAAGTGCTTGTTACCTACATTATTTCATTTGCTTTTTATCACATCTCTAGGGTGAAGATGAATTTATTTTAAATTAAGGAGAATAAGACATTTAGAGACTTGCAGAAGCTCCTAAGGAAACACTAACAAAAGAAGAGCTTGAATCGCAGTTATTTTGACCCTTTTCAAACACTCTTCCTAAGATACCTTGTTTCTCATGATAAGCAGTGCTAGGGGCACTTGAAATAATACTTCTTAAAAATAATAATTCCAGTAGAATGTTGCTCTAGAAACATCATTGGTAAACAAACACATTAATTCAGAATTTATCTCTCAAAAGACAATCACATCAAATCATAATTAACAAATCTGTATATTAAATTTCCCCTGTTTATCTAGTGCGTGATTTCTACTTCTTGATTAGACAGACCCAGACTGCTAGAGCTTTCAATTCACATAGTGTGGATGTGTCAAACTTGTCAAACAAGGGTAATTCCAGGCACTTGTTTAAATTCAAAAAATATAGAATTTTTTTTCCAATAAATTCATTGCTTTCTCTCTCTCCTTTGCTCCAGGGGTACTATCTACACACAAGGCATACTAATGGATTCTTATAGCTTAAGAGCAAATACTCTGTTTGATATTAGCATCTGTTTAAACTTAGGCATCTATTCAATTATGCACTTTCAAGAAATTCTAAATTCTTTTACTGTCTTACTTTTCTTTCTCTGCAGGAAACACTCAGCAAATATGTGTGGAAAGAATACATAATGAGCCACTGAACTCTACTGTGTGTGCTTGAGCCCACCTTCTATAGTCATTAAAAATGATAGAAATTGCAGGAAAACAGTTACAGATTCTCATTAAATATTTAAAGAATTTTCCTAATAACTGAACATATTAATGATTTGAAAGAGAATACATATACCCTAAGTTTATTCTTTCCTTGATCATCCTCCATGACACTCTATTTACATTTTTACTTGAAAAGAAATTATCTTTTGAAAGAACATACTTTTTCTTCATGTCCCCATACTACATGCACACGCCTAAGGTACCTAGGAAAAAATGCAATGCTCAAATAACAATGCATTTGATGTGTGTATATATTGCCACCTCCCATAGTTTTGATTAGCTTGTTGACTACTTTAAATCAAACCACTTAAATCATTTAACAAACATCCACCTACCTACTCATTTGGACTATGTTACTATGTATTTGTGTTCTGAGAGTTAAGCTACTAAATTTACTGAGTTATTTGAATTTTTTCAGGATTAGAAGGCATTAAAGCAATTTTAATTTATTTTAATTGATTTATTTCAACACTGGCTTTATATTTGTGACAAATAATATTTCCTTTTAAAACATTCTTTTATTAACTTTGAAATGTTTAACTAAATAAGAAATAGAAGCTTCATTATTCCCTTATAGGAACTCCTTTCCTCTTCTTAATGTTTAAGGATGACAATATTGCTTTGATAAGATTTTAATCAAACCTGCATACGCAAGACTCCTGTCTGGTACTCAGAAGAAATGGCCGTGTTTGTCCTTCAACAACTACTTCCATGATGTATACCCTCAAGATGGGTGTCAATGTTTTAGATATAGAAATTAGTTTTTCTTGGCCTAGAAATGTCCAATTATGTTTAAATAGTATATACATGAGGCTTAAAACACCCTGTATGTGTGTGTGTGTGCTCAGTTGCTCAGTTTTGTCTGACTTCTGTGACCCCATGGACTGCAGCCTGCCAAATTTCCCTGTCCATGGAATTTTCCAGGCAAGAATAGTGGAATGAGTTGCCATTTCCTACTCCAGGGGATATTCCCAGCCCAGAAATTGAACTGAATCTCTTGTGTCTGCTCCATTGGCAGGCAAATTCTTTACCACTAGCGCCACCTGGGAGTCCTAAGATTTCATTAAATAGGTCAAGATTCATGGTGAATAACTTTTATTCTCTCTGTATATTTATGAAAAGAGTAGGTTACTTTCAGAATGCTGTATATAATTTACATGATTTATCAAAGTTATATATGTCTGTAATATGTAGACTAATTTTCCTGCTTGGAAATATTCCATGTGAAAAATTATAGTGGAAAATTGATATATCAATACATTAACATCACTAAGACTGAGACTTTAAATTTTAAATGATCTAATCAGCTAAATTCTCCAGTAAATCACTTAAAGCTTGGAGTAAGTCACTTAAGTCATCCTGTTAGTTCTTTTAAGCCATTACATGTTCCATTTCTACTCAACAGGATTATTAGTAAAAATAGTAGAATTCTTTTACGATTAAATTTTTTGCTGTCTATGCCTCTTCTCTGTTTTTTCTTGCTCTCTACTTGACTGCAAACTATGGAGGACATGGAAGACCTCCCAAGAATACTTCACTAAAATCCTAGGTGTGAAACCAATTCAATATAAAACAACAACAACAACAAAATAGGCAAAGGACCTGAACAGGCATTTTTCCAAGAAGACAGACAGCCAACAGGAACATAAAAAAGTTCATATCACTCATCATCAGAAAAATGTAAACCAAAACTACAATGACTTATCACCTCACACCTATTAGAATCCCCACCATTAAAAAGTCTACAAATAACAAACATTGGCAAGGATGTGGAGTAAAAAGTATCCTTGTATACTGCTGGTGGGAATGTAAATTAGTGCAACTACTGCAGAAAGTAATAGGGAGGTTCCTCAAAAAGCTAAAAATATAACTACCATATAGTCCAGCGATTCCTCTCAGAATATATACCCAAAGGAATAAAAAACACCAATTCAAAAAGATACATGCATTGCAATATTCAAAGCAGTGTTATTTACAATAAGCAAGATACAGAAGCAGCCTAAATGTCCATCAACAGATGAATGAGTAAAGGAGGTCGTGTGTGTGTGTGTGTGTGTGTGTGTGTGTATTTATATAATGAAATAGTACTCATCCATAAGAAAGAATGAAAGTTTGCCATTTGCAACAACATTGGATGGACTGGGAGGATATTATGTTTTGTGAAATAAGTCACACCAAGGAAAGTGAATACTGAATGTTATCACTGATAAGGGGAATCTAAAATATAAAATAAAACTGGTGAATATAACGAAAAAAGAAACAAATTCACAGATATAGAAAACAAACTAGTGGTTACCAGTTGGGAGAGAAAAGTGGAGAGGGGCAGGATCAGTTCAGTTCCGTTCAGTCGCTCAGTCGTGTCCGACTCTTTGCGACCCCATGAATCACAGCACGCCAGGCCTCCCTGTCCATCACCAACTCCCGGAGTTCATTCAGACTCACGTCCGTCGAGTCCGTGATGCCATCCAGCCATCTCATCCTCTGTCGTCTCCTTCTCCTCCTGCCCCCAATCCCTCCCAGCATCAGGGTCTTTTCAAATGAGTCAGCTCTTCGCATCCGGTGGCCAAAGAGTTTCAGCGTCAATATCAGTCCTTCCAATGAACATTCAGGACTGATCTCCTTTAGGATGATGGACTGGTTGGATCTCCTTGCAGTCCGCAGAGCAAATAATATTTTATTAAAAATATTTAAATGGAGTAAAAACTACAAAAACTTTGAATCACTATTTTATACAAATGAAATTAATATAGTAAGTCAACTACACCTCAATAAAAAATTATATATATATTATATTACATATATATATGGCATGGCTGGCATGCTGCTGTCCATGGAATCACAGAGTCAGACACGACTGGGTGACTGACCAACAAAAACAGCATACAACAACAACAAAAACTTAACAATCTTAGGTGTTAAGTTTTTCATGCTGGATTTCCAAAGTCTTCCTACCATGTTACCAGATAATTATAAATTTCACTTTTTCCTTTATAAATTATTTACAGTACTGGTACACAGCACATTTTAGTGGGAGGCCTAAATTTTTCATGAAGACATTTGCTCCTTTCAATTAGAAGGTGCTTGAAATGGAGAAAGTAAATTGTAGTAATAAAGTATACTGCATTATAAACCCATCTGTGTTTTAAGGTGTGTGTTGAAAGTCGCTCAGTCATGTCTGACTCTTTGTGACCCCATGGACTGTAGCCCACCAGGCTCCTCTGTCCACAGAATTCTCCAGGCCAGACTAATGGAGCGGGTAGCCATTCCCTTCACTAGGGGACCTTCCCAACCTGGGGATCGAACCCAGGTCCCCTGCACTGCAGGTAGTCTCTTTACCAGCTGAGCTACCAGGGAAGCCCAAGAATACTGGAGTAGGTAGCCTACCCCTTCTCCAGGGGATCTTCCTGATCCAGGAATTGAAGCCGGGTCCCCTGCATTGCAGGTGGACTCTTTACCAGCTGAGCTAGCACGTTCTTTATTTAGATCTGCCTTGGCTTCCCTTCAAATATTTGCTCAAATATTACCTTCCCAGTGAAGTTCTCCCTAACTACCTTACCTGAAATTATAACCCCCCTCCCTGATATTTCCTATTCTAGTTACTGAATGTGTTTTTCTCCATTGCATTTGCCATGTTCCAATACAGTGTGTGTGTATGTGTGTGTGTGTGGGTGTGGGTGTGTGTGTGTGGGGGGGTGTGTGTGTGGGTGGGTGTGTGTGTGAGTGTTGATGTTATCAGATAAAAAGGAGGATTCCTGTTAAATTTTATTTTGAGATATAAGTATGTCCAATTATATCCTACTGCCTAGGATATAATCATAACATTATTTGTTGTTTATCAAAATTCACATTTAAATGCATTTTAATATGTAATATATGGAACATACATTGAAAACACAATATATTGTATATTATTCAACTATGCAATATTTTGGATGTATTTATACTAAAATTTATTTGCTATTCATCTGAAATTAAAATTTAACTGGGCATTTTGCCTATTTTAAATAAATTTAGCCATCTGTGGGTGCATGTGTGTTACTAACTAGAATGTAATTTCTACCAGGGAATTTTTGCTGTTTTGTTCCCTGATGTTGAGGTGAACAAATAAACAGAGGTGTTCAGGAGTACCTATTTAAGAGTTAATTAAGTTTCTTAACCCTTTATAATCTATATTTTAATATATGTTAAATTAGAACATTAATATCTACCTACAGGTATTTTGTATCATTTGAAAGAAATAATTAATGCAAGTAGTTTTTCACAGTATCTAGCAAGGTATTAAGTAACATTTTTTTTTTCATTCAAATTTGCTTTTATTTCCATGTTCAGCCTTTCAAAAGCCTTCTGAGAGAATGGTAGTAAGTATCTGACGATTTTTCCTTCTTTTGCATTTAAATAATACATTATTATTTAATGCAATAATAGACCGTCATTATTATTGCCATTGTTCTTAATCCTAACAAGGGCCCCTGAATATTCAGGGTAAATTTTTCTCAAAACCTTAACATTTTTTTATATTAAAAATGTAATTAACTACTTTCCGTAACATTCAGCTCAATGGAGATTCACTTTGCTTCTGAAGGACATATTTAGCATTTATTAAGTCACTTTTGGAGTTCAAGAATATTTTTCCATTTTTTGAAGGTGTCAAAATAACAGATTTATTTTCATTTCTCAGTTGTGAAAAAATAAGATGGGCCAAAGAAATCTATAAAGGTTTGGACTGAACCTATAAAATGACACTCTCAAATGTTGTTTCTCTATTTCGAGCAGAAGTCTGTTATAGACAGGAGGAAGATATAGGTGGTGGGAATGGCTTAAAAAGCACCTGCAAACTATTTTTAAACAGCACCCTTTCAAAACTTACAATTTCCTTGTTTTCTGAAATAAGTCCGATAAGAGATCAACACATCAAATGCACTTTAATACATTAAGTGCTGATTCTCTTTTATAAGGACACTCATCTAAAGAGCTGAGAGTGCTGTGATGGGATAGGGTTGGGTCCTCTGGAAAACAGAGTGCCATCTCCTCTTTCACTAATAATATAGAGGCATGGACTTTGTATATCTGTCAGACATTTTGGCTTTTTTTTTTTTTCAGCTCATCATCGTGGTTTCTTCAGAAATCAAGTTTACATAAGTTTAAGCAATAGGCACATGCTGGAAAGTAAGAAATATTCTGAGATTTCATATAACCACACTCTAACTTACCTGTTTTGTAAATCTGGACATTCACAAAGTTGTTTTATTTTTCATGATTGGAAAACAGCTGGTAAGCATCAGAAAGACTTAAAGCCAGATATGACAATTTTTGTTGTGATTATATCATTGATAAAATTAGACAGATATTTAATGTTCCATTTGGTAACATGCATTATTAATAATATTCTATTGATCAAAAGATACCAAATTAAAAAAGGATATACTACACCCTGTTGGCTCAGGCAGTAAAGAATCTGCCTGCAATGTGGGAGACCTAGGTTGATCTCTGGGTCGGGAATATCCCCTGGAGGAGGAAATGGCAACCCACTCCAGTATTTTTGCCTGGGAAATGCCAAGGACAGAGGAGCCTGGTGGGCTATAATCCATGGGGTTGCAAAGAGTCGGACACAATTGAGCAACTAACACTTTGACTTTGACACTATACTCATTTTTGCATTTTTATAAGTACACTTACATATCAGAATCCTCATGGTTCCTAATTTGGTATAAAAATAAATATACACTTGAATTTTCACACAAATGACTTTAATAACAGACATACAGAAGCACTCTGTTTCTGAATTTTCCAGTACCTAGTCTCTGTGGTCGAAGCAAATGAAGAACAGAGGTAATGAGCATGCACTTCAGACTCCTGTTTAGCCCCTTCCTACTGATATAATCCTGCAAAAGCCACTTATTATCAAAGTCTGACATTCACTAATGGGGGAGTATGATAGTATCAGACTCAAAGACATTTTGTGATGATATAGTGATGTAGCTCATGTAGGTTGCTTACTATCAAACTTTTTATATAGTATGCGTGCAGGCGTGTTAAGTTGCTTCAGTTGTGTCCGACTCTTTGACACCCTATGGAATGTAGACTGCCAGGCTTCTCTGTCCGTGGGGATTCTCCAGGCGAGAATACTGGGTGGGTTGCCATGCTCTTCCCCAGGGGATCTTCCAGGCTCGTTCGTTCGTTCTAGGGAACGAACCTGTGTGTCTTACACCCCTAGCATTGGTAGATGGGTTCTCTACCACTAGTGCCCCCTGGGAAGCCCTTTATATAGTATAAAACACATAATTGCAATTCTTAGTATCATTTTCATCATATGTACATAACCCCTGTAGGGGAGCAAAATTTGCTGTCCAAAAATATCTTGTTGGTATGAGAATTATTTCAATTGGAACTAATCAAGGCCCCACGAGACTCAGGAAGAAACTTTGACCTTCCCCTTAAATGTCTGAAAGAATGTAGCTGTGGCTGCTTCTAAATTGCTTCAGTCGTGTCCAACTTTGTGCAACCCTATGGATGGCAGCCCACCCGGTTCCTCTGTCCCTGGGATTCTTCAGGCAAGAACACTGGAGTGGGTTGCCATTGCCTTCTCCAGTGCACTCATGCGCGCCAAGTCGCTTCAGTCATGTCCGACTGTGCGACCTTTTGGACAGCAGCCCACCAGGCTCCTCTGCCCACAGGATTCTCCAGGCAAGAGTACTGGAGTGGGTTGCCATTGCCTTCTCCAGAAAGAATGTAGATGGAGCACCAATTCCAGGAAGGGGGTTGTCACCACAGATAAGGACAGTGTGAACTAGGGGTGACACAGGCGGGAATCCCTGGGTCGGGAATAAACCTAGCACAGTCTGTTTGTTCTAAGCCCCCTCTGAGTTCATTGTCCCCACCTGGCCCAGCGAACATTCATTCACCAAATACTTCCTTTTCCATCTCATGTGGATTGCCTGTTTCCTCTTTGAAGTCCTAAACCACTATCCCCAACATCCTCTTCTGTCTTTAGCTCAAGATATTTAAGGTGAGGGTTATGGCCATTTTGGCAAGTATTCAGTTTTTCTGGGTCTCTCTCATGTATACATGTTATAAGCTTTCATTTGATTTTTCTCCTTTTAAAGTGCCTCATGTTAATTTCATACTTTGACCGGCAAGTAAAACCTAGAATGGTCTTCCTGCTAACCCCACTCTGAGTATGAACTCATGACCCCTTTGGCAGTTATTACTATTACTTTAATCTCATTATTTTAGTTGTTATTAAAGATATTAATGTTTTCACGTTACAGATGATCTTTCATACTACACAAATATATATGTATATGTTCCATTTTACACACACTTTAAAGGAGGAAAAATAGGCTATTTGAAAATTACTTCTATCCATGTAGTTTGCAGATTGGTGATTCCTACTCTTCTTTAGTAGAAGTTTTATACTTTGTGTAACTTCTACTGTGCTTACAAAAACTTGTGATTTAAGTAACATATGTAAATAAACTTAAGTGGTATTTGCATACTAAGACTCATTTAATCATAATATTCATAATCAAGTAAAAATCATTTTAGGTAAATGAGGCTTTAATGAATGTAATAAATTAGCTTTAAGTTTCAAATGAGGGCTTTTAAAATTTGAGTAGGAAATAGAAAAAAGTCATTGATCATTTTTTTCCAGTTTTAAAGAAAATATTGGAAGCTGACAAGTTTAGTTCAACCACTCTTTGTCTCTGAAAATAAAGTTTTATGATAACTTACTGACCTAATGTATAATAAATAACAGTGTAATAAATAATATTGATAGTCTATGTTAATTAGTGAAATGACTGACAGCCTTTTAAAATGATAAAATTTTAACTTCCAGTTAGTAACCATCTGATATATAAAAGCACATTCAACTGAAAATAAATCATACAACTTACATTTCCTGGAAAAATGTATCTAGCATATGCATGAATATAATGCATATTGGTTTCTTATACTCAGTTTATCAAGAAAATTAGTAACATGAACTCAACAGTTTCTAATTCTTTTTGAAACAAAGCAAAGAGTTAACAAATAATTCAACTTAATAAGGCATAACTCATTTTATGGTACTTAGCTTTATTGTTCTCTTCCAGAGAAGAGAATTTGCCTTTTTTTTAAACAAATTGCATGTTTGTGGCACTCTGCTCAAGCAAATCCATTGGTGTTATTTTTCCAACAGCATTTGCTTACTTCCTGTCTCTGTCACATTTTGATAATCCTTGCAATATTTCAAACCTCTTCATTATTATTTTATTTAATATAGTGTTCTGTGAAAAGCAGTATTTGATGTCACTACTGTAACTGTGGGGGGTGCCATGAACCACGCTCTTATAAGACAACAAACTTAATTAATAAATGTGTGCATTCTGACTGTTCCACTGCCGGGGACCAGCGTGAGGAACTCCGCCCATGGCAAAGGTCATGAGGAAGCAGGCTTGGCATATGCAAAGGCGTGATCAAGCCTCAGGAAACCCCCTGTTCCCGAGCGTCTACCCCCAAACCAGTCTGTTTTATGCTCTCCCCCATAATCGGTTTTCTCGGAGAAGGAGTAAACGTGCAGCTCCAAGGCAATAAAAATTCCTGGGTGTGACAAGAGTATTTCGGCTTACGGACTCCTCTGAAGGTTATCTAGCCCACCTGTATAGGTTCCTCCCGCCACATGTGATTGTTTACAGCCTCCCAATTTGAGAGGCACGAGATATTTTAGATTTACTAAAGGCAAATTCGTTTGGGGAATTGGAAATTATTACTATAGTGGGTTGGTTAGGAATTATATTGGTGAAGGGTTTTTCATTTGTTGTGCCAATAATTGCTGCTAATTCCCTGCCCTGGGTGTGACAAGGGTGTCTTAGGTCAAACCTCTCTGCTGACAGACTAGCTTGTGTGACAGGATTATCCACACTCCTGCCACTACACACATGATTGTTTACTACCTCTCAACCATAAACAGCACAGAGAGTTTGGAGTATTTTGAGAGTCTTAATTAGCATAGGGCTTTTTCTTCTTGTTGAGTCAATGATTGCCACCAGGCCTCCATATCCTTAGGCACCTGGGAATATATTAATCAATGTATTTGGAATATAGAAAAGGAAATATAGTAGTTTTTAAGGTTAGCAATAGTAGACTTTTTGAGTTAATGGATTTTCTCTTTTGTAATAGATCACTGTACTTAGTTATAAATCACTGTGTCCTTGCTATGTAAAAATGTAACTTTATCACTATCTTAAGACTAAATAGATTTTAAGGGGAGCATTGGTGAAAGGATTTTCATTTGTTGGGTTGATGTTTGCTGCTAAATCTCCATATTCACTGCCCTTATAATGAATATAACTAGCATATAGGAGAAATAAGCATTAACCTTTAAGCTTATAGGAGAAATAAGTATTAACCCTTAAGATTAATCATGTTAACCTTGGGTTAAATAAATTCCTTTCTTGATTGTAACTCACTACACCCTCACCCTATAGGAATGTAACTTTATTTGGAGGGTGGTGCCTGGTTTAAGAAAACACACCCTTGGAAGAAATAAGTTTTTTGGTTATCAGAAAGAAAGGATCATAAAATGTCAGCAGGTCTCACTCATGGCCAGAAGATGATGTAAAATCCCTAAGACCTTTTAATGTGAAGCACCTGATTTTGATAAAGGTCAGGACTGCTGACCCCCACGTGACTCTGTATTCATCCCTATGTGTAACAAAAAGTATATAAGCAAACCCAAAAATAAAGAAATTGGATCAGTTTCCGGAAAGACTGATTCCCCCATGTCGTTTCTTTCTTGCTCCCCGTTTTTCTGGCTGAATTCCCATCTGGAGCATGGATGCTATTCCACGTAAACCAAGTTATTCAGCCTCTTTTTCTCCACTAATTTTCCTACTGCACTATCCGTTTCTAATCTCTCTATATATCTGTGATTAAATATGTATTTTTCCAAGGACACCGACTCCGTCCCACCTTTGAATCAACCTGGATCCACCGGGGCTGGACCCCGGCACTCCACCAACCAGCCGGTCATTCCTCTCTCCCTGCTTGCGCCTCTGTGTTCCCTGAGAACCACTATCAAAAGTAGGCTAATAACCAACCATGCAGCAACCTCTGCGATTTCAAGTGAAAGGAGGAATCACACATCTCTCACTTTAAATCAAAAACTCGAAAAGATTTTTAGTAAGGAAGGCATGTCAAAAGCCAAGAGTGACCAAAATCTAGGCTTCTTGTGACAAATGGTTGCTCAAGTTGTGAATGCAAAAGGAAAGTTCTTAAGAAAATTTAAAGTGTTACTCCAGTGAACAAACAAATGATTAAAAAAAAATTTGAAACACCTTATTGCTGATATGGGGAAAGTTTCAGTGGTCTGAATAGATCAAACCACACACAACATCTCTGTAAGCCAAAGCATAGTCCATAGCAAGGCCCTAACTCCTTTCAACTATATGAAGGCACAGAGAGTTAGGAAAAAAAACCTACAGAAGAAAAGTTAGAAGCTGGCATAGGCTGACTTATGAGGTTTAAAGAAAAAAGCCATCACCATAACACCAAAGTGCAAGGTGAAACAGAATGAATTGGTGTAGAAATTGCAGCAAGTTATTCAGATCAAGCTAAAATAATGAATAATAGTGGCTACATTAAAAAAATAGATTTTTGATGTTGATAAAATAACCCTCTGTTTGAAGAAGATGCCATCTAGGACTTTCATGGTAAGAGAAAAAACAATGCTTGGCCTCACAGTTTCAAAGGACAGACTAACTCTTTGGTTATGGGCTAGTATAACTGGTGACTTGAAGCTGAATCCAAAATGTCTGGGGTTCCTAAGGATACTAGTAAATGTATTCTGCCTCTGCAGAATACAGCCTGGATGACAGCACATCTGTTTACAACATGATTTACTAAATATTTTAAGTCTACTATTGAGATCTAAAGCTCAAAAAATAAAAAAAAGATTTATTTCAAAAATTACTATTCATTGCAAATGCACCTGGTCACTCATGAGCTCTGACGGAGCTGTACAATAAGATTCATGTTGTTTTCATGCCTGCAAACACAACATCCATCCTGCAGCCCATGGATTCAAGGAGTAATTTTGACTTTCAAGTCTCATGACTTAAGAAATACATTTCATAAGGCTATAGCTGCCATAGATCATGACTCCTCTGATGTATCTGGCCAAAGTCAATCAAAACCCTTCTGAGGAGGCTTCACCATTCCAGGTGTCATGAAGATCATTGATGACGCAAGGTAAGATGTTAAAATAGCAATAGGAACAGAAGTTTGGAAAAAGTTGATTCCAGTTCTCATGAATGACTTTCAGGAGTTCAAGACTTCAGTGAAGGAAGTCATCACAGATGTGGGAGAAGCAGCAAGGCAAATAGAACTAGAAGTGGAGCTTGAACGTGACTGGATCACTGCACTCTCACAATAAAACCCTAACGGATGAGGAGTTGCTTTTTTTGGATGAGAAAAGAAAGCGGTTTCTTGAGATAGAATCCACTTCATGGGAAATAGATGGGGAAACAGTGGAAACAGTGTCATACTTTATTTTTGGGGGCTCCAAAATCACTGCAGATGGTGATTGCAGCCATTAAATTAAAAGACGCTTACTCCTTGGAAGGAAATTTATGACCAACCTAGATAGCATATTCAAAAGCAGAGACGTTACTTTCCAAAAAAGGTCCCTCTAGTCAAGGCTATGGTTTTTCCTGTGGTCATGTATGGATGTGAGAGTTGGACTGTGAAGAAAGCTGAGCGCTGAAGAATTGATGCTTTTGAACTGTGGTGTTGGAGAAGACTCTTGAGAGTCCCTTGGACTGCAAGGAGATCCAACCAGTCCATTCAGACGGAGATCAGCCCTGGGATTTCTTTGGAAGGAATGATGCTAAAGCTGAAACTCCAGTACTTTGGCCACCTCATGCGAACAGTTAACTCATTGGAAAAGACTTTGATGCTGGGAGGGATTGGGGGCAGGAGGAGAAGGGGACAACCGAGGATGAGATGGCTGGATGGCATCACTGACTCGATGGATGTGAGTCTGAGTGAATTTCGGGAGTTGGTGATGGACAGGGAGGCCTGGCGTGCTGCAGTTCATGGGGTCGCAAAGAGTCGGACACGACTGTGTGACTGAACTGAACTGAACTGAACTCCTGGTGAAGACACTATAAAGACTATTGAAATGACGACAAAAGATCTAGAATACTACATAAACTTATGTGATAAAGCGGCAGCAGATTTTGAAAGAACTGGCTTTAATTCTGAAAGAAGTTCTGAGGGCAAAATGCTATCAAACAGAACTGCACGTTACGGAGAAATTGTTCATAAAAGGAACAATTGATTGATGTATAGAAGACTTATTGTTGTCTTATTTTAAGAAACTGCCATAGTCTCCCCAACCTTCAGCGACTACCGCCGTGATCAGTCCGCAGCCATCATTACTGAGGAAAGACCCTTCTCCAACAAAAAGATTTTGATTCACTGAAGGCTCAAATGATGATTGGCAATTTTTAGCAATAAAGCATTTTTAAATTAAGGTTTATACATATTTTTAGGCTTAATGCTATTTCACACTTAATAGACTACAATATTATGTACTCATAACTTTTATAGGCAATGAGAAACTGAAAAATTAGTGTTACTTAGTTTATTGCAACATTAAGTGTATTACATTTCTTGCAGTGTCATGCCCAACCCACAGTACTTTCAAAGTACACCTATATATTGTAGCCACCTATCTATATGTGATGGTAAGGATATAATTTTTAAGAATATGGAGGAGCTCAGTCAGAAGACCTCTGTTTCAATTCTGGAACTGCAATTGCTCTGTGATCTTGGGTAAATTATTTAACTCATTTAATACCCAATTTTCTCATCTTTAAAACAGCAATGATAACAGCATCTAACTCATATATTTATTGAATTATGTAATATCATGCTTGGTGATCTTAAGTAAAAGTACTTTAAAGTACTTACTTTAAGTAAAAGTACTTAAAACATTTTAGCTATTGTCATTATCACCACTATTATTTGGTGGAAGGAAAAGCATATCTTTATGAATATAATCTTGATATTTTGTGCACTAATATGGGACTTGTTTAAGAGGAATTGCAGGGTATGGCAGACCTCCCATATCAATCACAAGTACATAAATAATCTCCTTTATATCTACTCCTGCAAAATTCACATAAACCCTGTGTCTTCCAAACCTGAGACTGACAAAAATGTCTGGCTTGTCCCAGATTACATTATAGGTGCCTGGAGTACTTAATCAACAAACATGTGTCCCATAAAACTATTGTGGTTCTCAACCACCTCTAACTTCCTCACTGTGAAACCGAATTTTCATACCCATATTTAGATGCCATTCTAGTCCAGTGGTCAATCCACTCTGTAAAAAAGCAGATATTTGTAATGAGACAACCCAGTTTCCTATACTTTGAAACAAGTTAAAACTGGTTTATGCTTCTAGATTTTTGCAGTGTCATGATTAAACTGAGCTGAAGTACAAATCCATTTCAAAGTGACTTACTGTCATTCAAATTAGTTTAAACTAGTTTAGATTATGAGTGTATTTTCTCATTCTACTTAAAAACATATTTCAATATAAACTATTTCAACATTTAATGTTATTACACATTAAAATTTTTAAATTTTAAAAGCTTCCACATCACATTGGTATATTTGCCTCTTCCAAAAACCTTGTCAAGAGACAGTACGTAACTGTTAGTTACATTTTATAATGAAGATCAAAGGATGAAATAGATACTGAGGCACAAGGAAACTAAACTCAAAGAGTTGGATCATAAGTAAAGAATTCCAGTTTTTGGACTACAAGACACAAATGTGTGCCTGCACACACACACACACACACACACACACACACACACACACACACACACCTAAAACAGTTCAGTTCAGTCGCTCAGTCGTGTCCGACTCTTCGCGACCCCATGAACCGCAGCATGCCAGGCCTCCCTGTCCATCACCATCTCCAGGAGTTCACTCAGACTCACGTCCATCGAGTCAGTGATGTCATCCAGCCATCTCATCCTCTGTCGTCCCCTTCTCCTCCTGCCCCCAATCCCTCCCAGCATCAGAGTCTTTTCCAATGAGTCAACTCTTCGCATGAGGTGGCCAAAGTACTGGAGCTTCAGCTTTAGCATCATTCCTTCCAAAGAAATCCCAGGGCTGATCTCCTTCTGAATGGACTCGTTTGATCTCCTCGTAGCCCAAGGGACTCTCAAGAGTCTTCTCCAACACCACAGTTCAAAAGCATCAGTTCTTTGGCTCTGAGCCTTCTTCACAGTCCAACTCTCACATCTATTTCCCATGAAGTGATGGGACCGGATGCCATGATCTTCGTTTTCTGAATGTTAAGCTTTAAGCCAACTCTTTCACTCTCCTCTTTCACTTTCATCAAGAGGCTCTTTAGTTCCTCTTCACTTTTTGCCATAAGGGTGATGTCATCTGCATATCTGAGGTTATTGATAATTCTCCCGGCAGTCTTGGTTCCAGCTTGCGTTTCTTCCAGTCCAGCGTTTCTCATGATATGCTCTGCATAAAAGTTAAATAAGCAGGGTGACAACATACAGCCTTGATGTACTCCTTTTCCTATTTGGAACCAGTCTGTTGTTCCATGTCCAGTTCTAACTGTTGCTTCCTGACCTGCATATACGTTTCTCAGGGGCCAGGTCAGGTGGTCTGGTATTCCCATCTCTTGAAGAATTTTCCACAGTTTATTGTGATCCACACAGCCAAAGGCTTTGGCATAGTCAATAAAGCACAAATAGATGTTTTCCTGGAACTCTCTTGCTTTTTCCATGATCCAGTGAATGTTGGCAATTTGATCTCTGGTTTCTCTCCTTTTCTAAAACCAGCTTGAACATCAGGAAGTTCATGGTTCATGTATTGCTGAAGCCTGGCTTGGAGAATTTTGAGCATTACTTTATTAGCATGTGAGATGAGTGCAATCTTGTGGTAGTTTGAGCATTCTTTGGCATTGCCTTAACAAGAGGATAATAAATATGTGGTAGGCAGCTAACAGTCTCTACCAATCAAAAGTTTCAATTTCTGTCTTTACAGGAATCATTAAATCACTAAAACTTCTATAGATTTGTCCATTAACCTGAAGCCCAAGTCACAAGGTTCTCATACCATCCCAAGTTTTTCTCATATTTGCAGTGAAAATATTTTTAACATTTTTCCTAAGATATTTAGAAATATTTATAGTAGAAATACAGACTACCTACAGTCTACATGCTGAATGAATGTGAACAATGAGAAATTTTTTCTTTGGGCAACAGATCATAGTGATCCTTCACGTCAAAGTCAGCTTTACAAAGAATCATTATTGCATTGACCATGTAGAAGAGCTGTTAATGAGCAAGCAAATACACACACCAACTCATACACACAGAGAAAGATATACACTGGAGCTTCCTTGACTCTTCTAATATTTATCAGTTCAGTTCAGTCGCTCAGTTGTGTCTGACTCTTGCAACCCCATGAATCACACCATGCTAGGCCTCCCTGTCTATCACCAACTCCCAGAGTTCACTCAAACTCATGTCCATCGAGTCGGAGATGCCATCTAGCCATCTCATCCTCTGTCGTCCCCTTCTCCTCCTGCCCCCCAATCCCTTCCAGCATCAGGGTCTTTCCCAGTGAGTCAACTCTTTGCATGAGGTGTCCAAAGTATTGGAGTTTCAATACTGATGCTGAAGCATCAGTCCTTCCAAAGAACACCCAGGACTGATCTCCTTCAGAATGGACTGGTTGGATCTCCTTGCTGTCCAAGGGACTCTCAAGAGTCTTCTCCAACACCACAGTTCAGAAGCTTCAATTCTTTGGTGTTCAGCTTTGTTCACAGTCTGACTCTCACATCCATACATGACCACAGGAAAAACCATAGCATTGACTAGACGCATATTTGTTGTCAAAGTAATGTCTCTGCTTTTCGATATACTATTGAGGTTGGTCATATCTTTCCCTCCAAGGAGTAAGTGTCTTTTAATTTCATGGCTGCAATCACCATCTGCAGTGATTTTGGAGCCCCAGAAAATAAAGTCTGACACTGTTTCCAATGTTTCCCCAGCTATTTCCCACGAAGTGATGAGACTGGATGCCATGATCTTAGTTTTCTGAATGTTGAGCTTTAAGCCAACTCTTTCACTCTCCTCTTTCACTTTCATCAAGAGGCTCTTTAGTTCCTCTTCACTTTTTACCATAAGGGTGGTGTCATCTGCATACCTGAGGTTATTGATATTTCTCCCGGCAGTCTTGATTCCAGCTTGTGCTTCTTCCAGCCCAGTGTTTCTCATGATATGCTCTGCATAAAAGTTAAATAAGCAGGGTGACAATATACAGCCTTGACGTACTCCTTTTCCTAGTTGGAACCAGTCTGTTGTTCCATGTCCAGTTCTAACTGTTGCTTCCTGACCTGCATATACGTTTCTCAGGGGGCAGTGAGGTGGTCTGGTATTCCCATTTCTTTCAGAATTTTCCACAGTTTATTGTGATCCACACAGCCAAAGGCTTTGGCATAGTCAATAAAGCACAAATAGATGTTTTTCTGGAACTCTCTTGCTTTTTCAGTGATCCAGCGGATGTTGGCTATTTGATCTCTGGTTCCCCGGCCTTTTCTAAAACCAGCTTGAACATCTGGAAGTTCATGCTTCACATACTGCTGAAACCTGGCTTGGAGAATTTTGAGCATTACCTTACTAGTGTGTGAGATGAGTGCAATTGTGTGGTAGTTTGAGCATTCTTTGGCATTGCCTTTCTTTGTAATTGGAATGAAAACTGACCTTTTCTAGCTCTCTATATAGATAAATAATTCTGAAGTAGAAAATAATTTTAAAATTTAATAAGTAGGATTAAAAAGGATTTTAGGGTTATTAATTTAAAGGACACTCTTTAAGCCGGTTCAAATTTGATTCTTGGGATAAAGGTGTGTTTATTTTCAAAATGTTACAAAACAGAAAATTGAGGCATAGGGAAAGCATGCACAATTAAATGGAGAAAATTAGTTAAAATCATTGCTTTAAGCAAGAGGAAGACTGTAGTTAATATGCTTCAGCCCCATCTTCAGTTATATCTTGCAAATATGGCATTTCTAATATTGAACTAATTCTAGGAGCAAAATAAAAACATTTTATCTTTCTCATTTAAGAAACGTTGACCGTGCTGCTAGATATGGTACATAAACATTATTTCTTTTTTACTTAAAATTTGTTGATAGAGAAGCAATCTCCAAAATGCTGGCAAATACCACTTTCATAGTTAAAGCAGTTATCTATGTGCTGTGGTGTTAGAAGTGTTATCATTGAAGACGTAAATTTGATTATTATGCAAGTTGTTGCTGAGGGAGAATTTATATATGGGACTATAATATTTTTCCCACGTCACACATATAATTTATCCAAATAATTTATAATTAACCAATCATCCTTATTAAAACTCTGCGAAACTACTGATAAAATTGAATAGGCCTTTAATTTATGGCCAGTAAACCACCTTTCAGGATAACAAAACATACAGACAAGAAGATTAATTAATGCGACAGTGAATAAGCTGTCTTGGTTGCTTTCAGCATTGCTGGCTTTAAGGCAGAGACATGGGCTCTTGATTTCAGTTTCTTCAAGTTCTTAAATGTAGTCACCTTTGAAAAGTTGTATTGGGAGTTATTATCCATATTTCACTGGGACATACAGAGAAAACAAAAACTTACTTTTAAGAACTTACAGGCTAACGTTTTAAGAATGTAACGCTTTATTTTATATTATATACAATTAGTCTATAGTAATTACTAAGTTACAAAATTAGTAATTTTTGTAACTTGAAAATTTATTGATTGTGCATAAGGTTAGAAGTGTCTAATCTAAACACGCTTACTCTAAGTATGTTTACCATCATCCTGACTACACATAGACCCATATATAAGCCTATGAGCCTAAATGAGCTTTAATGAGTTGGGGGTGGGGAACAGAGAAGAAAGAGGAACCAAAAGTAGATTTCTATGAATAATAGGGTCCATTTTTATTTTGTTGTTATGGAGGTAAATATACAGATGGAAACAATAGCTGGAGTCTCTAAAAAGTCCAGTTATGTCCATTTAACATTTTATTAAATACTTATAATTTGTCTTCCACTGCACTAGACATTTAGAATTTTAGGTTGAAAAAGAATGAAGTATTTTGCCCCCTCAAAGAGCTCAGTGTTGAAATCAGTATAACATGAACAAAGTGTTTCTGGAAGGATAGTGACTGCTACCCACAGAAGCATGCTACCATGGCAATGAAAATAAGAATTTGTCCTTGTTAGACAGAGGGAAGACTGCTGAAGGACTGACGTCTGATTCAGACCTTGCGCTGTGTAATGGTTAAGCATGTAAAGAGACTGTGAAACAGAAAGGTTCACGAGTGGCACGATGGTCATGAGGATAAAACTCTGACTCTTTGGCTATAATTTTCCTCAATAAAATTAGTGGTACATGTAATGTCATATTCTAGACTGGATCCTGGGACAGAAAAAGGACGAAAGTGAAAAAACTTGTAAAATCAAGTAGAATCTGGAAGTTAGGTAATGGTAATTCGTTACTGGGTTTGTTTCAGCTGTATTTGTGAGGGTCAATCACTTCCTTATAGTGCTAGCTTACTGCTGGCTGTCACTCCATAGCAACAGCTTGCAATGGCTTCTACTTATTGTGCACCTTGTATCTGAAAGGGTGATGTCAGCCAAACCCATTTTCCAACTTCAGTGGGTTCCGTGGGACCTAGTAATGGAAATATTTGGACTTCAGAAAAGTAGGTTGATAACAAATTCATTAAAACACATGGAGTTTATAAATTAAAAAAAAAAAACCTTGAAAAAGTTTTCACTACATTTGAAAAAGTCCTAAAAAACAAACAACATACCAACAAAAAGTTGTGAACCTAAAAGCAGCTTTTCTAAGATGTTACTAATTAAAACAACTTCTTATAAATCATGCCAGAGGAAAGCCTGAATTGTCTTTCTAGTTCCTATATTTAAATATTCTCAGTAATTTAAGAAATACTGCCACCATACATAAAGCATAATGGAAATGAGCAGGCAAAAATAAAACATAATTTTCTCAATTTTGGATTATTGTTATGAATATATTTATATAAACCTCTTAATGTAAATATCATATTGTATCTTCATTTTGAAGTTATGATTTTGGTAATATATATCTTAAAATGATTCCTCTAAATGACTATGGTTTTTCCAGTAGTCATGTGAGAGTTGGACTATAAATAAGGCTGAGTGCCAAAGAATTGATGCTTTTGAAGTGTGATGTTGGAGAAGACTCTTGAGAGTCCCTTGGACTGCAAGGAGATCCAACCAGCCCATCCTATAGGAGATCAGTCTTGGGTGTTCATTGGAAGGACTGATGTTGAAGCTGAAACTCCAGTACTTTGGCCACCTGATGCAAAGAGCTGACTCATTTGAAAAGACCCTGATGCTGGGAAAGATTGAAGGCAGGAGGAGAAGGGGATGACAGAGGATGAGATGGTTGGATGGCATCACTGAGTCAATAGACATGACTTTGGTTAAGCTTTGGGAGTTGGTGACAGACAGGGAGGCCTGGCGTGCTGCAGTCCATGGGGTCACAAAGAGTCAGACATGACTGGGTGACTGAACTGAACTGAACTGAACTGAAACTTAAAACTAGAAGTCACAAAAATTCCTGGATTCATCTCTGCAGCAGAATCACTAAAAATGACTGATAGGAAATTAAAACAACAAAATTTGTTATAAAAACTCAAATGCCCATAATTATAAAGTATGCTTTATGAGGAATATTTTGCATACAAAGAGCAAAGGTGGTCTATGTCTGATTAAGAACAAAGTCTGTGTTATGTGAACAAATGGCAAAGGAGTGTATTTCATGAGGCCTGTGTTCCTTATGTGAGAATGAGCACTTTCAGAGATTTAACTGGGTGGATATCAGTCCCTTAACCCTGATGAATCACTTCCTAGAAACTTGAGGGTAACTAAAGACAAGCTATTGAAGCTGCTTATAGAATGGTTCTCTAAAAACAAAAGACTATGAAACAATAAGGGTTTTTTACTCAGACTGACCTTGATTTCCTGAGTTTTCTTCAAGCCTGCAGCAACTATATGCTATAAAACTCTACTCACAGATCACTTCCCAACCACATGTCTCATCTGCAAAGATAACTCAAGAGGAACACTAAGTCCTGATTTTCAGAGAGGAACACAGCCATTAGGAAACAGCTTGTCACATATATGAGAAACATGACTGGTAAAGAAGACCGGGTGGTCTAGTGGTCACCATGCAATCTCTGTAGCCAGATAGCCAAGCTTGTATGTGAGCTCCACCACCGAATATGCCAGGGCATTGAGAAAGTTACTCAGTCTCTCTGCGATTAGAATTCCTCATCTGCACAGTGGGGGTAATGATATAACCTATCTCAAGTTGTGATGTTAACTGAGTCAGTACTCATACAGTACTTAGGATAATACCTGGAAGATAATATAAAACTGTGCTTTTGTTTTTTATTTAAAAACTCACTAATCAAGTTATTAACCGGTGGGAAGAAATAAAGAAACTTGGGAGTCAAGATCATTATTTAAAAAAATCTAAATTGCCTTTCTACAAAAAAGGACCTGGTCTAAACTCAGTAGAAAAAAAAAAAAAGCCAATATAAGCTAGATTCAGGGCCATAAATACAGGGATTTTTAAATCTATTTCTCCATACTGGTCCCCTACTCTAGCTTTATTGAGGTAACTACTTTAATGTGTTCAATTAATATTTTATTTTGCAAAATTGACATCACTGTTTTATGTGTATGACTTTAATTTACAAAATGTTGCGATATCATATACCTCATTATATGTCTTACTTTTTTTCAGTAATCAGCATGCTATGGATATTTACCAATGTTACTTGCTGTACGGCTAAACCACTTCCTTCAAATATTTAGTAATACCTCATGGTGTGCATTCAGTTCACTCTATCTATTTTGCTCTTCAAGTGACAGACACACAGTTTGACTGGCAGACATTTGAAAAAAAAATGTGTTTATGTTTCATAAAAATTGTAGGGACATCTATATGCTGCTAGGTAAAGGAATATATATGCATATAACACGCATTTTGGAAAGTAATCGTTTACCAACTATACAGTTTAAGCAATAGCTCCTTGTGTTAATGGATGTGTTTCTCACAAATGATTCTTCTATGATTTCTTTACATACATGCTTTTAGATTTTTTGCTTTCTAAGCAGTTTACTCATGTCACTTAACAAATTTTTCTACTAAAATTTCCCCTTTGGAAACAGGTTGTTGAATGTTTTACATAATAATCCCTGACTTACTTTAGACACTGAAGGATCTCTTACCAGTCAGTCATCTGTTTCTTAACTTGGTCTGCAGTATCCTTGCTTAGGAAGGTATTGATTCTCTTAACTGTGAAATTTCAAATTCACAAAGTTGCAATAAAACTCAAATGCTCTCATATGCCATCCATGAGTATGCACTGGTTGTTTAGAATTTGCTTTTGCTGACTTGTATATAAACCTACATATATGAACACATGCACACATACTGTAAATACATCTTTGTTTTTTTTTTTTTTTCCTGAATCATTTGAGAGGAGGCTGCAGAAACTATGCTCCTCTACTCTTAAATATTTCACTGTGTATGTCCTAAGGACAAACAAGTGATCTTATATAATGACAGTAAACTTTTCAAAGTCAGAGAATAACATTGATTCGATATTTTCTAACCTATAATCCATTTTTAAACACTGGCAGCTAGCCTGATAATATTCCTTAAATGTCTTACCATTCCCAATTTGGGATCACACACTGCATTTTGTTACCATGCCAAATGACAAAAATAATAGTGAAGTCATGTGTTTGATGCCCTTCATTCAAGAGGGAAACGACACAGGGTGGGGAAAGTGTGGCACCTCACAGGCACTGGAGCACTGTCCCTGAGGGGGCCACCCGCCCATCTAACTACCTCATCTTCACTTTGCTTTTTCAATTATTGGACAAGATTTTCACTCAAAACAGAAATCAATCGATTCTTATATTCTAGCTTTATAGCTGTTTGTCTCTGAAATGCTTTTCTTTCCCTTGGAGTCCACAGTTTCAATTAGCTTAGGGGAGAAAACGTAAAACAAAAAGCTCTTATCAGGGACTTCCCTGTCAATCCAGTGGTTAAGACTTTGCCTTCCAATTCAGAGGATGTGATTTCAAACCCTGGTCAGGGAGTTAACATCCCACATGCTTCTCTGCCAAAACAACAACAACAACAACAACAAATCCAAAGCATAGAAGCAATATTGTAACAATTCAAGAAATATTTTTAAAAATTGGTCCACATCAGAAAAGGAAAAACTATCTTTTATTTTCTTTTGTCTTTCTCTTTTATTTATTAATTATTATTATCATTATTTTTTTAACTTTACAACATTGTATTGGTTTTGCCACACATCTTCATGAATCCGCCACGGGTGTACACGTGTTCCCAATCCCGAACCTCCCTCTCCCCACCCCCCTCCCCACACCATCCCACCGGGTCATCCTAATGCACCAGCCCCAAGCATCCTGCACCCTGCATCGAACCTAGACTGGCGATTCGTTTCTTATATGATATTGTACATGTTTCAATGCCATTCTCCCAAATCATCCCACCCTCTCCCTCTCCCTTTCCCACAAACAACTAATCTCAAAAATATACAAGCAACTCCTGCAGCTCAATTCCAGAAAAATAAATGACCCAGCCAAAAAATGGGCTAAAGAACTAAACAGACATTTCTCCAAAGAAGACACACAGATGGCTAACAAACACATGAAAAGATGCTCAACATCACTCATTATTAGAGAAATGTAAATCAAAACTACAATGAGGTACCATTTCACACCAGTCAGAATGGCTGCTGTCCAAGCAATAAATGCTGGAGAGGGTGTGGAGAAAAGGGAACCCTTTTACACTGTTGGTGGGAATGCAAACTAATACAGCCACTCTGGAGAACAGTGTGGAGATTCCTTAAAAAACTGGAAATAGAACTGCCTTATGACCCAGCAATCCCACTTCTGGGCATACACACTGAGGAAATCAGAATTGAAAGAGATACGTGTACCACAATGTTCATCGCAGCACTGTTTATAATAGCCAGGATATGGAAGCAACCTAGATGTCCATTAGCAGATGAATGGATAAGAAAGCTATGCTACATATACACAATGGAGTATTACCCAGCCATTAAAAAGAATACATTTGAATCAGTTCTAACGAGGTGGATGAAACTGGAGCCTATTATACAGAGTGAAGTAAGCCAGAAAGAAAAGCACCAATACAGTATACTAATACCTATATATGGAATTTAGAAAGATGGTAACGATAACCCTGTATGCACGACAGCAAAAGAGACACAGATGTATAGAAAAACTATCTTTTAAAAGAAATTTCTTATCAGATTCTGAGTATCAGCCTCCAATCTAGCAAACTTCTGATCACAGAACTACTTAGAAAATCCTTTCCAATATTTTGTCAGGTTTCAGCTGGTACAAATAGCAAATATACCTGGTGGTACTGAATAAACACATGGAGGAAAACTGCATCCCCACTACCCTCCAAAGATCCAGAGCCACTCCCAAAGATAGCAAAAGACAGACTCAGGCAAGTCCCCCAGAACTGGCCACAGTGGGTAAGACCCTGCTTGGAAATGGAGTACAACCCGCATTTCTGTCCAGTCATGCTTTGGGGGCTCCAGACCTGATGCCTGAGCTGCCTGCATATGTAAGAACCCAACAACCTGTGTGCCCCAGGCAGGGAGAAAACCAAGCCAAGCTCTCAGAATACAAAGGAGACAAACATGAAGGAAACTGCTCTTCCTGGGAGAGAGAAAGAACCAGCAAATGGGCATCCCCAAACCAAATCCGTAAGAGTATGAATTTGGAAAGGAAGAGACAGAGTGAAACGTCACCTTTTCTAGATTCTCCAGAGGTCTGGAAGAGCTGACTCTGGTAAGAGCTCTCACCCTGCACAGGCTTCTTCCAGGTTTCCCAGGAAGCCATCGTTAGGCTCTGGAGCAACTAGTGCTTAAAGAACAGAGTGTAGCTCTCATATCTACCAAACTTTGACAAGGTTTTCTATTCATTTTAATTTTGGTTTCATCTTGGTTGCTTAAGGGAATAACTGGTAGCAGTTTATCACAGAAACTCAGGGATTCCTACCAACCCATAAACTTTCAAGGACAAACTTTTATATATGTTTTATATACACTCCTCACTGTTTGATGAAAGAATTTTAAATATAAAAATAAGAAAGAAATGGTAGAATCCTGCAGTAATGGAACTAAACTACAGGTTTCAATAAAAACTCATCAAGTTATAGTTTAATGGGAAATACAAAAATAGATAAAAGTAACAAATGTACTTAGGCACACATATATATTCACATATATTTGTATCTATTTTTCTATTTCTCCACTAATCCATCCAATAATAATATTTTACAATGTGTTAAAACAAGTCCTTCCCTCTTTCCTTTAGAATGAATGGACTCTGTGGAGTTCTTATTCTCTCTGATTATATCTTAGAGTAGGTTTATTGTATTCCTCAAAAAAATTCAACAGAAATTTTGATTGGGATTGCTTGAGTTTGTTTGTAACTATATAAAAGTAGAGTTAGATAAATCCTGAGATAAGAAGTCCAAAGATCAGGATCTTAATACTGGCTACATAATTAGATAGATAAATCATTAAGGGCAGATTACATTCAAAATAAACTGTACTCTTCTCACCTGTAAAATGAGTATAATAATATGTTACAAAATGTTGTCAAAATAAACAAATGAAAATTATGATTATTAATTATAAATATATTTTTCTCCTCCTTTCAAATTATTTTCGTTATTTCCTATATATCACAGAGCATATTCAAAAGCAGACACATTACTTTGCCAACTAAGGTCCGTCTAGTCAAGGCTATGGTTTTTCCAGTAGTCATGTATGATGTGAGTGTTGGACTGTGAAGAAGGCTGAGCGCTGAAGAATTGATGCTTTTGAACTGTGGTGTTGGAGAAGACTCTTGAGAGTCCCTTGGACTGCAAGGAGATTAGCCTTGGGATTTCTTTGGAAGGAATGATGCTAAAGCTGAAACTCCAGTACTTTGGCCACCTCATGCGAAGAGTTGACTCACTGGAAAAGACTTTGATGCTGGGAGGGATTGGGGGCAGGAGGAGAAGGGGACGACAGAGGATGAGATGGCTGGATGGCATCACTGACTCAATGGACGCGAGTCTGAGTGAACTCCGGGAGATGGTGATGGACCGGGAGGCCTGGTGTGCTGCGATTCATGGGGTCGCAAAGAGTCGGACACGACTGAGCAACTGAACTGAACTGATTACAAAAAACAAATCCCAATTAGCTGGAACTAAATAAATCTAAATAAACACACTCATAGGATGATGACCTCATTTATTTCATGTTTAACTGATGTGAACTGTGGTATTCAAATTATAGAGCAACTCTATATTCAGATCTTTATCCTTATATTTTAATTAAAAAAAAATTTAGCATCTTTAAATTATATGTAGTGTGGATTTTATCTATAAAGCTGTGCTTTATAAATCTAGAGAAAGCATGAATTATCTAACCATATCATTATTTTAACAATTTTAGAAACTAAAATAATGGAGAAGTAACAGAAGAGACAAACAGACCTACTAAATTAAAAATAACAAATAGAATATGTACAAATAGAATATTTAAATGTTCCAAGCAATCATTTTCTAAAGTTCTTAGTGACTAAGTAATTTTGTCCTTCCCATTGCTGGGTCATTTTTGTTATGGTAATGAATGCATTTAGTCCTCAAATCGAAAAAAAAAAAGTATACTGTTTCTTTTTATAATAAGATTTATTTTTATTATGTAGTCCTTTGTTAATCTTAACTGGGAGATGGTTTTCTTCAAATATTATTGGATCCACATTTAGAAGGGCCTGCTTTACAAAGTACTGACTGATAATGTTTTCCAATCAACAAAGCCCTTGAAACTGTTCAGCTTGTTAGACATCTGCTATTGAAGAGCGCATCCAGCTCCAAAAACAAGATGCAAGGAAACACAGTCCTCATTTTCTCCAGCAGTTAGTTGCTCAAAAGACGATAGCCATTTCAAGAGGTGCTAGACGTGCATGCATAAGGCTTGATCATGCTAACAATGAAGAAGTATAATGAGCATTTACGATTTGAAGAGTTTCAAAAGGATGCAAATCAGTATCCTATCTACAAGGATAAAAATATCCCACCAAGCTAAAGAGCAATTTTGTAGATTTTAAGCTTACCATGAGCATTAAGAAAAAAACAGTGTTTACTACCCTTGCTGAGAGTATATTGCATCAGTTAATTTCCCCAATGGGAGAGTACTTCAGAAATATCAAGGACTCTTATAATTCTTAACGGAGTACACAAGTAGGGTAGGGAGTCACGATAACAGTTGGGAAGTGTTATCCCAGAAAACAGGGTATACATTCAACTGTCAAAGTTGAGAGCAAGGAGATGCCATCCATATTATCTTTATTCATTTTCTACTGCTGTGTAACAAACTACCCCAAACCTAGCTACCCAAAACAACGTCCAACAATTCTGATTCAGTTCTGCTGGTGAGAAACCTGGGCAGGTGTGTCTGGGCTCCCTGCTCAGGGAATCCCAAGGCCGGTCAAGGGGCCAGCCAGGCATAGCCCTTATCTGGACACTCTGGGGAAGAATCCATCTGCAAGTTGACTCCCAACTGTGTCAGAATTCAGTTCCTTACAGCTGTAGGACTGAGGAGGAACAGAAGAGAAAGAAGTCACCAAATCTCTCCCTAATAAGACAGGATAAGTAAATAGTAGCAAAGTACACCACTCAAAATATGCCTCATTGGCATCCTGAGTATTTTTAACTAGTTTTTTAAAAAATTCATTTATTTTTTAATTGAAGGATAATTGCTTTATAAAATTTTGCTGTTTTCTGTCAAACCTCAACATGAATCAGCCATAGGTATCCATATATTGTCTCCCTTTTGAAATTCCCTCCCATCTCCCTCCCCATCCCACCATTCTAGCTTGATACAGATCCCCTGTTTTTAAGAAACAACAGACAAAAGAGAAGCTCTGAAAATCTAGTAAAAGTAGCCCTTTTGCAAGAGACACATTTATAAGGGAAGTATCCATTTGTAGGGGTATCTCTCTCTGTACCAAGAAGAAGACGATGACAAAATCTCAAGAAACACTGTATCAGTAGAAGAGCAAGACTTGAACCTGCCTTGGAGGAGGAAACGGCAACCTGCTCCAGTATGGTTGCTGGAAATTCCATGGACAGAGAAGCCTGGTGGGCTATGGTCCATGGGGTCAGAAAGAGTTGGACATGACTGCACGCATGCACACACGTGCGCGTGCGCACACACACAGACAAACCTGCCTAATAACCCATACCTTTTTTTTTTTTTTTTACTGTGCTTTTCTGATAACTGACCTCCCACCCCCTTAATAGCTTTCTTTTGTCTTTAGCTGGAGTTGGTATTTAAGATGGTGTCTTGGGCCATCTGGGGGAGTCACTCCGTTTTCCTGAGTCTCTCTTCTGTACACAGGAGATAGGCAGGTTATTATACTTCTGTTTATTTTTCTCTTCTAATGTGTCTTTTATTACAAGCCATCTCAGCCAAGAACCTAGAAGGGTAGATGGAAAGTTGTTTTCCTCCCTTTTAACAGAAATTTCTTATTTTTCCCTCGTTCTTCCAGCCTACCTTTATTTACCTCAGATGCTCCGTTTGCCACCTCTACAGAAGCATCTGAATGAATGAGACTCAATAATTTTCTTTAAAGCGAAGGACAAGACTATAAACCCACCTTCCAGTCCAGGTGTCTACTCAGGCAGGCACATCCTGAGCTGCTGCCATGAAAATGCCTGCTATTCTTATATACCATGTCTATTTTTAGTGGCACAATGCAAACAGCATTTCAGGAGTTGATAAAAGTTAAATAACTTCCTACTACATTACCATTAAAGCATTTTATCGTGCCATAAAAGAGGCACTAATTAGTACACAAAATCAGGGACATTTTTGTCTTTCTGTTATAGAAATCATGAAAAATTTCGTATTTAGTATCATTCTTGATGTGTTAGAGAGAACTATAGACCACTCATAATCTAATTTTGCAAAGCCCACACATTCACGGATCATTAATGGTATGTATTTACACTGTAAGTATTTTTCAAAAGGATATACTGAAGTTATTTTATTTTTTTCATTTTTGCTACGTAGTCATAGCATGATAATCATAGGTTCCATAAGTGGGCCTCCAGTTTTCTACAAATATTTCACATCAGTAACAATTAAGCTTTTCTTCAAAAGTAAATGATTTTTTAGAATGACAATTTCTAAAGGGAAAGATAGTAAGTCCTCATTAGTTACCTATTTTATTCATAGAAGTTTATATATATGTAAATCCCAATCTCCCAATTCACCCAGCCCTACTCCTATTCCCCTTGGGCATCTACAGGTTTGTTCTCAATGTCTGTGTCTCTATTTCTGTTTTGCAAATGACATCATCTTTACCATTTTTCTAGATTTCACACAGATGTGTTAATCAATGATATTTGTTTCTCTGACTTATTTCACTTTCTATGATGGTCTCCAGGTCGATCCATATCTCTGAAAATGACATGAATTACTTCCTTTTTATGAGTATGTCTGAGTAATATTACACTGTGTATATATATTCACCACACCTTCTTTATCCATTGCTCATTTGATGGGCATGCAGATTGCTTCTTCCATGGTGTGGCTATTGTAAATAGAGTTGCAATGAACATTGGGGTGTATGTATCTTTTTAGATTATAGCTTTCTCTGGGTATATGCCCAGAAGTGAGATTGCTGGGTCATTTGGTAGCTCTATTTTTAGCTTTTTAAGAAACTTCCATACTATTCTTCCTAGTGGCTAAACCAATTACATTCCAAGCAAGGGAACCTTCCCCCAAATAAAGATACACTTATTCTTCATAGATTTTTTGATGATGGCCATTCTGATTGGTGCCATGAAATTAAAATACACCTGCTTCTTGGAAGAAAAGTTATGGCTAACCTAGACAGCATATTAAAAAGCAGAGACATAACTGCTGACAAAGATCCATCTAGTCAAAGTTACGGTTTTTCCAGTAGTCATGTATGAATGTGAGATTTGGACCATAAAGAAAGCTGAACACTGAAGAACTGATGCTTTTGAACTGTGGTGTTGGAGAAGACTCTTGAGAGTCCCTTGGACTGCAAGGAGATCCAACCAGTCCATCCTAAAGGAAATTAGTCCTGAATATTCATTGGAAGGACTGAAGCTGAAGGTGAAACTCCAATACTTTGACAACCTGATGTGAAGAGATGACTCATTTGAAAAGACCCTGATGCTGGGAAAGATTGAAGGTGGGAGGAGAAGGGGATGACAGAGGATGAGATGGTTGGATGGCATCACCGACTCAATGGACATGACTTTGAGTAAACTCTGGGAGTTGGTGATGGACAGGGAGGCCTGGCGTATTGCAGTCCATGGGGTCACAAAGAGCTGAGAGACTGAACTGCACTGAACTGATTCTGATTGGTTGGAGTAGGAACTGGCAACCTACTCCAGTATTCTTGCCTGGAGAATCCAATGGACAAAGGAGCCTGGCAGGCTGCGGTCCATGGGGCTGCACAGAATTGGACACGGCTGAAGTGATTTAACAGATTCTGATTGGTCTGAGGTGATTCCTTATGGTAGTTTTGATTTTCATGTCCCTAAAAATTAGTGATGTTGAGCATCTTTTCATGTGTTTATTTGCCATCTGGGCATCTTCTTTTGAGAAATGTCTATTTAGGTCTTCCACCCATTTTTGGATTTTTTTTTTTTAATATTAAGTTGCATGAGCTGTTTAATTTTGGAGATTATCCCTTTGTCAATTGCTTCATTTGCAAACATTTCCTCCCATTCTGTAGATTGTTTTTTGTCTTGTTTATGGTTTCTGTTACTATGAAAAAGTTTTTTAGTTTAATTTGGTCCTATTTGTTAATTTCTGACTTTATTTTCATCATTTCATTTCATATGTAATGTCATATAAATAAAAATTATATATGTATGATTTAATCTATGATTTAATGCTTGTACTTCCTTATTAATTTTCTGTCTGGGTGCTCTATCCCTTGGTATAAGAGGAGTGTTAAAGTCCCTCACTATTATTGTGTTACTATTGATTTCCCCTTTTATGCCTGTTAGCATTTGCCTATGTATTAAGGTGCTTCTATGTTGGGTGAAAAATATTTACAGTTGTTATATCTTCTTGGATTGATCCCTTATCATCATGTAGTACCCCCGATCTCTTCTTTTAGCCTTTATTTAAAGTTTATTTGATCTGATATGAGTATTGCTACTCCAGCTTTCTTGCGATTTCCACTTGCATGGAATATCTTTTTCCATCCCCTAACTTTCAGTCCATATATGTCCCTAGCTCTGAAGTGGGTCTCTTGTAGACAGGATATATACAGATCTTGTTTTTGTATCCATTCAGCCAGTCTGTGGCCTCTTGGTTGGAGCATTTAATACACTTACATTTAAGGTAATTATATGTAATTATTATCATTTTCTTAATTATTTTGGATTTGTTTTAGAGTTTTTTTTTTCCCCTTCTTTTTTGTTTCCTGACTAGAGAACGCCCTTTAGCATTTATTTTTAAAGCTTGTTTGTTGTTGCGGATTTCTCCATCAAAATCTGAATGAGATCCTTGCTGGGTAGTCATCTTGGTTGTAGGTTTTTCCCCTTTCATCACTTTAAACATATCTTGCCATTCCCTTCTGACCCGCAGAGTTTCTGTTGAGAACTCAGCTGATAATCTTATAGGGATTCCTTGTATGTTGTGTGTGTGCGCTTGGTTGTGTCTGACTCTTTGAGACTCCATGGACTGTAGCCTACCTACCAGGCTCCTCTGTCCATGTGATTTTCCAGGCGAGAATACTGGGGTGGGTTGCCATTTCCTTCTCCAGGGGAATCTTTCTGATCCAAGGAGCAAAGCCGTGCTTTGTGTCTCCTTTACACAATTCTTGTGTAAAGAATTGACATTGGCAGGAAAATTCTTCACCACTAGCGCTACCTTGTTATTTGTTGTTTTATGTTATATGTTATTTCTTGCTTTTCCCTTGCTTCATTATTTTTTTCTTTGAATTTACTATTTGTTACTTTTATTAATATATGTCTTGAGATCAATTTACACTGATTATTTTAAGGTCCAAAAGACTCAGGAAGAATCTTTGACCTTTCTTCTAACTCCTAAAAGGATGTAGATAGAAGATCTGCTTCAGGAAGGGAGCCTTCACCAGAGATGTCTATAGTATGAACATGGGACAACAGACTGGTTCCAAATTGGGAAAGAGTATGTCAAGGCTGTATATTGTCACCCTGCTTATTTAACTTATGTGCAGAATACATCATGAGAAATGCTGGGCTGGAAGAAGCAGAAGCTGGAATCAAGATTGCAGGGAGAAATATCAATAATCTCAGATATACAGATGACACCACCCTTATGGCAGAAAGTGAAGAGGAACTAAAGAGCCTCTTGATGGAAGTGAAAGAGGAAAGTAAAAATGTTGGCTTAAAATTCAACATTCAGAAAACTAAGATCACGGCATCTGGTCCTATCACTTCATGGCAAATAGATGGGGAAACAATGGAAAAAGTTACAGACTTATTTTGGGGGGCTCCAAAATCACTGCAGATGGTGACTGCAGCCATGAAATTAAAAGATGCTTTCTCCTTGGAAGAAAAGCTATGCCCAACCTAGACAGCATATTAAAAAGCAGAGACATTACTTTGCCAGCAAAGGTCCATCTAGTCAAAGCTATGGTTTTTCCAGTAGTCATGTGTGGATGTGACGGTTGGACCATAAAGAAAGCTGAGCACTGAAGGACTGATGCCTTTGAACTGTGGTGTTGGAGAAGACTCTTGAGAGTCCCTTGGACAGCAAGGAGATCCAACCAGTCCATCCTAAAGGAAATCAGTCCAGAATATTCATTGAAAGGACTGATGCTGAAGCTAAAACTCCAATACTTTGGCCACCTGATGCAAAGAACTGACACATTTGAAAAGACCCTGATGCTGGGAAAGATTGAAGGTGGGAGAAGGGGACAACAGAGGATCAGATGGTTGGATGGCATCACTGACTCAATGGACATGAATTTGAGTAAGCTCTGGGAGTTATGATGGACAAGGGAACCCTGGCATGCTGCAGTTCATGGGGTCACAAAGAGTTGGGCATGGCTGAGTGACTGAGCTAAACTGAAGGTGCAATAGACAGGAGGGAACCTAGCAAAGTCTGTTTGTTAAAATTTCACTCTATCTCCTGTTGTCTCTGTATGACTCAGAAAACACTTGTTTTGCAAACATTTGTCTTTCCATCTCCATGTCATGTGACTTGTCTTGCCCCTCTCTGAATTTCGAAACCACTAGCCCCAACATCCTCACTTGTCTTTAGGTGAAAATGATATTAAAGTGAGGGTTTTGGCCATTTGGCCAGTTACTCAGTTTTCTGGGTTTCCTTCATGTATAAACATTAAAGACTTTTGATTTTTCTCCTGTTAATTGATTTCATATCCATATAACTAGAAGTACCTAGAAGGGCAAAACGTCTTCCTCATAATATCTTAAAGACAATAAGCACTGAAAACAGAATTATTGAAATAGTAAACAATGTCTTTACTTAAAATCAACATTCCTTACTTTCCCAAAGTCAACCTGCTCCAAAGTGCATGCGTGCTAAGTCGCTTCAGTTGTATCTGACTCTTTGTGACCCTATGAACTGTAGCCCGCTGGGCTCCTCTGTCCATGGGTTCTCAAGGCAAGAATACTGGAGTGGGTTGTCATGCCCCTTCTCAGGGATCGAACTCCCAACTCTTATGTCTCCTGCATTGGCAGGCAGGTTCTTGGCCACTAGCACCACCTATAAAACTCCAAAGTATGCTGCTGCTGCTGCTGCTAAGTCGCTTCAGTCGTGTCCAACTCTGTGAGACCCCATAGACGGCAGCCCACCAGGCTCCCCCGTCCGTGGAGTGGGGTGCCATTGCCTTCTCTGGCTCCAAAGTATAAATACTCAAAATTCCTATGGAAGAAAAAAGAATAAATTAATCCAAGATCCTTTGACTAGATGCTAGGAAACACTCATGGAAAAGGCTATAGACACTTTCTTAAGCAGCTCTTATGAGCCTCAGGCCAGTTCTCTAAACTCTAAGCTCAGGCTCTTCCATGAGGGATAACCCTCCTTGTCCAACTTGAGGAGACAGACTGAAGTCTCTCTCAGAAGTCACACTGTCTGAGTGGCAAATTCAGGTTGACCCCAGTCTTGCCAGGATTCTGTCCCTGATCACTAACGAACAAACTACATTTCTCACCTCATTTTTTTTTCCCCTATAGGATACCCATCTTGACCAAATCCAACATATTTTATAGTGGAGAAGGGGAAATGAGATCTCATTATGCTGTAACAAATTTATCCCTGACAGGTCATTTAAAATACAAAGGAATTTTTGAAGGAGGAAATTTTAGAAATGTCGATTATAGCCATACTCACAAAGTTCTTAATAGGAAAAAAAGGTTGATTAAAAATAGTCCTACCTTGGCATCACAAAAGAAAGGAGTAATGCCTAATAAATCTGATAATTTTTAAAGACAGAACAGAAAGAATCAGCAGGAGAAATCTGAGGACTAATTTGCTTCTGGTTTGAGAGTACTTCAACACAGTACACCACACAAAAGACTAATTCAGGGGGTCAGGAAGTATCGCACCATGCAGTGAGCGCTGAAGACAGTCTAGGAAAATTTAAGTGGTAATGGGCTTCAGGCAGGCAAATGCTTTGAAATGAACAGTGGCCGAGAGAACTATAACTCAAGTAAGTATCTAGGTCTTAGGCAATTTAACTATCAGTAACATAAGAAAGTGGAGAAGGCAACGGCACCCTACTCCAGTACTCTTGCCTGGAGAATCCTATGGACGGAGGAGCCTGGTGGGCTGCAGTCCATGGGGTCGCAAAGAGTCGGACACGATTGAGCGACTTCATTTTCATTTTTCACTTTCATGCATTGGAGAAGGAAATGGCAACCCACTCCAGTGTTCTTGCCTGGAGAATCCCAGGGACTGGGGAGCCTGGTAGGCTGCCGTCTATGGGGTCACACAGAGTCAGACACAACTGAAGAGACTTAGCAGCAGCAGCAGCAACATAAAAAAGATGGAGAAGGTGATGGCACCCCACTCCAGTACTCTTGCCTGGAAAATCCCATGGATGGAGGAGCCTGGTGGGCTGCAGTCCATGGGGTGGCTAAGAGTCGGACAAGACTGAGCGACTTCACTTTCACTTTTCACTTTCATGCATTGGAGAAGGAAATGGCAACCCACTCCAGTGTTCTTGCCTGGAGAATCCCAGGGACAGGAGAGCCTGGTGGGCTGCCGTCTATGGGGTCGCACAGAGTCAGACACAACTGATGCGACTTAGCAGCAGCAGCAACATAAGAAAGAAGAAATATGGCATGAGATAACGAAATAAACAATTTATACAAAAGTCAGAACACTGGTAAACCCATAATCAACAACAACAAAAACTGAATAGCCTGACCAGAACGTCAGGAGAAGGTTGGTTACAATTCTGTTTTAAAGTAAATATTTACCTAGCACAAAACTGAGGCAATATAGTAAGGATAAGTATAAACAGATAAAGAAAAATAATGCTTACAATTTCAGGCAAAGATGTCAGTGAAGGATTATAATGTTATTAGCAGTTAAGATACTAAGACTTTTTTTATAATACAGATTGACAGTAAACCTGAATATAATATGCAAATGTGAGTCACTGATAACAATTCAAATTAAACAGATGATATTTTTGAGCAAGAACAAAATTGTCTCTTACCCAAAATGAATTTTACTTTGTTTTGAACCTATAAATTCTGCATTTTAAAAACTTAGTCCATTTCTTTACCTTTTTTCCTGGCCACAGCAAATCTAACGGTACACATCCATGACTTCCAACTCCCACACCTACACACACACACACACTCAAGGCTTCTATGTATTCCTCAGAATGTGTGAATTCCAGTGCAACTACATAAGCATAGAGGCAGGTCTAAACACAATGCTGTGCTCTGTAAGTCCTATCTCAGATATTCCCATTTCCCCCACTTCAGTCTGCATTTCTTAAGTCACTGGTGGTTCCCATTATGCAGGACTCCTCTGCTAAAGTCTTGCCTCGCATGTGAAATTTAGCACAAAGTTTTAGACATAATCATATTTCTCACTAGCTGTGCCATCAGAGTAAGTGAATGGGTATGAAGTGTGAATAGCCTATAATGGCATAGTAGGATATTTCATCAGAGCATTTGTGTGGCATTATATTGAAGATTCCTATAGCTAAGAAGCAGCTATTTTTGAGTGTCTGTGATTGTACAGAGGAGCTCTTCTGATATTTTACACAAATTACTGAATTTAATGCTCACAAAAAAAGCTATTTGGTAAAAATTATTATTCCTACTTTACAGGTAGAAATTTGAGGAACAGAGTAATAGCTTCCACAAAATCATCATATTCAAGAACATATTTTGTCTTAGCTAGGATACAAGCCCTATTTATCTTTCTTTAAAACTTAAACTTGGAACCACTTTGATACTGTGGGCACAGACATAGAACAGCAGAAAAGGAAATGGCTCACAACTTAATTTTACCTAAGATCAGTCTTCTCCTAATTGGGTGTTAGTTAAAGCCAAGATAATTATCATTACTGAAAAATATCTTTAAAATATTCAAAACTTGATTTGACTCAAAAATTAGGGGAACTTTGGGATATTCTGAAAGAGGGGAACTGTCACTTGCCAGTAGGTCTAAGTGATAATAAGCAGAATGCAATTCTTTAAAACAGTGATACAAGTCCCTCACTCAGCTGGGTTCATTTACATCTCATTAAACTGGGTTTCAGACAAGGTGGTGGTGGTGGTTTAGTTGCTCAGTAGTGTCCAACTCTTACAATTCTATGGACTATAGCTTGCCAGGCTCTTCTATCCATGAGATTCTCCAGACAAGAATACCAGAGTGGGTTGTCATTTCCTTCTCCAGGGGCTCTTTCCGATCCAGAAACCTAACCCCAGTCTCCTGCATTGAAGGTGGATTCTTTACCAACTGAGCTACCAGCAAAGCACTCAGATAGGGCATCAAGAGATAATAACTAATTCATATTACCAAGCACACAATTCAAGAAACAGATTCATGAACATTTTCAGCTTCTTAAGAGAACACTTTGTACCTTAAACTGATTTTATTTGTGTATTTCAGGCAGATTAAGAAAAGGCATAGTACAAATACACTCAAATATAATAGTGAACTAAGATCTGATTATATTCTGCAGTTGTTGTGTTGCATGATAAAAATAAAAAGTAGCTGGTTAAGTGACTGAGACAAAGGGAAATCAAAGGGTACAACAAAGAATAGCAGAGCAAAACAATAAGGAGAAAGTGGTGCGATGACATATAAGAAATGAATCGCCAGTCCAGGTTCGATGAAGGATACAGGATGCTTGGGGCTGGTGCACTGGGATGACCCAGAAGGATGGTACGGGGAGGGAGGAGGGAGGGGGGGTTCAGGATGGGGAACATGTGTATACCCGTGGCAGATTCATGTTGATGTATGGCAAAACCAATACAGTATTGTAAAGTAATTAGCCTCCAATTAAAATAAATAAATTTAAATTTAAAAAAAAAAAAGGAGAAAGTGGAAAATTCAATCTGCTACTTGTGAGGCAAACAATAAACACCAAGGAAGACCTTCATACAGCAGTATTCTGAAAGGTGAAAGTCAGGAGATATTAAATGCCAGAAGGAGGAATTCATAATCCTGGTTTTAATTAATTATTTAAAACTAGCTCTCCATATAAGACAGAATTACTCATATATATATATGGGCTTCCCTCTCAAATATGATGCTAGTGGTAAAGAACCCACCTGCCAATGCAGGAACTGTAAGAGACTTGGGTTCAATCCCTGGGTTGGGAAGATCCTCTGGAGGAACGCCTGGCAACCCACTCCAGTACTCTTCCTGGAAAATCCCACGGGCAGCGGAGCCTGGAGGGCTTACGTCCACCAGGTCACACAGTCGGACATGACTAAATTGACTTAGCACGCACAGCATGCACGCATATATTTGAGTAAAGGAGTCTGGTTGCTCAATGGAAAGCATTTTCCGTTCAGGCCAGTAAATATTCCCAAGATGATATTGCTCAGAACCAGTTAAAATGAAGTAAAGTTTCCAGGACTTTTAAAAATTAGAAAGCTTTTAAAAATGATAAACTAGTTTAAGATTTTCATAAAATTTGTGAAAACTATAGCGTTTCAACAGAACCAAAATCCAGTTTCCTTATTAATGAAATTTTACATTAGGATAGTGTAGTTGTCACAGGTAATAGTTAACTACAGTTTATACTTTATCCAGATTTCGTTAGAACCCCACACAGGACACCACCCTACACTTAGTGATCCCGTCTCCTTTGCTCTTGGCCATGACACTTTCTCAGATACTCCTTGTTATGAATGAATGACATTGACAGCAATGAGTACAAACCATATATATTTTTAGAATGAACCTTACCTGGAGTTTGACTGATGTTTTTCTCTCATGGTTAGGACTGAACTTAGGTTACGTTTGCAATAGTAATTATGAGACAAACGTCATTCTTGTCATACTCTATCAAATGAACACACTGTAATTTGGTATCACTTTTGAGGTTTATCTTGACCGCCTGGCTGAAATAGTGTTTGTCAGATTCCTCTGCTGAATAATTAGTCTTTTTTTCTTCAATGCCATATGGTACTCTTTGAAGCATAGCCTATGTACAAGCCCCATTTAAGGAGTAGGGAGATAAAGCCCACTTCCTTGAGGGCACAGTACCTGCACAGATTCTTCTGAATTCTTCTAATTGGAAGAATAGTCTATTTTCTTTCTTTATTTTTTATCCAAATGTCTATTTAAATCTATGGACTTAAGTATTTCATACTATAGCTTATAATTCAGTATTATTTTATTCATCTTTTTGCTCAGTTTGCTTTAGGTTTAGGTTTTGGGAGCTCTTTCCGTTGGCTCCTGTGTCTTTTTGAAACACTGGTTTATTTTTCTGAGCACTTCGTTACCTTTCTATCAATATAAAATGCTGCTGGCTCATCTTATGTATCTGCAGTCAATAATTTCTCTAAGGATACTTATTTTTTAATAAAGAATATAAAAGTTTAAAGATATATACGGTAAATAACATACATTTGACTAGATATATTTTAGATATTCTATAGCTCAGTTCAGTTCAGTCACTCAGTTGTGTCCGACTCTCTGTGACCCCATGGACTGCGGCACACCAGAATTCCCTGTCTATCACCAATTCCCAGAGTGTACTCAAACTCCATTGATTCAGTGATGCCATCCAAACATCTCATCCTCCATCATCCCCATCTCTTCCTGCCTTCAATCTTTTTCAACATCAGGGTCTTTTCAAATAAGTCAGCTCTTCGCATGAGGTGGCCAAAGTATTGGAGTTTCAGCATCAGTCCTTCCAATGAATACTCAAGACTGATTTCCTTTAGAGAGGACTGGTTGTATCTCTTTGCAGTCCAAGGGACTCTCAAGAGTCTTCTCCAACACCACAGTTCAAAAGCATCAATTCTTCACCACTCAGCTTTCTTCTAGACTGACTTTTGTCTGCAAAGTAATGTCGCTGCTTTTTAATAGACTGTGCAGGTTGGTCATAGTTTTTCTTCCAAGGACCAAGCATCTTTTAATTTCATGGCTGCAGTCACCATCTGCAGTGATTTTGGGACCAAAAATAAATAAATAAAGTTTGTAACTTTTTCCATTGTTTTGCCATCTATTTGCCATGAAGTGATGGGACCAGATGCGGTGACCTTAGTTGTTTGAATTTTGAGTTTTAAGCCAACTTTTTCCACTCTCCTCTTTCATTAAGAGACTCTTTAGTTCTTCTTTGCCTTCTGCCATAAGAGAAATCTCATCTGCATATTTGAGGTTATTGATATTTCTCCTGGCAACCTTGATTCCAGCTTGTGCTTCATTCAGCCTGGCATTTTGCATGATACGCTCTGCCTATAACTTAAATAAGCAGGATGACAATATACAGCCTTGACATACTCCTTTCTCAGTTCTATAGCTCAGCTGGTAAAGAATCCACCTGCAATGCAGGAGACCCCATTTTTATTCCTGTGTTGGGAAGATTCTCTGGAGGCGGGATAGGCTACCCACTCCAGTATTCTTGGGCTTCCCTGGTGGCTCAACTGGTAAAGAATCTGTGTGCAACACAGGAGACCTGGGTTCGATCCCTGGGTTGGGAAGAACTGCAGGAGAAGGGAAAGGCTACACACTCCAGTGTTCTGGCCTAGAGAATTCCATGGGCTGTATAGTGCATGGGTCACAAAGAATCAGACACAACTGTGTCACATATGTAATTTCATATATACATTCAGTTTATGTGTATTGGAAACAAAACCTGGACACTGTTGTACAGGTTGCAACTGGGATTTAGTACTTCTAGGCCCTTTCAGTGGACAGAAAAGGGAAATATTATGTGTGTATTTTTACACACACACGTAAACATTCTATGTATATTGACATGTCTCTACATAAAACATGGGTTCACATGATGTCTCCAACTCTATGCAATTACTACATGGACGGCTCTAACCTTTTCCCCTTCATGGTCTCTAACTTCTCACGGCCACAATAAGGTACCTGATCCCGGCATCTGCCATCTATTTAATTGATTGTTCAATTCCCTTATATATGTATATTGGTTTCAGAATTGTTAACCCTACCCTCTTAGGATATAGTTTTACCAACTAAAGTAGAGTGCTTATGTATAGTCCTTTTGCCTTTAGTCTTATAGTTGCGACTCATTTCCAAAGTTACATAGATCAGCATGTTTTTCTCCCTGCCCCCATTTAGTGAGACTGCTTCACTCACTTGTATTACAATTAGATTGTTAAGTTCTGTCACTTTTTACAAAACAGGGCCCTCTGTTTTCCCAAATGTTTTTTGTTTGTTTGTTTGTTTAACTAGTATACATTAAAGTTCTCTCTTTGTGCTACAAAGTTCTACAGGTTTTGACAAACGCATAATGTCATATATTCACCAGCATTATTCTTACCAAATAATTTCAACCTCCTAAAATAGTCAAAGTACTTCACATATTCAGCCCCATCTCCAGACACCAGACAACAGCTGATCTCTTTACAATCCATGTAGTTTTACTTTTCCAAATGTCATATAATTGGAATCATGCAATATGTAGCCTAGCTTCTTTACTTAGAATTTAGATTCATGTCTTCACACAGACTGACAAATCATTATTTTTATCTCTGAAGAGCAGTCCATTGAGCTGACATATTAAAATTTATCCATGCATTATTGAAGGACATATTGGTTAATTCCAGATTTTTGTGATTATGAATAGAGTTACTATTATTATTCACATGCAGGAATTTGCAAGGGCATAACTTTTGAAACCAGTTTAGTAAGAATGTAGGGGAATGACTGTTAGATTATATGGTAAAACTTTGATTTGCTTGGGGATAAACTTCAATACTGTGTTTCAAAGTCCTGTATCATTTTTAATTTCCACCAGAACCAAATGAAAGGTTCTGATGTTCTTTATCCTTGGCAGGGATTGGTATTGTCTATTTTTGGATTTTAAGCATTCTAATAAGTGTGTAGTAGTATTTCATTCCCCTTGTAAATTTGCAATTCCCTGATAAGAAATGATGTTAACCATCTTTTTAAATATCTACATGCTATCTAAATACTTTCTTTTGTGAACTGTCTGGTAAGATCTTGTATCCATTTCTTAATGTCCTGTTCATTACATTTTGTTGAGTTATAAGAGTAATTTGTGTACTGTGGGAATGCATTCTTTATCAGAGATGTGTTATGAGAGTTTATCCATTCATTTATTGAAGGACATCTTGGTTAATTTCAAATTTTTGTGATTATCAATAAGGTTACTAAAAATAATCACATGCAGGATTTTGTAAGGACATATCTTTTCCAGTAGGTAGCTTGTCTTTTCCTATTCTAACAGTGTATCTTGTAGAACAGTGGCTTTATTTTTAATAAAGTCCAAGTTACTTTTTCTTTCGTGAGTCAGGCTTTTAGTGTGGTAGCTAAAAGCTTATTCACAGATAGCCTGGCTTACAGTGGTTAGGATTCCACATTTCCACCGCAGAGGGCACTGGTGTGGACCCTGGTCAGGGAACTAAGATCCCACCAGCTGTGTGACATGACCTAAAAACTAAAAAGTTACTGACAAAAACAAACCAGATTTTTCTCCAATGTTTTTTTCTGCAAGTTTTAATCTCTGTATTTTACACTTAGGTTTACTATAAATTTATCATAACTTTTGTGTACTTTGTAAGGTATATTTTGTATACAATTGTCTAATTTTTCCAGTACCATTTATTGAAAATCTATATTTCCTCCATTAAATTGCCTCTGTGCCTTTTTTTTTATCACTTCTTTGTTGAAGTAGAGTTGAATTACAGTATTTTAATAACTTCAAGTGTACAGCATATTGATTCAGTATTTCTATAAGTTATACTCTATTAAAAGTTATTACACAACAATGGCTATGATCTCCTGTGCTGTACAATATATCCTTGTTGCTTATCTATTCTATGTATGGCCGTTTGTATCTCTTCATCCTATACCTCTAATTCGTCCCTCCACACCTGCCTCTCCACTTCAGTAACCACTAGTTTCTTTCCTGTATTTGTGAGTCTGTTCTGCATACTCACTCATTTGCATTGTTTTTTAGTTTCCACATATAAGTAATATCATACAGTATTTGTTTTTATTTTGTCTGACTTATTTCATGAGGCATACTATTCTTTAGGCCCATCTATGTTGCTGTAAATGGCAGAACTTCATTTTTTTAGGGCTGAATAATTTTCCATATATATACATGGGGCTTCCCAAGTGGTGCTAGTGGTAAAGAATCTGCCACTCAATGACGGAAATATAAGAGATGTAGGTTTGATCCCTGGGTTGGGAAGTTCCCCTGGAGGAGGGCATGGCAGCACGCTCCAGTATTCTCACCTGGAGAATCCCATGGACAGAGCAGTCTGGTGGGCCATGGTCCATAGTGTCACAAAGAGTCAGACACGACTGAAGTGACTTAGCAGGCATGTATAGAGACAAACAGACACAATCGCAAAAATGTCTTCTTTATCAATCTGTCTGTTTATGGGTACTTGGATTCCTCCCATATCTTGGCTGTTGTAAATAATGCTGCTCTGAACATTAGGGTGCATGTACTTTTTCAACTTAGGTTTTCTAGATATGTGTATGTGTGTGGGTATACATTAGGAGTGGAATTACTGGATCACATTTTAGTGCTAATTTTAATTTTCTGAGGACCCTCCATAGTGGCTGCCCCAATTTATACTCCCATCAACAATGGAGAAGGACTCCCTTTACTCCGCATCCTCTCTAACATTGTATATTTGAAGACATGTTGATGATAGTCATTCTGATAGATGCAAGGTGATACCTCATTGTAGTTCTGATTTGGATTTCTCTAATAATTAGCGATGTTGAGCATCTTTTCATGTTTGTTAGCCATTTATATGTCTTACCTGGACACATGTCTATTCAGGTTTTGGGGCCAATTAATTATTGAACTTTTTAAAATATAGAATTGTATGAGCTGTTTCTATATTTTGGATATTGACTTCTTATCAATCATTCCATTCACACACCCATGCTAGTAGGTTGTCTTTTGTTTTGTTGATAGGCTCCTTTGTTGTTAAAAAGCACTTAAGTTTAATAAGCTCTAATTTGTTTACTTTTGCTTTTATTTCTCTCATGTTTGGAGACACATCTAAAAACAATATTGCCATGATTTATATAAAAGAGTACTCTGCTTCTCTTCTAAGAAGGTTATAGTTTCAGGTCTTATATCCAGGTATTTTCATAGTGTGCATGGGGTTCTCAAGGCAAGAATACTGAAGTGGTTTGCATTTTCTTCTCCAGTGAACCAAGTTTTACCAGAATACACAGAAGTGTACAAAAAAAGTCTTAATTATCTGGATAATTATGATGGTGTGGTCACTCACCTGGAGCCAGACATCCTGGAATGTGAAGTTAAAGGGGCCTTAGGAACCATTATTACAAACAAAGCTAGTGGAGGTGATGGAATTCCAGCCGAGCTATTTCAAATCCTAAAAGATGATGCTGTTAAAGTGCTGCACTCAGTATGCAAGCAAATCTGGAAAACTCAGCAGTGGCCACAGGACTGGAAAAGGTCAGTTTTCATCCCAATTCCAAAGAAGGGCAATGCCAAAGAATGTTCAAACTACCACACAATTGCCCTCATTTCACATCCTACCAAGGTAAAGCTCAAAATTCTTCAAGCTAGACTTCAACAGTATGTGGACTGTATATCCACATTGGTAGTAATTATATATCCAAATATACAAGCTGGATTTAGAAAAGGCAGAGGAACCAGAGATCACATTGCCAATATCCACTGGGTCATAGAAAATGCAAGGGAGTTTCAGAAAAATATCTACTTCTGTTTCATTGACTACTCTAAAGCTTTGGACTATGTGTATCACCACAAATTGGAAAATTCTTCAAGAGGTGGGAATACCAAACCACCTTACCTGCCTTCTGAGAAACATGTATGCAGGTCAAGAAGAAACAGTTCAAACTGGACATGGAACAAAAGGAGTATGTCAAGGCTGTTTGTTGTCATCCTTACATAAAAGCTTATGCAACTTTTATACAGAGTAAATCATGAGAAATGCTGGGCTGGATGACTCACAAGCGGGAATTTAGATTGCTGGGAGAAATATCAGCACTCTCAGATATGCAGATGATGGCAGAAAGTAAAGAGGAACTAAAAAGCCTCTTGATAAAGGTGAAAATGGAGAGTGAAAAAGATGGATTAAAACTCAACATTCAAAAAACAAAGATAATAGCATCTAGTCCCATCACTTCACTAAAAATAGGTATGGAAAAATATGGGAACAGTCACAGATTTTGTTTTTTTAGTCTCCAAAATCACTGTGGACAGTGCCTGTAACCATGAAATTAAAAAAAAAAAATTGCTTGCTTCTTGGAAGAAAAGCTATGACAAACCTAGACAGGTATTAAAAAGCAGAGACATCACTTTGTTGTCAAAAGTGCATATAGTCAAAGCTATGGTTTTTCCAGTAGTCATGTATGGATGTGAGAGTCAGACCATAAAGAAAGCTGAGCACCACAGAATTGATGCTTTCTCATTGTGGTGCTGGAGAAGACTCTTGAGAGTCCTTTGGACAGCAAGAAGATCAACCAGTGAATCCTAATGTATATCAACCCTGAATATTCATTGGAAGAAAGGATGCTGAAGCTCCAATACTGTGGACACCTGATGCAAAGAGCCAACTCACCGGAAAAAAATCCTGATTTTGGGAAACATTGTAGGCAAAAGCAGAGGGGCAACAGAGGATGAGATGGTTGGTGGCATCACCAACTCAACGGACATGAGTTTGAGCAAACTCCGGGCAATAGAAAAGGATAGGAAAGCCTGGTGTGTTGCAATTCATGGAGTCGCAAAGAGTCGGACATGACTTGGTGACTAAACAACAACAGTAATCTAGGTTTTGGGTGAATCCATTTTGTGCTCATTTTTGTGTACGGTATGAGAAAGTGTTCTAATTTCATTCTTTCACATTTAGCTGGCTGTCCAGTTTTCCCAGCACCACTTGCTGAAGAGACTGTTCTTTGTTCACTGTATATTCTTGCTCCTCTGTTGTATTGATTTACTGTAAGCATGGGGGTTTATTTCTGAGCTCTCTCGTCTGTTCTGTCAATCTATGTGCCTGTCTGTTTGTGCCAGTACCATACTGTTTTGACTACTGTAGCTTTGTAATATATAATTTAAAGTCTGGGACTTTAATAGTATCTCCAGCTTTGTTTTCTCAAGATTGCTTTGGCAATTTGGGGCCTTCTGTGGTTCCATGTGAATTTTAGATTATTTTTTTTCTGGTTCTTTGAAAAATGCCATGAGTATTTTGATAGAGAGTGATTGCATTAAATCTATAGATTGCCTTGGGTAGCATGGCCATGTTAACAACATTAATTCTTCCAATCTGAGAGTACAGGATATCTTTCCCTTTCTCTGTATCATTTTCAATTTTCTTCATCAATATCTTACTATTTTTAAATTATAGGTCTTTCACCTTCTGCCTTTGTAAGAATCAATTAATTATATTTGTATAAGTCTGTATCTGAGTTGTTTATTATATTCCATTGACCTATGTATCTATTTTATTATCAGTAACATGCTACCTTGATTACCAAAGATTTACATTTAGTATTGAAATCATGCTGTGAGAGTCCTCCAACTATGTTTCCATACTACCACACTGTGTTGACTCTTCTAGGTCCTTTTCCTTTCCATAGGAAACTCAGGATCAGTTTGTTAAGACCTCTAAAATAGCTTTCTAGAACTTTGGCTGAGATACTTTTCAATCCACATCAAGTGCGAGAGAATTTATGTCTTAAAAATATTGAGTTTTTCTAATAATGAACATGTAATAACTCAATTTATAAAGATGTCCTTTGACTTATTTTATCAATGTTTTGTACTTTCCAGCAGACAAATCCTATACATATTTCATTAGACTTACACACAGGTTGCATTTACACTGGTGTCACTGTAAATGATTTAAAAAATAATAATTTTATCCATTTCTGTCTGAGCTGGGTCTGTGTTACTCTGTAGACTAGTTGTGGTGAGGGGGGGCTGCTCTCTGTTTGCAGTGTGCAGCTTTCTCACTGCCATGCCTCCTCTCACTGTGGAGCGCTGGCTCCAGGTGTGTGGGGTTCTGTAGTCAGGGCATGTGGGCTCAGCAGTTGGGGCACGTGGGCTCAGCAGTTGGGGTGCGTGGGCTCAGGAGTTGGGGTGCATGGGCTCAGCAGTTGGGGCACATTGGCTCAGCAGTTGGGGTGCATGGGCTCAGCAGCTGGGGCACAGGGGCTCAGCGGTTGGGGCACGTGGGCTCAGAAGTTGCAGCTCCCAGGCTCCAGAGCACAGGCTCAGTATCTGTGGCATGCAGCCTTAGCTGCTTGGCACCATGTGGGATCTTCCTGGACCAGGGAAACGAATCCATGTCTCTTGCATTGGCAGGTGGATTCTTCACCACTGAGACACCAGGGAAGCCCAATGATTTCTTTTTAAATTACACATTCTGATTGGGTATGGCTGACCTATAGGGAAACAAGGCATTTGAACAGTAACCTTATATGTTTCCTGTGACTGTGCTGTAATTACTTGTTAGTTCCAAGGGATTTCTGTTAGATAATCTATTTTTCCACATAGTTGATCATTCTCTCAGAAAATAGTTTTATTTCTACCTTTTGAATGTGTGTGTGTATACATATATTTCTTCTTCTTTATGAATTTTTTGCTCTATTGTACTAACTAGACTTTCCAACAAAATGTTAAATAGGCATGCTAATTTTAGGAGGAAAGTTTGCAGTCTCAAACCACTTAGAAACATCTTAGTGATAGGTGTTCTGGAGGCAGAGTGTTTTTTTTTGTTTGATTGTTTTGATAAAGTGAGGAAGTTTCCACTTATTCTTAGCTTGCTGAGTGTTAGTATCATGAATGAGTATTGGCTTTTGTCAAATGTTATTTCTAAATCAATTGATATTTATGAGTATTCCTCTTTAGCCAGTTACTGTGGTGAATTACATTGATTTTTTTTTTTTTTAATGCTGAAACTGCTTCATTTCCCCAGCATACTTTCCATTTGGTGTATAATTTTTTCTTACATTTTTTGATTCATTTTCAAATATTAAGAATTCTTTTGTTCTCTATTTATGAGAATTTCTGGATGATAGCTATCTTTCTATGTAATGTCTTTATCTGGTTTAGTTTATGGTAGCACTACACTCACAGAATAAAGCATTGGATGGAATATTACATAATGTCAATTAAATCAAGTGGATTGAAAGTGCTGTTCAGGTCATCTATATCTTAAATGATTTTCTGCCTACCTTACAAATTCATTACCAACTATTAATAGTGTATTCTGTCTCACAATAAAAATTTTAAAAAATTGAAAGGAAAACAGTTATTTAAAAAATCAGCAACTAAGTATCAGAATATGGAGCAAAGAAAGAGTAAAAATCCATCATGGCTGTGTTCTGAGTACTGTGGAAAGTGTGCCCACGAACATTTAGTGCTTAGAGACCAACTGTGGCAGGTTCACACTTCCTCTTTGCAGGAACAAATCTGGGGAAGGAATTGCTCACTTGAAATCGCATTACCCAGTCTTCCCCCAGCTTGAATTTCCGGAGGCTCATGTGACCTGTTCTAAGCCACAGAATGCCTACAGAGTGCAGTAAATATATTTCAAATCATTGTTTGAGAAAGATCTGTGACTTCCTCACCTTTTCTGTTTTCATTTCATTTCTGTTGGCTGAAACTCAGGGCAATTTTGGGAGTTACTTTTCTAGAAGGCACAACTTTTATAGCTGGAGCCCTAGAGTCTGTGTGGAACAGAACATGGCTCACCTAACTCTGAAATGGCACCTACCCCTGGAATTTTTTGTTTATTACTATATTCAGCCACTGATTTTATCACATACAATATACTACATATTGTTACCATAACGAATACAATAATCTGTCCTTCTTTCCCACAAGATCTGGAGGAACAGAAAAAAGGACAACAGACAGGTGCAGAAAATGACAGGCAATTTACAAAAGCAAAATAAAACTACCACAATAATAGCAAAAGTTTAAAATGCAGGCTTATTTAGGGCTGTCATTTAAAGAGAATATTATTTTTTGCCAGCCATGTGCATTAATAATTAGAATCTAGTCATTCATGTGATGTTATAACTACTTATCTAATTAACTTTCAAGTTTTTTAACAGACCATAGATGAAAAATTCCCTAACTAAATGGGAGAAACAAATAATATATTCTTACCTGAGTATAGTGTTCTGTTCATGTCATCCCTATACCCACAAAATGATTAAAGTAAACATATAAATTCTTTTTCATTAAAGTAAAACAATGCACTTTAACATTCTCAGTGTTACTTTTAAAAAGCATTAATCATGAGTTGACAATTAAAATTGCCTAAGTTAATTTTCAAGTAACTGGGAAAAATTATCTCTGAAACACACACACACTCACACATATACAACAATTTTCCTTCTTTTCTAGGAAATAAAAACAAGTAATGGAAGATAATGCTTCACGTATTCCTGTAATTTAACAATATATTCATCATATAAAACACAAAAGATTAAAAGCAAATTGAAAACTGACAGTGTAGCTTCTTTAGCATATCAAAACTTAACTGATAAAAACTGTGAAAATAAAATTACAGGTGAAGAATTTTCTTCAGATGGGTAAAAATAACCAAAGGAAATGAATGAGATTCAGACTTAAGAAAATAGCAGCCCTGAATTACACAGTCCTTCATAAGCTCTGTTAGCATTTAATAACCTCTCTCAAATTACAAAGTTTCACTTTAGTAATTAGAAAAGAGTATTTGCCTTTAAATTTTATATGATATACCTGTGTTTAAATTCAGATCTCTAATTTAATTCATATTATAATATCTTAAACAACTATTTTGGAAAGTTTTATTAATAAGGATGGGTCTATTTTCAGCAAATGCTTATGAGCAAATGTTTGTGGGCATGCTAGACAAGAACATTATTACACAAAATTCTACTCCCTCAGCATTCACCTGTGAGAAGGTTTATGGACAGAACCTGAAGAAACTTACTTCACTCAAGTAATATATGATCTAATAATAAAAAGCAAGAGCTAAAAATTTTTAAATGCTATCTGCATAAAGGACCTTTACTATTTTTTTTTATTATTCATGTTCTCAAATTTTAAAAACAGGATGGGTGCCAATCATTATTCTAGATTAACAGATGAGGAAACTTTACCACTAAATGACTTAGTAGCAAAGTGAAAGTGAAGTCGCTGCGTTGTGCCCAACTCTTTGCAACTCCATAGACTGTAGCCTACTAGGCTCCTCTGTCCATGGGATTTTCCAGGCAATAGTACTGGAGCGGATTGCTATTTCCTTCTCCAGGGGATCTTCCCAACCCAGGGCTCGAACCCAGGTCTCCCACACTGGAGGCAGACGCTTTACCATCTGAGCCACCAGGGAAGTCCTAAATGACTTAGTAGCAAAGTGGCCAAATGATTACAACTCTTAAAATCAAGAGATGAGACAAACTGGGGTATCTCCAATTCCATGTTCTTTACCCATGCTTTGCACTAAATTTCAACCAGTTTCTCTCTCCTTTTTAACCAGATGACACACCGAGGTCGTAGCCTACTTCAATGTCTTTTTTCCCCCTCTTCCCCCTCAATGTCTTTTTTGATCTCTCCCTGCTTTCCCCCTTCACTCCTTTTTTCAGTGTCTCTTTCTCCCTGCTGGACTTGTGTTTTAATTACTTATGTTTCTATGATCATGATTTTACTATTTAGATCAATGTAATTACTGCATACCCAAGATAAAAAATGTGTGATGGTATTTACAGGGACCCCTGTGATTGTGAGACAGAGACAGTGGGGCTACCTCTGTTAACTTTGAAAGATCATCAGAGAATACAAGATCAAGAATGTCAGGAAGGCAAGAATAGGGTTCAAAGGTCTGGCTGGGTATATCAGTTTTTCTGTGGTTGCTTTGAGGAACTACCACAAACTGGGTGGCTCAAAACAACAGAACTTTTTTTTTCCCCTCGTAGGAGAAGGCAATGGCACCCCACTCCAGTACTCTTGCCTGGAAAATCCCATGGATGGAGGAGCCTGGTGGGCTGCAGTCCATGGGGTCGCTAAGAGTCAGACACGACTGAGTGACTTCACTTTCACTTTTCACTTTCATGCATTGGAGAAGAAAATGGCAACCCACTCCAGTGTTCTTGCCTGGAGAATCCCAGGGAGAGGGGAGCCTGGTGGACTGCCATCTATGGGGTCGAACAGAGTTGGACACGACTGAAGTGACTTAGCAGCAGCAGCAGCAGCAGCTCTTGAAGTCAGAGTCTAAAATCTGTGCTGACAGGGTTACATTCCCTCTGGGCAATCTAACAGAGAGTCCTTCATTGATTATTACTATTTGTGGTGGATTTGGCAACCCTAATTTTTCTCTGCTCATGGCCACATCACTCCAGTCTCTGCCTCGGCCTTCACATCATCTTCCCTGGGTTCTCAGAAAACTCCCTCATGCCCCTTCCTAGTTAATAGTCTCCAAGGACCACTCCTCCTATGTTTATCTATAGATTAACTTCAAATGAATCCATAACTGAAATAAGTGGAGTAATTTATAAATTAAATGCATACAAATTCATATAAATAGTATTTATATAGAAGGTATCACCGAAAGATTATCCACTAAGCTCCAAAGAAATAGTGAAAGTGAAGGCCGCTCAGTTGTGTCCGACTCTGTGACCCCATTCTCGAGGCCAGAATACTGGAGTGGGTAGTCTTTCCTTTTTCCAGGGGATCTTCACAACCCAGGGATCGAACCCAGGTCTCCCACATTGCAGGTGGATTCTTTACCAGCTGAGGCTCAAGGGAAGCCCAAGAATACTGGAGTGGGTAGCCTATCCCTTCTCCAGGGGATCTTCCTGACCCAGGAGTTGAACCAGGGTCTCCTGCATGTCAGATGGATTCTTTACCAGCTGAGCTATCAGGGAAGCCCCTAGAAATAACCCTAATGATAAATGATGGGGTCTCAATTCAACTGGAGAACCTCGTCAGACCACTGAAATCACACACTGTGGGCAATCATCCTTTCAAAACACCAGTTAAGAGACAGAAACCATTCAAAATGTCATTTATAAATTTCATGAGCAATAAGATTGTAGGGAAAACTACCATGAAAGTAAATTTTATCTGTTTAACATATTATCTGAATATGTGCATTTTGAGAAAATGAGGGACAAGCTACAACTAAATAAAATCATGTAACTTACTAAAACTTGGTAGAAAACTGAGATGTAGAAGTACTAAGTTTAGGACTCCTAGTAACTTAGTATATGACATTAAAAAGTTATTTTAATTCTGTTTCACCCAGTGCCCTAAATAGAAAATAAATATTAAAAAGTTATGTCTGCTAGACCTAGATAAATGCTTCAAGAATATTAATATAACATGTTATGCAAAACATTAAGCATCACATAATTAATAATATTGTAATCAACTTGAATTTTTAAATTATTTTCACAGTTAAAGATAAGGGTGCCACCTTACCCTATGTGCATACCTTTAATTTACCACCATATCAGATTATATGAAAATCTGTCTTCATGAATAGAAGCTGCTTTAAAAAAAGTTAGTTTAAAAATAGAACTTTTAATAAAACTATCTCCTTGGCAAGGAGACAATTTTTCACAGTGGCTGATAGCATATTGACCTAAATATTAAGCTAAGCATTGTCCTGAAAATATTTTGTACCTTTAAATTTCTTAAAAGCAAGTTTTAAATGGTTGTATACATACATAGTTGTATGTAGATAGCTCTTCTCACAAAACGATATGGATGCAAATTTATGCGATTTTTCTTTGTAATTTCAAAGACCAAGAAGCTATTCTTTTAATCTCCTAATCTAACAGTAAGTGTCCTGGCAGTATGATGCCTGTGAAGTTCTGGAAGCCTGCAGAACTTCCTACTTTCCCTCACATCTCAGCACATCCATCAGCTCTACAAGGCCAGGCTTGTAGTATCACCCTCTGTTGCCCACTATGACTATTTAAGAAAGAAAGTTAGTTGCTCAGGCATGTCCAACTCTTTGTGACCCTGTGGACTCTAGCCTGTCAGGCTCCTCGGTTCACAGAATTCTCCAGGCAGGAATACTCGAGGGGGTTGCCATTTCCTTCTCCATCTATGACTATTTGTCATCACTTTTTTTTTTTTAAATTTTGGAGCCAAACTTTCTGTATATATGTATGGGTCACAAAGAGTCAGACATGACTGAGTGACTAACACTTTCACTTCATGCATAAATGAATTGAACTACAGTTGATTTACAGTATTATATTAGTTTCAGGTATATTAGTTTCAAGGAGATCCAACCAGCACATCCTAAAGAAAATCAGTCCTGAATATTCATTGGAAGGACTGATGCTGAAGCTGAAACTACAATACTCTGGCCACCTGATGGGAAGAACTGACTCATTTGAAAAGACCCTGATGCTGCGAAAGATTGAAGGCAGGAGGAGAAGGGGATGGCAGAGGATGAGATGGTTGGATGGCATCACCAATTCAATAGACATGAGTTTGAGTAAACTCTGGGAGTTAGTGATGGACTGGGAGGCCTGGCATGCTGCAGTCCATGGAGTCACAAAGAGTCGGGCACGACTGAGCAACTGAACTGAACTGATATAGCATAGTAATTCAGTATTTTTACAGATTACACTCCCTTAAAACATATTATAGGATAATGGTTATAATTCTTTGTGCTAAATAAAATATGTTGGTTGATTATCTGCTTCATACATACTCGTTTGTATATCTTAATGCCATATGCTTATTAACGTGTCCCTCCCTCTCTCCCCTCCCCACTGGTAACCATTAATTTGCTTTCTATATCTGAATCCATTTCTGTTACTTTTCAGATTCCACATATAAGTGATATCGTACAGTATTCCTCATTCTCTGTCTCACTTATTTACTCTAAGCATAATCTTCTCTTGGTCCATCCACATTTCTTAAAATGCAGAGCCGCATTCTTTTTTAAAGCTAGGTAATATCCATTGTATGCATCAACCACATCTTCTTTATCCATTCATCTATGATGGTCACTTGGGTTTTTTCCACATTTGGATTTAAATGCTCACTGCTTAGTTACTCAGTGACCTTAGGCAATTTTATTTATTCTTTTATGCTTTAGTGCTATCATATATAAATAGGAATATCAATAGTAATTATCCCATAAAATTGCTGTGATGATTTAATCAGTTAAAGGAGTACTTAGAAGAGTGCCTGGAAACTTGTAAATATTTAACAAAAATGAGTGAATAATGGTGATGATGATGATTTGAATATTCTGCCTCAACTTTCTATACAACCACACATTGTGGCAAGAGTCTATAAATTACAGTTAACATGTGCTATTTGCACAGATAATGCTAAAGGCCAGAGTTGGGAGAGTAAATGTGCTGTGTACTGCCATGTGACAGGAGCTAAGCTCAACACTGGAGATGGAGATGAAACTGTGAACAAAATAAATATATAAGTAAAATAAGAGTTAACCATCTAGTATATACAAAGAAGTATATAGGATATGATATGAACAAACTACATAATAGTTTTGTGCATATACATTATGTCTGTCTCTTCTCTGATCTCTTACATACCTTATATAATTTATTCAATTCACTCATGTTCATATATGAGCTACAATATCTTACTTGTAAGTTTAATTCTAGGAGCACAGTTCCATGCCGTCTATATTTCCACCACCCTGTACCTAATTATATTTCAACTTCTGACCTAGATGTTTTAGAAAGTGGATAAATCCTGTAATTTTCATAATGTTTAGCTAATGTTAAGATTTTATTCATGACTCTGAGAACATTGAGAAGATACTCCTTTATAAATTAACACAACCACAAAATAAAAATTATAGGAATTATATCATATTGTAATGATTAGGGACTGAACTGTTGACCCTAGAGCTCTGCAGGATCTTCTCGAACTGAAACCTATTTCTTTCTCGAAAAAGACATATATAGTCCAACACTTCTCCTTCAGGAACCTGGCAGCAAAGCAATAAATCTTTGTAGGGTATTTTAATCTTCAGGCTATGGCAGGATTCATTCTCCCATGAATAGGAGAAAAAGATTCCTGGCTGAATACAGACTCAGAAGCCACTACAGAAAACACAGCTTTGAAAAAGTAGTCAACCAAATGTGGGAGAAATGAGTAGACTGTGGTGGAACGGATGGGAATGCAAAAGAGGGACTAATGATCTATTACCATCAAGTGATGCTGCTATAGATGGTGCTATGCTGAGATTAGTGAATACAGCTGTCCATTCACTCGCACTGATTACTAATTCCAGTGCGATCAATACCACTGCAGAATCAAAAATCAAAGAGCAACACTGGGTGATTTAAATATGGAAATATGTTAGGCTAATGAACTTTTTGCAACAAGTTATATGCTTAATGAAATACATAAAGTAGCTAACACCCACAGATCACTTCATATATGAAATGCATTGTTCCAATTTTGCAAATACTGCACATATTAAGCAATTCAATGCTCATAGCTCTTTGAGGTGGTGCTATTTATCTTCACTTTATCCTCACTTTACAGATGAAGAGACTGAGGCACACAGAATTTAAGTGGCTTGCCTGCAAGAAGTCAGACCTTAGAATCTGGTCACTGACCCTGTATTGTGACTCAACAGTTATTTTTCCATTCACCTGCTAACCACAGTCCCAAATTAAAACTGATTCAAAAGTACAGCAAGAGACCGCCAAGTACACTTACAGGAAGCCTAGAGGTAATGAGACTCCTGAAGAAGCTGAAGAGCTAATGAGTCATCTGTGAATAAACTGCGAATTTGTTTTCCAGTGTCTTTCTCAATCTGGCATCTTTCACAACCACTAAAATAAATTTTCAAAAACAACGAACAGCAGAAATAATAAAGCCTGGGGCAAGTGTTGGTTTATTTGCCTGCTAAGCAGTCGCTGTAAATTTATACTGTGTTCCTTCATAACTGAATTTAGAATTCCAGCCACCATGAATGAGACATTCTTAAAATGCTTAGACACCCCTGCAGATACCACCACACTCTTGAAGCTCTCGAACCTACCGCACACCTACTGAGGCACGGTGTCCACTGTCGGACATAGAACCCCTGAAAACCAGGCTGCACCACTGTACCTGCCCTGATCATGCAGTTTCACAGATATAACAGCACTTCAGTTTTAGAGTGGGACTATTCTTCCTACACACTCTACGAGAATCTGATTCCTCAGAAATATTGGGGAACCAAATGTGGACGAGAGATAAATATTACAGTCACTGATTAATGAGTCAAGAAGGAACACTATGAGCTTGTCACGAGGCTCGTGATGTCCTGTCCTGCAACACAGGCATGTGTACATATGTGTGTATACATATATGCACATACTCTACTTTGCCTTTTTGGAGCAGTGACTCTGTCCAATTCATCTCTATTTCTCTTAGTTACTACAAAACCTGCCAGGTTTAGGCACTGATACTTACACCTGTATGAGTTAGGTTTATTATTTATATGTTTGGGCTTCCCTTGTGGCTCAGCAGTAAAGAATCCTAGCACAAGTTCCATCTCTGGGTTGGGAACATGGCCTGGAGAAGGAAATGGCAACCCACTGCAGTATTCTTGTCCGGAGAATTCCATGGATGGCAGGCTACAGTCCATGGGGTGGCAAAGAGATGGACATGACTCAGCAACTACACAATAAAAATTTATAGGCTCATGTCTGTTTTCCTCATCTTTGAAAGAAAAATTCAAATAACACAATGCAGGGTTTGGAAGAGGATGAAGGGAAATGAAATACATAATTACCAGCACCTTTTAATCTATCAGTAAATATTTGTCATTATTTCATCAGTTTGTTTGAACTTCATGTTCACCCTTGAGATAGCTAAAACTCTGAAAGATAAAGAGACGATCTCAGAAAGGCCAACTTAATTTCTGAAATTCTTACCTGTAATACGCAGAAGACTGATGATTCTTTTATTGAGTAGTTTTTTAAAAACTGAGCTTTATTTAGAAGTTAATAGTTCATTTTTCATGATCTTCTGACATGAACAGATGACTTATTTGGTCATCTGATGTGAACAGACAACTCACTGGAAAAGTCCCTGATGCTGCGAAAAATCGAGCTGGGAAAGTCCCAGAAGGAGAAGAGAGCATCAGAGAATAAGATGGCTGGACGGCATACGGATTCAATGAACAGGAACTTGGGTAAACTCCAGGAGATGGTGATGGACAGGGAGGCCTGGCCTGCTGCAGTCTGTAAAGAGTCGGACACAACTGGGCCACTGAAAAACAACAACAAGATCATTTTTCATACCTGAAGCTCAACCAATCCTATTCTGGCCATCATTTTATAGTTTTAAAACATGTAAAAAATGCTACGGTTGGGCTTCCCTGGTGGCTCGGTGGCAAACATTCTACCTGCCAATGTAGGAGACGTGAGTTGGGTCCCTGATCCAGGAAGATCCCACGTGCAGCGGAGCAACTAAGCCAGGGCACCACAAGTATTGAGCCTGTGCCCTAGAACCAGAGGACCACAGCAACTGCTCTCACAAGCCAGACCTACTTAAGCCCGCCCACTCTACAGCCATGCTCCGCAAGTCACCGGAATGAGAAGCTGGCACGCCGCAACGACCGGGTAGCTCCCGCTCGTCACAACTAGAGGAAAGCCCGCACAGCAACGAAGAGCCAGCATGGCCAAATAGATAAATACAGTTATATATATAAAAGGCTATGGTCAAGTCCGCATTTTCCAAATTATCTGGGACACATGCATCCTTCTTCCTTCCAAAACAAAAAGGATTAAAGATTTCCACTTTACACAGATAAGAGCTCAAAAGCCCTCACTCCCATCCTGCGAATATGGGAAAAGGCTGAACAAAGTCAAAATGAACCACTCTGCTTAAATCCATCAGAGAATTGAGGGTAAACTTCTAACCAGAAAACTGGAGATAAAGGAGACGTAGTGAATCACGGCTTACTTGGAGTAGGAGGAGCTGAAGCCTGTAAGTGCCTGGAAAACAAAAATTCGTTGATTACTTGCTGGAGGCTGATTGTGAACTAGCTTCTGAACTAAAAAGAAGACCAGTTTTACAGGGACCCTCACATTTGACAAGGTTTACCTCCAAAAGCCCCAAGATTAGGCTGCACTTGGGTCAAGAGGAGGAGGAAGGAAGCTATTTCGAAATCTGCCCAGAGCTTTTTGTCTCTAAAACAAAAGCCTGACCTGAAGAGAAACAACTTTACCGGAGCCTTCAATTATTTAGGGGAAGTGAAGTCACTCAGTCAAGCCCGACTCTTTACGACCCCATTGACTATAGCCTGCCAGGCTCCTCCATCCATGGGATTTTCCAGGCAAGAGTACTGGAGTGGGGTGCCATTTCCTTCTAAGAGAAGGATAAAAGGCTAAACAACTCTTCTGAAGGCCAAAGCCGAGGGACTCTAGTCCTGTAAATATGGAGATATAGCCATAAGATTACAGAAACATTCCCCTCAAATATCTTATCACCACATCAGCAGTATAACACAGATTATAAATCAAAGAACTTAAAACCACAGGCTCTAGTTTAGATGGAGATTCTAGGGAAATTCAAAGACAAAGGGGAAGACAAAGTAAGGACAGCAGAGGAGACCAAACCCTCTGACACACGTTAAACACAGCTTAACTCCAGTCAGATAAACACAAATCCTCACACTAATGGCCTATTTAACCAAGTACATCTTATACATCATGTCTGGGTTTCAACAAAAAATTAAAAGTCACGCTAAAAAACAAGGAAAAAATACAGCTTAAAAATAAAAAGCAAGCAAGAGTACTGGACACAGATACAGTGGCAATTTTGGAATTATCAGATATGAAATCTTCAGTTCAGTTCAGTTCAGTTGCTCAGTCGTGTCATAATTAAGGACATTAATAGAAAAAGGGGGAAACATGCAAGAAAAGATGTATAATGTAAGCTGAGAGATGGCAATTCTATAAAAGAATTTTTTTAATAGTAGACATGAAGAAGCCCTGTAACAAAAATAAAGAATGCCTATGATCTATGATGAGTTCATTAGTAAAATGAACATAACTGAGGAAAGACTCAAGGCACTTGAAGAGACACTGATGAAAACTTCCCAAATTGAAAAGCAAAGAGAAAAAGGAATTAAAAAAAAAAAAAGGAACAGACTATCCAGAAATAATAAGAATACAAAATATCAATAAACAACCCATAATAAGAGTAGAAAAGGGTTTTATTTGAGCCAAACTGAGGATGATAGCCCAGGAGACACAGAATCAATAGCACTTGAATCGTGGTCTGTTCGACTACAAAATGGGAAAGTCTTATAAAGGCAAAACCCAAAAAATTACATAAGTTGTTTGTCGAGAATTAGGACTGGAGCTGGCAAGAAGCAAGGGTGCTTATTGACTGGCTGGGATTGGAAATCACAGCCTTGTTACAAGAGGACACCGTAAGACCATAGGTTGCTGAAGGCAGATGCTGGCAGATATTGTTTTGAGAGACATGGATGTCCTTGAGTCTGATACAGTTTAGAAAGTTCAAGTTCTCAGTGATACAGGAACATGTCTGAAATGGCCATCTGGCTCCATTCTGGATATCTGAACCACCGTTACTCCATTTTGTTATTTTCTTTAATAGTTAAAGCAGATATACAATGTATTTTTGACAGGCCATAAGACAGGCTATTCTGGTTAACATAAATTCAGGTAAAGTTACATAGAATCTAGAATAACTTCTTCATGCCTCACTATATCAAAATTTCATCCACCAGAAAGAAGCAGAGCATATCTGAAATAACAATGAATAAGACTTTTCCAAAATAAATAACAGATAACAAATTACAGATCCAAGAAGCTCTGAAAAAATTAAGCGGGATAAGTACCAAAAATGTACAACTAGGCATATCCATTTTCAAGCCACAGAACATCAAAAGTAAATAAAAAACCTAGAAAGAAGTCAAAGGTGGATAGGGAAAGGGATAAATTACCTACATAGAAAGAAAGATATATATTGCACTGGACTTATCTTTAGAAAACTTGCATACAAGCAGAGGGTGGAGTGAAATATCTGAAGTGTTGAAGAAAAAAAATACAGTAAAATATAATTCTGTATCCAACATAATTGTCATTCAAAAGTGAAGAGAAAAAAGCCTTTCTCAAATAAACAAAAGATGACAGAATTGGGTCACTATTGAAACAACCTGTGGAAAATTCTTAAACAGATGGGAATACCAGACCATTTTACGTGCCTCCTGAGAAATTGGCAAGCAATTCAAGAGGCAACAGCTAGAATGGGACATGTAATAACAGACTGGTTCCGAATTCAGAAAGGCGTATGTCAAGATCGTATACTGTCACCCTTCTTATTTAACTTATATGCAGAATACTTCATGTGAAATGCCGGGCTGGATGAAGCACAAGCTGGAATCAAGATTGCCGGGAGAAATATCAATAACCTCAGATATGCAGCTGACACCACCCTTATGATAGAAAGCAAAGAAGAACAAAAGAGCCTCTTGAGGAAAGTGAAAGAAGAGAGTGAAAAATTTGACTTAAAACTCAGCATTCAGGAAACTAAGGTCATGACATTTGGGCCCATCAGTTCAGTTCAGTCACTCAGTTGTGACCGACTCTTTGAGATCCCATGGACTACAGCATGCCAGGCCTCCCTGTCCATCATCAACTCCCAGAATTTACTCAAACTCATGTCCATTGAGTCGGTGATGTTATCCAACCATCTCATACTCTGTCATCCCCTTCTCCTCCCACCTTCAATCTTTCCCAGCATCAGGGTCTTTTCAAATGGGTCAGTTCTTTGCATCAGGTGGCCAAAGTATTGTAGTTTCAGCTTCAGCATCAGTCCTTCCAGTGAATATTCAGGACTGATTTCCTTTAGGATGGACTGATTGGATTTCATGGCAACTAGATGGGGAAACAATGGAAACAGTGATAGGCTTTATCCTCTTGGGCTCCAAAATCATTGCAGATGTTGACTGCAGCCATGAAATTTAAAGACGCTTGCTCCCTGGAAGAAAAGCTATGATCAACCTAGACAGCATATTAAAAAGCAGAGATATTATTTTGCCCACAAATGTCCATCTGGTCAAAGTTATGATTTTTTCAGTAGTCAAGTATGGATGTGAAACTTGGACTATAAAGAAAGCTGAGCACTGAAGAATTAATGCTTCTGAACTGTAGTGTTGGAAAAGACTCTTGAGAGTCCCTTGGACTGCAAGGAGATTAAACCAGGCAGAACAACAGAACAATCCTACAGAACCAACAAAACAATCCTAAATGAAATCAATCCTGAATATTCATTGGAAGGACTAATGCTAAAGCTGATGCTCCAGTACTTTGGCCACCTGATGCAAAGAACTGACTCATTGGAAAAGACCCTGATGCTGGGAAAGAGTGAAGGCAGGAGTTGAAGGGGACGACAGAGGATATGGTTGGATGGCATCACCAGCTCAATGGACATGAGTTTGAGCAAGCTCTGGGAGTTGGTGATGGACAGGGAAGCATGGTGTGCTGCAGTCCATGGGGTTGCAAATAGTCAGACACGACTGAGTGCCTGAACGGAACTGAACTGAACTGAAGAAACCTTGCAAAGAAAAAAAAAAAAAGTTAACAGAAGTCCTTCCGAAAGAAAGAATGTTGTACACTCAGATATACACTTGAGGGCAGATAAGAACAAAGCAAAAGGGTGGATGGTTTACTATTCTGATACTGCTCTACGAGACTGACAGGAGGCATAGAATCTGAGGTTTCTCCACCAGGTGGGAGAGAGAGAACTAGAGAATGCCTCCAAAGCCCTAGCCTTTGGTGTGCCACCCAAGTGTCTAGTTTTTGTCTTGCCTCAATTGAAGCACAGATGGAACCCTTACAGTTTCGTGGAGGCAACTAAGCATAAAAGAAAAGGGGTGGGCAGTCTGCTATGCCCAGCACAGCTAGGCGTATCTACCAGAAGGCACAGAACTCAAGGTTTCTCCCCAGGTGAGGGGGAAGAGAAGTGAAATGTGACTGAAAAGTCCTAGCCAGAGCTAAAGCAGTGAGATATCATAGAGAGTAAGAGATTATGGACTCCTTGAAAGAGAGAGAGAGAGAAAGTAGAAAAATCCACTCTAAATAGGAATCTAAATGAATGAGCCCAGAGAATACACATCCATAGAAAGATCAGAGAGACTCCTAGAATCTCTAGTGAGGTCTTAGTAAAAGGTCTTCTCTGTCAAAGCCAGTCTGTAAAGACTGGAGAGCTGGCTATTTCTTCAAATGCAGATTCTAATACAAAGCTACAAGGAACACAAAGAATCAGGGAAACATGACACAGTCAACAGAACTAAAGTCTACAAACAATAAATGCTGCAGAAAAGGGACCCTCCTACACTGTTGGTGGGAATGTGTAATTGGTGCAGCCACTATGGAAAACAATGTGAATGTTCCTTAAAAAAATAAAAAAAATAGAGCAACCATATGATCCAGCAATGCCATTCCTGGGCATATATCTGGAAAACGTGAAAACTTAATTCAAAAAGATACATGCACAGCAATGTTTACGGCAGCACTATTTAAAATAGCTAAGACAAAGAATCAACCTGTGTCCATCAGCAGGTGAACAGATGAATGGATCAAGAAATGGTATATATGTACATATGCAAAACTCAGCCATAAAAGAAGGAAATATTGCCGTTTGCGTCAGTACGGATGGACCTAGAGATGATCATATGAAGTGAAGTCAGAAAGACAAATATCACATGGTATCACGTGTGGAATCTAAAACATGATACAAGTGAAATTATTTACAAAATAGATACAGACTCAGACATAGAAAACAAACTTATGGTTACCAAATGAAAAGGAGAAGAGGGATAAATTAGGAGAGTTTCAGATTAACAGATACACATTACTATGTAAAATATAAACAATAAGGACCTACTGTATAACAGAGGGAACTGTACTCAATATCCTATAATAACCTATAATGGAAAATATGAAAAACAGAATCAATTTGGTTTACACCTGAAACTAGTACAAAATTATAAATCAACCATAGTTCAATAAAAAAAGATTTTTAAAAATCAAGTACACAAGCAACAGAACAAAATAAATCTCAAATAACTGACCATTAAGAACCTGCGATTGAGGAATGACAATATCATTGTGATGAAATAAACCCGGGAAAGCAAGGAGGGATCCTCCCGCGGTTTCAGTGTGACCACAGCCTTGCCAACAACTTGAATTTGAACTTTTAGCATCCCACAGTGAGAGAATAGACTTCTGTTGTTTTAAACCATTCAGTGCATAGCAATTCATTATGGCAGTCCTGGAAGGCAAAGAAAGCTTTGTTTGATTATGGCTGAGAATCTTAGCTCCCGAACCAGGGAATAAACCCATGTCTCTTGCAGTGGAAGCATGGCATCCTAACCACAGGACCGCCACTGGTTCCCTAAGACAGTTTATTTAGAAATAAAAGCAGAAGGAACAATTCCTACCTCACTCTATGAGGCCAACCTTGTCATAATACCCAATGGGATGAAGACCATACAAGGAAAGAAATCTACAAACAAATAATTTCATCCACAAAGAACCAAAGAATCCTAAATAAAATATATGCAAATGAGTCAAAAAATTTAAGAAAAGAATTACACACCATGACCATGTCAAATTCATGCCAGGGAATCAAGGAAGAATCAACACATACACATACAAATCAATGTAATTCACTATATCAACTTGCTAGAGAGAGAAAAAAAATTATACCAACTAACACAGAAAAGTTACTTGACAGAATTCAAAACCTACTCATGATAAAACTCTCAACACAACAGCAGTAAAGAGAAACTTACTTCCTTGTTAGAGAATGCCTACAAAACACGTAGAGCGCATATGATTCTCAGTGGCAAGAGACTGGAAGTCTTTCCCCTGAAGATGGGAAACAAGACAAAGATGCCCTCTCTCATCGTTCCTATTTCACATTTTATTGGAAGTTCCAGCTAGTACAATAGGACTGCAGGAAAAGAAAAAGAGAGAAAGAAAGAAGAGAAATACAGGAAGAAAAGAAAAGAAACACACAGCATACACACTGAAAACAAAGAAATAAAGCTTCCTTTGTTTCAGAGTGAGTATCTATTTAGAAAACTGAGGATCTACCAGAAAACTCTTTTAATAATAAATTTTAATAAGCTCACAGGAAACATACACGGTAAAGATACAAACGCAAAATCTTTCCTGTATACCAGCAGTGCAGAATTAAATGTGAAATGAAAGCTAATCTATAGCAGTACCAAAATAAATATATTTTAAGCATGAACCTAGTAAAATATGTACAGGTTTTATATGCTGAAAACTACAAAGCCCTGATGAAAGAATTCAAAAGGGATTTACATATATTGAGTTCTTCAGTTCACTACTAGAAGATTCAAAATGTTAAGATGCCAGTTCTTTCCGAGTTTATTCATTGGTTCAGTGCAATCCCAGTGAAAAATCTCATCCAAATGAAAGTCCCAGAAGTCATGCTGTGTATATTGACAAATGTATCACACAGTTTATACGGAAAGGCAAGACTCAGAAGAGCCAACACAGCGCTGAAAAAAATAGTCAGAAGACTAACCCCCCCAACTTTGAGAATTGCTATAAAAATACGGCAATGGAGGCATTGTGGCGTTTGCAAAAGAAGAGACAAATAGACGCGTGGAATGAAATAAAGAGCCCATAAATAGATGCACACAAATACAGTCAACTGACTTTTGACTAAGGGACAGTGGTAATGCAACAGAGAGCACAACATTTTGAACAACTGATACAACTGATGCTGAAATAACTGGGTATCCACAATCAAAAAAAAAAGACCCCAAAATAACTTAAAAAGAACTCAAACTGAATCGTAGACCTAAATGTAGAACACAAATATAAAAAAATAAATACAACATGGGAAAAATTCTAGGTGTTAAATTCATTAGTTTAACAATTAATTTGTAGATACAACGCCGAACACACAGCCTATGAAAGAAAACGTGATTAGTTGTACTTTATTAAAATTAAAAAATTTTCCTCTGAAAACTGTTCAGAGAATAAGAAAATAACCACAGACTGGAGGAAGATAATCGGAAAAAAATATATCTGATAAAAATATTTTAACCATAATATACAAAAGCCCCTTAAAACTCAACAATAGGAAAACAGACAACTCCAAAAGCAGGGAAAATATTTTAACAGACAACTTCCCCAAAATATATACAGACAGTAAAGAAGTATATGAAAACTGTCTAATACTTTACACCATTAGGACATTCAAATAAAAACAAAATGAGACATCACAACACATATACTTGAAAGGCTAAAATTCAAAACACTGCTAACACCAAACATTGCTGGTGGGAATGCAGAATGATACAGCCACTTTGGAAGACTTTTTGGCAGTTTCTTTCAGAGCTAAATGTAGTCTTAACCATGTGTTCCAGCAATTGTGTGCCTGAGTGGTTAACCAAATGGGATGGAAACTTAACGTATACACAAAAATCTGCATATGGATGTTCATGGCAGCTTGATTTATAATTTCCAAAACCTGGAAGCAACCTAGATGCCCCTCAAGTAGTAAATGTATAAACAAACTATGGTATATTCATACTATAGTATATTGTGCTTAGCCGCCCAGTTGTGTTTGACTGTTTGTGACCCAACAGACTGTAGCCCTCCAGGCTCCTCTTTCCATGGGGATTCTCCAGCAAAGACACTGGAGTGGGTTGCCAAGCCCTCCTCCAGGGGATCTTCCCAACCCAGGGATTGAACCCAGGTCTCCTGCATTGCAGGCTGATTCTTGACTGTCTGAGCCACCAGGGAAGCCCATTACTCAATGATGAAAATAAGCAAGTTATCAAGCCAGAAAAAGATATGAGGCAAACTTAAGTACGTACTTCTAAGTGCAATAAGCCAGCATGAAATGGTTACAAATGGTATGATATCAACCATGTTACATTTTGAAAAAGGCCAGTGGAAAAGATAAGTAAATTGTCAGATATCTGGGGGATGGAGGGAGGAGGGATGAATAATTGAAGTATAAGGAATTTTTAGGACAGTGAACTATTCTGTATGATAATATAATGTGTATACATGACATCATATTATCAAAACTCAGAACTATACAACACAAAGAGTGAACTCTAATGTAAACTATGGACTTTAGTTAATGATGAAGTTTGGTTCAATAATTGTAGCGAATGTACCACACTAGTGCAAGATGTTCAAACAGAAACTACAAGGAAGGACAAAGTGCTATCTGTTCAGTTTTTCTGTAAACACGAAACTGTTTTTTAAAATAAAGTCTACTAACAAAAATTTAGGAATATTCTGCCAACTATACATCCATCCAGGGGTTCCCTTGTGGCTCAGACAATAAAGAATCCACCTGCAATGTGGGAGACCTGGGTTCAATCCCTCTGTTGGAAAGATTCCCTGGAGGAGGGCATGGCAACCCACTCCAGTATTCTCCCCTGGAGAATTCCAAGGACAAAGGAGCCTGGCAGGCTACAGTCCATGGAGTTGCAAAGTAGAATGCCCATTTATAACAAAGATATTCTTGTACCATGGAATATATATTGAAAATCATTATTTGCTTCTTCACTCACATTCACACATTCCTAAATGGAACAACCAGCCTCAAGAAAAATAAGAGATGGTCAGTTACCATTTTATCTTCACTCAGGCATCTTGCTGAGGGAGGTGTGTCTACATGCAGTGGTTACTGACTTTCTAAAGTCAACAGCTGTCCCAAAGACCTTTGCACTCATTCCTTCTCCTCCTTTGCCAATAAATTTTTAGCCTCCAAAAGTACCACTTACTATTACTGATTATCTATTACTATTTCCAATTATCCTATATTTCTATCTACTTTCATAAACAGAAATTGTAATCTGTTAACAAATTCACCTCATAGTAAATGCAATGGTAAAACCTTTCAATTCATTAGCAATAGCATAAGTGAATACACTATTTGAATCTACCCAGGCACACTTGTTACCCTCAGCCCTGTCTAAAACCTTACCAATAAGTAACTTGTATATTACTTGTGTCTCTCTATAACCGCTAACATCACTCTAATAATCTGCTGACTGCAGTATGCTTCTCTCTTAAGCTCCAAACCATTATTTATGTGTAAAATGTGTGTCTTTGCTGTTCAGTCGCACAGGTGTGTCCAATTCTTTGTGACCCCATGGACTGCAGCACTCCCGGCTTCCCTGTCCTTTATTATCTCCCAGAGTTTGCTCAAACTCATGTCCATTGGGTCAGTGATGCCACCCAATCAACTCATCTTCTGTCGCCCCCTTCTCTTCCTGCCCTCAGTATTTCCCAGCATCATGGTCTTTTCCAATGAGTATCGGAGCTTCAGCTTCAACATCAGGACTTCCAATGAATATTAAGGGTTGATTTCCTTTAGAATTGACTGGCTTGATCTCCTAGGAGTCCCAGGGACTCTCATGAGTCTTCTCCAGCACCACAGTTTGAAAGCATCAATTCTTCAGTGCTCAGCCTTCTTTATGGTCTAACTCTCACACGCATACATGACTACTGGAAAAACTGTGCTGTATTTTCAGTGTCAGAAGTCCCTGTCCCAGTGTGCTTAGTAAGGTATTCTATAACCTTTGTGTCAATGACTCACTCTTCTGTCATGAACTTTCTCCTAGGGTAGCCAGGTATACGACACAGGCGCATAAAGGCTGAATTTCCTTTCATTCTAAGGTCAAAATTTATTGATCCCTGAGAATTGAGAGGAGTTTTAACTAGCAGAACTATAAAGCTTAATCCCCATTAGGATTCAAACCAACCTTAGCTATTTTCATTAGAGTACACAGCTCCCCCGTGAACATGCCGTCATATTACTGCTGTTGTCAAACTTAATTGAAAAGCTTCCCCAACATTTTAAGACTCCATACTAAGTTGATATGTAACAACTGAGACATTAAAAATTAAAAATAATATACATGGAAATAAAGAAAGAAAGAAATCCACTAACTTCATTTTATTCTGATGAACACATTCAAATTACTTGGGGAATCAACCTGGTGATTGGAAAAGAAAATGGACTAACCAGATATCTGAATTGAGAATACAGAGGGAAATGTATAATTAAAGGAAAGGAGAGTAGCAGAACAATTCAAAACCATCCAATATACGATATAATTACACCCACTCCTATCCTTCATATGTCTACCTCAAAATTTCATTCTCTCATATTATTTGGTTTGAGTAAATGTGTGTGGGTGATGGCTAATCAAGTGCAGGCAGAAATGACCCACTTGAAGCGGCCAGTTGTGTGACAGTATAGTCTTTATTCTGGAGTAGGCTGCTCACTCTAAAAGTAAACGCAGACATATCAATGGATATAAAAGAATACCACAAGTGCATTGTGAAGAAAATACCTATGCCTTTAAATCTGGCCTTTTCTCCCATTTTCAAGATAACGACTTATTTTATTTATCTAAGAAATATTTTGTTAGTTTGACTTTAAGTCACACTGTAAACATCCTTTCTCACTAATATCTTGTATACAATGAACTTTCAAGAACCAGACACACTATAAGTAATCTTCCCAAGTATTTCATCACCCTCCTTACCATCATAATTCATGTCTGCTGATTTTCCCTATATCTGTTTCATTAAACTCTTCTTTACTTATTTACTGGATTGCAGCTGCCAGTGTGTTCCAATATTTGAAAAATTTTGAGATAGAATCTGTCCTTGATAATGGCCATATTGTCTTTACATCTATTTGAAAAGAAATACAGACTACTATTATCTTTTAAGATTGCTCAACACAGTGAATGGACAGATGGCTGAATTAAAATAGTAATAGTCAAAATAGAAGTAACAATAGAAATAATCTCATGGGGTGCTCATATATACTACTCATTTTGTGTTTTCCATCCATCTTGTTTACCCTCATAGTAACACTAAAAAAATAGAAATATATGCCAAAAGTCAAAGTGAAATTCACTCAGTCATGTCCGACTCTTTGTAACCCCATGGACTATAAAGTCCATGAAATTCTCCAGGCCAGAATACTGCAGTGCATAGCCTTTCCCTTCTCCAGGGGATCTTCCTAACCCAGGGATCGAACCCAGGTCTCCCACATTGCAGGCAGATTCTTTACTAGCTGAGTCATCAAATATATGAGGACTAAGTAATTTTTTCCTTGAACACACATAGCAAATCAGAGGCAAAACAGGCATTATTAAACAGATCTTTGTTTCTTTTAAAGTTATAAACATTACCTAAAAAAGTGGATACTAACATTTTTTATTGAAACCCACAATTTTTCAAAATATAATAAATTCTGTCACAAACAGGCTACAAAACTATAAGATGGATGAATATTACTATATCCACAATATGAACCTACTAGTTCATTTTTAAGAAAACCCAAATGCAAATTGATAAAGGCAGCATTTTCAAATCATGACTTACAGATTGAAATTTATGAAGCAATATACCCAATGATTACACAAAGAAGTTGATTAAAATTTGTATTTATGTTTTTTAAATGCAATGTTTTTTGCAATAATGGAAAAACTTGATCAACAATTTCATGTTTCTTTCTTTGTATCTGGCTTCAGAATTTTAGGTGACTATATTCTTGTCCTGATGTAATATAAATTATTCCTATACTTGAGCCTTTCAAATAGGTTTATTCTTATTAAACAAGTTTCCTTTGGATACAATAAATTTTATATTTGCAATTTCTACAGGAGTAACTGTAGCAGAGACAAATATTCACAGTGGGAGCAAGCAGGACCCTATGGGGTCTTCCCAGGACAGACCCCTCTCCCATATCCTCTGCTTTAGCTCCTCTCTGAAGAACCTAGATAATAGTATCTGGTGTACATTTCCTGAGTTGTTTTACAGAGGCTAAACCATCACCAGATGGAAGAAATTACTACTTGATGATCATGAGCATGTAGTTCCCAGACCTACCGATTGATGATGTCCTCTGGGACATTACCCTGTTACTTCACCCTCAACCAATCAGAGAATGGTGCACAAACTCTTCATATGCCCTGGGATGCTCCTCCCTCTCCTTGCCTTTAGAAATGCTTTGCTGAAACCCATCACAGAGTTCAGCTCTCCTGGACTCCTTCCTTGACGCCCACAATAAACATTGCATTTTCCTCGCCACAACCAGGTGTCAGCAGATTTCCTTTATTATGCGTGGGTGAGGGGTCCTTTGGCTTGGTAACAGCTGCACCATTCCAGGCTCAAGAGAAGTATTATCATAATCAAGTGTATAAGCGGAGTCTGTAAAGGTCCCACTATATCAGCTGTAACAGGCAGCCATATCACAAATAACAACTCACCTATGGGAATTTAATTATTTGCTTGATAGGGAAATCTGTTGTTTGACCCCAAGGGAGAAATGATACCAAATGACTTCTTACTCACTCAGAGAGTGTAAAAGCTCATCTTTACGTAAGGGATAGCTTTACTGCCCATGATAGCTCTAAACTTCATTACAATGTGTGATGCAAGCTCTTAATGTATAGATTGGATGGTGTCATGAGAATAATCAAATCCAGTTCCCTATGGACTATATACCTTATCCCACTCCTAAGTCTTCCTGACCTGAGATAACTTCATCAGTCTTCAACATCTGGATTCATTCTGAGAAAGCTAGTTCTCCATCATGACTGTCCATGAGTGACTTAGAAATCATTGCTACAGTAGTAACATAATCACTGAAGAGATTATGTTAGACTCTATTTGAAGAAGACACCACTGTTTGAAAAGGTCAGAAAAAAAAAAAAAAAAAAAAACAACATTTTGCTTTGACACAATGCAATGAGAAACCACCATGGATTCTTAAGCAGGATTAAAACCAGTTTGGGAAAAAAAAAACCCACTATCTATATCTCAGTCTCACAATCGTTTTTCCCACTAAATTTCTTCACCTGTAAAATAACACTGACAATGTAATCTTCCCTGCAGTGACTTTCTGAGGCATGGCTAATGATGCTAAATCATCCTAGCAAAAAAGTTTTATATCTAGTATAAGTTGTAACAATAAGACAAGGGCATCAGCAAAGCCTCTGAATAATTCCACACATTTCCACTTTCATATTTTGGATTATTGAATATCTCTTTTTGACCATACATAAAATTGGCCAAGATAAAGGGCTACTGGGGCATTTTCTTGTGACCGTAACAGATCCATGATGGTGTGTTTTTTAGCTCCACAAAAGAAAAAAAAAATTCCCTTGACTCATTAATTTAAAAATAGGACTACAGAAGTTGAATTACCTGACAGATGAGGGAAGAATTGCAGGATACTCTGCAGATGTCAATTAGAAACATTTGGCACCGTGTTATTTCCTGCCAATACAAAGTGTTAGAACTGAAGACCAAAATTAAACTGTAAGCGTTTGAAGAAAGATTGGGAACTTTTAAGTGAAATACTTGATGGAAGAAAAACATCTGTGACAAGATCATTTGGCTACTTGTAAGGGAAATACTGTTTACCTGAAAAATGTTAATTTTATTTTCATTAGCAGGAAGAAACAGAGGATGCTTACAACAATAGAATTTATAAGCAGAATGCAATTAATTGTATTCAGGATGAGAGGCTTTTTATTATTCTGGATCTAGGACAAAGTAGCTTGCACCTTAAAGAGATTTCCTCAAGGACTTTTAAGAAATCAAAATAGCATGCATTCATGCTGGCTCTTACAAAGTTAGTTAGATTATTTTTCATCTTTGTGGTTCTTTTCAATATAAAATCACTCTTACTTCATTTCCTATTTTTCCTTGGAACATACAAAGTTCATCAAATTTTATAATCTCCTGAAAGTGGAAAGAAAGTGAAGTCTCTCAGTTGTGTCTGCCTCTTTGTGATTCCATGGACTGTAGCCTACCAGGCTCCTCCATCCATGGGATTTTCCAGGTAAGAGTACTGGAGAGTGGGTTGCCATTTCCTTCTCCAGGGAATCTTCCTGATCCAGGGATCGAACCCAGGACTCCCACATTGCAGGCAGACGCTTTACCCTCTGAGCCACCAGGGAAGCCCAGTATTAGCTTTAAATAATTTCCATTGTACCCAATGTTCTACTCCAGATTTTATAGAAATAATACAGTTAAGTAGATGGGGAGAAAACATAGTCATATTTTCTCCTGTGATATTAAAGGAAAATAATTCTAATAAGAAAAAATGAGTTTTGTTCACTCACTTGATATTCTTTAACTATAGATAACCAACTTTGTAATCCTCTCTTAAGACAATGAGTTTCCGCTCCTGTTCATATAGGGGTAAGATTTGTTATCAGAGCATAATTAACACTAACATTTGAAAGTTGTCAGCCCTCTTCTTCTGGTTTTAAAGGAAGGCTCAGGTCAAAAGGTCCAGGTGACTAAGAAGAGTCATTTATGAAAATTGGAATCCTCCCATGTAACTGGTCTTAATAGGGGAGGATTGGGCACATATGTCCAATAAGTATGGTTGGCACCTACCGTGGTAGTTACCACAGACAACATAGCCAAGAACACAGTAACTGAGGTCAAAGGCTGTCCTTGTTCTTTGACCAAATTTTCCCCTTCAATGGTCAGTTTCTTCAGTTGACCCCACATGGGCGGTCTGGCTTTGTTGGTCCTTGGAGCCTGTTCGGGGCAGCTGCTGATCGTCAGTCTTGTTATCCCCATCACCAGTGGCTCTCCAGGAGGATGGATGTGGAACTATGGCCTCTGCTTTCCTTTCTTTGACATGCCTTCCTGGTACCCAATGGTGTTGTCCATCATCTGAAATGACAAGAGCATAACCTTTTCCTTTTTTAGGTCTAAGGCCCTTATACCAATTGTTCATCACATTTTCCCACCATACTGGAGTATTATATGCAATCATTTGACCAGGACTATAATTCTCGCTAAGCATGGTGTTCTGAAAATGCAATATTGCTGCTGGCGTTGTATGATCCAATTGTAAATTTAAAAAAAAAATTAAAATAAATAAAGCATGGGCTATTTTCTCTTTTGGTCTCATCAATATGCCATACTTTCCTCCCCCTTTCTAAAGTTTAAATAACATATTTTTTAGAGTAGGATGAGTGCATTCAATAATAGCCTGGCCTTGAGAATTATATGGCCTTGAGAGATTATAATTTCTTAGGTATCATTATTAAGTAGTTATAGTACCTTCCCACCTGATAATCATCAAATTAACCAATAACTATAACAAAAGCAAGCATATAAAAATAAATATGAAAAAATAACTGGTGGATATATATTTAAAAGTCAGAATTTCCCAATACTTTGTATGGATACTGAGATTAGGTTGATTTTCAAATATATCTATAACATGTCATTGTTCTTCCTTCATGTTCATCCTCTCCCCCTCTCTCTCTCCTTCATAGATAGGGATATTATATTAAAAAGCATAAATATCATCCAATGTTTTTTTTTCGAGGTCAGAGGTATACAGGCAAATGGTCTTATTTCCTACCAGATAGCATTGATGTCATTATTAGAGCTAGAAGGCAGAAAGGTTTGTTTTCATATTACTCCATATCACATATTTAGTTACATGATAAAGGGAAAATAAGGTGGCTGATGAAATTAAGTTTAGCAACCAGATGATCCTAAGATAGGGAAATTATTCTGTATTATTTGGTTGTGCCCCATATAGCCAAAATAGTCTGAAAAATGAGGGGGAAAAGTCAGAGTAAGAGTCAATGTGGGTGTAATATGATGCGAAAAAGAATGAATTGCCCATTGCTGCCTTTGAAGACCGAAAAGGGACCACAAATCAAGGATTGTGAGCAGCCTCTAGAAGCTGATAAAGGCAAGGAAACAGATTTTTCCTTAGGGGCTCCAGACAGGAATCCAACCCTGCCAATTCCATGATTTTTATCTCAAGCTATTTGTGTTGGACTCCCAAGGAACACAACTATAGATAAACAAATCTGTGTTTTTTTAAGCCACTAACTTTGTGGTAGTTTGTCATAGCAGCAACAGAAACTAACACCATGGTTAGTATGATATGGTAACTGCTCTAAACTACCGGGCTGAACACTGCTTCAGGCTGACCGATGCCATAACTCAGTATAATCAAAGGTGGGTCATATCTTTCAGCAAGTAACAAACCAATTTTCATGAATTCCAATCATTTCTGTTTATCAAGAAACATGTGCATGCAAGTGCAAGCACACACAGAGAACACACACACACACTCCCAGGATATAGTGCTATCAGTTCAGTTCAGTCGTTCAGTCGTGTCCGACTCTTTGCAACCCCATGAATCACAGCACGCCAGGCCTACCTGTCCATCACCAACTCCCGGAGTTCACTCAGACTCACGTCCATCGAGTCAGTGGTGCCATCCAGCCATCTCATCCTCTGCCGTTCCCTTCTCCTCCTGCCCCCAATCCCTCCCAGCATCAGAGTCTTTTCCAGTGAGTCAGCTCTTTGCATGAGGTGGCCAAAGTACTGGAGTTTCAGCTTTAGCATCAGTCCTTCCAAAGAAATCCCAGGGTTGATCTTCAGAATGGACTGGTTGGATCTCCTTGCAGTCCAAGGGACTCTCAAGAGTCTTCTCCAACACCACAGTTCAAAAGCATCAATTCTTCGGTGCTCAGCTTTCTTCACAGTCCGACTCTCACATCCATACATGACCGCTGGAAAAATCATAGCCTTGACTAGACAGACCTTTGTTGGCACAGTAATATCTCTGCTTTTGAATATGCTATCTAGGTTGGTCAGAACTTTCCTTCCAAGGAGTAAGCGTCTTTTAATTTCATGGCTGCAATCACCATCTGCAGTGATTTTGTAGTACTTGAATAAATGACCATAGTTTTCTGGTGTGAATTTCACCTGATTCCTCCTTCTATTTACCATATAAAGTTCTTGCAGGAAGGAAACACACACACACATACACACACCTCCCCTACAAACAAACACAAAATCTTCCTTATCCTTCATTAATATCTGCTGCTGCAGTTTAGTCACTCAGTTATGTCCCGACTCTTTGTGATTCCATGGATTGTTGCCCGCTAGGCTCCTCTGTCCATGAGATATTCCAGGCATGATTACTGGAGTGGGTTGGCATTTCCTTTTCCAGGGGGTCTTTCCAATCCAGGGATTGAACCCTCATCTCCTGTTTGGAAGATGGGTTCTTTACCATTTAGCCACTGGGGAAGTCCTATTAATGTCTAGAAATTGTAAAAAATACAGTTGAACGTCTCTTCCTGGTAATTTGAAACAAATAATAATTCCCTCTTTCCTGTCAAATAATAGCCCTCTCTTCCTGTCATCTTTATCTCTGTGCTATTTGCTTCATCATTTTTCTTGAAGGCAGAGGCTAGTTGTCTCTGTCTTCTTTAGACACCTTCCCCTTTGTGCTTTGTATTGTTTCAGAAATCACCAAAATAGGATGGCTGGTTTTACCTACTTAAATAGCTATAGCTAATAAAAACCGGGCTTTCCTGATAGCTCAGTTGGTAAAAATCCGCCTGCAATGCAGGAGACCTGGGTTCGATTCTTGGGTGGGGCTTGGCCTTCTCTTGTGGCTCAGCTGGTAAAGAATCCACCTACAATGCGGGAGACTTGGGTTCAATCCCTGGATTGGGAAGATCCCCTGGAGAAGGGAAAGGCTACCCACTCCAGTATTCTGGCCTGGAGAATTCCATGGACTATACAGTCCATGGGGTCACAAAGAGTCAGATATGACTGAGTGACTTTCACTTTCAATAAAAACCAAAGCAAAAATTGTTTTACTGCTTAACATTTAAATAATTCAAACTATTTTCAGAGTTAAAAAGAGGTAGAATTATATAGTATGTAAATTCCTTTTAATATAGATGTAAATGTACCAAATATTTAAGCTGTTTTCATTTTAACTAAACCTAATGAAGCAAAGGAAGTTAACCTCCTAAGCCCTAATTAGAAGACTCTCCATTATTAGGTAGTTGTGATTGATATCCTCACACAAGAGTGATACATTGCTGACATTTATTCACATTACTCACTACTGTTGCCTGTTTCTAAAAATATGCACTGTTATGTTTCCCTGGGCAATTCTTTACAGATCATTAGGAATATTCTCAGAACAACTAAGACGTATCAAACCCAAACAACATTTAAAGAAAAGAACTAGCAAGACTTCCTTATCTAAAAATTGCAGAATTTAGGCCAATACATTATGATTTCATTCTAGAGCAATGAAAGTTAAACACATTGTTTAGGATGCACCACTCATGAGGTTAAAAGTAATCAGGAACAAACATGTTTTTAAAAGGATCTTAATGGATACCACGTGCGTTTCTTAAATTCATAAAGGGCAAAATAATGATAACTTCCAATGAAAATAAACATATAGCGTAGTTTTCAATGAGTGACAATAAAAATTTCTAGAAATACTTATAAAATAATTTTGACAATTTATGTTTTAAAGGCATGAAAAATATTAATTCATTACATAATAATGTTAAGGGTAATTATCTGCAGGTGGTAAATCACTATGTTTTTCCTATTTTTTATATATTTTCTGATTTTTATGCATTGAACAGTTATTACTAATATTTAGAGATTATTATGATTTTAAAGAACAATGTCCCAAACATTAAAAACTCTTTATATACTTTTTTCTCCTATTTTATAGAATTTATACTAAGTTCTGGAAAAACATGTAAAATAAAATTTATTCATTTTCAATAATGATGTATTAAAAATCTATTTAGAAACTTGTTCTCTTGCATTTTTCTTGAGTCAATCAGGTAAAATAAAATAAGATTTGCATTATTTTTTTTCCCATATAGTATACCCTTGCAAAATGGCCAGAGTTCATCCCTTTATCACCGACATCCTCAAGTGCTGCAAAGGGTTGTTAAGATGAAGTTCTGAAAAACTGAATCCTGAATTCATAATGAATGGAATAAGCCACATTAAAAAAATTATCTAGAAAATATATTCTATTTAACTTATGGAAAAGCAGTTAATTTTATAATCAGAATGAAAGAGAAAATTTACACTCCTCCACCTCAGAAAAAAAACTTATCCCAAATTAACTACTGCTGATGAAGACTGAATATTCATTCACATTATCAGGTCTAAATCGGTTTATTTGGAAAAAAATGGTTAGCAATGTCATTTTCCCCATTCACCTCACTTTCTGCTTTCTCTTTATTTGTACAATGTTGCCTTTGGATTTGAATAGCAATGTTTTCAAGAAAGCATTTATCCATAACAACAACGAAAAATCAATCTTGACAAATATTCAATGAGTAAACATATACTTTACCCAGGGCCCAACAATTAAAAAACTAAAATGTATATTTAGAGATAACTGTCTTATATGGAAAAAATGCATTATGACTACAATGTTCTTCCCTTGGAAGTTAAACAGTTTTCCAAATTAAATGTTGCCTTCTAGATTTTGCTTTATACATAAGACAAATAACTCCCTCAGTAGCCTGATAGACTCTATGTTAAAAAAAAGTTTTTAATATTTGTTGGGAGCATAGTAATGACTAAGGACAATAGCAATAACAAAAAGTTAAAGGGTCACACTTCAACATTCTAATGATTTAGTGAAGAACTCTAGCGGAAGGTTAAGGCTTGTCAAAGAGCCAGCCACGACCTCTAGAAGCCGAAGCACACGGTCCCCTGCGCTGCTGCACAGCAGAACTCAAAAGACACCTTGTGCTCATTGAAAACACACTTGATATTCAAGGCCAGACACTGATGAGTCGAGCGTGTCCTGTTTCCTGAAGAGACTGCCAAGGAGATCTTAAGGTCATTCTGGTCAACACGCACAGTGTGTGAGCAGAGGGCAGACAAGTGCCAGATAAAGACTCACTCTCTCTGACGTCAACCATCTCAGCCTATCCAGTTTGCAAAGGAACAAGAGTTCCCGCACAAACACTGTAATCAGAGTGAAAAAGCACTACATCTGAATAAAAAAAGAAGTTAATTAAACTGTCTTCTTTTTCCAGTGAAATCCATAATAATCTTGAATGGTCTGAAGATTTAGTATTCTGTATTCATTTTAGTTTTGGATAAACGACTAAATGGCAACTAAATCTACATACTGATTTATTTTAATTCCCCAAATTTTGTGTGATCTATGCATTATGCAGAAAACTGAGAATGTGTAAGACTTAAACTCATCACCCAAGATCATCGTACAATTACATGCTGGGGGTAGGAGACAAAGAAAGCCATTACTGACTCTAAGCCAAACACTGCTCACTGCTATCCCACATTGCCGCACTTACTGAAAACTTTCTTTGACAAAAAAATCTACCACATCACCTCTTTTCCCTTTATAACTTTTTGGCTGGAAGTCTAGCTTTAGGCAGGTGGGAGAAATAGCACAGAAGGCTGCTTTCCTCAGTTCTTGTTTATCTCTGTAGCAATGGCAGTGACCCTGGGTCAAACACAGCACTCAGCTGTAAAGATCTCCTAGTAACTGTAATGTGATGGGTCAAGAAGAATCAGCTGTCATCACATTTAAAGAAAACAAGAAGAGTTAGATTTGTTCCTCGGTAGATCTGTTCCTCGTTCAAGTCTGTGTAATCAAGAATTCTAGACCCCAGGACTCAGGGGGGCTTCTTTGGGTAGAGACATCTCACAGGAGAAACCTGCACCCTGCGCTACACTATCAGAGAAAGAGGGAGAACTTGGAAACCTTTGTGTGACTCCTTTGCTTATGTCTCTGTTTCCTGTTCTTCCTACAATAAATTTTTTTGATATAACAAATCTTAGCCATCATTATAACCTTATGTGGAAACATGTTAGTCCTTCCAGCAAATTGTCAAATGAGTTAGGTACCCCTGTCCCTTGAAGAGTAGTGATTAAATATATGGTAATGGAGCTAACAGATTATATCATTTTGCTTTCATTACATAACAAAACTTCCAAATTTATTGACTTCATTATTTAGTGACGTTATTACTTTCCAATTTGTTGACTTCATTACTAAATTAATATTAGTGACTTTTTAAAGGGTGGGTCTTCAAGGTTTCCAAGTTATCACAGAGGTTGCAAAGCATCTCCAACCTTGATCTCTAGCTTGATTTAAATGAGATACAGTCATGTCTGTAAAGGTCATGAATTTTTGTAAGTTTTATTCTCTTCTATTTGTCAACACAGAAATCAGTTTGCATCAGACATTCAGAGTTAGAATACCAAGGTTTTCCAAGTAAAATGATCACCTTGAGCCTTCTTTAATGTGAATATTCAGATTAATTAATGACAAGAAAGTAAAGATCTTCTAGTAAGGCCAACAGTATAGGAAATAAGTTTCCTCAGGCCCAGTTCCACTGGGCAGAAAAGATGACCATGGGCCAGTAAAGCAATCTGAATCTTAAGTGGCTCTTTCCATAAGCAGGCATTAGGGAAGCATATTCTAAGGGGACACACTAAAGATACAGTCCAAAATGGAGAGAGGGCTGAGGCTTGCAGACCATCACACCAGGTGACCACTGAATTGTTAGCTTACCAGTAAGGATGGCTTCTGTTTAGAAGGGCTTCCCTTGTGGCTCATCTGGTAAAGAATCTGCCTGCAATGCAGGAGACCTGGGTTTGATCCCTGGATTGGGAAGATCCCCTGAAGAAGGGAAAGGCTACCCACTCCAGTATTCTGGCCTGGAGAATTCCATGGATTGTACAGTCCATGGGGTCACAAAGAGTTGGACAGACTAAGCAACTTTCACTCACTGTTTAGAAAGAAAACAGAACTGTCTTTCAAGTTTCCATAAGCCTTGTAAAAAGTTTACAAGATAACCAGTGAATCAAGAAATTGGAGTTCTAGGCTGTCTGTTTTTATAATAGGGAAGAATGAATCAGTTTCATTTATTTCAACCTTTGTATTCTTATTACATGTGCTTCAAGTTAGTCACTAAAGGCATGTTGCCTATAAGCTTAAAGCATACAGGACAGTCCGTCTCTGGGTACCCGGCCTGCCATGGCAGAGCTTAAGTTACAGTGCCTTTGTTTAGTTCACAGGAAACATCCTGGCCAGGCTCACCTGAGAATGTGTGCAGGAAAAGAAGAAATGAACACATGCTCTCCACGGTCTGGCTGGAACAAGGAAACATTTCCAAGGATGTATGGCCTTTTTCACTTTCTCTCCTCACTTCTCCCTCTTTGTTCTACAAAAGAAAAAGAAACTAGCACCCAGACCCTGGCAAGCTGGTTCTTTGGAACACTAGCCCACTATCTTCCTGATCAGCAGGCTTTCCTAATATGATAAGTCACTATTCCTTGCCCTAACAAGTCATCTCTCCATTTATTGGCTTACCTAGCAGATGGTGCTCCCAGGTGGTCCTCGTGGTAAAGCATGAAAGTGTCAGTCATTCAGTTGTGTCTGACTCTTTGTGACCCCATAGACTATAGCCCACCAGCTCCTCCATGCATGGAATTTTTCAGGCAAGAACACTGGAGTGGGTAGCCATTCCCTTCTCCAGGGGATCTTCCTGACCCCCCTCCTGCTAATTCAGGAGTTGTAAGTGATGAGGGTTCAATCCCCTGGGTTTGGGAAGATCCCATGAAGTAGGAAATGGCAACCTGGTCCTGTACTATTGCCTGGAAAATTCCATGGACAGAGGAGCCTGGTGGACTACAGTCCATGGAGCTGCAAAGAGTCAGACACAGCTGATCGACTAAACACACTTCGGTGGAGTAGTGGAAGGCTGGTCCAGGTAAAATTTTCTGGCACAAAACTTCTGATCATTGCTTCTCAGATACACTTCTCCAAAACAGGCATGCTATTTCCTATAGTTTTCAAACATGACATGCAGTATTCTACCAAAGAGAAAAAGTATATCTATCTCACAAGTATAGCTATTAATAAATACATTTCTCCCAGAGTCTGAAGTCCTTTATGTGGACATTTTATAAACTATCACTTACAAACACAAAGTTTTCAGAACTGTTGGCAAAAATGGATATAGATTTTCTAACAGCTAAGGTTGTTCATGTTCTTTTTCATAATTCTAAAGGGCATGATGATTATTCCCAACTGGATTTTGTTTATCAATGTAATATTCCTTATGCATCTAAGTGGACTATTAATTAGTTGTCCCACTTATTAACCTCTCTTTTGTCCTTTGGCAGTGACTCAAGATTCATGCATAAGTACATTCTAGAACAAATGTTAAACGGTTTGTAACACATCTCAATGAGGTCAGAAAAATACAGCACAATAAATACAATTCATTCATTCAAATCCAACATACTAATAAGCTTAAACTCTCTGGTGATGCATAATGGCCTTACATCAAGTGAATGACAACTTTTGAGTTAAAAGAAAGCAATCTTCCCCACTAGGAAGAAAAGACTGGACATAAGTCAGTAAGGGGGAAGAAAGAACAAGGGGAAAGGAACTGAAAGAGGAGAAAATACAAGTTTTTTCAATTAAAAAAATTTTTAATGTATTTAATATATATGAAAATATAAGTATAAACAATAGAGTATCAATTCTCAAAGCTCAGTAAGATAGCCACCCTGCCCTCTGGATCAGAGAGAGCAATGGCAACCCACTCCAGTACTCTTGCCTAGAAAACCCCATGGATGGAGGAGCCTGGTGGGTTGCAGTCCATGGGGTCGTGAAGAGTCGGTCACGACTGAGTGACTTCACTTTCACTTTTCACTTTCATGCATTGGAGAAGGAAATGGCAACCCACTCGTGTTCTTGCCTGGAGAATCCCAGGGATGGTGGAGCCTGGTGGGCTGCCGTCTCTGGGGTCACACAGAGTCGGACGCGACTGAAGTGACTTAGCAGCAGCAGGAGCAGCTCTCTTGTTTTCAATTTTGGAGTAATCTCACCAAAGTCATTCCGTCAATGTCTGTAATGAATGTTACATCAGCTGTGTTAATCAAAATTTGAGAAACGGAGACCTGATTGAAAATTAAGAGGGCGTTTATTTGAGGTTTTTCAGGACTGCAGCCTGATTGAAAATTAAGCGGCGTTTATTTGAGGTTTTTCAGGACTGAAGCCATGTCAGACACAGGTTCAAGGAGTCCTTGAATTGTGCTCCACTAGACTGCAAAGCTGGAGAAGGCAATGGCACCCCACTCCAGTCCTCTTGCCTGGAAAATCCCATGGGCGGAGGAGCCTGGTAGGCTGCAGTCCATGGGGTCGCTAAGGATCGGACACGACTGAGCGACTTCATTTTCACTTTTCACTTTCATGCATTGGAGAAGGAAATGGCAACCCACTCCAGTGTTCTTGGCTGGAGAATCCCATGGACGGAGGAGCCTGGTGGGCTGCCGTCTATGGGGTCGCACACGGTCGGACACGACTGAAGCAGCAGCATGTAGACTACAAAGTGGAGGAAGTTTATGGAAGCAAAAACCGCAAGGCCGGTCAGTTACGTGAGTTGTTTATAAAGAATCGCAATTGGAGTTGACAAGCAGTGAGGGTGCTTGTTAAGCATGTATCGGTTGTGATCCAAAATGGCTGAATAGTTTGTTGTTGAGTCGGTAAGTCCTGTCCAACTCTTGGGAGGCCATGGACTGAAGCCCACCAGACTCCTCCGTCCATGGGATTTCCCAGGCAAGAATACTGAAGGGGGTTGCCATTTTCTTCTCCAGAGGATCTTTCCAACTTAGGAATCGAACCCACATCTCCTACACTGTCAGGCAGATTCTTATCCGCTGAGCCATCAGGGACACCACCAGGGAAGTCATGCTGCATAGTTACAAGACGGAAAAACCTTCAGACAAGATTGCAGCTAGGTGACATAGACCTACAAAGGTCTGGTGCCCTTGGATTTTGTATAGCTCACAGAAAAGTTCAGGGTCACAGCAGTGCAGAGGCTTATCTAAGACCTGGTCTGCCGTGGTTCCCCAACTCCATTTCGAATGCCTGAACTATCATTTCAATGTATCCATTATCATTTCAATTTATCATCAGTTGGCATCTTTAAAATTATCTCATTAGTCATCATATAAATATTCTCTGATATTATAGGCCTGCTTGTTTGCATTTGGTCTTTTCAATGTCAGAAACATTGAACTTTTGTATTAGATAGTTAACCTTCCATTATATTTAGGAACTATATAATGGATTTAGAATCTTTCTTTTAATGTTTTGTTTTTCTTATTTGATTTAACTTCTGATATATGTTGCTTTTTTACCTAAAACATTTCTTTCATTTTACTTTAAGAGAGAGTGCATATTTATGCTAATCAAAGATCTGTAATATTATCCATGAGAATATGATGCCAGATTAGAGATGAAATAAACTAACATGTACGTTATGTTGATATATTCTTAATTTACAATTTTCGCATCTAAAGTAGTGCTCCTAACCATCATTAAGCCCATACGGTGTGATTAAATCACAACAGTTTTATTTGAATCAGGGAATCACTAATCCATAGATGATTTTAAATACTTTTCAGAAGAAGATAGAAATTATATATAAACTTCAAATATGTACTTTGGTTCTAGATAAATGATTATCGTCTCTATAGATATGTCCACTGATGGATGGCTGGATGGAGGAAATGTAGTATATACAGCCAATGGAACAGACTTAGCTCCAAAAATGAAGGAAATCCTGCCACATGTGAAAAAAATGAATGAACCTTAGGGACATCAGACTTAAGTGAAATAAGCCAGTCACAGACAAATACAGCATGATTCCAGGGGTGTGATCGGTGTCGTCAGCTCCCGCATCCAGGATTGCATCCGGCTTTTCCTGTTGGGGGCCTCTTGGCTGCTGGTGGAGCCCTTGCTGAGCAAAGAGCTTGTGGAAAGCAAGGGCTGGGAAAGGCGGGTGGTGTGGTTACTGGGACCTCCTGAGGTCATGGGTGGCCTGAAGCAGCAGGTTGTGAAAGGCTGGCCAGCTGAGGACCACGCCTATGGTAACCAGGGTCCAGGCTGACCTGCCGGAGGGGTGTGTGTGTGTGTGTGTGTGTGTGTGTGTGTGTGTTTATGTGTGTCTCTTTTATCCATTGGTTCACAGACACATAGGTTTTCTCTCTCTCTGTGTGTGTTTATATGTATTTCCTTAACCACTGGTTCATAGACATACAGGTTTTCTCCATGTGTGTGGTGTATCTCCTTTATCCATTGTTTCATAGACACATAGGTTTTTTCCCATGACCTAAAAATTGGGAACAAAGCTGCAGTTAACGTGGAACTGGAGACATATCTTCAAAATTCTGATTTATTTTGCTTTGGGTATATGACCAGAAGTGTTATTATAGGATCATAAGCTTTAACTTTTTTTAAGTTTGGAGGAAACAGCCATAGAGTTTTCCGTGGTGACTGTACCAATTTATATTCTCAACAACTTCCCTTTTCTGCACATTCTCTCCAACTCTTGTCTTTTTGATGACAGCCATTCTAACGGGGTTTAAGGTGATACTGCATTGTGGTATGGTTTTGATTTCCATTGCCCTGGTCATTAGTAATAGCGAGCACCTTTCTTTCTGCCTGTTGGTTGTTTGTATTTCTTCTTCTCAAAGATGTCTATTCAGTCACTCTGTAGAATTTTTTAACCAAATTGTTTCTTTTGTTGTTGTTGACTTGTATGGCTTATTTATATATATTGGGTATTAACCGCTTATCCGAGGGGATTCCCAAATATTTTCTCCCATTCCATAGGCTAACATTTATTTTGTTGATTGTTTCTTTTTCTCTGCTGAACCTTTTCAGTTTGATACAGTACAACTTATTAATCATTTGCTTTTACTGCTTCTGCTCTGGTGTTATATCCAAAAATCATTGCCAAGACCAGTCAGGGAGCTTTTCTCCTTTGTTTTCTTCCAGGAGTTTTATGGTTTAAGGTTTATGTTTAGGTCTTTAATACACTGCAAATTAAATTTTCAATGGTGTAAAATAGAGGCCAAGCTTCATTCTTCAGTATGGGATTTTTCAGTTTCCCCAACACCGTTTATTGAACTATAGTTTCCGAACTGAATGTTCTTGGTTCTTTTGCCAAATATAAGTTAACTGTAAATGTGAGTTTATTCTGGGGCTCTCAATTCTGTTCCAGTGGTCTTTGTGTCCCTTTCTCAGTTCAGTCGCTCAGTCTTGTCCAATTCCTTGTGACCCCATGGACTGAAGAACGCCAGGCTTCCCTGTCATTCACCAACTCCGGGAGTTCACTCAAACTCACGTCCATCGAGTTGCTGATGCCATTCAGCCATCTCATCCTCTGTTGTCCCCTTCTCCTCCTGCCCTCAACCCCTCCCAGCATCAGAGTCTTTTCCAATGAGTCAACTCTTTGCATGAGGTGGCCAGAGTATTGGAGTTTCAGCTTTAGCATCATTCCTTCCAAAGAACACCCAGGGCTGATCTCCTTCAGAATGGACTGATTGGATCTCCTTGCAGTCCAAGGGACTATCAAGAATCTTCTCCAACACCACAGTTCAAAAGCATCAGTTCTTCGGCACTCAGCTTTCTTCACAGTCCAACTCTCACATCCATACATGACCACTGGAAAAACCATAGCCTTGACTAGACGGACCTTTGTTGGCAAAGTAATGTCTCTGCTTTTCAATATGCTATCTAGGTTGGTGATAGCTTTCCTTCCAAGGAGTAAGTGTCTTTTAATTTCATGGCTGCAGTCACCATCTGCAGTGATTTTGGAGCCCAAAAAACAAAGTCTGACACTGTTTTCACTGCTTCCCCATCTATTTCCCAGGAAGCGATGGGACCAGAGGCCATGATCTTAGTTTTCTGAATGTTGAGCTTTAAGCCAACTTTTTCACTCTCCTCTTTCACTTTCATCAAGAGGCTCTTTAGTTCTTCCTCACTTTCTGCCATAAGGGTGGTGTCATCTGCATATCTGAGGTTATTGATATTTCTCCCAGCAATCTTGATTTCAGCTTGTGCTTCTTTCAGCCCAGTGTTTCTCATGATGTACTCTGCATATAAGTTAAATAAGCAAGGTGACAATATACAGCTTTGTCTTACTCCTTTTCCTATTTGTCAGGACTAACTCCCTGGTGGCTAAGAGGTTAAAGTGGCTGCCTCTAATGCGGGAGACCTGGGTTTCATCCCTGGGTCGGGAAGATCCCCTGGAGAGGAAATGGCAGCCCGCTCCAGTATTCTTGCCTGGAGAATCCCATGGACGGAGGAGCCTGGTGGGCTATAGTCCATGGGGTCGCAAAGAGTCGGAAGCGACTGAGTGTCTTAACTAACTTCCTTTATGATGTACTGGTTGGATCTCCTTGCTGTCCAAGGGACTCTCAAGACTCTGAGACAATACCACAGTTCAAAAGCATCTATTATTTAGCACTCAGCTTCCTTTATGGTCCAACTCTCACATCCATACATGACTACTGGAAAAGCCATAGTTTTGACTTGATGAACCTTTGTTGGCAAAGTAATGTCTCTGCCTTTTAATATGCTGTCTAAGTTGGTTATAGCTTTTCTTCCAAGGGGCAAGCATCTTTTAATTTCATGGCTGCAGTCACCATTTGCAGTGACTCTGGAGCCCAAACACCCTTTTATGTCAGTACTATATTACTTTGATTACCATAGCTTAGTAGTATAGCTTGAATAGTATTGTATAGTAGAGTATAGTATAGTATAGTACTCAGTAGTGTGTACTGAGTATACAGTACATATACTCAGCATACTCTATAGTATCAGAAGTGTGATACCTCTGACTTTGCTTTTGTTTCTTAGGATTGCTTTGGGTATTTGGAGTCTTTTATGGCCGAGGTCAATTTCAAGATTTTTTTTTTTTCATTGCTGAAATATTATTCCATTAGAATCCTATTAGGAACTGTTTTGAAACTATAGATGTTTTGAATATTGTGGGCATTTTAGAAAAATAAATTTTTCTGATCTGTGAACATAGGATATCATTGCATTCATTGTCTTTGGTTTCTTTCATCAAAGTCTTATCATTTTCAGTGTACAGATCTTTCATTTTGTTTGTTCAGTTTTTTCATATTTTATAGTTTTTAATTCTGTGAGTGGGATTTTTAAAAATTTTCTTTTTCAGATATTCCATTATTAGTATATAGAAATATAACATATTTATATGCTGATTTTGTGTACTGCAACCTACTGAATTCATTGACTACTTCTAATATTTTTTTTTGGCGAAGATTTTAGGATTTTCTCCATATAATATCATATCATCTGCAAACAAAGACAATTTAACTTCTTTTCCAGTTTGGCTGACTTTTATTTCCTTTTCTTGCCAAATTTTTCTCTAGGATTTCCAGTACTGTTACGAGTGTTAGTGGTGAGAATGGGCACTCTCATCTTGTTTCTGATCTTCAAAGAAAATCTTTCAACCTTTCACTGTTGGGTATGATGTTTGCTGTGGGCTTGTTATATATGACTTTTCTTAGGCTGATGTATGTTCCTTCTGTACCAGTTTGTGGAAAGTTTTTATCATGAGAAGATGTTGAAATTTATGAAATTATTTTCTTCTGCATCTATTGAGATGATCGTATGACTTCCCTCCTATTCTATTAAAGTGGTTCATCACAATTATTGATTTGCATAACTTGAATCATCCTAGCATCCTAGGAATGAATATCTCTTGATGCTGGCATATAATCTTTTTAATGTGTTGTTGAATTCAGTTTGCTTATATTTTCTTGAGAATTTTGGCACCTATATTCATTAGGGATACAGGCGAATAGTTTTCTTTTCATGTGGTGTCCTTACCTAGCTTTGGTATGAGTTTAACACTGAGCTTATAAATGAGTTTAGGACTGTTTCCTCCTGTTCAGTATTTTGGAAGAATCTGAGAAAGAGTATCATTAATTCTTGAATGTTTGGTGAAATTCACCATTAAAACAATTTGGACTTAAGCATTCCTTTCTTGGCAGATTATAGATGACTAATTCAGTCTCCTTAATAGTTATTGATTGCTCAGATTTCTTCTTTTTAAATGATTCTCTATTGATATTTTGTGTATTTCTAGGAATTCATTCATTCTGTTAATAAATTTTGGACACATAAGTGTTCACAACAGTTTTTTATGACCCTTTGTATTTTTATGGTATCAATTGTATTGTCTCTTCTTTCATTTCTTATTATGGTTGTCTTCTCTTTTCTTAGACTAGATGAAGATTTCTAAGTTTTGTTTCTCTTTTATAGAAACCTAGCTCTTATCTTCATTGATATTTTCTATTTTCTTTTTGGTCTGTTTCATTGATTTATACTCTTATCTTTGTTAGTTCCTTCCTTGATCTAACTTTGGAATTTGTTTATTTTTCTTCCTCTAGTTCCTTGAGAAATAGTGTTAGGTTGTTCACTTGAGAAGAAAAAAGATCTTTTTTTTGTCTTAATGTAGGCCTTTAACTCTCCAAACTTCCCTGTTAAAAGTGGTTTTGTAGCATTCCATAGATTTTGGTGTTTTGTGTTGTAATTTTCACATTTGTTTCAAGATTTTTTTTGGTGTTTCTTTTTAATTTTTTCTTTGAGTTGTTTAGGACTGTGCTGGTTAGTTTTCACATATTCATTATTTTTCCTGTTTTGTTTTTTTTCCTTGTAATTGATTTATAGTTTCATACCATTGTGTTAATGAAAACTACCTTGTAGAATTTCAATATTCTTAAATTTCTAAGGCTTATTTTTATAATCCATCAAGTGGTTTACCCTGGAGAGTGTTCCATATAAGCTTGAGAAGAATGTGCTAGGTCCAGGTAGTCTATATATTTAGGCTAAAATAAATAGTTCAAGACAAAATTATTGAAATTCTATCTAGATGATCTGTCAAATGTTGAAGTCTCCTACTATGATTATATTGTATGTTTCTCCCTGCAGATATGTTAATATTGCTTGATATATGTAGGTGCTCTGACATTTAGTGAGTATACATTGATTTGATCCCTGGGTCAGGAAATGGTAACCCACTCCAATCCTTGGAGGAAGAAATGGCAACCCACTCCAATATTCTTGGCTGGGAAATCCCATAGACACAGGAGCCAGGTAGGCTACAATCCATGAGGTCACAATGAGTCACACAATTGAGCAACCAAGCACACACACACACTGTCAAGGATATGCTAATACCATTGTATTGTTTTCTCCAACTCCTCCAAATTTGAATTTTTCAGTCTGGTGGTCTTCTGGAACTTCACTGGAAACTTAGACTTCCATAAAGTCTCTGTCGCCTATGGATGATTGTCTAAGACAAGATCTTCAAGGGGCTTCAGATCTGTGGCTGAAAGAGTCTGAAAATTGCTCCCAGGCCACTACGAGGTTTTCACGTTACACATGAGAGGGCAAGGCTTCTCCCAGTCCCTTGGCCTAGGATGCTGGATCCCACAGCTCCTACAAAGGCGCTTTTTTCCGTGGATGGGTGCCAAAATGGTGGAGGACGGGAATGAGGAGCATCTTATTCCATCATGATACTAATATCAATCCCCTGCACTATTTTTCAAAGATATCTGAGACATTTATTAGGTATTTTGGTAGTGGTTTAGTCGCTAAATCATGTTCAACTCTTGTGGCCCCATGGGCTGTAGCCCTTCAGGCTCCTCTGTCCATGGGATTCTCCAGGCAAGAATACTGGAATGGGTTGCCATTCCCTTCTCCAGGGGATCTTCCTGACCCAGGAATCAAACCCAGGTCGCCTGCATTACAGGCAGATTTTTTACCAACTGAGCTATAAGGGAAGTCCATTAGATATTTTAAAGTAAATCAGTAGACTTTTCTGGAGCAATTTTAGATTTATAGCAAAACTATGTGGAAAGTTCAGACAGTTCCCACTTATCACCTACTCTGAGCTCATACTATGTCCTCCACCATCAACATCCTGGGCCAGCATAGTACATTTGTTATAGTTGGACAGTTTTTAAAGTAAGATAAATTTCCATCTTGAGTCTTTTAAAATTTTCTGTGGATGATTAAAACTTGTAAGATTTTTTAAAAAAAGTACAAGAACAATTTCAAATGAGACAAATAAAGAACATATCCTTGCAGTTCTTAGAAGATATTATCTAGATATCACTATACAATCGAATGTTCAGTAATGATGAAAATATTCTCTATCAGCACTGTTCAGCATTGTAGTTGCAATCCACATGTGACTATTAGCATTCAAAATGTCAGAGTCACTAAGGAACTGAATTTTAAATTCCAGTTGATTGAAATTTAACTTTGCGTGTTATCACACATGTAGCTAGTCACTACTGTATTTGACAATATGGGACCAGGGGTGATTCCTGGAATCAATTACTATTTGGAGGCTGTGGGGTATTTAAATTACTTTTGAATATGCTTTTTATAACATCAACATCAAAAACGGAAATATGATGAATGGATAATAAGTATACTTGCAATGTCTTTATGATTGTCAGTTTGACTAATGTGAGCTACAGGACCCACAATTCTCGTTCTAGAATGATTCCAGTGAGAGTAAGCTAAAGGAGATATTTTCTGTTAACAGTTGTAGAATATAAGAGGTGGCACCCATTTGTAACATACACACACCTTCTTCCAGTTACTCAGTTAAACGTAATCTAGATGCTTCTGTGAAGGAATTTTGTAGATGAAATTAAAGCTTCTAATTGGTTAACTAATTTCATCAAGAGAGAGATTAGCTTAAATAACTTAATCTAAGCCTCTTTAAAAAGAAGGCTTAGCCCTTTCCTAAGTTCACAGACTTCAACCAGCAGCTGGGTTTCCAGTCACTCTCCATTTTTCTAGGATCTTGTTTCCTGTGTGTTTGTTCATGCTTGTGGAGTTCTAGCCTGTTCTTTCTCTTCCCTTCCTGACTACCTGCTCCACAGTCTTCAGGCTTGCTTAGCCAAATACCCTGAATGACTGGTAAGGCAATTTGTCGCAATGAATCATAATGGATAGATGATAGATAGTCTGCTCCTGGTTCTGATTCCTTGTGTAAAGCATGACTGACAACACAGTCAAATGTCCTGCCCTTATGGGGATGGTGGGGAATGGGAAGAAAAATGACAAGGGAGATGAAATATGGCAGAATCAAGAGCATCTCCTGTCACTGAAGTCCAGGCGCAAAGTGGACAAAGTAGAGGGGAAAGGATCTTTCCCTTCCTCTCTCACATAATTCACTCAGTAAAATTTGCATATGGGTTTTGAGAACCAAGCTCTTGGTTACCTGACATTTATAAAGATTGTATATTTTTTATAAAATATTGTAGAGTCTATCAGAAAGAATGCAAGGGAGACTGTATCCCCTCATCAGCAATTGCCATTTTGCATCGTAAATAGCAAAAACTCTTTAAACGCTCTACTCTTTGCTTCAGTTCAGTTCAGTTCAGTTCATTTCAGTTCAGTTGCTCAGTCATGTCTGACTCTTTGTGACCCCATGAATTGCAGCACGCCAGGCCTCCCTGTCCATCACCAACTCCCAGAGTTCACTGAGACTCACGTCCATCGAGTCCGTGATGCCATCCAGCCATCTCATCCTCTGTTGGCCCCTTCTCCTCCTGCCCCCAATCCCTCCCAGCATCAGAATCTTTTCCAATGAGTCAACCCTTCGCATGAGGTGGCCAAAGTACTGGAGCTTCAGCTTCAGCATCATTTCCTCCAAAGAAATCCCAGGGCTGATCTCCTTCAGAATGGACTGGTTGGATCTCCTTGCAGTCCAAGGGACTCTCAAGAGTCTTCTCCAACACCACACTTCAAAAGCATCAGTTCTTCGGCGCTCAGCCTTCTTCACAGTCCAACTCTCACATCCGTACATGACCACTGGAAAAACCATAGCCTTGACTAGAGAGACCTTAGTCGGCAAAGTAATGTCTGCTTTTCAACATGCTATCTAGGTTGGTCATAACTTTTCTTCCAAGGAGTAAGCGTCTTTTAATTTCATGGCTGCAGTCACCATCTGCAGTGATTTTGGAGCCCATATTAACTATTGCCATCTTTCCAGACTAGGAAAACCTTAAAGAACGAAATGCTAACATCAGTACAGCTTCTAGGAAGAACAAATGGTTGAAACAAATGCTGACACGCTGCCTTAAAGAAGGAGTAACATCAATTTATTTATTCTTTTGTTTTTGTCCATGCCACACAGAATGTGGGATCTTAGTTCCCTGGCTCGAGATCAAACCTGTGCTCCCTGCACTGGAAGCATGAAGTCTTAACCGCTGAACCACCAGGGAAGCCCCTCACCAATTTAAATGCACAGTATAAGTGAAAAACCAGTTATTATCTTTTTTTCTAAAACTCATTGGACAATTGTACTACAAAAGTTGAATGTTTATTTAGCTAAACCAAGTAAAAGAGCTAAATGCAATGTCCATTTCTGTGATATAGCAATATATCAAGCAAAATAAAACAGGTAGAGAGATACTTTCAAATGTCTCCACTTAAACTTTCTGAAATATCAGTGATGATCCCATGATGGTATGGGGTAGGGGAGGAAGTGTTAAGGTAACAGTGTATTTGACCAAGATCAAAAGAGCTAATTCTGAGGCAGAATTGGTAGTCAGAGCAAAAGTGTAGAAGTGAGACAATTAAAATAGATGAAGTTTGGTGTTATGAGGGAATTTATAATTAAAGAAGCAAAGGCGAGCACTCACAGAGAGTCTTGTTTTGCATGTTCACTGGTGAGAGTATAAATTAACCATATCTTGTTTGAATTAAGTCTGATAAATTTATTTGACAGATATACTCATTAGTTACTTATAGTCACTTACTGAAATAATTAGGAATGAAAGCAAAGGGCTAGAAGCAACCTAAGTTACCCAGTTTATCCATCCATATGGGACCAGTTGGAAAAATCATGATATAGTGATACAAACTATTATACCATTTTTAAAAGGTATGAGCTTATTTTATAGTGACACAGTTAATTTTAAGGTACCTCCTTAAGTGAAGACAGAAAGTGTTTGTGGGAGGCTATTACTGTGTGTGTCCATGCTCAGTCCCTCATTCGTGTCCGATTCTTTTCAACCCTATGGACTAGATAGCCCACCAGGTTCCTGTGTCCATGGAATTCTCCAGGTGAGAATGCTGGAGCAGGTTGCCATTTCCTCCTCCAGGGGATCTCCTGACCCGGGGACCCAACCCTTGAGCCCTTGTCACCTGCATCTCCTGCACTGCAGACAGATTCCTTAGCACTAAGCCACCAGGGAAGCCCTGTTATTGTGTGCCTGTGTGCTAAGTTGTGTAACAAGGAGATATTTGCTCATGCATAGGCTATTATTGAAGGATAATTACTCTAATCCAAGTATTATGAAAGAGGAGGGGTTAGGAGACAGGATAGGAAGAGGCACATTTTACTAGACCTGTATAATTTATAAATTTTTCATTTCATTTTTTTTTTTTTTTGGTATCACCTTGGGCATGGAAGGGAGGCTTCCCAGGTAGCTCAAACAGAAAAGAATCTGCAATGCAGGAGACCTGGGTTCAATCCCTTGGTCAGAAAGATCTCCTGGGGAAGGAAATGGCAATCCACTCCAGTATTCTTGCCTGGAGAATTCCATGAACAGAGCCCCCCCATGGTGGGCTACAGTCTATAGGGTTGCAAAGAGTTGGACACAACTGAACGGCTAACACTTTCACCTTGGCGTGATAGAGAACTTTATTTTTAATTTAATTTGTCTTTGCTTGGCAGCATGTGTGATCTTAGTTCCCAGACCATGCATCAAACCTGCAGCCCCTGCAGCCACAGCACAGCATCTTAACCACAGGACTGCCAGGGAAGTCCCCCATTCAGTATAGTTTAATTTTGTGTTATGTGTGTGTGTGTGTGTGTGTGTGTGTGTGTGTGTGTGTGTCTGTGTCTCTGTGTGTGTGTCTGTGTGCATGCATTACATTTTGGAAATATTTTAGATAATTTAAGAAAATCATACAATAGCCTTTTGAACATAATGTTCAGGGTGGAATTCCATCTGAGTGTATAAATCGAAGGATTGATATTTGCAGAGGGGAAAATCTTAATCCTGGAAAATTTGTGACTGCCGGCGATTCTGCTAATGCGTGTGAGGCCTCAAGATGAGGGTTTGGGATATTTTCCTCTCTTTGGCGAGGATAACCAAAATATTACTGAAAGCCTCCTTGTCTATCCTGATTCCTGCATGTTCAATAGATCCCTTCCCTCAGTCAAAGATTTGCTTCACTGGCACCGGAGATTTAAAGAAAAGTAACAAGAGAAAGCGAGCTCCAAGCGATGCGTCCTTGTTGCCAGCTTGCCACTCTATTTATTCATGCTGGGCTCTGTGAGCAATAAGAAAAGTTTCCATGTTGGCTTTATTCCGCCTGTTATCAGCCCCCAAACAACACTGAGCAGTGGGTGATGGGGCGATCGTCACCCCTTGTCACCCATGAGAAAGCTGGAAGTTTAATCTCCTCTCTTCCACTGTGGGCAGCTTGATTTTCCCTTCCCTCTCTCAGCATGCCTCTCTTATTCAGCCCACAGACACTGTGTATCAAAAACCAGAAAAAGAATCATTCTGAGACTCTGAGCTTCTTACTTTTGTTATTCAGTTTCCTAAGTTGTATATCTAGCTGTGTTGGCTGTTTTATACTACGTTCAATCTCCTATGATTAAAGGGATTTTTATTATTCTGTGAGAAGAGATACAAAGAGCCCTTTTTCAGAGTTCACCTATTAACCAAAGAAATTAACGTAGGAGGCCCGGTAAAGTCTAAACAGTCCACATCATATTTATAAATCATTTTGCTTATGGGTTTTTGGAAGCATTTCCTCTTTTACTTGTTTTTCTTTCTTTGCACAGGCATCAATAAGAACATCCAACCTCTATTCTGTATGTTCCTTTTTAAGAACCACAAAAAATATTTTCAAGTCTCTAGAGATAGTTAAGGTTGAGATTACTTTCCATAGTCACAAACATCCCTCACTGGAGTCTCAGTTATACTTGGCAGGGGGAAAATAAGCTATTATAAGTAATCTCATCTGTTACGGTTATTGTTTAGTCACTAACTTGTGTCCAACTCCGTGACCCCTGGACTGTAACCCACCAGGCTACTCTGTCCATGGGTTTTCCCAGGCAAGAATACCAGAGTGGGTTGCCATCTCTTCTGCTGGGAATCTTCCTGACCCAGAGATCGAACCTGAGTCTCCTGAATTGGTGGGCAGATTCTTGACCACTGAGCCACCAGGGAAGAGACAAATGTCATTTGCTAGCCCAGTATTTCCTGAAAGCTTTTGGATTAGCCTCATCAGTGATGTTCCAAAACACATGAAGATATGACGTGTACAACACATGAGTCCTGCAAGGACTGTCTCCTGAGCACTTTGTAGGCTGAGAATGCACAGCACATATCCAGGCTACTCTCTGTTCCATGGCAAGGATCATTTAGGTCCTTCCAGACCAGCGCCTAAGGGCTTAACCATTCCCTATGTCATTCTCTTATTTCAACCTCCGCTAGGTTGTTTTGTGACTTAGAACCATCTCTGATCCTTCCTTCTTTTTTTATTTTTTTATTTTTTTATTTTTTATTTTTTTTTATTTTTTTTTTTAAATTTTAAAATCTTAAATTCTTACATGCGTTCCCAAACATGAACCCCCCTCCCACCTCCCTCCCCACAACATCTCTCTGGGTCATCCCCATGCACCTGCCCCAAGCAAGCTGCACCCTACGTCAGACATGGACTGGCGATTCAATTCTTACATGACAGTATACATGTTAGAATTCCCATTCTCCCAAATCGTCCCACCCTCTCCCTCTCCCTCTGAGTCCAAAAGTCCGTTATACACATCTGTGTCTTTTTTCCTGTCTTACATACAGGGTCGTCATTGCCATCTTCCTAAATTCCATATATATGTGTTAGTATACTGTATTGGTGTTTTTCTTTCTGGCTTACTTCACTCTGTATAATTGGCTCCAGCTGTGGTACATATACACAATGGAGTATTACTCAGCCGTTAAAAAGAATTCATTGGAATCAGTTCTGATGAGATGGATGAAACTGATCCTTCCTTCTTAACCTAACCTTTTATAACACTTCTAAGTCAAAGAAGCTTCCTTTCATTCTTCATTGTTTGAACTTAAGCTTACTGCCTGTGTCACAAAAGTTAGCAACTCCTCACTTCAGTTCAGTCGCTCAGTCATGTCTGACTCTTTGTGACCCCATGGACTGCATCACGCCAGGCTTCCCTGTCCATCACCAGCTCCCGGAGATTGCTCTAACTCATGTCCATTGAGTCGGTGATGCCATCCCACCATCTCATCCTCTGTCATCCCCTTCTCTTCCCGCCTTCAACCTTTCCCAACATCAGGGTCTTTTCCAATGAGTCAGCTCTTCCCATCAGATGGCCAAAGTATTGGCCAAAGATGCAGCTTCAGCATCAGTCCTTCCAATGAATATTCAGGACTGACTTCCTTTAGGACTGACTGGTTGGATCTCCTTGCAGTCCAAAGGACTCTCAAGAGTCTTCTCCAACACCACAGTTCAAAAGAATTAATTCTTCTGCGCTTAGCTTTCTTTATGGTCCAAATCTCACATACATACATGACTATTGGAAAAACCATGGCTTGGACTAGATGGACTTTTGTCAGCAAAGTAATGTCTCTGCTTTTTAATATGCTGTCTAGGTTAGTCATAACATTTCTTCCAAGGAGCAAATGTCTTTTAATTTCATGGCTGCAGTCACCATCATCTGCAGTGATTTTGGAGTCAAATAAAATAAAGCCTATCACTGTTTCCCCATCTATTTGCCCTGAAGTATTGGAATCAGAAGCCATGATCTTTGTTTTTTGAATGTTGAATTTTAAGCCGATTTTCACTCTCCTCTTTACTTTCATCAAGAGGCTGTTCAGTTACTCTTTGCTATATGCCATAAGGATGGTGTCATCTGCATATCTGAGATTATTGATATTTCTCTCAACAATCTTGATTCTAGCTTGTGCTTCATCCAGTCTGGCATTTCACATGATGTACTCTGCATAAAAGTTAAATAAGTAGAGTGACAGTATACAGCCTTGACCTACTGCTTTCCCAATTTGGAAGCAGTCCCTTGTTCCATGTCCAGTTCTAACTGTTGCTTCTTGACCTGCATACAGATTTGTCAGGAAGCAAGTGGTCTGGTATTCCCCTCTCTTAAAGAATTTTCCACAGTTTGTTGTGATCCACATAGTCAAAGGCTTTGGCATAGTCAAAAAGCAGAAGTAGATTTTTTTTTTATTTTGAATACTCTTGCTTTCTCTATGATCCAACTAATTTGGTAATCTAATCTCTGGTTCTGCTGTCTTTTCTAAATCCAGCTTGAACATCTGGAAGTTCTTGGTTGAAGTACTGTTGAAGCCTCACTTGGAAAATTTTAAGCATTACTTTGCTAGTGTGTAAAATGAGTACAATTGTGCAGTAGTTTGAACATTCTTTGGCATTGCCTTCCTGTAGGATTGGAATGAAAACTGATCTTTTCTAGTCCTGTAGCCACTGCTGAGTTTTCCAAATTTGCTGGCATATTGAGTGCTGCACTTCCATAGCATCATCTTTAGGATCTGAAATAGCTCAACTGGAATTCCATCACCTCCTCTAGCTTTGTTTGTAGTGATGCTTCCTAAGGCCCACTTGACTTCAGACTCTGGGATATCTGGCTCTAAGTGAGTGAGCACACCATTGTGATTATCTGGGTCATGAAGATCTTCTTTGCACAGTTCTTCTGTGTATTCTTCCCACCTCTTCTTGATCTTCTGCTTCTTTCTGTCCTTTATTGTGCCCATCTTTGCATGAAATGTTCCCTTGGTCTCTAATTTTCTTGAAGAGATCTCTAGTCTTTCCCATTCTGTTGTTTTCCTCTATTTTTTTGCATTGATCACCAAGGAAGGCTTTCTTATCTCTCTTTGCTATTCTTTGGAACTCTGCATTCAGATGGATATAGCTTTCATTTTCTCCTTTGCCTTTAGCTTCTCTTCTTTTCTCAGCTATTTGTAAGGCCTCCTCACACAACCATTTTGCTTTTTTGTATTTCTTTTCCTTGGTGATAGTCTTGACCACTGCCTCCTGTACCATTTCATGAACCTCTGTCCTTAGTTCTTCAAGCACTCTATCTATCAGATCTAATCCCTTGAATCTGTTTGCCACTTCCACTGTATAATTGCAAGGAATTTGATTTAGGTCATACCTGAATGGTCTAGTGGTTTTCCCTATGTTCTTCAATTAAGTTTGAAGTTGGCAATAAGGAGTTCATGATCAGAGTCACTGTCAGTTCGAGGTCTTGTTTTTGCTGACCCTTTAGAGCTTGTCTATCTTCGGCTGCAAAGAATATAATCAGTCTTATTCCAGTGTTGACCATCTTGTGATGTCCATGTGTAGAATGGTCTTTTGTGTTGATGGAAGAGAGTGTTTGCTATGAACAGTGCATTCCCTTGGGAAAACTCTGTTAACCCTTGCCTTGCTTCATTTTTTAATCTAAGGCCAGACTTGCCTATTACTTCAGGTATTTCTGGACTTCCTAATTTTTCATTCTAGTCTTCTGTGATGAAAATGACATCTAGAAGTTAGCACTCATAAGTACTATTAATTTTGTATTCTTATTGTTTTCAAGTTGCTGCTATTCTTGGGGGTGGAGCTCATAACTTTGGTTGTACTGTACTCATCTATCCCAAGCTCAGTGCTGGTCTTAAACTCAACAAAGGCTTGTTCATTAATGGTAGTAGAGTGATTGAAGACATAGTGGCTTCATTTAGTAATACCTAAATGGAGCAAGGCTCAAACCCTCTTTAAAACATTCAGTTTGAGTCATTAAATTAAATAAATTATCTCCTGACCTTCCTGCGAACCTTGTATCAAATATCTATTTTTGACAATAGTGACAGACGGGGTTGTGGGAAAAATGGCTTGGTGCTCAGTTGTTCTGGGAAATGTTTATCATTTTTATATAATAAAATTCACTTTTCAGTGAACAACAGACATTTAAAAGAAAACATCTGCCAAAAGATTGTTTACACAAAACTGTTTTTTTCCCCAAGAGAAGCTAATGTTCAGTTGGAAACTCACATGTCTCACTTGGTCCCCATAGGCAACATTTCACCTAAATATATTTACTTACTTCTTCCAAATGGATAAGCTGAGCTCACAGTCTTTGCAGAAAGCATAATATTTTAGGTGGATATTTCTCTTTCTGCTCCTATGCTGGTATTTTACATTACAAAGAGGAGAATGTATCCCAAACATTTTTTTAAAGTATTCTTAGTATTTGTAGAACTATGTTGCTCCCACTTTATTTAAATGACTGCTGCCAAAAACACTGTAGATACATGGGCTTCAATAGTAAAGGTAAGAAGCAACAATACTAAATTGACTTTATAATATGCTGATTTGGATAGCCTGTGTATTATACATTCTCCTAGCAACTTCTATTTCTAACTCTGTTCCATTCATAAAATGTGGACTAATTATTTTTTCTGCATGTTTAATTAGTCAATGAATATTTTCTTTTCTAAGCTCTATGAAGGCATGATCCACATTTGTTTTGTACATCTGTATCCTCAGGGCTTAGTGCTTGCAAATAATAGGTGCTACGTTTATATTTATTTAAAAATTAGTGAACAAATAATGAAAAAAGAGGCACAGTATATTTCCTTGGAACTCAAAAATTAGGATCTCTTCAGTTCAGTTCAGTTCAGTTCAGTCACTCAGTTGTGTCTGACTCTTTAAGAACTTCTAATTCCAATTGAGACAGACTATCATATATTAAATTTACTCTCCAATAAAAAAAGCTACAAAATATGGACAAAATATAGTTAGCAGTTCTTTCTACTGATTGGACAGCACACAATGCAAGGAATTTCATTCTCTCTTGCTGTCTTTTTAAATAGGTTTACCAAACTGTAAGTCAGGAAAATAGAGCCCAATCAAGAAACAGCAGAAGAAAGAAATTTCTCTATGGGTTGGCAAAGTTACTGGGATTTAGGGTTAGAATTCTGAGAGGGGAAAGATACAGAGAAGAACACCAAAAACCAAAAATCTGGATAAAAGCTCACCTTGGCTGCTGGGTCAGCTTCAACACTTCACATACATCAAGCACATCTCTGGAGGGCATAGCATAGGAAAGTGCTGAGTGGCTGAAAACAGCAATGTCTCAGAGCGTTGAGGAGATGCTGAAGTTCCAACTCAGAGTAGAGAAAGCTTTGTGGACACAACTGGCTTTCATATGAGACTCCAGGGAGGCCCTACCCTACACAAGGGGGAATTCCTTCAAGATAAGAGCCACACTTTAGAAATAAAAACAAAGCTCATCCAGACCCACTCTAACAAAACCTATAACCAAAGCTATAACAGAGTCAGGATGAACTACCAGTAATTTTACTGCATGAACAGATTTTTTATATTCCTAAGTGTTGATACGATCTTTTTGAATCCCAGTATCTGGTTATCTTTAAGGGGCAAAATATAAAGTTGTGAAACATGAAAACAGCAGTAAAGTAGTTTATAAAAGGTAAAAAAGGAAAGAGGGGAAGACCCTGAGATGGTCTATATTTAGAATTATAGATAAAGCCTCAAAATTACTATGAGTGATACATTGAAGACCAAAGAATTCAAAGGAGAACCTAATTCCGTCATAAAAAATGGACACCTCAGAGCTGCAAAATGCAATTAAGAACTCAATGGGTAGGTTCACTGGTAACCTAGGTGGAGCAGCAAGCATCACTGGTAATTTCCAAGACAGGCAAGTAGAAGATATGAAACTCTTCAGTTTAAAGAGGTGGTAAACAAAGTATGGAAAAGGGCAGATTGGAAGAGAAATACATGACTTTGTCAAAAGATATAATATATGTTTAAAAACCAAACATGTAGAGAAACTAGGCAAATTATGCAGATCCAAAAGCATGTACAATAATGTCCAGAGAATCTTTACTCAAAATAGTGCTAAGCTAAAAACATATGAGTTTATCAACATACAATGTGTAAACAAAATGTACTAATTCCTAAGATGAACTATTACTCTGCTATAAGAACGTGGGCCGCAGTGCACTAAACATTCTTATAGATCTCAAAAATACTACCGTCAACAAAAGAAGCTATACTCAAACGAGTATGTGCTTTATAATTTGATTAATAAAAATAAAAACCAATGCAAGTTAATCTGTGGTTATAGAAGTCAAAGTAATCCTTACTTCTGAAGAAGTGTTAAATGAGAAAGGGCTCTAGGGAACAATCTAAGAAAATGTAAAACAACATTAGTTTTGACCTGGAGTGTGTTTTCTTCTAATCTTATTGTACTTTGTTTTTAAAATGCTATGGATAAGTAATTAAAAATAACTACAAATATCTATGGATAAACAGGTAAAATAATTTTAATATATTTTATAGATATTAATGGCTATTTATTCCCTAAGAATATTACATTGTTGGGGACATTTTGCAGGGGCAGTATGTAGAGTAACTTTATATTCACTTGGGAAGCAAAACTGAGAAGTTCCAGTTCCAGCCTCACTGGTGAAAACACAAACACAAAAGCAATCCCTGGGTGTTGTCTGTCAGGAATACTGTCCTCTAGTGAGGAGGGCAAACACTGTGTAGAGAAACACACAAGTGAGACAGGGATAAGCAGGGAGATAGGAGATGCAGGACAATTAAAGTGAATTAAAGTAGGTTGTTTTTGAGGAATCTCTGAGGGCTTAAGAGATGAGATTAAAAAACTGAACAAGCCCAGCCTTGCACAGTCACATGACACTTTGTGAGCAGAACATGCAGATACGCAGACCCCCTCTTCTCCAAAAGAGCTAAACTGCTGGGTTGTCATGGTGTTACCCACGTTTTTACTAGAAGACATCTTGCCCCTATTTCCTCATCTGTTGCTTCTTCCTTATTTACTCATCCATTTATTTTTTCTTTCAAAAGTTAGAGTTTCAAAAAACTAAAAACTAAAAAATTACAGGGTAGTACAAGGTTTCAGGCAAAGGCCTGGAATCTCCAGTTCTAACACATCTCCAAGTTGAATCTTATAGAGGATTTCCATACCGGACACTGAGAAAACAGCCATTCTTTTTTTTTTATACTACATGCAATGATTAGATTGTCAACTTTTTTCTCTTCTGTTTTCGCTTACAAGACAACTAAAATTTAGACCATGTTATTGCAAAATTCAGATTTAAGCTAAAGAAAGTATCCCTATAGCTCAAATGGTAAAGAATCTGCCTGCAATGCAGGAGACCAGGGTTCAATCCCTGGGTTGAGAAGATCCTCTGGAGAAAGGAATGGCAATCCACTCCACTTCCCACAGAGAAGCCTGGAGGGCTACAGTTTCTGGGGTCACGAAAAGTTGGATATGACTGAGTGACTCACACACACAGGGTAAACCACAAGGCCATTTAGGTATGACCAAAATCAAATCTGTTATGACTGTACAGTGAAAGTGACAAATAGATTCAAAGGATTACATCTGATACAGTGCTAAAAAACTATGGACAGAGCTTTGGAACATTATACAGGAGTCAGTGATAAAACCATCCCCAACAGGAAAAAAGAAAGGCAAAATGGTTGCCTGAGGAAGCCTTATAAATAACTGAGAAAAAAAAGAGAAGCAAAAGGCAAAGGAGAAAAGAAAAGATATACCCCTCTGAATGCAAATTTCTAGAGAACAAGAGAAGAGATAAGAAGCCTTCATAAGTGAACAATGCAAAGAAATAGAGGAAAATAATATGATAGGAAAGACTAGATATCTCTTCAAGAAAATTAGAGATACCAAGGAATATTTCTTGCAAAGATGGGCATGATAAAAAACAGAAATGATATGGACCTACAGAAGTAGAAGATATTAAGAAGAGGTGGCAAGAATACACAGAACTGTACAAAAAAGATCTTAATGACCTAGATGACCACGATGGTGTGATCACTCCAGACATCCTGGAGTGTGAAGTCAAGTGGGCTTTAGGAAGCATTTCTACGAACAAAGCTAGTGGAAGGGATGGAGTTCCAGCTGAGATATTTCAAATCTTCAAAGATGATGCTGTGATAGTGTTGCACTCAATAGGTCAGAAAATTTGGAAAACTGAGAAGTGCCCACAGGACTGGAAAATCGTCCCTTTTCATTCCAGTGCCAGAGAAGGTCAATGCCAAAGAATGTTCACACAGCCCCATAATTGCACTCATCTCACATGTTAACAAGGTAAAGCTCAAAATCTTTCAAGCTAAGCTTAAAAAGTAAATAAACCAAGAACTTCCAGATGTTCAGACTAGATTTAGAAAAAGCAGAAGAACCAGAGTTCAGATCACCAACATCTGCCGGATCGAAGAAAAAACACAAGGGAATTCCAGAAACAAAACAAAACAAAACAAAACAAAACATTGACTATGTTAAAGTCTTTGTGTAGATCCCAACAAACTTCAGAAAAATTTTAAAGAGATGGGAATAGCAGACCACCTTATCTGCCTCCTGAGAAACCTGTATGCGGATCAAGAAGCAACAGTTAGAACTTGACGTGGAACAATGGACTGGTTCCAAATTGGAAAAGGAGTACATCAAGGCTGTATATTGTCAACCTGTTTATTTAACGTATATTCAGAGTACATCACGCAAAATGCCAGACTGGACAAAGCAAAAGCTGGAGTCAAGATTGCTGGGAGAAATATCAATAACCTCAGATATGCAGATGACTCCACCCCTATGGCAGAAAACAAAAAGGAACTGTAGAGCCTCTTGATGAAGGTAAAGGAGAAAAGTGAAAAAGCTGGCTTAAAACTCAATATCCAAAAAACTAAGATCATGGCATCCAGTTCCTTCAGTTCAGTTCAGTTCAGTTCAGTTCAGTTCAGTAGCTCAGTCATGTCAGACTCTTTGTGACCCCATGAACCACAGCACTCCAGACCTCCCTGTTCATCACCAACTCCCAAAGTCTACCCAAACCCATGTCTTTTGAGTTGGTGATGCCATCCAACCATCTCATCCTCTGTTGTTCCTTTCTCCTCCTGCCTTCAATCTTTCACGGTATCAGGGTCTTTTTGAATGAGTCAACTCTTCTCATCAGGTGGCCAAAGTATTGGAGTTTCAGTTCCAATGAACACCCAGGACTGATCTCCTTTAGGATGGACTGGTTGGATCTCCTTGCAGTCCAAGGGACTCTCAAGAGTCTTCTCCAACACCACAGGTCAAAAGCATCAATTCTTCTGTGCTCAGCTTTCTTCAGAGTCCAACTCTCACATCCATACATGACCACTGGAAAAACCATAGCCTTGACTAGATGGATTTTTGTTGACAAAGTAATGTCTCTGCCTTTTAATATGTTGTCTAGGTTGGTCATCACTTTTCTTCCAAGGAGCAAGTGTTTTTTAATTTCATGGCTTCACTTCACTAATCCATTTCCTTCACTTCATGGCAAATATGAGGGAAAAAAAAATGGAAACATTGGCAGACTTTATTTACTAGGGCTCCAAAATCACCACAGATGGTGACTGCAGCCATGAAATTAAAAAATGCTTGCTCCATGGAAGAAAAGCTATGACAAACCCAGACAGTGTATGGAAAGCAGAGACATGGCTTTGCTGACAAATGTCCCTAAAGTCTAAGCTGTGGTTTTTCCAGTAGTCATGTACAGATGTGAGAATTGAACCATAAAGACGGCTGATCACTGAAGAATTGATGTTTTTTAGCTGTTGTGTTGGAGAAGACTCTTAAGAGTCCCTTGAACTGCGAGATAATCAAACAAGTCAATCCTAATGGAAAAAACCCTGAATATCCATTGGAAGGATCAATGCTGAAACTGACGCTCCAATACTTAGGCCACCTGGTGGGAAGAGGTACTCATTGGAAAGACTGAGGGTAGGAAGAGAAGATTATGACAGAGGATGAGATGGCTGGAAGGCATCCTCGACTCAATGGACATAAGTTTGAGCAAACTCTGAGAGATAGTGGACAGGATAACCTGGTGTGTTGTAGTCCTTGGCGTTGCAAAGAGTCAGACACAATTAAGCAACTGAACAACAACAAAAATTAGAGGTGTTCCTATAGAAAATCTTTTTTTTTTTTTCCTCTCTCTATTCTATTCATTGGTCACACCACGCAGCATGTCAGATATCAGTTCCTGACCAGGAATTGAACCTGTGTGCCCCCTGCTGTGGAAACATGGAGTGTTAACCACTAGAAAGTCAAGAGAAGTCCCAAGAATCAGTGTTAACTCTAATATTTTTATTTCATTAGAGTAACTCTCGGGGTCATAACCTTTGTTACAGTATCATAGACATGTCACTGTCCTTCCTGTGTTTTTAGTGTTTTTCATGCAAACACTTGAAATGCTTTGAGCTGCCAAAACACACCTATATAAATGTGCTTGTTCCAAGTCACATGGGTAATTTTGACTGACTTCCTTCTTTTATTTCCCTTCTCCAGATACTATTCCTCAGAATTTTACATTTTCAAATGTAGAATACATGTCCAGACATATGGATACACTATCATGACTAATATGGCCAAGGTATCCTTCACATTCTTTCTATAATCTTAGGAAAATCATATCATATTAAAATTGAGTAAGACTTTAGAAATTGTTTTGTCCAAGTCACATATTTGAAAAACAAAGAAAAAAAGAACTGAAAATATGAGTTTAAGAAAGTCTCAAAAACACAGCAAATTAATGATAAAACTGAGTCGAGTCATGTCTTCTGGTTCATTACATATGTGTGAAAGTCGCTCAGTCCTGTCTGACTCTTTGTGACCCCACGAACTATACAGAGCATGGAATTTTCCAAGCCAGACTACTGGAGTAGGTAGCCTTTCCCTTCTCCAGTGGGTCTTCCTGACCCAGGAATGAAATCAGGGTCTCCTGCGTTGCAGGCAAATTCTTTACCAACTGAGCTATCAGGGAAGCCCAATTCATTACATAGAGGTCTCTAAACCCAACCATACTTACCAAGAATGACCTCTGTTTTATACACAATCAAGTACTTCCTACGGTTGCTACTTTATTTTTTTTTTAATCTGCACCTGTTGTGCTTAACCTAGATTATAAATTCTTTAATGACAAATGCTCCAATTCAAATTTCCTTTTCAGTTCCCATTAGACACTACTAGCATAGGACACTCACTATACATAGAAGTGATTCTAAAGGTAGTAGGGTCATTTCTTATTTTTCTTCTGGTGCAGTGTATAACCATGTTCATAAAAGAAAAATTCATGTATTTAGAAAGAACAGAGGGAAAATGGCCCAGGGAAAAGCAGCCAGAACAAGCCAAGTGGGTCACCATGGTAACACCAGTTTGAAAATGTCATTCTCCCTACGTTTCTGACATTTCTGTATGTTCAGGATGCAGGGCTCCATCTAGTGGACTTATTTAAATTCCTGTCAGACCACACCTTTTCAAACTCAATTCCCAAATAAGAGAGTATATTTTCTTTCTTTTTTAAGGTGTACATTTGCATTTGTAGGATACAGTTAGAGTTTGGTCTGGAAGACACGTGATTAGACATTTTGTCAATTGCTGAATTGCTGTTTCTCGATGCTAAAAAAAACTCATATGGAAAGAGGCATATGAAACTTTGTAGTCTGTAAAATAATATATAATTCTAAGTTTATAACCTATGGAGAGTTTTGTTCACACAAAGGATTTATTATGGAAATTTTACTCTAAAATCATTTATTTCTTCTTTTTGAAAAGAGAAAAATAGGCCATATTTGTCTCTGTTGAAATCTAGGTGCATCAAAATATGAACATATAGTCCAATAGCAAAAGGAGCAAAGTTTTAACTTTAAAAATACATTCTCTGTTCCTCACAGGGAAAAAAAAATCATCTTTATTGGGATATCAACCAGCCACCCATGTGTATAGAGTAAATTTAAATATTAAAAAGCCAATTTGTGATTTCCAGATATATACTAAGTAAAACTATGAGCCTGCGGAGATAATTTATATTCCTTTTGTCCTTATATTAGCAACCAATTAATAATTAAATATATCACATATTTGCATAAAGTACAAAAGATCTTAATGACCCAGATAATCACAATGGTGTGATCACTAACCTAGAGCCAGACATCCTAGAATGTGAGATCAAGTGGGCCTGAGGAAGCATCACTACAAACAAAGCTAGTGGAGGTGATGGAATTCCAGTTGAGCTATTTCAAATCCTAAAAGATGATGCTGTGAAAGTGCTGCACTTAATATGCCAGTGAATTTGGAAAACTCAGCAGTGGCCACAGGACTGGAAAAGATCAGTTTTCATTCCAATCCCAAAGGAAGGCAATGACAAAGAATGTTCAAACTACCTCCTAATTGCACTCATTTCACATGCTACCAAAGTAATGGTCAAAATTCTTCAAGCCAGGCCACAACAGTACCTGAATTGAGAATTTAGAGAATTTAGAAAAGGCTGAGGAACCAGAGACCAAATTGGCAACATCCGTTTGATCACGAGAAAAGCAAGAGTGTTCTAGAAAAACATCTACTTCTGCTTCATTGACTACACTAAAACCCTTGACAATGTGGATCACAACAAACTGTGGAAAATTCTTCAAGAGATGGAAATAACAGACCACTTTACCTGCCTCCTGTGAAACCTGTATGCAGGTCAAGAAGCAACAGTTAGAACCAGACATGGAACAAAGGACTGGTTCCAAATTGGGAAAGGAATGCCTCAGGCTGTTTATTGTCACCCTGTTTATTTAACTTATATGCAGAGTACATCATGCAAAGTGCCGGACTGGTTGAAGCTCGAGCTGGAATCAAGATTGCTGGGAGAAATATCAATAACCTCAGATATGCAGATGACACCACCCTTATGGCAGAAACTGAAGAGGAACTAAAGAGCTTCTTGATGAAGATGAAAGAGGAGAGTGAAAAAGCGGGCTTAAAACTCGACATTCAAAAAAAACAGAGATCATGGAATCCGATCTCATCACTTCATGGCAAATATATGGAGAAGCAATGGAAACAGTGGTAGACTTTATTTTCTTGGGCTCCAAAATCACTGCAGATGATGACTGCAGCCATGAAATTAAAAGACACTTGCTCCTTAGAAGAAAAGTTATGACCAACCTAGACAGCATACTAAAAAGCAGAGACTTTGCTGACAAAGGTCCGTCTAGTCAAAGCTATGGTTTTTCCGGTAGTCATGAATGTGAGAGTTGGACCATAAAGAAGGCTGAACACTGAAGAATTGATGTTTTTGAATCTGTGGTGCTTGAGGAGACTCTTGAGAGTCCCTTGGACTGCAAGGAGATGGAACCAGTCCATCCTAAAGGAAGTCAGTCCTGAAAATTCATTGGAAGGACTGATGCTGAAACTGAAGATCCGGTTCTTTCGTCACCTGATTCGAAGAGCCGACTCGTTGGAAAAGACCCTGATGCTGGGAAAGATTGAAGGCAGGAGGAGAAGGGGACGACAGAGGATGAGATGGTTTGATGGTGTCCCCCACTCAATTGACATGAGTTTGGGCAAGCTCCAGGAGTTAGTGATGGACAGGGAAACCTGGCATGCTGCAGTCCTTGGGTCACAAAGAGTCATACAGAACTGAGCGACTGAACATGAACTATTTGATAGCCCTAGTTTCAATAATCTCAAACTATTTTTAAGAAATAGTTTCAGTGTTTTCAAGTCTGTGCAATAAATGGAATTTTCATAGTATCTATTGCATGCTATACCATATCATTTAAATAGCTCTCACCTTTCTGTTTACTAATATCTAGAAACCCATGCTGTAAAAATACCAAACGAATAGCACATAAATTATTTGCAAACTTCATTTATTAAAAACTTTCAAATTTAAGATAAGGTGATGGGTTTTGTGAATCATGTCTCTCTCAGTATTTTCTGTCTGGACCAGACATCCTATGTCCCGTGGCCATCCTGTGGCCAAGATAGCTCTCATCTCTGCCTCATGTCTTAGCTCAAATGCAAAGCCTTCATCAAATCTTATGCTACCTCATATGCCTGACCCTCAGTGGTCCTAAATTTTGACAGAAAATTGTAGTTATCTGGATAGTGGGAAAATTTCCCCTACCTCTGTTCTCCCTCAGAGACTTTTATTCACTTGGTCTAGGATGAAGTAGATAGTGTATTCAAAAGCAGAGACATTACTTTGCCGACTAAGGTCCAACTAGTCAAGGCTATGGTTTATCCAGTGGTCATGTATGGATGTGAGAGTTGGACTGTGAAGAAGGCAGAGCGCCAGAGAATTGATGCTTTTGAAGTGTGGTGTTGGAGAAGACTCTTGAGAGTCCCTTGGACTGCAAGGAGATCCAACCAGTCCATTCTGAAGGAGATCAGCCCTGGGATTTCTTTAGAAAGAATGATGCTAAAGCTGCAACTCCAGTACTTTGGCCACCTCATGCGAAGAGTTGACTCATTGGAAAAGACTCTGATGCTGGGAGGGATTGGGGGCAGGAGGAGAAGGGGATGACAGAGGATGAGATGGCTGGATGGCATCACGGACTTGATGGACGTGAGTTTGAGTGAACTCCGGGAGATGGTGATGGACAGGGAGGCCTGGCGTGCTGTGATTCATGGGGTCGCAAAGAGTCGGACATGACTGAGTGACTGAACTGAATTGAACTGAGGATGAAAACGTGGTGTGGGGAATGTTAGAGCTTCATAGGTTAGTCTAATGTGAGCTCCACATTATCCCTCCTCCTTTATATTGACATAATCTGTCATCAACTTCAATATATCCTTCTTCATGGAAGAAGTTCTTAGGTGAACTTTTCTTGCCACAGCATTTAACATAACAATGATATAATACTGAGCATTGAAAACAAGAGTATTTATGAGATCATGCTGACCACAGCAACTGGTGAATAATGATTCACCACTGTCAGAGACAGAGTGTTATTAGGGAATGTGATGAGAATATATAAGGTCTGATATTTGGAGAGGTAGGAATGAATTGAGTCAAGAGTATTGCTTAGAGCTAAAGAGGAAGGAGGAATTCCTAGAATATTTGTTGTACTGGCAAAAACAAAAAAAATGTGGGTTTTTTTGTATTTATTTTTCCAGCTTTATTGAAATGTAATTGAGGTACAATATTGTTTAAGACTACCACGTTCTGATTTTATATATGTGTATCCTTCAAACTGATTACCTGGATAAGGTTGTTTAACACATTCATCCCCTCACATACTTACAATTGTGTGTGTGTGTGTATAGTGAGAACTTTTTTCCCCCCCATAGAGGAATATCTTTTTCTTTTTTTACTTTACAATACTGTATTGGTTTTGCCATACATCAACATGAATCCACCACGGGTGTACATGAGTTCCCAGTTCTGAACCCCCCTCCTACCTCCCTCCCTGTACCATCCCTCTGGGTCATCCCAGTGCACCAGCCCCAAGCATCCTGTATCCTGCATCGAACCTGGACTGGTGATTCATTTCTTATATGATATTATACACGTTTCAATGCCATTCTCCCAAATCATCCCACCCTCTCCCTCTCCCACAGAGTCCAGAAGACTGTTCTATATATCTGCGTCTCTTTTGCTGTCTCGCATACAAGGTTATCATTACCATCTTTCTAAATTCCATATATATGTATTAGTATACTGTATTGGTGTTTTTCTTTCTGGCTTACTTCACTCTGTATAATCGGCTCCAGTTTCATCCACCTCATTAGAACTGATTCAAATGTACTCTTTTTAATGGCTGAGTAATACTCTGTTGTGTATATGTACCACAGCTTTCTTATCCATTCATCTGCTGATGGACATCTAGGTTGTTTCCATATCCTGGCTATTATAAACAGTGCTGCGATGAACATTGGGGTACACGTGTCTCTTTCAGTTCTAGTTTCCTCGGTGTGCATGACCCATGATTGCTGGGTCATAAGGCAGTTCTATTTCCAGTTTTTAAAGGAATTTCCACACTGTTCTCCATAGTGGCTGTACTAGTTTGCATTCCCACCAACAGTGTAAGAGGGTTCCCTTTTCTCCACACCCTCTCCAGCATTTATTGCTTGTAGACTTTTGGATTGCAGCCATTCTCTCTGGCATGAAATGGTACCTCATTGTGGTTTTGATTTGCATTTCTCTGATAATGAGTGATGTTGAGCATCTTTTCTTGTGTTTGTTAGCCATCTGTATGTCTTCTTTGGAGAAATGTCTATTTAGTTCTTTGGCCCATTTTTTGATTGGGTCGTTTATTTTCCTGGAATTGAGCTGCAGGAGTTGCTTGTATATTTTTGAGATTAGTTGTTTGTCAGTTGCTTTATTTGCTATTATTTTCTCTCATGCTGAAGGCTGTATTTTCACCTTGCTTATAGTTTTCTTTGTTGTACAGAAGCTTTTAATTTTAATTAGGTCCCATTTGTTTATATTTGCTTTTATTTCCAGTATTCTGGGAGGTGGGTCATAGAGGATCCTGCTGTGATATATGTCGGAGAGTGTTTTGCCTATGTTCTCCACTAAAAGTTTTATAGTTTCTGGTCTTATGTTTAGATCATTAATCCATTTTGAGTTTATTTTTGTGTATGCTATTAGAAAGTGTTCTAGTTTTATTCTTTAACAAGTGGTTGACCAGTTTTCCCAGCACTACTTGTTAAAGAGATTGTCTTTTCTCCATTGTATATTCTTGCTTCTTTTGTCAAAGATAAGGTGTCCATAGGTGCGTGGATTTATCTTTTGGCTTTCTATTTTGTTCCATTGATCTATATTTCTGTCTTTGTGCCAGTACCATACTGTCTTGATAGAATATTTGTTGTACTGGCAAAAACAAACAAACAAATGTTTTACTAGTAAAAGGTAAAGTAACAGAAAAAAAAATGGTGACTGCAGCCATGAAATTAAAAGAACTCCTCGGAAGAAAAGTTATGAGCAACCTAGATAGTATGTTGAAAAGAAGAGACATTACTTTGCCAACAAAGGTCTGTCTAGTCAAGGCTATGGTTTTTCCAGTGGTCATGTATGGATGTGAGAGTTGGACTGTGAAGAAAGCTGAGTGCTGAAGAATTGATGCTTTTAAACTGCGGTGTTGGAGAAGACTCTTGAGAGTCCCTTGGACTGCAAGGAAATCCAACCAGTCCATCCTAAAGGAGATCAGTCCTGGGATTTCTTTGGAGGGAATGATGTTAAAGCTGAAACTATAGTAATTTGGCCACTTCGTGTGAAGAGCTGACTCATTGGAAAAGACTCTGATCCTGGGAGAGATTGGCGGCAGGAGGAAAGGGGATGACAGAGGATGAGATGGCTGAATGGCATCACTGACTTGATGGATGTGAGTCTGAGTGAACTCTGGGAGTTGGTGATGGACAGGGAGGCCTGGCATACTGTGATTCATGGGGTTGCAAAGAGTCAGACACAACTGAGCAACTGAACTGAACTGAACTGAACATAAAAAGAATTGCCAAATAATGGCATAATGACTCTCCCTACCTTGTGCTGGTTCGTGTTGGGGTGTGTGGTACCTGGTTGTGTGCCATTCCACTTGATTGTCATTCACCAGACTTACTGGAAAGAAAGTAAATTGGAGCAGCAACTTGGAACCATTAACGTAATCTCCCCCCAACTCCAGCAGTCTGGAGACAAAACCAAAGGAACAAAGGGCTCTGAATGTTCACAGCACTTTATTATGAAGAACAAGAAAATGAAATCTGGTGCTGTGTCTTATAGTTGAGATATCTGATCGCTTGACATTTGCACAAGGCATGGCTTAGTAATAAGACCGTTAGCGTCACTGCTCCCAAGAGTAGAGACAGTTTTACAGTTTTGTTTGAGAGTTTTCTAAATGTAATTAAACCCCAGCCACTTTTAATAACTCATGAAGTTCAAGTCTTGCTAAGAGCTAAGTAAAGTAAACATATAAGGATCTGCTTTTATATTCGTGTTAATGTAAGCCCACCCTCTACCCACCTCCTACACTAAAAGGAGAATCATTAAACTCGAGCACAGGGTGGTTGCAGAATAATTACTAGATGTATCTTGATCACTGAGAAGAGCAGTCAGAGCTGTCCAAGTCCTATCTCTCTGAAATTACTAAATCTAATGATTTTTTTAAAAAGAGATGAGTCATCTTTACAAAATGAAAAATTAGTAAGAACATTGATTTTAAGACCAAGAGACCCAGAAAATCAGTCCCACAATTACAATAAAAAAATACTTGAAGATAGGTTTTTTCTTTTTATATATTTAAGACAAGGACCGGGGGTAGATATTAGTGATGGAGTGAACTGATACGCTAGAAGTTCTAAAATTTCAAGGAGCAATTTCAGAACTTTTTTTTCCCCCATATATCATTCTCTCTTTTAATTTACATAACCAAGTTCAGCTGAGAACTAATGTAATAGATAGCAATTTTATGTAGACAACATTTCCTGGGAGAAAGGACTAAAGTAAAACAAATCTACTTCATCTATTAGCCAGTCAACCGTGGCAATATTGATATGTGTTTTTTTATTAAAAAAACACTGTGAAATGGAGAATCAGTTCAGTTCAGTTCAGTCACTCAGTCGTGTCCGACTCTTTGCGACCCCATGAATCGCAGCACACCAGGCCTCCCTGTCCATCAACAACTCCCGGAGTTCATCCAGACCCACGTCCATCGTGTCGGTGATGCCATCCAGCCATCTCATCCTCTGTCATCCCCTTCTCCTCCCACCTCCAATCCCTCCCAGCATCAGAGCCTTTTCCAATGAGTCAACTCTTTGCATGAGGTGGCCAAAGTACTGGAGTTTCAGCTTTAGCATCATCCCCTCCAAAGAAATCCCAGGGCTGATCTCCTTTAGAATGGACTGGTTGGATCTCCTTGCAGTCCAAGGGACTCTCAAGAGTCTTCTCCAACACCACAGTTCTAAAGCATCAATTCTTCAGCGCTCAGCTTTCTTCACAGTCCAACTCTCACATCCATACATGACCACTGGAAAAACTGTAGCCTTGACTAAACGGACATTTGTTGGCAAAGTAATGTCTCTACTTTTGAATAGGCTATCCAGGTTGGTCATAACTTTTCTTCCAAGGAGTAAGCATCTTTTAATTTCACGGCTGTAGTCACCATCTGCAGTGATTTTGGAGCCCCTCAAAATAAAGAATACGGAAAATGTGGAAATGGAGAATAGTTAGTGTCTTTTAGGCTGGTTAAAGTTTTTATAAAATGTTATGATTGAATAATTATAAATCTCAGGGAGGGTAAGTACTATTGTCTTATTGTTTATAATATATAGAATCTACAGATCAGTGCAATCCCTATCAAACTACCAATGGCATTTCTCACAGAACTAGAATAAAAAAATTCACAACTTCTATGAAACACAAAAGACACTAAATAGCTAAAGCAATTTTAAGAAAGAAGAATGGAGCTGGAGTAACAAACCTTCCTGACTCCAGCACATAATAGAAAACTATAATAATCAAGACATTCTGGTACTGGAATAAAAACATAAATGTAGATTAATAAAATAAGCTAGAAAGCCCAGAGATAAATCCATGTACCTATAGGCACCTTATCTTTGATAAAGAATATGCAATGAATTAAAGACAACCTCTTCAATAAGTGGTACTGGGAAAACTGGACAGATACATGTAAGCATGAAATTAAAACACTTCTAACACCATACACAAAAGTAAACTCAAAATGGATTAAAGACCTAAGTTTAAGGCCAGAAGTTATAAAACTGTTAGAGGAAAGCATAGGCATAACACTCTTTGACATAAATCACAGCAATATCCTCTTTGACTGACCTCCTAAACTAATGGGGAAAAAGAGCAAAATTAAACAAGTGGGACCTAATTAAACTTAAAAACTTTTGCATAGCAAAGAAAACTATGAACAAGATAAAAAGACAACCCTCAGAATGGGAGAAAATAATTGCAAATGATACAACTGAGTAAGAATTAATCTCAAAAATATACAAGTAGCTCATTCAGCTCAATGTCAGAAAAATAGACAACCCAGTGAAAAATGAGCAGAAGGCCTAAACAGACATTTCTCCAAAGAAAATATACAGATAGCCAACAAATATGCTCAAAATTGCTCATTATTAGAAAAATGCAAATCAAAACTACAGTGAGGTACCATTTCACACCAATCAGAATGGCCATTATCAAAACATTTACAAACAATAAATGCTAGAGAGGGTGTGGAGAAAAGTGACCCCTCTTGCATTGTTGGTGGGAATGTAAATTGATACAGCCTCTATAGAGTACAATATGGAGATTTCTTTTCAAAAACTAGGAATAAATCTATGACACAGCCATCCCACTACTGGGCATATACCCAAGAAAATCATAAATGAAAAAAACACAGGTACCCCAGTGTTCATTGCAGCACTATTTACAATAGCTAGGACTTGGAAGCAACGCAGATGTCCACTGACAGACAAATGGATAAAGTGTGATACATACATACAATGGAATATTACTCAGCCATAAACTGGAACATGTTTGAGTCAATTCTAGTGTGGTGGATGAACCTAGATCTTGCTATACATAAAGAAGTAAATCTCTGTTATACAGATAAAAACAAATATATTAATGTATATATATGACGTCTAGAAAATGGTACTGATGAACCTATATGCACGGGGGGAATAGAGAAGCAGAGATCGAGAACAGGTTTGTGGACACAGTACGGGAAGGAGAGGGTGGGGCAGATTGGGAGAGTAGCACTGAAGCGCATATATTAGCATGTGTAAAAGGGACAGATGGTGGGAGGCTGCTCCCTGAACACGGGGAGCTCAATCTGGCGCTCTGTGACAACCTCGAGGTTGGGACGAGGTGGTGGGTGGGGGGAGGTTCAAAAGTGGAGGGACACATGTACACTGATTCACGTTGTTGTACAGCAGAAGTCTGCACAATGTTGTAAAGCAATCATCTGCCAATTAAAAATAAATATTAAATTATACTTTAAAATAATGCAGATGTATTTATACATATAAATATTTCAGTATCTATATACGAGGGAACATAGAGAAATAAAATTTTCTCAGTGTCACAGATATAGTATATTCACTGAGGAATAATTACTGAGAAATTAATGTGCACTAGTACTTTAAAAAAATATCCAATTCATTTACTTTTTAATATTGCATTGGTTTTGCCATACATCGTTTAAACTAAAAAAACAGTAAAAATAAAAATAAAAATTTGATAATTATTCTCACCCTGTATCCCCCTTCTGACAATAAGCAATCTGTTCTCTGTATCTTTCAGCATGTTTTTATTTGTTTTGTTTCTTTGTTTATTACTTGCCATATATAGGAGAGATCATAAGGTATGTAGAATTTATCTTTTTCTGTTTGGCTTTTTTCACTAAGCATAATACTCTCAAGGTCCATCCATGTTGTCACAAATGGCTAAATATCCCTGGGTTGGGAAGATCCCCTTGCAGAGGGCATGGTGACCCACTCCAGTATTCTTGCCTGGAGAATCCCATGGACAGAGGAGCCTGAAAGTCGACAGTCCATGGGGTCGCACAGAGTCGGACACGACTGAAGTGACTTAGCAGCAGCAGCAATTCATGATCTGAGCCACAGTCAGCTCCCAGTCTTGTTTTCGCTGATTGTATAGAGCGTCTCCATCTTCGGCTGCAAAGAGCATAATCAATCTGATTTTCATATTGACTATCTGGTGATGTCCATGTGTAGAGTCATCTCTTTTGTTGTTGGAAGAGGGTGTTTTTCTATGACCAGTGTGTTCTCTTGGCAAAATTCTATTAGCCTTCACCCTGCTTCATTGTGTACTCAAAAAGCCAAACTCGCCTGCTACTCTAGGTATCTCTTGATTTCCTACATTTGCACTACAATCTCCTATGATAAAAAGGACATCCATTTTTTGTTTGCTTATTTATTTTTTTGTGTGTTCTAGAAAGTCTTGTAGGTCTTCATGGAACCTACTTCAACTTCATAGAACGTGATTCATAGAAATTCAACTTCAATTTCTTTGGCATTAGTGGTTGGGGCCTAGACATGAATTACTGTGATATTGAATGGTATACATTGGAAATGAACCTAGATCATTCTGTTGTTTTAAAGATTGCACCCAAGTTCTGCATTTAGGACTGTTCTGTTGACTATGAGGGCTATTCCATTTCTTTTAAGAGATTCTTGCCCACAGTAGTTATAATGGTCATCTGAATTAAACTTGCCCATTCTTGTCCATTTTAGTTCATTGATTCCTAAACTGTTGATATTCACTCTTGCCATCTCCTGTTTGATCACTTCCAATTTACCTTGATTCACCGACCTAACATTCCAAATTCCTATTCAATGTTGTTCTTCACAGCATTGGACTTTACTTTCTCCACCAGACACATACATAACTGGATGTTACTTCTGCTTTGGCTCAGCCTCTTCTTTCTGCAGTATTTCTCCACTCTTCTCCAGTAGCATACTGGACACCTACTGACCTGGAGAGTTCATCTCTCCAAGTCATATCTTTTTGACTTTTCATAATGTTCATGAAGTTCTCACGGCAAGAGCGCTGAAGTGGCTTGCCATTCCCTTCTCCAGTGGATCATGTTTTGTCAGAACTCTTCTTCATCATCTGTCAGGCTTGGCGGCCCTACAAGGCATGGCTGTAGTTTCAGTGAGTTAGACAAAGCTGTGGTCATGTGATCAGTTTTCTTAGTTTCCTGTGGTTGTGTTTTTCATTCTTTCTGCCCACTGATGGATGAGGATAAGAGGCTTGTGGAAGTGTCCTAATGAGAGGGACTGGCTTTGAGGAAAAGGAATAATATACCCATCTGAATGCAGAGTCCCAAAGAATAGCAAGGAGAGATAAGAAAGCCTTTATAAGTGATCTGTGCAAAGAAATAGAGGAAAACAATAGAATGGGAGAGACAAGGAATTTTTTCAAGACAATTATAGATTCCAAGGGAATGTTTCATGCAAAGACAAGCATAATAAGGAACAGAAACAGTGTGTACCTAACAGAAGCAGGAGATCTTAAGAAGAGGTGGTAAGACTACATAGAAGAACTTTACAAAAAAGATCTTAATGACCCAAACGATGGTGTGATCATACATCTAGAGCCACACATCCTGCAATGTAAAGTCAAGAGGGCCTTAGCAAGTATTACTATGAACAAAGATAGTGGAGGTGGTGGAATTCCAGCTGAGCTATTTCAAATCCTAAAATATGATGCTGTGAAAGTGTTGCATTCAATATGCCAGCAAATATGGAAAACTCACCAGTGGCCACGGGACTCAATAAGGTCACATTTCACTCCGATCTCAAACAAGGGCAATGCTAAAAAATGTCCAAACTACCACACAGTTGTACTTATTTCACAAACTAGCAAAGCAATGTTCAAAATTCTCCAAGTTAGGTTTCAACAGTGCATGAACTGAGAACTGCTAGATGTTCAAGATGGATTTAGAGAATGCAGAAAAAGACCAGAGACCAAATTTACAACATCCATTGGATCATAGAAAGAGCAAGAGAGTTTCAGAAAAACATCTTCTTCTGCTTCATTGACTATGCTAAAGTCATTGACTCTGTAGATCACAAAAAACCATGGAAAATTCTTCAAGAGATGGGAATACCAGACCACTTTACCCACCTCTTGTGGGTCATCATGCAAGTCAAGATGAAACATTTAAACTGGACATGGAAAATAGACTGGTTCAAAATTGGGAAAGGAGTATGTCAAGGCTGTATATTGTCACCCTGCTTATTTAAATTATATGCAAATACATCATGAGAAATACCAGGCTAGATGAAGCATGAGCTGGAATCAAGATTCCCAAGAGAAACATCAATAACCTCAGATATGCAGATATCACCACCCTTATGGCAGAAAGTGAAGAGGAACATAAGAGCCTCTTGTTGAAGGTGAAAGAGGAGAGTGAAAAAGCTGGCTTAAAATTCAACGTTCAAAAATCACATAAGATCATGGCATCCAATCCCTTCACTTCATGGCAAATAGATGGGAAAAAATGGAAACAGTGGTAGACTTTATTTGCTTGGGCTCCAAAATCACTGCAGATGGTGACTGCAGCCATAAAATTAAAAAAAAATTTTTTTTTTCTCCTTGAAAGAAAAGCTTTGACAAACCTAGACAACATATTAAAAAGGAGAGACATTGCTTCACCAACAAAAGTTCATATAGTCAAAGCTATGATTTTTCCATTAATCATGTATGGATGTGAGAGTTGGATGATAAAGAAGGCTGAGAGCCAAAGAATTGATGCTTTTGAACTATGGTGTTGGAGAAGACTCTTGAGAGTCCCTTGGATGGCAAGGAGATTCAACCAGTCAATTCTAAAGGAAATTAGTCCTAAATATTCATTGGAAGGACTGATACTGAAGTTGAAGCTCCAATATTTGACCATCTGATGTGAAGAGCTGACTCATTAGAAGAAGTCCTGCTGCTGGGAACCATTGAAAGCAGGAGGAGAAGGGGACAGAGAATGAGATGGTTGGATGGCATCACCAACTCAATAGACATGAATTTGAACAAGCTGTGGGAGATGGTGAAGGACAGTGAAGCTTGGTGTGCTGCAGTCCTTGGGGTGGCAAAGAGTTGGACACAACTGAGCAACTGAAGAACATTAAAGAGAAATAACAACTGGTGAAAAGATTCATACTAATAATCAAAACATGCCAATTGAAAATTTAAAGTGACATTTAAGATAGCTTCAAAATATGAGACTCTTAAGAACAGATTTAATAAAATTTTTCTTAAAACTTATACACTTAAAGCTATGAAAGCATTCTTTTAAAGAAGTTTTAATAGAAGAAACTTTTTAAATAGAAAATAAATAAAATAGAATACGTTTTAATAGAAACTTTTAATAGACATTTCAAAACCTATCAATGAGGATATATACTGTGTTCACAAGTCAGAAAGCTCAGTATTGCTAAGGTGTAAATTTCATCCAACTTGAGTGACAGGTTTAGGAAAATCTTGATCAAAAATCCCAGGAGTACATTCTCATAGAAAAATAATAACTGATTCAAAAATTTATTTGGAAGTATAAAGGGTCTAGAATAGCCAAAACAGGCCTAGAATAGCCAAAACAATTTTAGAAAATGACTAAATTAATGACTCAAAATATGTAATTTTGTCTTATTATTAAAGTACACTAACAAGGTGAGGATAAACTTACAGATCAATGGACAGAATAGAGAATTCAGAAATCAGCCTAAATATACATGTATAGCCTATTACATATATGATTTCTTTTTGGCAACAATGCTAGGGTAATTCAATGGGAAAATGACAATATTTTAATATTAACATATGGAATTTCTACATCTGTATGGGAAAAAATGAATCCATCCATATATACAATGCACAAAATTGACAATGAAGTCAATTGTATAACACTTTGGAAGATTTTTTTCAAGGTTATACATACACTTCATTGTACAACTCAGCAATTTCTCTTATAGACATGAAAACCCTTGTCATATGAAAATGACTCAGGAATTTATAGCAGGACTTCCCCGATGCTCCAGTGGTTAAGACTCCTTGTTCCCAACACAGGGGACGTGTGTTTGATCCTTGATCAGGGAACTAAGATCTCACATGTTGCAATTAAGAACTGTTGTTCTACACCTAAGAGCCAGTGACACAAAATAAATAAATATTTTAAAAAAATGTTTATTCCAGCTTAAGTCATAATAGCACAAAGCAGGAAACACCTCAAAGTCCTTCTCCTGGTGAATGTATAAAAAAAATTGGTGGTGCATTTATACAGTGGATAAGAAACAACAAAAGGAAATGGACTCCAAATTCATTCAATGAAATGAATGAAACAACAAAAAAATAACCATATGTGAAAGGAAACTGACACAAAAGACTGCATATGGTTTGATTTCACTTATTTGGGCTTCCCTGGTGATTCAGCTGGTAGATAATCCTCCTGCAATGAGGGAGACCTGGGTTCAGTCCCTGAGTTGGGAAGATCCCTTGTAGAAGGGAAAGGCTACCCACTCCAGTATTCGGGCCTAGAAAATCCTCCATGGGGTCTCAAAGAGTTGGACATGACTGAGAGACTTTCACACACATCACATTTGAAGGCAGACCAATGACTACCATGGGCTCAAGGTAAAGGTAATTTATTAATAACAAAGGTACTCAAAGTGAGTTTTAAGAGTGATGGAACTGTTCTATATCTTGACTGAAGTGTTGTTTACCTGCCTGTATATATTTGCCAAAACTTACTGAAGAGAAAGCTTATAACTGAATATACATTACACATCAATGAAGCATGCTTAAGAAGGTATAAGACGTTCTATAAAGAAAGGGGGACTGAAGAGGAAGACACCTCTGAGAAAATGATATATTTAAAGTGTATATAGAAAGCCAATAGCATAGTATGAACGCTGAACTTATTGCTACCTCCACAGCAAGACTCAGGTTTAAATTCCTCCATCTCCATTTAAACCCTCTAGAAAGAATGCTTACAACAAAGTTTGGGAGAAAGTGCATCCCCAGAAGAAAGAATGGAGAGGGAGAAATGAACAAATCATCCTGCAAAAGAGAAGGAGGGACAGTATCTCTCTGTGGGCATAGGAAACAAGGTCACAGAAAGAGGCAGAGACTAGTCAGTCATGGCTCTATAAGTCAGGGTAAAAGCTTTGATTTTATGCTAAAATAAGGAAAGGCGGGGAGAGGTATTAAAGAGTGGAGTGGGCTGTATAATTTGTATTTTAAAAATTACTCTGCTTTGTATGAGGGCAAGTGTGCAAACAAGAAACCAATTGGAAATTAGTACCGCACAGATGCGTGGGGCCAGATTGGTAGCAGTAGGAAATTGTTGAGAAGTTTAGCTAATAGGATTAAAGATTGATTAGGTGTTGAAAGTGAGGGAAAGAGCGCAGTTCAAGATGCTGCCAAACTTTTTGTCCTAAGCAACTGGATAAATGTGGTTTCTACTTGCTGAGTTTAAAACTCTTAAGAGTAGAGGTTTTAGCATACCGTTTGGGGGATGGGTGTACAATGAGAGCTTGGACTTAAACTTCCATCTTTTTTTGTAAGAGATCACCTCATTGTATATCAGAAGAAAGACCTCTTAATAGACAAAGTGTTGTTTCTGTTTCCCTGTAACTTTGCACTCAGTTTACACCTGTTTTCTTTGTCTTCTCTTCCAATCTGCACCCGCTTAAACTCAGAAATCCCTAGGGACAGAGATCACTCAAAATATCTATTGTATGATTTAGCATTCTTATTTCAATAATAAGAATACCAAGAAAGTAACACCGAGCAGCTCAAAATCCCCAGAGACCTAACAGTTTTTAAAGCTTCTTAAAAAGGAATTTCTAAAAAATAGTATGTTTGGTACAATTATGCTAAAGCTAAAAGGAACAAGAAGAGATGAAAAAGGGTTAATTCATCTCTTCTTTGAGAATTTCCTGTCAAAACTATATGTTTAGCTGTCATATGTAAAAATTCAACCAAAGTAGTAGAAATCCTTCAAAAAGAAAACAAAAAAATGTCTACCTCCAGAGAAGCAATTATGTTAACACTCCTCTGGTATACACCTGGCATGTAATTAATAGTGTTTGTTGAACATTAGCTACATCCAAATGTTGCTGTGTCAGTGCGGTTTGATGACTGTCATTTCTTTTATTATTGTCATCAACAGCATCATTAAAACCAGTTTTTATGGGCACTTAAAACATCTAAGTTACTAATTCTCACACTAAGTATTGTTCTCAGCTTCTGCAGACAGACTCAGAGACCTTGTCAGTAAAGGAGAAACTACTCAGGCTCCATACCTCACCCTCAGCCTCCCTGTGGCCAGAAGACCCACACTTACATGTTTACAAACTTTGACTGTAGAATTTGGGTTGACTTTCTTTCTTTTTTTTTTTTTTTTGGTAAAGGACCAGAGAGTAAATATTTTAAACTTTAACAACAGAAGAAATATACCCCCCCCCCCCGCCAAAAAAAAAGGTCTTAATAACACAGATAACTATGATGGGTGATCACACATTAGAGCCGGACATCCTGGAGTGTGAAGTCAATTGGGCCTTTGGAAGCATTACTACGAACAAAGCTAGTGGAGGTGATGGAATTCCAGTTGAGCTATTTCAAATCCTAAAAGATGATGCTATTAAAGTGCTGCACTCAATATGCCAGCAGATTTAAAAAACTCAACAGTGGCCACAGGACTAGGAAATGTCAGTTTTCATTCCAATCCCCAAAAGGGCACTGTCAAACAATGTTCAAATTACCACACAGTTGTGTTCATTTCACATGCTAGCAAGGTAATGCTCAAAATCTTTCCAGTTAGGCTTCAACAGTATATGACCTGAGAACTTCTAGCTGTACAAATTGTATTTAGAAAAGGCAGAAGAAGCAGGGATCAAATTACCAACATCCATTAGATCAAAGAACAAGCAAGAGAATTCCGCAAAGACATGTTTCATTGACTACACTAAAGCCTTTGATGCTGTGGATCACAACAAACTGTGGAAAATTCTTAAAGTAATAGGAGTACAGATGGCCTTACTTGTTTTCTGAGAAATCTGTATGACAATCAAGAAGCAACCATTTTGACCAGACATGGAACAATTGTCTGGTTCCAAATTGTGAAAGTAGTACAAGGCTCTATATTGTTACCTTGCTTATTTAACTTCTATGCAAAGTGCATCATGTGAAATGCTGGCCTGGATGAATCACTATCTGGAATCAAGTTTGCTAGGAAAAATGTCAACAACCTCAGATATGCAGATGCTACCACTCTAATGACAGAAAGCAAGGAAGAACTAAAAACCCTCTTGATGAGGGTTTAAAGAGGGGAGTGAAAAGCTAGCTGCAAACTCAACATTACAAAAGCTAAGGTCACGGCATCTGGTCCCATGGCTTCAAGGCAAACAGAAGGGGAAGAAGTTGAAGCTATGACAGATTTTATTTTCTTGGGTTGCCAGGTCACTGAGGGCAATGACTGTAGCCATGAAATTAAACAACACTTGCTCTTTGGTAGGAAAACTATGACAAACTTAGATAGCATATTAAAAAGCAGAGACAGCACTTTGCTGACAAATGTCTAAGTCAAATCTATGGTTTTTCCAGTAGTCATGTACAGATGTTAGAGTTGGATTGTAAAGAAGGATGAGTGCCAAAGAACTGATACTTTCAAACTGTAGTGCTGGAGAACACTCTTGAGAGTTCATTGGACAGCAAGGAGATCAAATCAAACAAAACTATGGGAAGTCAGTCCTGAATATTCATTGAAAGGACTAATGCTAAAGCTGAAATTCCAGTACTTTGGCCACCAGATAGGAAGAGCCTTTTCATTGGAAAAGACCCTGATGCTGAGAAAGATTGAAGGCAGGAGGAAGGGGTCAACAGAGGATGAGATGGTTGAATGGAATCACCAACTCAATGGACATGAATTTGAGTCAACTCTGGGAGTTGGTGATGGACAGGGAGGCCTGGCGTGCTGCTGTCCATGGGGTCACCAAGCTGGACACTACTTAGCGACTGAGCAACAACAACCACATATCAGTATATGAGAAAACAAGTAAGATATGGCTTATTATTGCTTTTACTTTTTCCCATGTATGTCTGAGGTTTGAGTAACTTTGGACAAAAATTTGAATTGTCAGATTTCATGGGATCTAATAGATGTCTTTTTTATTTTATTTTTTCAATAAGAATGTATCTACATTTATTTATGTATTTTTTTTTACTTTATTTTATTTTACAATTTTTAATATGCTGTCTAGGTTGGTCATAACTTGCCTTCCAAAGAGTAAGCGTCTTTTAATTTCATGGCTGCAATCACCATCTGCAGTGATTGTGGAGCTCAAGAAAATAAAGTCAGTGACGGTTTCCCCATCTAGTTGCCATGAAGTGATGGGACCGGATGCCATGATCTTCGTTTTCTGAATGTTGAGCTTTAAGCCAACTTTTTCCCTCTCCTCTTTCACTTTCATCATGAGGCTTTTTAGTTCCTCTTCACTTTCTGCCATAAGGGTGGTGTCATCTGCATATGTGAGGTTATTGCTATTTCTCCCAAAAATCTTGCTTCCAGCTTATGCTTCATCCAGCCCAACATAGACAGCATATTAAAAAGCAGAGACATTACTTTGTCAAAAAGGCTCATCTAGTCAAGGCTATGGTTTATCCAGTGGTCATGTATGGATGTGAGAGTTGGACTATAAAGAAAGCTGAGCACTGAAGAATTGATGCTTTTGAACTGTGGTGTTGGAGAAGATGCTTGAAAGTCCTTTGGACTGCAAGGAGATCCAACCAGTCCATCCTAAAGGAAATCAGTCCTGGGTGTTCATTGGAAGGACTGATGTTGAAGGTGAAACTCCAATACTTAGGCTTTCTGATGTGATGAGTAACTCATTTGAAAAGATCCTGATGCTGGGAAAGATTGAGGGCAGGAGGAGAAGGGGATGACAGAGGATGAGATGGTTGGATGGTGTCACGGACTCAATGGACATGAGTTTGGGTAGACTCTGGGAGTTGGTGATGAACAGGGAGGTCTGGTGTGCTGCAGTTCATGTGGTCCCAAAGAGTCGGACACGATGGAGCAAATGAACTGAACTGAACTGAATAGATGTTTTTATGTTTCTTTACCATGAGGACTGAGAACTTACAGTAAGATTGGGGGAAGGAGAAATCAACAAAATGAGACTTATGACTGAAAAACACTAGACCAGAGTCTCTCATCCTCGACACTGTTGACACACTGTGGTTGTGGTTACTTATCCAGGCATCATTGGAGATTTAATGGCATTATTGGCCCCTATCTGGTAGATGCTGTTAGCATGCTCCACGTGTGACAATTAACTATATCTGCAGACATTGACAACTTTCTCCTGGGGGGTGAAAATGCTCCCTATTGAGAACCACTAAGATATAGGAGTCAAAGGAGTCCTAACACCACCGCTTTTCACTCCAGCTTCAGGCAGAGATCATTCTCCTGCATTTTACTCTTTGCTATCACAAATATCTTCTCCCTTGAAGATAATTGAAAAAGCCTATGCTTGAAGGGTGAATTTTCCTTAGTTCTTTTATTCTAATTTTTGTGGATAGTTACTATAAAAAGAAAATTATAAGGATAAATATGTTATTACCAAAATGACTCTATATGTTTCTGATAGTTTGTGTGGACCATTCACATAATCAGCGTATTAAAAATAAACAGTTACAGGGCTTGTATATATTTTGCATTTACTTTCTAAATATCTTAAACATTTGATCTATCAAATGGGAAAACTGCATTTAGTGAAATTCCAGTTTTTTAAAGAAGCATAATGGGACAATTTTTATACCAGAAACTATGTTGAAAGTTATGAACCCATCCTGCTCTGAAATTTGATAAAATTTTTTTATTGATTTTGCTGAAATCACTGTGTTAGACCTGACAGACATTTAAACAAATGTTCTTAAAAGTCATTTATTTCTGCACAAGATGCACCCTGTTTATTTTGTCAGAGGATAATAATGTGTTTATAACAGGAAAGAATCCAATTCTGTACAATCTTGAGAAATTAAATATCATATATTATATCATATGAAGTATCTTTTAGTATATAGTTGTCTGCATAAAAACATTGACATTCCTATAGACTTTCAAAGTGTTAGGGATTTCAGTGCATTCTGAACTATTAAATCTTTAATATAACAATATAAATATCTATGAAATCATTTATATTTATCAAGCATTTAAAATGAATTAGGGTTGAGGACAAATAGGTGAATAAGAAATAAAGATTGAAAACTGAAAGTCTCACTAATTTAAATATTGGCCCACCATTAAAATGTTGTCCAGGATTCAGTAAGGAATCAGTCTTGCTGGGAAATGTTGAGTGTTAGATGGCACACTGCTGCATTGACGAACAGAGCCCTCAGCTGTGCCAGAAACATTTAATGCTCCTCTTTGCTCTTCACTATCAAAGTGCACATTATTCTGTAGAAATGTAAAAAGCTCTTGATGTGATATTTTGCATCTATCACAAATCCTAAACCTTACTCCACAAGGTCAAACCTGCACTTATCATATGAGATATTTGATATAATATGAATCATTGGATATATATACATCACTTTTTGAGCAAGGAGTTTGAGGGCATGCATTCATGGGCAGTCTCTCAGAGCTCTCTGAGATGCTGCCTCCCGGGCTGCAGTCCTCATTTTGCCCCAAATAAAACTTAACCACAACTCTCAAATTGTACATATTTTTAGTCGACAGTTATGGTGACCAATGAAGCAACCCAGAGTGGACTTCTTTTCTGCGACTGGACTCCACGAGGAACCGGAGCTTTGGTACCAACAGCAGCCCTGTGTGCCCATCCGTCTCCACGGGGAGTGCAGACAGATTTGCACCAAGGAACGGTGGCTGCACGGGCTCAGGAGAGCCTCGAAGAGCTACTCCACTTTCAAGGTCAGGAGGGGCGGCCATGAGGAGAGACTCCTAGTCCAGGGTAAAGAGCAGTGGCTGTGCTATGCTGGAACAGCCGTGAAAAGATATTCCACGTCCAAGGTAAGAGAAACCCAAGGAAGATGGTAGGTGTTGCGAGAGGGCATCAGAGGGCAGACACACTGAAACCATACTCACAGAAAACTAGTCAATCTGATCACATGGACCATAGCCTTGTCTAATTTAATGAAACTAAGCCATGCTGTGTGGGGCCACCCAAGACGGGAGGGTCATGGTGGAGAGGTCTGACAGAATGTGGTCCACTGGAGAAGGGAATGGCAAGCTACTTCAGTATTCTTGCCTTGAGAACGCCATGAACAGAATGAAAAGGCAAAATGATAGGATACTGAAAGAGGAACTCCCCAGGTTGGTAAGTGCCCAATATGCTACTGGAGATCAGTAGAGAAATAACTTTAGAAAGAATGAAGGGATGGAGCCAAAGCAAAAACAATACCCAGTTGTGGATGTGACTGGTGATAGAAGCAAGACCAGATGCTGTAAAGAGCAATATTGCATAGGATCCTGGAATTTCAGGTCCATGAATCAAGGCAAATTGGAAGTGTTCAAACAGGAGATGGCAAAAGTGAAGGTCGATATTCTGGGAATCCGTGAACTAAAATGGACTGGAATGGGTGAATTTAACTCAGATGACCATTATATCTACTATTGCAGGCAGGAATCCCTTAGAAGAAATGGAGTAGCCATCATGGTCAACAAAAGAGTCTGAAATGTGGTACTTGGATGCAATCTCTAAAATGACAGAATGATCTCTGTTCATTTCCAAGGCAAACCATTCAATATCATAGTAATACAAGTCTATGTCCCGACCAGTAATGCCAAAGAAACTGAAGTTGAACAGTTCTATGAAGACCTACAATACCTTTTAGAATTAACACCCCCAAAAGATGTCCTTTTCATCATAGAGGACTGGAATGCAAAAGTAGGAAGTCAAGAAACACCTGGGGTAACAGGCAAATGTGGCCTTGGAATACGGAATGGAGCAGGGCAAAGACTAATAGAGTTTTGTGAAGAGAACGCACTGGTCATAGTAAACACCCTCTTCCAACAACATAAGAGAAGACTCTACACATGGACATCACCAGATGGTCAAACTGAAATCAGATTGATTATACTCTTTGCAGCCAAAGAGGGAGAAGCTCTATACAGTTAACAAAAACAAGACCAGGAGCTGACTGTGGCTCAGATCATGAACTCCTTATTGCCAAATTCAAACTTAAATTGAAGAAAGTAGGGAAAACTGCTAGGCCATTCAGGTATGACCTAAAAAAATCCCTTATGATTATACAGTGGAAGTGAGAAACAGATTTAAGGGCCTAGATCTGATAGAGTGCCTGATGAACTATGGAATGAGGTTCATGACATTATACAGAATACAGGGATCAAGACCATCCCCATGGAAAATAAATGCAAAAAAAGCAAAATGGCTGCCTGGGGAGGCCTTACGAATAGCTGTGAAAACAAGAGAAGCGAAAAGCGAAGGAGAACAGGAAAGATATAAGCATCTGAATGCAGAGTTCCAAAGAATAGCAAGGAGAGATAAGAAAGCCTTCTTCAGCGATCAATGCAAAGAAATAGAGGAAAAAAACAGAATGGGAAAGACTAGAAATCTCTCCAAGAAAATTAGAGATATCAAGGGAACATTTCATGCAGAGATGGGCTCGATAAAGGACAGAAATGGTATGGACCTAACAGAAGCAAAAGATATTAAGAAGAGGTGGCAAGAATACACAGAAGAACTGTACAAAAAGATCTTCACGACCAAGATAATCATGATGATATGATCACTAATCTAGAGCCAGACGTCTTGGAATGTGAAGTCAAATGGGCCTTAGAAAGCATCACTATGAACAAAGTTAGCAGAGGTGATGAAATTACAGTTGAGCTATTTCAAATCCTGAAAGATGATGCTGTGAAAGTGCTGCACTCAATATGCTAGCAAATTTGGAAAATTCAGCAGTGGCCACAGGACCGGAAAAGGTTAGTTTTCATTCCAATCCCAAAGGAATGGAATACCAAAGAATGCTCAAACTATCACACATTGGACTCCATCTCACATGCTAGTAAAGTAATTCTCAAAATTCTCCAAGCCAATCTTCAGCAATATGTGAACCATAAACTTCCAGATGTTCAAGCTGGTTTTTGAAAAGGCAGAGGAACCAGAGATCAAATTGCCAACACCCATTGGATCATGGAAAAAGCAAGAGAGTTCCAGAAAAACATCTATTTCTGCTTTATTGACTATGCCAAAGCCTTTGACTGTGTGGATCACAAGAAACTGTGGAAAATTCTGAAAGAGATGGGAATATGAGACCACCTGACCTGCCTCTTGAGAAACCTATATGCAGGTCAGGAAGCAACAGTTAGAACTGGACATGGAACAACAGACTGGTTTCAAATAGGAAAAGGAGTACGTCAAGGCTGTATATTGTCACCCTGCTTATTTAACTTATATGCAGAGTACATCATGAGAAATGCTGGACTGGAAGAAGCACGAGTTGGATCAAGATTGCTGGGAGAAATATCAATAACCTCAGATATGCAGATGACACCACCTGCAGGGATTGGGGGAAGGAGGAGAAGGGGCCGACAGAAGATGAGATGGTTGGATTGTATCACCAACTCGACGGACATGAATTTAAGTGAACTCTGGCAGTTGGTGATGGACAGGGAGGCTTGGCGTGCTGCAATTCATGGGGTCGCAAAGAGTCAGACACGACTGAGCGAACTGGAGTGAACTGAAGTGAACTCAACTCTTTCATGGATACAGCGTACTGTGCCCACGGCATCTTATGAACCATAATGGAGAGAATGAAGATACAGTCTCACATAATTTTGTACCACAGAGGTTCATCTTATTAACGGCATTAAATGCCACAGATTGGGGATCAAAAGTGTTATCCAAAAACACACAGATCTGGGCAGTGCTGTTTCACAGAAGACTCGTCTTTCACCGGTGCCATTACACTTAATAGGTTTTAAACAAGAGGCAGAGATATGCAGTTGAATGAAAAGAAGCAAAGAGTTTATTGTAACTGGATTGTGGTTGTTGAATAGATAAAATCCCACTGGACCACTAGACTGGAAGAGCTGCTGACTAGTTAAAACCAAGTGGCTGAAACCCACCAATGCCATGCTAAAGAGTGTGCAATCTCCCTGCAGGAAATAGTAAGCAAGCCAGGTCTCTGCTCAGTACACTTCAAGGGCCACAAAGTATCAACCCTAGCAAATCCTTTTAGGAACATATTAGGAATCTTAATGGAAAAACAAAGTTAGCTAAAATTATGACCTTAGACACATTGTTGATGGTATTAAAAAGTACAAAGTAATTTACAATCTTATCAGTATGGACAGATTAGGTAAATAGTGATATATTTACTTAATGGAACATTATATTGTTGGTATAAAAACAAATTTTAAGTAAATACTATTTTAAAAAGAAGCAATTGTGGCTACCATTAAATAAGCAAAAATTAGGGGGTCTGTCTTGGAATAGTAATTAATGCTGTGGGATATGTTTACAGAACATTGAAAACTAGGTTAAACCAATGACTGGGTGTGTGTATGTATAATATATATATAAATATATATAACAATTATTCTGTAAATTTTATAAATAAATATGAACATTAAATGAACTGATAATCACTTTTAAGTTAATACTCTAGTTTGTAGTGTATAAGTAAGCATTAACTTATCTCTTGTATTATCTGCATTTCTAAATCCTCTATAAAGAACAGGCAATAGTCCTATAATAAGATAAAAGGCTATCGAAATTAATTTTTGACTTAAAGTATCTAATAAGCTAAATGAAGTCAGTCAGTTCAGTTCAGTCTCTCAGTCGTGTCCGACTCTTTGCGATCCCATGAATCGCAGCACGCCAGGCCTCTCTGTCCATCACCAACTCCTGGAGTCTACTCAAACTCATATCCATCGAGTCGGTGATGCCATCCAGCCATCTCATCCTCTGTTGTCCCCTTATCCTCCTGCCCCCAATCCCTCCCAGCATCAATATCTTCTCCAGTGAGTCAACTCTTCACATGAAGTGGCCAAAATATTGGAGTTTCAGCTTTAGCATCAGTCCTTCCAATGAACACCCAGGACTGATGTCCTTTAGGATGGACTAGTTGGCTCTCCTTGCAGTCCAAGGGACTCTCAAGAGTCTTCTCCAACACCACACTTCAAAAGCATCAATTCTTCAGGCTTTCTTCACAGTCCAACTCTCACATCCATACATGACTGCTGGAAAAACCATAGCCTTGACTAGACAGACCTTTGTTGGCAAAGTAATGTCTCCACTTTTGAATATGCTATCTAGGTTGGTCATAACTTTCCTTCCAAGGAGTAAGAGTCTTGTAATTTCATGGCTGCAGTCACCATCTGCAGTGATTTTGGAGCCCACAAAAATAAAGTCTGACACTGTTTCCACTGTCTCCCTATCTATTTCCCATGAAGTGATGGGACCAGATGCCATGATCTTCATTTTCTGAATGTTGAGCTTTAAGCCAACTTTTTCACTCTCCTCTTTCACTTTCATCAAGAGGCTTTTTAGTTCCTCTTCACTTTCTGCCATATGGTGGTGTCATCTGCATATCTGAGGTTATTGATATTTCTCCCAGCAATCTTGATTCCAATTTGTGCTTCTTCCAGCCCAGCGTTTCTCATGATGTACTCTGCATATAAGTTAAATAAGCAGAGTGACAATATACAGCCTTGAAGTGAAGTGAAGTGAAGTCACTCAGTCATGTCCGACTCTTTGCGACCCCATGGACAGTAACCTATCAGGCTCCATGGTCCTTGGGATTTTCCAGGCAAGAATACTGGAGTGGACTGCCAAGCCTTGAGGTACTCCTTTTCCTATTTGGAACCATTGTGTTGTTCCATGTCCAGTTCTGCCTGTTGCTTCCTGACCTGCACATAGGTTTCTCAAGAGGCAGGTCAGGTGGTCTGGTATTCCCATCTCTTTCATAATTTTCCACAGTTTAGACTAGACAGTTAAAGACTTTGGTGTAGTCAGTAAAGCAGATAGATGTTTTTCTGGAACTCTTTTGCTTTTTTGATGATCCAGCGGATGTTGGCAATTTGATCTCTGGTTCCTCTGTCTTTTCTAAATGAAGTAAATGTTATCAGTCCTTTGGGAAGATGTCTAGGGTACCACCAGGAAACAGACAAATAAAGATGATGCTGAAAATGTTAAGCATAAGATCCAAGGATGTTTAGTGATTTTTTAATATGAGGCAGTGATCAAGAGAAATTTATATTGGAGGGAGGAAAATATTTATTTTTTACTTTGTATTGGGTCCAAGGTGAACTTTATTTGGAAGCATTGATGAGAAACTAGAGCTACTTTTCCACAGCTCATTATAAGACAGCGCCTGCTGGAAAGTGATTGAATGATAGTCAGCTTGTAGACGTATGTGTGCAGAATCGGCTGTGCCAAAGCCTGAGTTACAACTGTAAACCCAGTCTGCTGTTCTTATTCAGAATCCTATTCGTCTGTGAAAAGCACTGAAATTTGTTCATCTTAACTGAAATCCTTGGGAATTTGATAAATAAATTCAAAGGACTGTTTAAATTTGCAAAATAGCGTTTGAAAATTTCTGCCTGTAAGTACCACAATCAGTAAAGTTGGGGGTGGGAGTGACGCTTTCCGATTTCAGTAACTTTATAACCCAAATTACTATACCAAGAGTGCATAGGTGAACCAAGCCACCACACTCAGAAAACGATGAAAGTCTAACAAGCCTCCACTAGCTTGTATCTATTTATCAACTAAATTCCATGATGTGCTATTAGCATTTTACAATTAAATATCTTTAAATTTTCAAGGGCTGATTTTAAAATAAAGAAATGTGATTTTAAAAGCTCACATTTTAAAATTCCAACAGCTATTTCTTTATTGTTGCTTTATATCTCAACCACTACAAAAAGCATTCTAATTGGTAGTAGAATAATCAGCAGCAATCCTATTTATCTTTGTGTAACAGATCCAAAGAAGAGAAGAAGGATTAGACTGAAGAAAGCATCCTATAGTATGCAAACATTCAGCTTTACATATTAACATAGATATTGTCTGTTCAGTCGGTCAGTCATTCAATTAAGTCGCTCAGTTGTGTCCGATTCTTTGCAACCCCATGGACACCAGGCCTCCCAGTCCATCGCCAACTCCTGGACCTTGCTCAAACTCTTCTGTTGACTCTAATGGCTACTCCATTTCTTCTGAGGGATTCCTGCCCGCAATAGTAGATATAATGGTCATCTGAGTTAAATTCACCCATTCCAGTCCATTTTAGTTTGCTGATTCCTAGAATGTCAACATTCACTCTTGCCATCTCCTGTTTGACCACTTCCAATTTCCCTTGATTCATGGACCTAACATTCTAGGTTCCTATGCAATATTGCACTTTACAGCATCGGATCTTGCTTCTATCACCAGTCACATCCACAACTGGGTATTGTTTGTGCTTTGGCTTCATCCCTTCATTCTTTATAAAGTTATTTCTCCACTGATCTCCAGTAGCATATTGGGCACTTACCAACCTGGGGAGTTCCTCTTTCAGTATCCTATCATTTTGCCTTTTCATAGTGTTCATGGGGTTCTCAAGGCAAGAATACTGAAGTGGCTTGCCAGTCCCTTCTCCAGTGGACCACATTCTGTCAGACCTCTCCACCATGACCCGTACACCTTGGGTGGCCCTACATGGCATGGCTTAGTTTCATTGAATTAGACAAGGCTGTGGTCCATGTGACCAGACTGGCTAGTTGTCTGTGATTATGGTTTCAGTGTGTCTGCCCTCTGATGCCCTCTCTCAGTGCCTACCATCTTCCTTGGGTTTCTCTTACCTTGGACATGGGGTAGGTCCTCATGGCTGCTGTTCCTGACTAATACAAATCAATGTTCTTACCATGAACTGTCAGTTGCTCTGTGATCTTGTCTCCGATCCTCCTTAACTTTCTAATCTTCTCCACCCTCTTATTCACCTTGCTCCCACCACGTTGGCCTCCTGGATGCGTCTCGGTGATGCTGTGAACCCCCTGATCCACAGATTTTGCAATAGTTGGTCCTGGACTGTTCTTTGTGCAGTAGTCACTTTCCCTCCCTCATTTCTTTCAAATCTCTATTCAAGCTATTCCCATAATAGGCTCTACCCATTACAGAGTGGCTTTATTTATTTTCCTCTTTCTAACATGCATCATCACCCAACAGATAGTCAATCAATTGTTTAATAGTTATGTTTCCATAGTCAGAATGCAAGCTGTATGTGTGCAAGTTACTATAATATACTATATAAATATAGATACACACACACACACACACACACACACACTATATGTAGTACACATATATACTGCTCCTGCTACTGCTGCTAAGTCACTTCAGTCGTGCCCGACTCTGTGCGACCCCATAGACGGCAGCCCACCAGGCTCCCCATCCCTGGGATTCTCCAGGCAAGAACACTGGAGTGGGTTGCCATTTCCTTCTCCAATGCATGAAAGTGAAAAATGAAAGTGAAGTCGCTCAGTTGTGTCCGACCCTTAGCGACCCCATGGACTGCAGCCTCCCAGGCTCCTATATCCCACTTCTAAAACTGAGACTGATGCTTTAGTAAATGTTTGAGTACATAAATAACTGAATGAATTTTCTCAATATTAAATATACAGATGATCTCCCCTCTTCTTACAAAACATATTTTTGAAGAAAAAGGCATTTGAAATAAAGTTAAAAATAGAAAAGTAAACTGAAAAAAGAACAGGAGTTAAACCAAGAAGCAAATGTTTTATGAAGTCACCAAATATATGTGCTTGTCAGAGACCTGAAAGATATATTTCTAGCATGGATTTAAGTCATTGATTTTATTTCTCAACATTCAGGATGAGGTTAAAATATCTCTATTGTTTGAATGTATAGTTTTTTTAAAAATCTTTTTTCAAATACAATATTTTTACAAATAAGTTTATTTCCCCACTTCTGCCATTTCACTAAATAAAAGAAAATGCAAATAATATTCAAATGCAAACCAACTACTTTAAAATTAAAAAAAAAACTACCAAAATGTTGAATGTGTTGAATATATTTAATTCAAAACACATATTTTTTACAAATTACAAATACTTATTTGTGCAATTACAAATATCAACTTATATAAATATGTAAATTATAAATATTTATTCTAAAATGTTCAATGTATTTTAATATATTCAAAGACAAATATTTTGATACTGCTGTGGCAAACTTGTGGTTGATAGGCAACATTTTGATATTGCCTATCACCAAATTTATTAATTTCAACCTTCATCAGTTGATATACAAAAGACATTATTCTAAAAGACATATTATGAGCATCAAGGTGTGAGAATGTGATCTTTCTAGGAATTAAGATAAAGTTGGTACAAAATTGGAGCACTGAAGCTGACTCAAGTCACTTCCAAGGCACTTCTAAATGATTTAAGAAGAATTTCCTCAGGGCAGCTGACAATACACAATCCTCCACCTCCATAGATGCAGTTACTGGAACCATGTGTGTGCATGCCAAGTCGTTTCAGTTGCGTCCAACTCTTCGCAACCCTGCGGACTGTAGCCTGCCAGGATCCTCTGTCCATGGGATTCTTTAGGCAAGAATACTGCAGTGGATTGCCATGCCCTTCCCCCGGGAATCTTCCTGACCAAGGGATCAAACCCACATCTCTTGTGTCTCCTGCATTGACAAGCAGGTTCTTTACCACTAGCGCCACGTGGGAAGTCCCAGAAGACCACATATCAGTGTTTTTAGCGAGAAGCGGGCTGCTCCTGGTTAGGATGCCTGAGACGTTAAGAAACCTCTCATGCACTAGGAATAATAATCTTCCCTGGTGGCTCAGATGGTAAAGCGTCTGCCAAGAGACCCGGGTTCAATCTCTGGGTCCGGAAGATCTGGAGTAGGACATGGAAACCTACTCCAGTATTTTGCCTGAAAAATCCCATAGACGGAGGAACCCAGGAGGCTACAGTTCATGGGGTGGCAAAGAGTTGGACACGACTGAGGAACTTCACTTTATTTTTTTTATGTTAAGGCACAAGGAAGCCATATTATGATAATGCACACATTTTTATTCGTTGTTGGTTGTCTTGATGTTTTACTTATATTCCATTTTTCTTGGTATTTCAAGGTTATTGACATAATTCAGTCTTAAAAACTGCATCAAGGACCTCTTCTTCTTCACTTTTGCCTCTTTAATCTTGAAATAAGGAGCATGACTAATCCTTTGCCTTCATACTTATTTTTGGAGAGTGTATGTAATAGAAATGTGTCTAGCACTGGCTTTTTTAGCCTCGGGCTACTGGGCAACAACTTTTAACTCTTCCTTCCATTAGTGGGTTGGTTTCTCTCTGTGTCTAAGAAATGACCAAAATGGGGGTTGCCTAGGAAATGGTCTCTCTAAAGCTGAAACAGCCATAACAGTTAAAATATGGGTAAAATTCTGTCTTGGCAGAATTCAGATACTATTTCAAGTTCAGTGTTAAATAAATGTTCTCTGTAGCTGGAAGTTTGTATATAATTGGCTATAGCTCAACATATGCTACACTATAATAAAAGTGTTATTTTTCAAGGCAGGAAGACTCAATTGGAGGTTTTTCTTTGGAGACTGTGTATTTATGTTAATACTTCATCACAAATATTGTACGCATTTTTGCCTTTAGTATTCTTCTACTTAAGAATGAAATCCTACTACTAAACAAGTTCATATATTTCAGAATAAATAATTTAATTCAGAATATTACTTCAGATAGAATGTTAAACTTTGGATTAGATTGAAAACAGTAAAACAAATCTACCAGCAAACCAATTTATTTGGTGGTCATTAACAAATATTTATAATTATTTCTTGTTATAACATAAAAATGTTTCATTACTATACTCTAGGCCAAATAAGTTTTAAAATACTTGACAATCTCTCAGTGATCATACAGCATGTGCTTGTGGATATTATTTTTGTATTTCTCAGCAACAGAGTATCATAAGGGCCCTTGGAAAATATTCACATAAAACAATAATTAACAGAGTCAAAATAAGATCAGTTGGATGAAGACAGCACACAATAAGGATAGAATTGTTAAGTTATAAATATCAGCTATCTAAAGAGTACTAATATGGAATTTTTATTTGCAAAATGGTAGAACCACACTACTTAACTGGCTTAAACAGAAGGGAGTTTATTTTCTTTTTTTTATTTGAGAAGTTCAAGGATCAGTTCACTTCAGTTCAGTCACTCAATCATGTCTGACTCTTTGTGACCCCATGAATCGCAGCATGCCAGGCCTCCCTGTCCATCACCAGCTCCCAGAGTTCACTCAAACTCATGTCCATAGGGTTGGTGATGCCATCCAACCATCTCATCCTCGGTCGTCCCCTTCTCCTCCTGCCCTGAATCCCTTCCAGCATCAGAGTCTTTTCCAATGAGTCAACTCTTCGCATGAGGTGTCCAAAGTAGAGTTTCAGCTTTAGCATCAGTCCTTCCAAAGAACACCCAGGACTGATCTCCTTTAGAATGGACTGGCTGGATCTCCTTGCAGTCCGAGGGACTCTCAAGAGTCTTCTCCAGCACTGCAGTTCAAAAGCATCAATTCTTCGGCACTCAGCTTTCTTCACAGTCCAACTCTCACATCCATACATGACCACTGGAAAAACCATAGCCTTGACTAGAAGGACCTTTGTTGGCAAATTAATGTCTCTGCTTTTGAATATGCTATCTTGGTTGGTTAGTTGGGCTATTTTTGTATTTTCTTCATTCATAGCCAGATGATTACTGCTTCTAGGGGATGGTGGCTGCCACAATACCAACCACCTTATTTTTCCAGCCATCCATGCAGAAAAGAGATTTTTGCTTTACTAAAAGCTGTGGACCTTCACAGTGGGTGGCCCAAACTAGTTCATGTACCAATCCATGAACCAGACAACCAGGATGTACAGTTGGTTTAAGTCTGACTCATGATCCCAATCCTGGAACCTGGAAATACAGTCACTGTATTTGTTGTAAGGAACCCTGGACTCAAAGTGGAATGAATGGTTCCCTCACTGTGATAAACTTTTTGTCAAAGATGAAATGGAAATTAGGAAGGCAGAAGAAAAGCATTCACCACAATGAAAATTGCTACACAATTGATTTACTCAGACTAGAGGAAACGGAATGAATGTGCATTTTGCTTTTGGTGTTCATTGGAAGGACTGATGTTGAAGCTGAAACTCCAATCCTTCGGCCACCTGATGGGAAGAGACTCTGATGCTGGGAGGGATTGGGGGCAGGAGGAGAAGGGGACGACAGAGGATGAGACAGTCAGATGGCATCACCGACTCAATGGACAAGGGTTTCGGTGGACTCCGGGAGTTGGTAGTGGATAGGGAGGCCTGACATGCTGTGGTTCATGGGGTCGCAAAGAGTCTGACATGACTGAGTGACTGAACTGAACTGACTGAATTTATAAATTTCATGACTTCAGCTCCCTCCTATGTTCTGCTTCTTGATGTTTGAAATAGCCAATCAAGGTTTTGTGTAGCAATACAAGCCATCTGCTGAGGAATAGGTGAGAGAAAGAGTGAGAGAACTGAACTCCTTTGTCATTTTCTTTGCATTCTTACACTCCTTTTTTAGTATTTTTTTCTTGAAGCATCAGAATGACTCTATACAACTCTACAGTCCTATTTCAAAGAACAGTGCCTATACTTTCAGAACTAGTGTAACTGCTTTGCTTTACTCACTCTGGAAATAAAATTGAATTTAACATGTTTTCATTTCAGTACAGTTGCTCAGTTGTGTCCGACTCTTTGCGACCCCATGAATCGCAGCACGCCAGGCCTCCCTGTTCATCACCATCTCCCAGAGTTCACTCAGACTCACATCCATCAAGTCCGTGATGCCATCCAGCCATCTCATCCTCAGTCATCCCTTTCTCCTCCTGCCCCCAATCCCTCCCAGCATTAGAATCTTTAAAAGTGAGTCAACTCTTTGCATGAGGTGGCCAAAGTACTGGAGCTTCAGCTTTAGCATCATTCCTTCCAAAGAAATCCCAGGGCTGATCTTCTTCAGGATGGACTGGTTGGATCTCCTTGCAGTCCAAGGGACTCTCAAGAGTCTTCTCCAACACCACAGGTCAAAAGCATCAATTTTTCGGTGCTCATCCTTCTTCACAGTCCAACTCTCACATCCATACATGACCACAGCAAAAACCATAGCCTTGACTAGGTGGACCTTAGTAAGCAAAGTAATGCCTCTGCTTTTGAATATACTATCTAGGTTGGTCATAACTATTCTTCCAAGGAGTAAGCGTCTTTTAATTTCATGGCTGCAGTCACCATCTGCAGTGATTTTGGAGCCCAGAAAAATAAAGTCTGACACTGTTTCTACTGTTTCCCCATCTATTTTCCATGAAGTGATGGGATCGGATGCCATGATCTTCATTTTCTGAATGTTGAGCTTTAAGACAACTTTTTCACTCTCCTCTTTCACTTTCATCAAGAGGCTTTTTAGCTCCTCTTCACTTTCTGCCATATGGTGTTGTCACCTGCATATCTGAGGTTATTGATATTTCTCCCGGCAATCTTGATTCCAGCTTGTGTTTCTTCCAGTCCAGCGTTTCTCATGATGTAGTCTGCATATAAGTTAAATAAGCAGGGTGACAATATACAGCCTTGATGTACTCCTTTTCCTATTTGGAACCAGTCTGTTGTTCCATGTCCAGTTCTGACTGTTGCTTCCTGACCTGCATACAGATTTCTCAAGAGGCAGGTTAGGTGGTCTGGTATTCCCATTTCTTTCGGAATTTTCCACAGTTTCTTGTGATCCACACAGTCAAAGGCTTTGGCATAGTCAATAAAGCAGAAATAGATGTTTTTCTGGAACTCTCTTGCTTTTTCCATGATCCAGCAGCTGTTGGCAATTTTATCTCTGGTTCCTCTGCCTTTTCTAAAACCAGATGGAACATCAGGTAGTTCACAGTTCACGTATTGCTGAAGTCTGGCTTGGAGAATTTTGAGCATCACTTTACTAGCATGTGAGATGAGTGCTACTGTGCAGTAGTTTAAGCATTCTTTGGCATTGCCTTTCTTTGGGATTGGAATGAAAACTGACTTTTTTCAGTCCTGTGGCCACTGCTGAATTTTCCAAACTTGCTGGCATATTGAATGCAGCACTTTCACAGCATCATCTTTCAGGATTTGAAACAGCTCAACTGGAATTCCATCACCCCCACTAGCTTTGTTCATAGTGATGCTTTCTAAGGCCCACTTGACTTCACATTCCAAGATGTCTAGCTCTAGATTAGTGATCACATCATCATGATTATCTGGGTTATGAAGATCTTTTTTGTACAGTTCTCCTGTGTATACTTGCCACCTCTTCTTAATATCTTCTGCTTTTGTTAGGTCTATGCCATTTCTGTCCTTTATCGAGCCAATCTTTGCATGAAATGTTCCCTTGGTATCTCTAATTTTCTTGAAGAGATCTCTAGTCTTTCCCATTCTGTTGTTTTCCTCTATTACTTTGAATTGATCGCTGAAGAAGGCTTTCTTATTTCTTCTTGCTATACTTTAGAACTCTGCATTCAGATGCTTATATCTTTCCTTTTCTCCTTTGCTTTTTGCCTCTCTTCTTTTAATGAAATGAAATCCCGCCATACTAGGAATTCTTTTTTTCTTTTTTTTTTCCCTGAGAACACCTGACGGTGACGTTGAAAAACATTTGTTGAGGAATCCCCATGCCCTAGAAGAATTGTGGTGGAATTACATTAGTTAGATCGAGAGTATCACTAGAGGATTAGTATTGGGCTTCCAGGGTGGCCCCAAGGCTCTTCCTTTTGGGGAGCATGGTAAACGAAGAGTCTGGTCCAGAAAAACTGATGATAGGAACTACCGCCTTCTTTATGGGATGGCTGTGGTTTTCACATGGTGTTCAGCAAAACACGCAAAGAAGAGAACTAGAAACAGTAAAATTCAGGTGGTGGAGGCATCTAAAGATAATGGAGTTTTGTTCTGGAATGTCCTTTTTGATAAGATGACTTTCCTGGCTTGTGGTAGCTGGCACAGTAATAGAGTGGATATACAGTCTATATTCAAATGTGAAAAAACCTGAAAGTCCTTTGCAGCATTTCACTATGATGAGATGGCTGGATGGCATCACTGACTTGATGAATGTGAGTCTGAGTGAACTCCAGGAGTTGGTGATGGACAGGGAGGCTTGGCGTGCTGTGATTCATGGGGTTGCAAAGAGTCGGACACGATGGAGCGACTGAACTGAACTGAACTGAACTGAACTGTAAGATACGGGAAGAAATTTCGGATAAGTTTGTAGGAAATGTAGACCTAGTTTGTAATCTCAGGCATCTAGGTCTAAGTAATTATATTACATGGGTAATACTCTTTGAACATCAGAACTTTAATAGAAGTAGTGAATTAAAGCTAGATTCCCTCAATGAAAAAATATTTTATTGAACACTTTTTTTTCTGATAACCAGCCAAACGTCTAACTCTTAATACTTTATGATATTAAAACCATAAAGAGAGAGTTTAGAGAAGGATATGAATAATGAAACCCAAATAGAACACAACTTTTCAAGATAAAAATTTTATAACAAGTAGCTATAAGATGTGAGATTCCATGTTATCTATGTTATGTGTGAAACTATTTAGTTATCATGATAATGATCTTCTTTCTTTTAGGCTATGCTTCACCTATTCTGCAATCTTTTTATTCTTTATTGATATTACTATCATGAGGATAAAAACTGAATTATCTGAATGTAACAAACATGTGGAGCATATTCTTTTAAGACTATAAAAGTAATTATTATACTCCCATTACAAAATAGGCTTATAATGAAACAAGCAGTGATCTCAGTCAGATATATATTAACCTAATAATTTTTAAAGAAATTGAATACCAATAGATCAATACTAATATATTTTCTATCATAAGTTTTTTTAAAAGGAGTGATTGGACTCTGTGGGAGAAGGAGAAGGTGGGATGATTTGGGAGAATGGCACTGAAACATGTATAATATCATATATGAAACGAATCGCCAGTCCAGGTTGGAAGCACGATACAGGATGCTTGGGGCTGGTGCACTGGGATGACCTGAGAGGGATGGTATGGTGAGGGAGGTGGGAAAGGGGTTCAGGATGGGGAACACGTGTATAAGCGTGGCAGATTCATGTTGTTGTATGGCAAAACCAATATAATATTGTAAAGTAATTAACATCCAATTAAAATAAATAAATTAAAAAAAAAAACAGTGAATGACTTCAACTCAAGCCAAGTTGAAACCACACATACCTAAACACAATTGCCAAACTAATTTGGCAGTAAACAGTGCATAGTCCGGTTTCTCCTGGGATTAAGGGCTTCCCTGGTGGCTCAGTGGTAAGGAATCCGCCTGCAATATGGAAGCCACAGGAGACGTGGGTTCAGTCCCTGGATCGAGAAGATCCCCTGGAGGAGGGCACGGCAACCCACTCCAGTATTCTTGCCTGGAGAATCCCATGGACAGAGGAGACTGCCAGGCTACAGTCCATAGTTTCACAAAGAGTTGGACATGACTGAAGCGACTTAGCAATATTTACAAATTACTGGGTAAAGAGAGACATTTCTATAACTATAGGTTATCAGGGTACTTTTTCTTTTTTCATCGAGCTGTAATTGACATAAAACATTGTGTAGGGCTGACTGTATACAATGTGTTGATTTCATAGTGCCCTTGAAACATCCAATATGTTCTACAATGAAATGCCTTTTTACAAGTACTTTCAAGCCTTGCTTTTTAGACTGACTTATGCCAATATGTGGTTAAATGGTTAGTTCCAGGAACACAAGTCATTTATTAAAAATCTGAATGTGATGACTAGTGAGTCAGAAATTCCAGGAAATCAAGAAGTAGTAATGGCTTAAAAAGAAACTAAATGTCCTGTTTAGAGCAGAATTAACATTTGGAATCCAACGTTATATATTGTACTGCCCAACTATCAATACCCAGTTTATCAAAATGGTAAAAATTCTATTTATAGCAATGTTTAAGCTATGGATCTGTTAAACTAGGCATCGGCTTGTGAGATTTTAAGTGCATCAAGAATTCCCTTGTATTTCCCCCTTCCCCAACTTCCCTCCCCAGTGTATATCCAGTATCTGAAAATTTTCTTTTATATGTCAATTATTTTACAGACTTTAAAAGAATTCTCCTATACCAAAAAAGCAAATGCCCAAGAAGAAAAATATGGTAAAAATAATTTGCTCATGGGAAAAAAATGGTAGAGACAGAGCAAACTCATCAGAAATAATTTTTGCACAGAATGGTTCAGTGGGAAGGAATCACAGTTTTGGGATGGCAGCCACTCCTATCTGTCATGTTCAATTATCCAAACTCTTGTACATTAATGGGTGAACACATGACATAGTTCTAGCAAATACTTTTTAAGGGAAGGCTTCTAGGAAAGCATTTTGCTTCAAGATAAAAACAGTAGCAGGTGAGAATTTTCTCACAATGCGTCCTTTACCCTTTCTGCCTTTGAGAAAGCATACGAGAAAGCTGGACTTGTGACAATCTTCTGATTGCCTCTCTGCTGAAATCTTGCCTGGCTTGATTGCCCAAATAATGTCATTATATCAATGTTGCTCTTTTCTCATCATCCCCCATGCCTAGGAAGACCCATAATTGACATGGTGCATTTCATTACAGCAGTGTTTTAATAAGCAAGGTGTTCTAATGAAGGTACAGGTCAGAGAGAGAGGCTAAGGGTGTGGTGATCAGGAATAAGCTGAGATCCAAATTTTAGTACAACAAACCACTATGTGCTTCCGGTGTATTTACTAACCTTCTCTAGGCGAATGTGTAGTTGTTGTTGGTGGTGATGGTGTTTAGTCACTAAGTCATGTCCTGCTCTTTTGTAACCCCACGGACTGTAAACCTCCAGGCTCCTCTGCCCATGGGATTTCCCAGGCTAGAATACTGGAGTGCGTTGCCATTTCCTTCTCCAGAGGATCTTCTTGACCCAGGGATAGAATCGATGTCTCTTGCATTGGCAGGCAAATTATCACTGAACCACTGGGGAAGCCCCCTGAATGTATAGTACATAGAAAGTATTGGAGAAGTGACTGCACAACTGGTTTCCCTTTATTTCATACAGGATTTTGTCAATATTCACAGGATATGTGAGTGGATGTGGTGCACACACTGTCTTTATGAATACCTGCTATGGACTAACTTAATCTCATTCTAGAATGAGACACCAGAAAAGGGAAAAAACTACAGGACAAAATAAAAAGGGGAAATAATTGTGCATATTTCATGAAGAAAAGTTCAGAAGAGATTCATTATTGTGGAAGGGGTACAAAAATGTTAAAAAAGATACTTTGTATCTTCTAAACATAAAGTAGTGTCTTCTCTATGAAGTGGAAGTAAAAAGTCATAGAAAAGTTTAAGATAAGCTAAGATAAAAGAAAGTGGAATGCTGTGAAAAACTAATTAAATTATAGAAAGAGCTGAACAAAAGTGAAAAATGCAAAGGAAAAATTAAATTGCCTGTGAGTCAGTAAAATACAGCATTTACTCTTTCAAAATTGGAAACAAAATGATAATGAAGAGCAAAGCTGAAAGCTTTTCCAAAATGAAGTATTGTTGATAAATATGATAATAAAGAAAACATAAAAAGCAGAAGATACTAAGAAGAGGTGGCAAGAATACACAGAAGAACTGTACAAAAAAGATCTTCATGACCCAGATAATCATGATGATGTGATCACTAATCTAGAGCCATACATCTTAGAAAGTGAAGTAAAGTGGGCCTTAAAAGCATCACTATGAACAAAGCTAGTGGAGATGATGGAATTCCAGTTGAGCTGTTTCAATTCCTGAAAGATGATGCTGTGAAAGTGCTGCACTCAATATGCCAGCAAATTTGGAGAACTCAGCAATGGCCACAGGACTGGAAAAGGTCAGTTTTCACTCCAATTCCAAAGAAAGGAAATGCCAAAGAATGCTCAAACTACCACACAATTGCACTCATCTCACACGCTAGTAAAGTAATGCTCAAAATTCTCCAAGCCAGGCTTCAGCAATACGTGAACCGTGAACTCCCTGATGTTCCAGCTGGTTTTCGGAAAGGCAGAGGAACCAGAGATCAAATTGCCAACAGCTGCTGGATCATGGACAAAGCAAGAGAGTTCCAGAAAAACATCTATTTCTGCTTTATTGACTATGCCAAAGCCTTTGACTGTGTGGATCACAAGAAATTGTGGAAAATTCCGAAAGAAATGGGAATACCAGACCACCTAACCTGCCTCTTGAGAAATCTGTATGCAGGTCAGGGAAGCAACAGTCAGAACTGGACATGGAACAACAGACTGCTTCCAAACAGGAAAGGGAGTAAGTTAAGACTGTATATTGTCACCCTACTTATTTAACTTCTATGCAGAGTACATCATGAGAAACGCTGGACTGGAAGAAACACCAGCTGGAATCAAGATTGCCAGGAGAAATATTAATAACCTCAGATATGCAGATGACACCACCCTTATTGCAGAAAGTGAAGAGGAGCTAAAAAGCCTCTTGATGAAAGTGAAAGAGGAGAGTGAAAAAGTTGGCTTAAAGCTCAACATTCAGAAAACAAAGATCATGGCATCTGGTCCCATCTCTTCATGGAAAATAGATGGGGAAACAGTGGAAACAGTGTCAGACTTTATTTTTTTGGGCGCCAAAATCACTGCAGGTGGTGATTGCAGCCATGAAATTAAAAGACGCTTACTCCTTGGAAGAAAAGTTATGACCAACTTAGATAGTATATTCAAAAGCAGAGACATTACTTTGCCGACTAAGGTCCGTCTAGTCAAGGCTATGGTTTTTGCTGTGGTCATGCATGCATGTGAGAGTTGGACTGTGAAGAAGGCTGAGTGCTGAAGAATTGTTGCTTTTGAAGTGTGGTGTTGGAGAAGACTCTTGAGAGTCCCTTGGACTTCAAGGAGGTCCAACCAGTCCATTCTGAAGGAGATCAGCCCTGGGATTTCTTTGGAAGGAATGATGCTAAAGCTGAAACTCCAGTACTTTGGCCACCTCATGCGAAGAGTTGACTCGTTGGAAAAGACTCTGATGCTGGGAGGGAGTGGGGGCAGGAGGAGAAGGGGACGACAGAGGATGAGATGGCTGGATGGCATCACGGACTTGATGGATGTGAGTCTGAGTGAACTCTGGGAGATGGTGATGAACAGGGAGGCCTGGCATGCTGCGATTCATGGGGTCGCAAAGAGTCGGACACAACTGAGCGACTGAACTGAACTGAACTGAACTGAATAAACAGATTCAAACAAAAATAAGTGACACGCTATTCTTAAGATGAGATATAATTACAATATAAAAAATGAATAAAATGAAATAACTTTGCTACCTGCTTCTCATAATCCCATCCTTGCATATTTTCAAGTCACCAAGCTGGGATAATCTCCCACAGTGGAGAAATTCAGACTTTCATAAACCAAAACTCATTGTTAGTCCAGAATATAAAAGAACTGTAAGGCATAATATCTGACACTGCAAATCAGAGACATTTCCATTCTGAATAAGGAAAGAGTAAAACATGTCATTACAAAAGTATATCCTTTCATAATAAATTTTAATATCTATAAACTGTATCTATTGATAGATATAATATTTTTAAAATACATACAACATCCTGTACACTGAAGTGATTATTTGGGAATGATGTTTTTCATAGTGTCTAACTTTATGTTAATAAAATAGCATTAAATTCTGAAGTATAAGATATGTTATATGTTATATATAAGTATGTTATTAATAGGACTTTTTATAAAGACCCTGAACAATCAGCTGTTGAATATTAAAACTGGTTTTATATCAATATTGGTAAATTCAAAATTTTAATAAAGGTTTATTAGAAAATACATTTTCAATTCAATTAAAGAACCATTTAAAGGTGACAAATATATAAAAACATTTTCTCTACATAACCAAAAGGTATTGGGCTTCCCTGGTAGCTTAGGTAGTAAAGAACCTGCCTGCTATGCGGGAGACCTGGACTTGATGCCTGGATTGGTAGGATCCCCTGGAGAAGGGAATGGCCAATATATAAAAAATTATTCTCTTCATAAACAAAAATATAGTAAATTATTTATTATATCTTATTATTAGGAAGTCCCAGTGAATACCTCTTTTAAAATGGATGTGATACAGTATAGTTTTAGCAGAAAGAGATAATAGTAAAACCATAAACATAGAAATATCCTTTATGCCAAGAGAATATTAAATGATTTTGACCTAACTGGATCTTTCTACTAGCCTTTAACTGTTATTAAATAAAACCATAATTTTAAAATTGTTTTTATAACATCACACATATAGATAATGTAATTTATCAGGTAATAATTTTACCACTAAATGTCTAAAGGAGCAAACTGATTGTTTTGGAGATAAGCTTTCATTACATTTGTGAAGCAATCTAGAACAGTCCTTACTAAGATTGGTCATCCTTTTCAGGTTACAGCTTCTCATAAGGTGAGACTAAATGAATATTTAAAAATTACACATACGCTGGTTGACATTTTTTTGAAGGATCATATTTGCAACATCACTGTTCAGTTGTCTAACAAAATAAAGGCAACATTTCATCTCAGTGAGGCTTTCTGTTTCAGGCACTATCCTAGCTGCTCATGTAATTTACACACCACCCTTTTGGGTCTCCCCTCTATTTCACATGAAAGGAAACTGAGAGTCAAAGAATAAATACCACAGAAGTCAGTCACACAGTCTGCAAATTTGTTATTACTAAACATCAACAATTTGCAAGCATTTGCACTTTCCTCAAAGAATGGCAAGAAATAGTTTATCTTTTCTAAAACTTGATTTAAAGCAAAATTAACTTTTTTAAACAGATTTACGCAAAACTGATCAAAAATAATTTGAAGTGCTGTGAGCAACATGCGTCCAAATCAAGAGTCATAGAGTCTCCTGGAGTTGGCTTAGTGTCTGCTTGCATCAGCCTCGAGCAAGTCAGCTAACTTCTCTTTCCACCGGGCAAGTAATGGGAAACACCAAGTGAGCTGGTGGAAATTAAATGGAATGATAAATGAAAAATGCCTAAAACAGCATTGTAACTTAATAAAGAATAGCATGAGCTGTTGCTTTTATGATTGATGTTAACCTATGTAAATTTACTTTCAAATGTATAATTGTTTTAGCTAAGAACCTAAGGAGTCGCCTTCTCCAAAGACATGAGGATACTAATAGCCATAAAAATCCATCTCTGGTAACCCCTTAATTGAGACAAAGTTCCAATTGTTTCTAGCTGTACAATAATGAAGAACTAGAATGGCATTATGGAGAAAGCAATGGCACCCCACTCCAGTACTCTTGCCTGGAAAATCCCATGGGCGGAGGAGCCTGGTAGGCTGCAGACCACGGGGTCGCTAAGAGTCGAACACGACTGAGTGACTTCCCTTTCACTTTTCACTTTCATGCATTGGAGAAGGAAATGGCAACCCACTCCAGTGTTCTTGCCTGGAGAATCCCAGGGATGGGGGAGCCTGGTGGGCTGACGTCTATGGGGTTGCACAGAGTCGGACACGACTGGAGCGACTTAGCAGCAGAATGGCGTTATAGGAATAGTGTTTTTTTCAGATGTAGGGAAATAAATTGTGTTTTATACTCAATTGCCTAAAACATTGCAGCAGCTTTCTAGGTAAGAGATATAGACAGTTTGTCCTTGTCATAAGAACTTTCCTAGGTGACTTACACAGTTCACAAAGAACAGTGGGAAGTAAATGAGAAAACAGAGACTGGAACTGATGTAGTAGCTAAGTCTAGTAGAGTATAAAGGGAGAAAATCCTGAAAGGCAAGAAAAGAAATAGCAGCTGGCACAGAAGAACTGAAACCATTTTTCCGTGTCTTCTGGGAACAAGGTCAGCTGTAATCTCACTGATAACATAAACCAGGTTTGATATGAATCCTTAGTGATTAAAAAAAATGGTACATATAAAATCAAATTTGGCTATACCTCAGTGTAATCCATTTTTTCACCTCTCATTCATGTATCCCAAGGATTTGTTTATTTTTTATTATATAGTTGATTAGAAAGAAATAGAAGAGGTAAGTCAGGAGCAGTAACAGTAAAGTAGGCACTTTATAAACACCTACTAACTTATTAATTAAGATAACTCAAATAATCAGTAGCAAAAACAGTTTCATATTTGGAATAACATGCAACAGTGCTTTTTTGATATCAGTTTTTCAGCTTCTAGCTCTTTCTCTAGTTTTTATAGAAAAGGGCTTTGAAATCTAGTGATTCGCTGGATTTCATTGAGTAGTTCAGATAATGACTAGGATTAGAAACCTTGTGATTCTTATTAAACATAAGTCATTGTATAATACCTTGTATTGTATTTGTGCCAGAGACAGATACAGAGAAAAACTCCTAAAGCCAACTTTATTGTGTTTCTTTTTCTTTAACAATGCACCTTTTCAGAGTCCATATATGTGTACAGATGACAGCCAAAGTCTTTCATTTAAATTGCCACTGAGCTCTAACCACCCTGCTTAGGACAAATTTCTAAGGGACATTAATAATAGTGAATATAGGCTGGCTGCTCAGTTGCTGTGCAGTCAGGCAGTCTAACGCTGCATTAGATGACTAGCCAGTTTGTCGGCGGCTTCTCCATTGTGTGAATCTCCGTGGTGTGTACTCAGTCACTCAGCCATGTCCAGCTCTTTGAGACCCTACGATCTCTGTATGTTCAGGCAAATCCCTAACCACTCTCCCTCTTATGCTGTGTGCTGCAGCTGTAAAACCACTAGTTCCCTATTTATTTTACAGTCTTCCTGGCCCCCCGATGCCTGCAAAGGGCCTTTTCCTCTTCTATTTCTTTTTATTTTGTTAACTTTAGCAGACTCCTACATTCACAAAGTCCTGATGTATATGTCCTTATCAGAAGCTCAAAGCTTGATTTAAGCATCTTTTCCTAAGGGCGTCAATCAGTTCAGTTCAGTCACTCAGTTGTGTCTGACTCTTTGCGAGCCCATGGACTGCAGCACATCAGGCCTCCCTGTCCGTCACCAACTCCCGGAGTTACTCAAACTCATGTCCACTGAGTCAGTGATGCCATCCAACCATCTCATCCTCTGTTATCCCCTTCTCCTTCTGCCCTCAATCTTTCCCAGCATCAGGATCTTTCCCAATGAGTCAGATTCACATCAGGCGGCCAAAGTAAGAGTGTCAATAGCGTGCTGTAGTAACTCTTTTAAAATCCCTATACACTCATTTGTCTGTCTTGTCTTCTATAAGTTCTTTACGAAACAGACACGTTTTGTCCAAGGTTGTAGTCCCAGTATCCAGCAGTATAAGACCTGACATTATAGAGAAATATTATATAAATGGCTTGGTTAGCAGATGAAGCAGAATTGTATGTGGCATACAGAGTAGTGGTAAGAAGAGGAAATACCATTTATATTTGTGTGTGCCATAAATAAGTAATTTAACATTCTTATTCTAATAAATTCCCTCAATATTTTACCAGCAACCTACAGTGAGATTAACTGCATGTATTCACAGCTAGACTATGGAAGCATAGGAAAAAGAGGCAACAAGTGTTGAATACATATTTATGACTAGATGTTCTATATGAACAAATAGATGCAAGAAGCTGATTTGGGCTGGGGGGATAGAGTGGGAGGTGAGGTGGATTTCAAGCCACAGATAAGAACTGAAGAGAAGCAACTGTTTTATAGAAGACCAGATAGTTAAAGGAGTTATAGATGACATTTAAGTTAAAGAGTGTTGGTGTGTTCCAATTAAAAAAAAAAAAAATCAGCAAGGGACTGAATTTAGCCCACATGTTCTAATTTGAAGATACTTGAACTAGAGGAAGCTGAGCAAATAGGGTTATTTTCATGGAAAAAGAGGACTGGCTTTTTATATGACTCCTCAAAGATTGGATAAATCAAAAGTTGATAGCCATTAACGATCAATGACTATAGGTAGCGACATGTAGCTTCCAAAGAGAACTGGTCACTTCCATCCACTGCCCATCAAACATCACATAAGTCTTCCATAAATCATCAAAAACATTTTCCCCACCCACATACACTTTCTCGAATTACTGAAACACAAACAAAGACAAATGCAGGATATCAGAGAGAACACAGGCATGAAATGTGTAGTCCTATTGTATGACTTTGGTTATGACTGTGATATTGGATATTAAATAAGTCTATTGCAATGATGAGTGATATTCAGTTCAATTCAGTTCAGTGGCTCAGTCCTGTCCGACTCATTGTAGCCCCATGAATCGCAGCACACCAGGCCTCCCTGTCCATCACCACCTCCCGGAGTTTACCCAAACTCATGTCCATTGAGTCGGTGATGCCATCCAGCCATCTCATCCTCTGTCGTCCCCTTCTCCTCCTGTCCCAAAATCCTTCCCAGCATCAGGTCTTTTCCAATGAGTCAACACTTCCCATGAGGTGGCCAAAGTACTGAAGTTTCAGCTTCAGCTTCAGTCCTTCCAAAGAAATCCCAGGACTGATCTCCTTTAGAATGGACTGGTTGGATCTCCTTGCAGTCCAAGGGACTCTCAAGAGTCTTCTCCAACACCACAGCTCGAAAACATTAGTTCTTCAGCACTCAGCCTTCTTCACAGTCCAACTCTCACATCCATACATGACCACTGGAAAAACCATAGCCTTGACTAGATGGACTTTTGTTGGCAAAGTAATGCCTCTACTTTTTAATATGTTGTTTAGGTTGGTCATAACTTTCCTTCCAAGGAGTAAACATATTTTAATTTCATGGCTGCAGTCACCATCTACAGTGATTATGGAGCCCCCCAAAATAAAGTCTGACACTGTTTCTACTGTTTCCCCATCTATTTCCCATGAAGTGATGGGACCAGATGCCATGATCTTCATTTTCTGAATGTTGAGCTTTAAGCCAACTTTTCCACTCTCCTCTTTCACTTTCATCAAGAGGCTTTTTAGTTCTTCTTCACTTTCTGCCATAAGGGTGGTGTCATCTGCATATCTGAGGTTATTGATATTTATCCTGGCAATCTTGATTCCAGCTTGTGCTTCTTCCAGCCCAGCATTTCTCATGATGCACTCTGCATAGAAGTTAAATAAGCAGGGTGACAATATACAGCCTTGACGTACTCCTTTTCCTATTTGGAACCAGTCTGTTGTTCCATGTCCAGTTCTAACTGTTGCTTCCTGACCTGCATATAAGTTTCTCAAGAGGCAGGTCAGGTGGTCTAGTATTCCCATCTCTTTCAGAATTTTTCAGTTTATTGTGATTCATATAGTCAAAAGCTTTGGCATAGTAATATAAGAATATAAATTATAAAGAGTTAACCCAGGTTAATATTTGCCATTACTTGATAACTATCATAAAGTTGCTTTTTTGTGAGCTCATAAAATATAGAGCTATCTTTCTTTTAAAAGGTAAATTTTGAAAAAGGATGAAATCTTTCAGAATTAAATAAATTATGAAATCCACCTATCAAACCTAACTGGGTGTAGTGAGTAAAGAAACTTTGATTTCCATTATAATTTTATGACTTTTTCATATCTGATGGTTTAAGATTTTCCTGTTAAATAAAGATAAAACTGTAATGAGACATATAAACATAGAGTAAAAGCACAAAGAAGCTCTAGAAACACTGCAGTGCTTAGCAATTAAATTATGAAAGATATAAAATTCTAAGATTCTAATAGATATATAATGTTTAAATAATTACACAGTTACAAAGATATAATCTCAGTATTATGATTTTTTTGGGTACAGTTCTCATAGCTTCATATGTCTCAACAGATGAATATTTCTATAAAATGTTTTTAAATAACTTCCAATGTTGCATAAGGATAAGCTAAATGTCCATTCATTTTTCTTCTTTTACAGTCTATTGCACTGGACTATCAGTTCACTTCAGTTCAGTCGCTCAGTCATGTCTGACTCTTTGCGACCCCATGAATTACAGCATGACAGGCCTCCCTATCCATCACCAACTCCTGGAGTTTACCCAAACTCATGCCCATCGAGTCAGTGATGCCATCCAGCCATCTCATCCTCTGTCATTCCCTTCTCCTCCTGCACCCAATCCCTCCCAGCATCAGAGTATTTTCCAGTGAGTCAGCTCTTTGTAAGAGGTGGCCAATGTACTGAAGTTTCAGCTTTAGGATCAGTCCTTCCAAAGAACACCCAGGACTGATCTCCTTTTGGATAGACTGGTTGGATCTCCTTGCAATCCAAGGGACTCTCAAGAGTCTATTCCAACACCACTGTTCAAAGCATCAATTTGTCAGCACTCAGCTTTCTTCACAGTCCAACTCTCACATCTATATACGACTACTGGAAAAACCATAGCCTTGACTAGATGGACCTTTGTTGGCAAAGTAATGTCACTGTTTTTGAATATACTGTCTAGGTTGGTCATAACTTCCCTTCCAAGGAGTGAGTGTCTTTTAATTTCATGGCTGCAATCATCATCTGCAGTGATTTTGGAGACCCAGAAAATAAAGTCTGACACTGTTTCCATTGTTTCCCTATCTATTTTCCATGAAGTGGTAGGACCAGATGCCATGATCTTCGTTTTCTGAATGTTGAGCTTTAAGCCAACTTTTCCACTCTCCTCTTTCACTTTCATCAAGAGGCTTTTTAGCTCCTCTTCACTTTCTGCCATAAGGGTGGTGTCATCTGCATATCTGAGGTTATTGATATTTCTCCCGGCAATCTTGATTCCAGCTTTTGCTTCTTCCAGCCCACTGGACTATATATAACCCTAAATAAAATTTCAATGTCTACAGAAAGAATCCTGGACTTTAACAAAAGCCAAGTATATTTTACATTTTAATTGTTACATCTCTTCTTTCTAAGCGTTGCCCTGTGGCACAGTGGTAAAGAAGCCAGTTGCTAATGCAGGAGACTCAGGTTCCATTCCTGGGTTGGAAAGATCCCTAGGAGAAGGAAATGGCAAACCCTTCCATTATTCTTGCCTTGGAAATCCATGGACAGAGAAGCCTGGTGGGCTATAGTCCATGGGGTTGCAAAAGAGCCAGTGATGACTTAGCGATTGAGCACCTGTGCTTCTTTTTAACTTGTGCCAGAACAATTATGGCACTCTTGACTGCAACCATGAAATAAAAAGATGCTTGCTCCTTGGAAGAAAAGTTATGATCAACGTAGACAGCATATTAAAAAGCAGAGACATTACTTTGCCAACTAAGGTCCATCTAGTCAAGGCTATGGTTTTTCCAGTGGTCATGTATGGGTGTGAGAGTTGGACTGTGAAGAAAGCTGAGCACCAAAGAATTGATGCTTTTGAACTGTGGTGTTGGAGAATACTCTTGTGAGTCCCTTAGACTGCAAGGAGATCCAACCAGTCCATTCTAAAGGAGATCAGTCCTGGATGTTCTTTGGAAGGAATGATGCTAAAGTTGAAACTCCAATACTTTGGCCACCTCATGCGAAGAGTTGACTCGTCGGAAAAGACTGTGATGCTGGGAGGGATTGGGGGCAGGAGGAGAAGGGGATGACAGAGGACGAGATGGCTGGATGGCATCACAGACTCAATGGACGTGAGTTTGAGTGAACTCCAGGAGATGGAGACGGAAAAGGAGGCCTGGCATGCTTCAATTCATGGGATCGCAAAGAGTCGGAGATGACTGAGCGATTGAACTGAACTGAGTCCAAGAATTAATTCAAGTGAAATTATTATTGTATATCCTCCATATTCAGATTATAAACATCTACAACAATTACAAGCAAGCCTAGGCTTAAGGTCAAAACTGATCTCACTATTGTAATGCAATGCAAGCCACAGACCTCAGGGTGCTCCAGAGATATGGGCCCATAGGCTGTTGTTACCAGAGACTCTTCCAAACACAAAGGTTGGTTCCTGGTGGTATAACCACAGAAGTCCCATTGCACATTCAGTGAATGGATTTTTTTGTCTGCGGTCTTGTGAGGATAAATATTGTGAATTTAAATAAACTTAGTGTCCAAGACATTAGATTATTGTAACTATTGTTCCAAGCTAAAGTCCACCTGTAACCTCTTCTGCCGTATCTACCCAGTCTGAGTTCTGGGTTCCGTGAACTAGGGATAAAAATATATTTATCTCAGATGAGATCTTCTGATACTCTCTGCCCCTTGATCACAATGGGTATTTGATCAGATGACATTTTTCTAGTTGAGATCAAGTCACTTACACTCTGTTCTATTTATATATTGTTGTGACTTGCTTTGATAATTCATTCTCCTGTGGCCTATAATTTTACTTGTAGCACAGCATGAAAATAAGTTTAATTTAAAATAGTAATTTACAAAAAAAATTCTAACATGAAAAAGAATGACTCTCCTGTATGGAAAAAAATAAATATATATATACATATATTTCTCTTAATTAAAAGGAAACAAAAGTATAGCCATTTTATAACCTGGTAGTAACTATTATAATTAGTCTTTAATTTATATATGACTAACATGTTAGAATTAGCTGTTCTTTGGGTGGCCAGGAACTGGCATAGGAATTACCTGGGAATTTTTGCAATATGGTAGAATCTCAGCCTCCATTTACATCCACTACGTAAGTATAAGAAACTCTTTTCTAGAATATTTTACTGCCCACCTGCAAGCTAGTCACATTTCCTGATGTCTCAACATCCCAACAGACAGGCTGTGAGCAATCCTCAGGTAGCCACAATGTAATCAGATTTCTCCCACGTTCCCCTTCTTTGACCTCCACGGGTTGGGACCTGGTGATGGCGAGATACACCAGTGGAATCCCCGCATGCCATTTGCTTGTGCACGCCATGCTGATACTCCAGAGAGGCCCTCACCCAGGAGTTCTCACTCTCTTCTTGGCTCCCCAACTTGCTAGGTTGCTCCCAACTCCCTTGGCGCTTCTGCCATATGGTCCTTGCATGGTGTGCTACGCCTCCCTCTTCTGGGACCAGTGAGTATTACCGTTCTCATGCTCAGTGGCTAAGTTGTGTCCTACTCTTTGCAACCCCATGGATTGTAGCCAGCAGGGCTCCTCTGTCCATGGGATTTTCCAGGCAAGAATACTGAAGCGGATTGCCATTTCCTTCTCTAGGGGATCTTTCCAACTCAGGAATTGAACCCGTGTGTCCTGCATTGGCAGGTGGATTCTTTACCACTGAGCCATCTGGAAAGCCCTTAGTAAGTGTAATGCTGCTGCTACTGCTGCTAAGTCACTTTAGTCGTGTCCGACTCTGTGCAGCCCCAGAGACGGCAGCCCACCAGGCTCCCCTGTCCCTGGGATTCTCCAGGAAAGAACACTGGAGTGGGTTGCCATTTCCTTCTCCAATGCATGAAAGTGGAAAGTGAAAATGAAGCCGCTCAGTCGTGTTCGACTCCTAGCGACCCCATGGACTGCAGCCTACCAGGCTCCTCCGTCCATGGGATTTTCCAGGCAAGGGTACTGGAGTGGGTTGAGTAAGTGTAATAAATCCTTTTAATTTCATGTTCTTTTCTAAGTGTAATTTCCACTGCTGTGTTGGAATAATCCGTAAAGACTCCACAAGAGGGACTTGCTCCTCCATGAACAACACAAAAGTAAATACGATAAATTATTCCTGGTATCCACATATGACAATGGTCTAATGGGAAAGACATTAAATCCTTTAAACAGGAATTATATTTGCCCCCCTCTGGTGGTCAGAAAACTGGACTTGGCCTTCATATGTGGAAAATATCTTGTAATTTGAGATGAGGATAGTGTATTTTTTTCATTCATCTTAAAGATATCTACTTTCCAAAAACAAGGGACATGTGAGAGCTGAATTTATAATAAGGTGATCTTCAAGTTTTCATCTCCATCAAAAAGGAAAAACTACGTATGTGGAATTAATGCACCAATCATGGGCAGGGATCAAAACTAATCTCTGTGAAGGGATTAGTATAAGACATTGTCCATGACATGTGCCCTGCATGGTTGGGGTTTGAAAAGAACCAGGGCCTCACTGCACCTCACTGGCAGCTGCCCTGCCTACCCTGAAGAATCATAACCCTGATATCACTTGTCACTCTGTACCTTGAGTTTTCGAAGACCAATGACATCATGTTTCGGATATTCAATCATCGCAAGAAACTAGACTCTCAGATCACCATCTGGTCATCTGCGTAGTATAATATTGGTATCCCTCAGCACACTGTCTATTTAGAACTCTTTTCTGTTTGTTCCCAACGTTCCAAATGCTTCCTTTGTGCCCGCTGGATTTCATGGCCCATAAACAGAAAAAGCTCCTACATCTTCTCCCTTTGTCCCAAGCATTTCCTGTTCGCTTCTACTCTAAGGGAACATTGACTTTCCACTGGGGACCTTGCTTTTCCTGAAGTCTTCCCACAGCTCTGGGAACACTGGGCTTGGAGGGAGAGGGTTTGTGGTTCTGGCTCCTCAAAGGCCCCTCCCAACCCTCCTGTTTCTCTCCAACCAAAACTGCAAGTTTAAAAACTTGCCAGCGCACTAGAGCACTACTTTCCCTCCTTGTGCCATCATCTATGAAAATTCAGTCCTGCTTCCTCATTTCTCACAAGGGTGCCTCCTACATCATTGCCTTGCTTCTCGGGACTTCTCACACCTTGCTTCTTGATAATCAAATGTACAAATTTTGATTATCTTTGCAATGGCCACACCTCTCCTCCAGTGATATTAACTTCTAATCATGTGAGCTTCTCACTGGCCTGGCTATAAACTAGACCTTATCTTTACCAACATCTGCAATCCCTCCATCATATAGATTTTATAAAACTCACTCACTGATTGCCTCCTAATTTGACCCATTTCCCTCCAGAACTGCAAATCCTCACGATACCTCCTATCCCTTTGTTTATACCAAGCTTCTTGAAAGTTCTTCCCTTTCTCCCATCTCCTAGTCCTTGTGAATTTTCCTCTGTCTTTAAAATCTTCCTTATTTCCCTTATGAACTCATTTAGTGTCATGGCTTTAAATATCATGTATATATGGTGATGATATCCAATTCATATTAATGCCTACTTCTCTCTCTTAAACTCCAGATTCACTCTGAAAAATAAGCCCAAGGAGGGCAATCTTTGCTTATTGTTTACTTTGGGATATGGTAGTTCTTCAATAAATACTTGCTCAATATATTTGATATGTAAAATTACACTAGAATATATCTGTGCAAGGTAATAAGAAAGTGTACACCTTATTTAAGGGATTTTGTATAGGAATATTATTATATAATTTGTAAGTGTTCACAAAATCAAAGGCTTAGTTACTATGTTTTCATAGAATTAAATAATCAAAGAGCATGCATCATCCTGGGTAATTTTGTTATGAGAAAAGAGAACTCAAAACCAGAAACTAAATGACATTATTTGGAAAAACTGGAGACCAATTTATTTGATATGTCAGATATGTCTGTTGATTCATTGTTTTAACAAACATATTAAAAAAAGCATAACCATTCCTAGGGTATGAAAAAGTTACATAAAAATTCCATTGACAGTATATTGCTAAACATAAAATGGTATTTAGCATCTTATGTTTGTTGAGGTTATTTTTTAAACATTTTGGTAAAGAGTAACTCACATTCCTTTATGCTGAAGTGCTTCATTTGAATTTGGAAAAATAAGGATATTTTAACTTGTGCAGTTTTACCACAACTTAAAAAGGTTTCTTGACTGTTCTGGTCGCAGCTTAGTATATGATAGAGATGAATGCAAGAACACTGTCCAGAATTCACTGTGAGAACTCTGTGTTGTCTCATTGTGATTTAGGGAATCACTGATCTTTGTATCATTTTGATCAGACTGTCATTCTTCCTTCTTAACAGTGCATGAACAGGAATAATGATTTATAATAAGTGGGCTATTCTTTAATAAAAGATTTCTCAGATGGGGGCTAGGGTAGGGAGTTCTGCTTCGCTGGAGCAATCATAACTGTCCTTGGATGTCCTCAACACTCACACAGAATCTCAGGAGAAGGAGCAGAGGAATTACATTTATCAAATTTCAGTTTTTATCTCTTTCCTGTTAAGCAAGGCAGCAAAATATTATCAACCCTCCACCATCGTTTGTTAAGCAGTTTACGATATACCTGCTGAAACGGAAGTTTCTAGCCCTATGTTCATAAACCTATTTGTGTTTATGCATATGTGTTCAGACTTTCTAATACCAAATAATAACTTTTTCTTAGCATCTTACACTTTGCTTTCCTATACATGCATTAATAAACCAAGATGAAATTTCAGGTCATTTACTGGATAGATTTTACTACTAGAACTTGAAAAAATATAAAAATTAGAATATTAATTCTACCAATATTAAATTTTTATAATATATAAATTTGCTTTCAAATCCTAATTACTAAAGTATTATGATCATAAATTTATAACATTTTCTCCATTTATCTTCAGATATATTCAAAGTACTTTTTAAAGCTTAGAAATAGCTTCTTACCATTCTTCTCATTCTTTTGCATTTTTTGTGTTTGTTCCAAAGAATCAGGAATGCTATATTCAAAGAAGTTACTTTTCTGATGTGGAACTAATTAGCAAGTGCTAGAGTCAGTATTTGAACTTAAAGACACAGATCTATAGTCATTCATTTTATCACCTGGTCATGCAGGACACTTATTTGACACTTTCAGAAGAAACCTACTCTTAAGCTTTAGAACAATTAACACACAATACTGAGATAGGAGGAGATCTCTGAGGTATTTGTTTTTAGAATAGCAAGATATTTTCAGTTGCCACCTGGTTTTCCTCCTTGTACTATATATTTTTCATTTTTATATGAATTTACCATCTGGAATTCTGCAAAGATAGTTTATTCTGACTAGTGAAACAGAGCAAAGGTATGTTTTGAAAAATTAATACTCCATCACGCACACTTAATTTATGATCTCCTAGTGTAACAAAAATCAACAGCTTTGTGTTACCTTCAAATCATTCTCCATCTCACAAACTATACACAAAAATAGGTGATTATATCATAGTTTGCACATTGCTCTGAACCCAAATTCCTCTATTAGTATTATAAGTGGATATATCTTCATTTAAATAGCTTCAGATAATTACAGGTTATGTATGCATTAGAATCCCTTCAACTATGGCCCGTGTGGTGTACATTCACATTCTTTCAAGACTTAGCCACTGTCAAAATTCTTGAAATAAATATTGCTGTACATGTATCTTTCCGTGTTGTTGGCATATCTTCTAAAATAGATATTCTTATGTAGTTACCATTATTGACTGAAAGAATATATTGCTTTAGTGTTAGTATATATTTCAATTCAGTTCAGTTCAGTTGCTCAGTCATATTCGACCTTTGTGACCTCATGAATCACTGCACGCCAGGACTCCCTGTCTATCACCAACTCCTGGAGTTTACCCAAATATATGTCCATCAAGTAGGTGATGCCATCCAGCCATCTCGTCCTCTGCGGTGTCCTTCTCTGCCTGGCCCCTGTCTCTCCCAGCATTAGGGTCTTTTCCAATGAGTCAACCCTTCGCATGAGGTGGCCAAAGTATTGGAGTTTCAGCTTCAGCATCAGTCCTTTCAATGAACACCCAGGACTGATCTCCTTTACAATGGACTGGTTGGATCTCCTGCAGTCCAAGGGCCTCTCAAGAGTCTTCTCCAACACCACAGTTCAAAAGCATCAATTCTTGGCGCTCAGCTTTCCTCACAGTCCAACTCTCGCATCCATACATGACCGCTGGAAAAACCATAGCCTTGACTAGACAGACCTTAGTCGGCAGAGTAATGTCTCTGCTTTTGAATATGCTCTCTAGTTGGTCATAACTTTTCTTCCAAGAAGTAAGCATCTTTTAATTTCATGGCTGCAGTCACCATCTGCAGTGATTTTGGAGACCCAGAAAATAAATTCTGACACTGTTTCCACTGTTTCCCCATCTATTTTCCATGAAGTGATGGGACCAGATGCCATGATCTTCATTTTCTGAATGTTGAGATTTAAGCCAACTTTTTCACTCTCCTCTTTCACTTTCATCAAGAGGCTTTTTAGTTCCTCTTCACTTTCTGCCATAAGGGTGGTGTCATCTACATATCTGAGGTTATTGATATTTCTCCCAGCAATCTTGATTCTAGCTTGTGCTTCTTCCAGCCCAGCTTTTCTCATGATGTACTCTGCATAGAAGTTAAATAAGCAGGGTGACAATATACAGCCTTGATGTACTCCTTGCACTATTTGGAACCAGTCTGTTGTTCCACGTCCAGTTCTAACTATTGCTTCCTGACCTGCACACAGATTTCTCAAGAGGCAAGTCAGGTGGTCTGGTATTCCCATTTCTTTCAGAATTTTCCACAGTTTATTGTGATCCACATAGTCAAACGCTTTGGCATAGTCAATAAAGCAGATATTTCCTTTTATGAATTTCCAAATATATATTTTACCTGTTTTTTGTTAGATTATGTCTTTATTTTCTGTTTTTTCTGCCTGGTCTAAGAGTTCTTTGCATATTAGAGATATTATATTGGTGATTCTTTTTATTATATATATATACTGCAAATAGTTTTTTGAGTTTATTATTTGTCCATTGTCTTTTTTCTTTTTTTAATTTTTATTTTTACTTTATTTTACTTTACAATACTGTATTGGTTTTGCCATACATTGACATGTATATGGTGTCTATACAGATGCAAAAGCATTAATTGGACACTGACATGCTATAGTATCTGTTACTCAAAACCCTTTGTCTACAGTCAATTAGGAAACTGAAAAAACTGTCACATATATGAATTTGGAAATTGTGCAACAACGTGTAGCCATGATTCTTCAGCATGTGTGTGTACCTAGTCACTCAGTCATGTCCGACTGTTTGCGACTCTATGCATTATAGCCTGCCAGGCTCCTCTGTCCATGGGATTTTCCAGGCAAGAATACTGAAGCAGGTTGCCATTTCCTACATCAGGGGGCATCTTCTTTACCCAGGGAAGTCTCCTGCATTGGCAGGTGGGTTCTTTATCATTAGTGCCACCTGGGAAGCCCCGATTCCTCTGAGGGAACAGGAATACAAAGCCCGAGATCACACAAACTATCTACCAGGGATGGAAGAGGTTGGTCTAAACATATTTTGGTATTTTTATCTATTGAAGAGACGAGGGTTGGTGTTTGGAGAGATTGAGGTGACTGGAATTTGTAGGCCAAACAACCAGAGAGAAAGAAGCTAATCATAGAATGATACCCCCAAATTTAGATAATGTCCACTTGAATGTTTGGCTCAATCCTAACCTTTGAGGCCACGAAAAGAACAACTAAAAAGTACTACCTGGAAGTTATGAGATAACCAATTTTCATAGCTCATTTAGAAAGAGAAGACTTTCCAGATTTCGCCAGGCAAAGTGGATGATTCCCTGGTGAAAACATGGGCATTCTGTAGGGACCTTAGGTGTAGAAGTAAATTAGCCTACATCTGGCAACAATATTATTAAAAATTTAAGGCAAAAATAGTTTCAGGTGTACATTTTCTTATATTTTGCTCTAGTATCTTTATTGTATTTTTTTTTAATTTAATCTTTCATCTCTCAAGATTTACATTATATATAGCATGAGTTAGTAAAATAAATGCTGGAATGGCTGAAGTACCAGCTGGAATTAAGACTGCCAGGGGAAATATCAATAAACTCAGATATGCAGATGACACCAACCTTATGGCAGAAGGCTAAGAAGAGCTGAAAAGTCTCTTGAAAGTGAAAGAGGAGAGTGAAAAATTTTGCTTAAAACTCAACATTCAGAAAACTAAGATCATGGTATCTGGCCCCATCACTTCATGGCAAATAGATGGGGAAACAGTGTAAACAGTGGCAGACATTATATTTTTGGGCTCCAAAATCACTGCAGATGGTGACTGCAACCATGAAATTAAAAGACGCTTGCTCCTTGGGAGAAAAGCTATAACCAACCTAGACAGCATATTAAAAAGCAGAGACATTACTTTGTCAACAAAGTTCTGTCTAGCCAAGGCTATGGTTTTTCCGGTAGTCATGTATGGTTGTGAGAGTTGAACTAAAAAGAAAGCTGAGAGCCAAAGAATTGATGCTTTTGAACTATGGTGTTGAAGAAGACTCTTGAGAGTTCCTTGGACTACAAGGAGTTCCAACTAGTCCACACTAAAGGAGATTAGTCCTGGATATTTCTTGGAAGGACTGATGCTGAAGCTGAAACTCCAATACTTTGGCCACCTGATGCCAAGAATTGACTAATTTGAAAAGACCCTGATGCTGGGAAAGATTGAGGGCAGGAGGAGAAGGGAACGACAGAGAATGTGATGGGTGGATGCCATCGCCGACTCAATGGACATGAGTTTCAGTAAATTCTGGGAGCTGGTGATGGACAGAGAGGCCTGGAGTGCTGCAGTCCACAGGATCACAAAGAGTTTGACACAACTGAGCAACTGAACTGAACTGAACTGAACTGAGCAGCATAGGGATTTTTCCCCTTTGCTTTTTTTCTTAGAGAAATCAGACAAATGCAGTCTCCCAGTTATTAAACTATATTTTTCTGCATTGAAGGACAGTCTACTTCATTTGTATGTTTTCGTAAATACATTATTTATAAACACATTTTGCAGATTCATTTTTATGTTTATGTGATATTCAGTCTTTTAAATTATAGTGATTATATAGTAACATTTAATATTCAGCACAGGATTACTCTAACCATAGTTTTTACTTTTATTAGCTTCATTAAAATTTGTTCATGGATATTCTTAGGAATGAGTTTGAAAGAATATGACTATTTCAAAAGGAGAAAGGGATAAAAAATAAAAACACAGTGGCAAAATTTCCTTTAGGATTCTGACTGCAACTGCATGTAAATTATAGAATATTGTGAATAAGTGAAATTTTTGTGATCTTCCTATTCAAGAATAAAATATTGCCTTTCAATATTTCAAGCCTCATTTTATTTACATGTTATATATAATGTATGTATATATATAGTTGAATATACCATATATATAACAAAAATATAAAATATATATTTCCTATAAATGTGCTATCTACTGTGAAATTCTTATAGTCATGTATATAAAGATATTTAAAATACTAAATATAATAGATATTTTGGTATTTTTACATTTCATGAGAGCTGACAGATACTCTTGCAACTATTGATAAATATTGTATATTTTGAAACATTTATAAATGGTGCATCAGTGAACTCCTGATTAACACTGCTCTAAAAAGATGATGCTGTGAAAGTGCTGCACTCAATATGCAAGCAAATATGGAAAACTCAGCAGTGTCCACAGAACTGGAAAATGTGTTTTCATTCCAATCCCAAAGAAAGGCAATGCCAAAGAAAGCTCAAACTACCGCACAATTGCACTCATCTCACATGCTAGTAAAGTAATGCTCAAAATTCTCCAAGCCAGGCTTCAGCAATATGTGAACTGTGAACTTCTTGATGTTCAATCTGGTTTTAGAAAAGGCAGAGGATCCGGAGATCAAATTGCCAACATTCTCTGGATCATGGAAAAAGCAAGAGATTTCCAGAAAAACATCGGTTTCTGATTTATTGACTATGCCAAAGCCTTTGACTGTGTGGATCACAATAAACTGTGGAAAATTCTGAAAGAAATGGGAATACCAGACCACCTGACTTGCCTCTTGAGAAATCTGTATGCAGGTCAGGAAGCAACAGTTAGAACTGGACGTGGAACAACAGACTGGTTCCAAATAGGAAAAGGAGTACGTCAAGGCTGTATATTGTCACCCTGCTTATTTAACTTCTATGCAGAGTACATCATGAGAAATGCTGGGCTGGAAGAAACACAAGCTGGAATCAAGATTGCTGGGAGAAATATCAATAACCTCAGATATGCAGATGACACCACCCTTATGGCAGAAAGTGAAGAGGAACTCAAAAGCCTCTTGATGAAAGTGAAAGAGGAGAGTGAAAAAGTTGGCTTAAATCTCAACATTCAGAAAATGAAGATCATGGCATCTGGTCCCATCACTTCATGGCAAATAGATGGGGAAACAGTAGAAACAGTGTCAGACTTTATTTTTCTGGGCTCCAAAACCACTGCAGATGGTGACTGCAGCCATGAAATTAAAAGATGCTTACTCCTTGGAAGAAAAGTTATGACCAACTTAGATAGCATATTCAAAAGCAGAGACATTACTTTGCCGACTAAGGTCCGTCTAGTCAAGGCTATGGTTTTTCCTGTGGTCATGTATGGATGTGAGAGTTGGACTGTGAAGAAGGCTGAGCACTGAAGAATTGATGCTTTTGAACTGTGGTGTTGAAGAAGACTCTTGAGAGTCCCTTGGACTGCAAGGAGATCCAACCAGTCCATTCTGAAGGAGATCAGCCCTGGGATTTCTTTGGAAGGAATGATGCTAAAGCTGAAACTCCAGTACTTTGGCCACCTCATGCGAAGAGTTGACTCATTGGAAAAGACTCTGATGCTGGGAGGGATTGGGGGCAGGAGGAGAAGGGGACGACAGAGGATGAGATGGCTGGATGGCATCACGGACTCGATGGACGTGAGTCTGAGTGAACTCCGGGAGTTGGTGATGGACAGGGAGGCCTGGCGTGCTGCGATTCATGGGGTCACAAAGAGTCAGACACAACTGAGTGACTGAACTGAACTGACTGAAACTTCAACTGATTTAAAAAATAAAAAGCCTTTTATCAATTCTTGAATCAAAAGTCAACAATTTAGACTGGGTCTAGCTGTTTTTTTTGCAGTTTCAGTAGATCTTTCTCATACCTTTGACATCAGCTGCTCGTTTGTTTTTTTCTCTGCTTCTTAGTGTTGGCTAGCATGACTAGGAGTGCAGTTTCTCATCCTCTTAGAGATTAGCCTGTGTTCTCATGAAGGAGACTGGGTTCAAAGATAACAAATGAAAGCACAAAAGACTTTGCAGTGCCTAGAATTTAAACTGGCTAATGTCAGTTTCTCACCAGACTCATTTGGTGAAAGCCACACAACAGAGCAGATTCAAGGAGAAATAGTAGAGACTATGGCAGGTTCTGTTCTTGGGAAGTCTACAAAGTCAAACTGCCTAGCATGTACACACAAGGTGATTTTTGATAGAGGCTGCTACATTCAGTTTACCACAAAAGCATTATTTAGTAATTATCTTTTTTAAAATGATTGTGAAAACAGACACATCTTTTAAAACTCAAATTTAATTTTTGCAGATATTTTAGAATTGCATATTTGACCTTGAATATATTCTTGCAAGCATATATTGCATATGCTTGACCTTGAGCATATCATCAAGAAATGCATAAAATTTTATCTATGTCATCTTTTTCCTATAAATTTTTTTCTATTACATCAGCCAGAAATTGTAAAACAATATTGTAAAAATGTTGTGATAGTCGATTTCTTTATCCTGTTCCTTAGGAATTCCATGATTATATAAATACATTTTGATGTTATTTTGATTTACTTGCTTGCTATATAATTTCTGAGTAACAAAAAATAATTGAACTTAATAACTATTAAAATAACAGATTGATATCTATATTATAAATGACTATTTCAATATTCTATAAATTGTTATTTTTCTCTTTCAACCAGTATTTAAATAATGTACTGTGTTATTTAGGGTTCCGACAAGAAACAGAAAATAACTCAGGGCATGATTCAAAGAGTGTTTACTACAGAAGATTTGAAACCACAAAGGGTAGTGTTGGAAATTTCGGCTAGTAGTAGGCAGACACTCACCACCTCTAGGTTTGTGGCTGAATAAGTTTTCTCAAAATGTCCATTGTAATAGCTGAGAGTCCTATGAATACTTAAGCCATCTTGCCACTTCCCCGTTAAAAGAGTTAGATACTGAACAAGACTTTGTAACTGCTTCAGTAGGAAATGGGGTGAAATTGATGCTACAAGACTTCTCAGGCTAAACCTAGCCTAGGCTTTCAGGCTAAACCTAGCCTAGGCTTTTAGGCTAAAAAGCTATAGAGCTTCTGTCTAGTTTCCCTCTGTGTCTGTCCCTTCTTCTCAATCCCTGTCCTTCTCTGTCTCTATCTCACAATAAAACACTCACATTTTTAATTTAGTAATCGTAATCAAAGGAAATCCAGGCTATTTGGAGAATTCTGTGAAGGTGTTCCAGTGCACAGCCAAATTTCCAGCTGATATTCAGCTTCAAACAGCAGATGTAAGAATGAAAAATATCCTTCAGATAATTCCAGTCCCTTGTTATTTACTATTCCTGACTCTTAATTTTCATCAGAGGCCTCAGTTCAGTTCAGTTCAGTTCAGTTCAGTTGCTCAGTTGTGTCCAACTCTTTGCGACCCCATGAATCGCAGCATGCCAGGCTTCCCTGTCCATCACCAACTCCCGGAGTTCACTCAGACTCGTGTCCATCAAGTCAGTGATGCCATCCAGCCATCTCATCCTCTGTCGTCCCCTTCTTCTCCTGCCCCCAGTCCCTCCCAGCATCAAAGTCTTTTCCAATGAGTCAACTCTTCGCATGAGGTGGCCAAAGTACTGGAGTTTCAGCTTTAGCATCATTCCTTCCAAAGAAATTCCAGGATTGATCTCCTTTAGAATGGGCTGGTTGGATCTCCTTGCAGTGTAAGGGACTCTCAAGTCTTCTCCAACACCACAGTTCAAAAGCATGTATCATAAATCAGAGACAACCTGACCTTACTTTGCCCTGTCTGGACCAAGCAAGTTACTTTATACTACTGATTTTGGGGATAATTTAAAATGCAACTAAACAAAATCAAGGGACTGGGGAAGGACAGTTAGATCCAGGGAAAGGACAGAAAACTGCAGCAGGTCACAGAGGAAGGAACTGTAGACTTCACTGTAAGGTAACAGAGTGTTCAAGGCAAACCACCTGGCAGAGTTGAAGGAATCAGCGGCCTGACCTTGCTCTTCACTATCTCTTCTTGCATTTCCTGGAAGAGGTCAGCACGTTTGAACTCAGGCAGAAGACAAGGATCTCGTTTACACAGCTCAGCTTCCTAGACAGAAAGAACAGTGAAGAAGTGTACGAGTGTATATTGAGCCGCACATGAATGATTCTGTTAGGTAATTAGAATAGGAAAAAGGAGTCCAAAATGGCAGTGGCTAAAACACAAAGGAAAAGCCCTCGAAAATGGAACAAAAGAAAATCTGAGGACCGGAGTGAGAACCTCAGGTGAAACAAACAGCCCTCCTGGCTAGTCCAATTTACATAGAGCAGGCCCAGAGGGAGGAGACAAAAGAATAAAAGGAGGAAGCCACGGCAGAGGCCTTTCCTTTGGGGTCAGCCTGCCCTCATGCCTCGAGGGTGTACTTTCCCTTTGTTTGCCAAATAAAACTGAGCTATGACAGAGCTGTAACACTGGTCCACCGTTTCAAATCCTTGCTGCAGTGAGACAGAACCAAGGAAATTACACACTCTCCTGACAATTCCAAGCACACGTACCACATGCAATATTCTAAGTGCTTTTTCTTGATGCCAGCAGTCTAAAAGACAGGCATAAAAGAAGAGAAAATTGCTATTTATTGTGAATGGAAACCTTCCTTCTATACCACGTTAATATTTACGTTGGCATTCTGAGATCAAGGAAAAGGGGGACAAACTAAAGTGCATTCTGAGTTCATGTGAATCAGAATCTCTTTATTAGCAAAAGTAATGAAACCATTTAGAGCAATCTAATGAGAAAAAAACTACTTTACATTCTACTTCAATTTGTTTTTATTAGGATTTTATGAAGAAAGTTTAAAATCTTTGTTGTTGTTGTTCAGTTATTCATTTGTATCCAACTCTTTGTGACTCCTGAACTGCAGCACACCAGGCTTCCCTGTCCTTCACTATTTCACAGAGTTTGCTCAAACTCATGTCCATTGAGCCAATGATGTCACCCAACCATCTCATCCTCTGTCACCCTCTTCTCCTCCTGCCTTCAGTCTTTCCCAGGATCAGGATCTTTTCCAGTGAGCTGGCACTTAGCATCAGGTGGCCAAAGTATTGGAGCTTCAGCTTCAACATCAGTCCTTCTAATGAATATTCAGGGTTTATTTCCTCTAGGAGTGACTGGTTGGATCACCTTGCAGTCCAAGGGACTATCAAGGGTCTTCTCCAACATCACCATTTGAAAGCATACCCTGTAGTCCAGAAATTCTGCTCTGAGGTTCTTATCTAATATAAATAAAAATAAATATCCTCAGGAGGCTTGTAAAGAATACACATATAATTTTTGTAACAGCTAAAAAGCAGCAAATAATCTCAATATTCATTGATAGAAGACTAGATAAGCATAGTGTTATATTACTACCCAGTAATAAAAGAAGGAGCAAGTACTGAAACACCCAATGACAGGATGAATCTAAAAAATATTATGCTGAATACAAGAAGCCAGCCAAAGGATACGATTCCATTAGTATAAAATCCAAGATTATGCAAAACTAATAAATGTTAATAGAAATAAGATCTGTAGTAGCTTCTGCTTGGGAGAAAAGGGCAGGAGAAAATTTTCTAATGAGGTGGAAATGTTGTGTCCTAATATGCATTTGTCAAAACTTCATTGAAAGTTATACTTAAGAGCTGATCAATGTAAATTTCACCTAATGTAAATTACGTTTCAAAGAAAAATAAATTAATATAAAGAGGAAAATGCCCTTAATATATTGTAAGTGATGCAAAACAAGTGAAAGATATAAAGAAAATGATCATATTTAAACCCTACCTAGGAAAAAGCAAAACATTATTTACCAAAGACTTCTGTTTCAACATTTTTAAAGGTCTGTGCCAATTTTTTCCTTAACTCAGTGCAAGTCATTGGGAAAATAATACTTACTGGAGGCAGTAAAGTCATTATTTTGCAGGGATAATTTATTGTGCTTTAATTTTTTATTACAAAATGAAAATCATTTATAAATTTCTGTATTTTACTAGCATTAGCAACAGTACTTTATTAAAGTCATAATTGTTTATACGCAAGCTAGCTCTGACTTTGAATCAGACCTGCTTGAGTAGGCTATAAGTAGAAAAGTATGGTTCAAATGTCCTCACACTCTCCCTGGAGACCTCAAAACTGTCTGTAACCCATCAATGGGCCAATGCATAGCACGTTCTAATGGTCCACTTTAGTTTATTTGTTTGCCATTAGTAAATTTTGATTTGGCAGTCACTGTTTTTAAAATGATTGGAAACCTCCAAAGCAAAGCTTCTTTGATGCTACCTACTACACTTGGCAGAATAAACAGCTAGACTACTCAGAAATTCCAAGGCTGAGAGTATAAGAAAAACCCAGAAGTTGACACACTTGTCTCTCTTCCTTGATTTAGTTAATAGATTCCTTGCTATCTAATGTAATACATTCAATGTCTTTTTAAAAGTCAAAGTATAGTTGATTGAGAATTCCCTGGTGGTCTAGTGGTTAGGACTGCACGCCTCCACTGCAGGGGGCACAGGTTCAGTCCCTGATGGGGGGACTAAGATCCCTCAGGCCACACGATGAGGCAGAAAAAACAGGCAGGAGAGTATCCAGCCTTGCACGCTGTAGACCAGTGGCCCCCAACTTTTGGCTTCCCCAGTGGCTCAGCGGTAAAAGAATCTGGTCTGAAATGCAGGAGCCGCAGGAGACTCAAGTTCAATCCCTGGATCAGGAAGATCCTCTGGAGAAGAAAATGATAACACACTCTAGTATCCTTTCCTGGAGAATCCCATGGACAGAGGAGCTGGGGGGCTACAATCCATGGGGTCGGAAAGGGTCCGACACGACTGAGTGGCTTAGTGCACGTAGCTGATTAGTTTCAGTATACAACATGGAGAGTCAGTATTTTCATAGATTATATTCCATATAAAGGTATTATAAAATAAGGACTATATTCCCTGGGCCGTATATTCTTGTGGCTTTCTTATTTTACACATAATAGCATGTACCTCTCTTTCCCCTACCCCTATCTTGTCCCTTCCCTACCCTCCTCTGGTAACCACTAGTTTGTTCTTTATTTCCGTGGATCGGTTTCTGTTTTGCTGTATTCATTGTTTCATGTTTTAGATTCCATTGAATTCAAAGATCCGATTCCTTTAAAAATTAGAAACAAAAAGAAAGCTTCGGTTTATTTTGCTTCTTTTGCTAATCACTAGCGGTATCAGCTGTTTTTCAGAAGAGGATAGGCTGCATGCAAGATGGATAGACATTTTGTCATAGAAGGAACAATAATGTCGCAAGTCTCCCCTGGTGTGTAACTGAGCTTCCAATGTCTGAACTAAAAACGTTAAACCTCTAACAGAACCTGGAATAGAGACTCCGGATAACTTTCATCTCAGGTGACTTTTTCATTTTGATCTCTGAGACAGATTTCTAACCTGAAGCTTAAAATATGGGTCAGAAAAAGAAAGAAATATCTCACATGATAAAATTAGTTTCTCTTTGTCACTTGGGAGGTAGGAAATAAGATAGTGCATGTACTGCACAAAGGCTATGCCTATACTCACCCATCTTAAACCTATTACCCTCACCTCACCTCACACCTTAAACCACCTCATCCGATTACTGTTCATTCCTACATTTGGCAACTTACTGAACTAGCTTGTTTCTACTTACAGTGCCAGTAATGATGCAGGTTTTCATCTCTATGATGTGATGATGTTGATAATAATGCAATTTTAAAGCTTTTCACTAATTTATTTGCACAGTAACTGTTAGATCTTCTTTTTCCCTTACTAAGTGAACTCCTATAGTTTTAATAGGAAGAAAATGTAAACGTGATTTTTTAATAGGAAGAAAATGGAAACATGTTTTATATAATTATAAAATGAAACTGTTTTGACTATATCTGAAACTTGTTAATATATTTTCTATATGTTCCTTTGAACCACATGCCATAGAAGAAAAGAATATGTTTTATTTTTCTAATGTGACTGTCAACCTCAAGCATGTGACTCTTATTCTTTAGAATTAATGGTGTAACTTGGTATAATGATCTCTTAAAATGAAGCCATCTCTTAGCTGCCCATATTTTATACTGATATATCCAAGCATGGGGCTTCCCCAGCGGCTCAGCTGGTAAAGAATCCGCCTGCAATGCAGGAGACCCAGGAAACTTCAGTTCGATCCCTGGGTCAGGAAGATCCTCTGGAGTAGGAAATGGCTACCATCTTCAGAATTCTTGCCATTAAGAAGAATCCCATGGACAGAGGAACCTGGCGGGCTATAGTCCAGTGGGTCACAAAGACGTGGGCATGACTAGAGTCTAAGTAGATACAAGCACGTGCAAGAATGGGATGTGTGTGCTTTCTTACTGATAGTTATTCCTGCACTGCATTTATAAAAGGTATGTACATGTTTAAAAACGCATCATCTATTCCTAATTTAGCAAAATTATGAGGAATATAAATATGAGTATTACCTATCTGGAGAATTGATGTCAACATAAACACAGATATTAGACATCAAAGATAGGTTTTAGCAGATGAAGATTAAGAGAAAGTTTAATATACTGTTTATATGTATGCTTAGAAAAGCACTAAAACATTACTTCAAACAACGTTATGTATTTTCTCATCACTAAAAGCATAGCAGCATAACGGTGAATTGTACCAGCGATTCTAACAGTGTGTCTCTATAGTTATACTTTGGTAATAATAAATGTTTAATAGTGTATCCTTTATACCTAAGGACGTGCTCTGTCACTCAGTCGTGTCCACCTTTTTGCAATCCCATGGACTGTAGCCAGCCAAGCTCCTCTGTTCATGGACTTTTTCAGGCAAGAATACCGGAGCAGGTTATCATTTCCTGCTCCAGAGATACTTAAGGATAGAGTTAAACAAGTCACTACCCGATAGAATTACTCAGTAATAAAATAAGTAATTTTTTTTAACTTATCAAAAACTTTTTGATGACAGTTGAAGTCAGCTCAGTGTGTTATTTTGAGTGAACTGTGGGTATAGAGGAAAGACAAGTGTCCAAAAGGAAGGCAAAACTGTGTCACATGACAGATAAGATAGAAAACAATATATTAAAATTTAATATTAAATATTTGAACATGTGCTCTAGTAGCAATAAGATCAACGGTATAAGAAGGCTGCAAAAGTGAAAACAAGCTTATTTCATTTTTATAGCAGACTCATTTATCAGAGTGCAGTTTCCTTTAGAATAAACTTGTAGGAAAACTATCAAACAAGGCTGCAAACCCATTTGAGTCTCTTGGAGCTGCAACAGCTACCATTTTGCTAAAATTTACGAGATGTATCTATTAAGTGCCACAGAGCACACAGATTCTGTAAGTATGGTCAGTGCCTTAAAGTACTTATGATCTGGCTGAACAGATAAGACCTGAACAAACAAAACTACAAATCAGGGAAATATAAGACAAGTGTCAAGAACAGGGTGGAAATTTGAAATTCACAGGGAAAAAATACTGGTTAGAACTGCACATGAAACCTTGAAACAATCTCAAAACAAAAAAAGCCACAATGAAATGTTTTGATTTTTGGTTAAAAGTAGCACAGTTTCCTTAGAAAATACTAAATTGATATTTTAACATCAGGGCTTCTGAAGACTTTAATTATAGAATTATTTCAAATAAATATATTTAAACTGATAAAAATATACACAATATATAAGCAATAAGTACAGTAAATTATAGTCTATCCCTTTGAACACATTTATAGTGTGTATTAGGGAGCATTCTTCATATTGAAACAATGAAAATTCAGACAAAATAGGAGTTGGTGAGTTTTGAAATTTTCCTTTACATAAACAGTCAGGTTATATTCATTTATTGGAGACAGGTAGAGAGGGAGAGAGAGAGATAGGAAGAGAGAGAAAGTAGTGAAAGACCACGTTCATTCCTTATAATTAAATTAAATTTATAATTACTTTTATGTAGGCATTAAAATAAGTCATGGAAGTTAGCGGCTTAACTCAGTAAAGGTTGCTTTCTTAATTAGATCACATCCTAGTATCAGTCAGATCACTCTCAAGTTTTTCCATCCATGAGGTAAGTCAAGGTGTTGGTTTCTTCCTTAATTTGTCTCTGCTAGGAGGAAGCTCCTAGGCTTTCACTTCCAGCTCTTTAGAGAGAGGAGAGAGAGAGTATAGATATTCATGGTGGGTATCTTAGTATCCAGATTGTAATATTCAATATTTCTACCCACATCCACTATTTGGTGCTACTTAGAACAAGGTAAGGAATAGAAAGTATAAAAGAAATCACATTTAAAAAATTAAAATAACTAACATGGGAAGGAAGGCAAGGCAAAAATCAGACAAAATTGAATAGAAGAGAATTATTTTTTTTCTTTAAGGTATTTTGTGGAAAGGCTAACAAATTTTCCAACATATTTATATTTTTTCTTGATGAAAATAAAATAATAAATAAGAAAGTATTTGAAGACATAATGAAAGTAATTCCAAAATCCTGAAAGAATGTGTTATACACTTTGACAGTATAAAAGTGATATCATAATTCATTATAGGAAACAGACTAGTGTAAATAAGAGAATGTTAGATGTTAATTTCACAGTCTTCTCTATCCTATAGTATGAACGTTTCCTGTAGTGGCAGGCAGGTTCTATACCACTAGCGCCATCTGGGAAGCCCATGAAATTTGTAAATATAGCTATATGTGTAACATATAGCATTTAGAGAAGTCAAATGTCTTATCATTTTAATCCTTTTAAACTTTAGAGGAGTACTACATATATACATATTTCTTGTTAAGAAGATACTTACCTAAAATCCAATAGTTTCTCCAAACTCTCTTGTCTCACAAAAGGAATGTAATGCATTTGAGTATTTTTTCACTTTCATAAGCAATTTTATTCCAATTGCATTTTATTAGGTCCTAACATGTAGATCTTTATAGGCAGGGAGAATGTCTATACTTTTCTTGCAAAAGCTTCGTTGCAATTATTTATGAGTAAAGAGATTTTGCTGGAGAAAGAAATGGCAACCCACTCCAGCATTCTTGCCTGGAGAATCCCATGGACAGAGGAGCCTGGTGGGCTACCATTCCATGGGGTCATAAAGAGTCAGACATGACTGAGTGACTAACACACACACACATATACACACACACACACAAAGAGATTTTGGGTGATATTGCAATTCCTTTTTTACTTTTTGAAGTTGCTTGGTATCTTTCTAAAAGTCATGTATTTATTTAAAAATAAATAAGCTTCTTTGAAAAGAATGTGGATTTCCCAAATATACAGAAATACTTCCACTATAAGATCAAATTTTGAAAATAGTAGACCAGTGTTTTTGTGTGTATGTCCTTGGTATGTTTTTTCCATGTTACTTTACAAACAATAAACAAAAAGGCTGGATAAAGTTTCAAATTCACAGTGAATGGAAACATTTGTTCAAATTGAAAGTATATAAATATTACTTCTAAAAGTTTTTTGGTGATAGTTATTGTTGTTGGATTTGTGTCTTCTTTTCCCACATATCCCTCTGTTATTTCATGAAAAAAAGGGAGAAAATCAGAAACATTAGTGGACTTGAGTATTGTGTGTTTAGTTCACAAGTTGCATCCGACTCTTTAGAACTGTGTAAACTGCAACCTTCTAGGCTCCTCGGTCCATGGGATTTCCCAGGCAAGTATATTGGAGTTGGTTGCCATTTCTTACTCCAGGGAATCTTCTTGACCCAGGAATTGAACCCGTGTCTTCTGCACTGGCAGAAGGGTTCTTTACCACTGAGCCAATAGGGAAGGCCTAGACTTGAGTATTACATGTGAAAATAACAACTGATGCTTTTACTTTGAAATATTTATTCAGTTCAGTTCAGTTCAGTCACTCAGTCATGTCAGACTCTTTGCGACCCCATGGGCTGCAGCACGCCAGGCCTCCCTGTCCATCACCAACTCCTGGAGCTTCCTCAAACTCATGTCCATTGAGTTGGTGATGTCATCCAACCATCTCATCCTCTACTGTCCCCTTCTCCTCCTGCCCTCAATCTTTCCCAGCATCAGGGTCTTTTCAAACGAGTCAGTTCTTTGCATCAAGTGGCCAAAGTATTGGAGTTTCAGCTTTAGCATTATTCCTTCCAAGGAATATCCAGGACTGATTTCTTTTAGTGTGGACTAGTTGGATCTCCTTGCAGTCCAAGGGACCCTCAAGAGTCTTCTCCAACACCACAGTTCAAAAGCATCAATTCTGTGGCACTCAGCTTTCTTTAAAGTCCAACTAACATCCATACATGACTACTAGAAAAACCATAGCTTTGACTAGACGGACCTTTGTTGGCAAAGTAATGTCTCTGCTTTTTAATATGCTATCTAGGTTGGTCATAACTTTACTTCCAACGATCAAGTGTCTTTTAATTTCATGGCTGCAGTCACCATCTACAGTGATTTTTGGAGCCCCAAAAAACTAAAGTCTGTCACTGTTTCCATTGTTTCCTCATCTACTTGCCATGAAGTGATGGCAAATAATTATTAACTTAATGTAAATGAAATATTTATTAACAATGTAAAAAGCACAAATTAGACTTAAGGGAGACAATTGCATTCTAGTTAAAGGCAATTATATGTCTATGCCATTATGTGCTAAGATAGCTTCAGTGAAAGTGTTACTTTACAGTATCAGAGAAAGTGATACTTTACAATACTCCTGAAATCATAGGTCTAACATTGATGATGAAGCTCATATAATAAAAATATTTATTCAGTTACCACAGATCTCTGGCTTCAACTCCATGGAACTCATTTGTATATAAAATTAATTATAACACCTTTCATCTGTCTCAGAACACAGTTTCTACCCAGAAGATGTATAGGTATACTGAGACTAAAATTGTTAAAAACCAAGCAGATTATCCATTCATGAAGCATAATTGTATACTGGTTGAGATTTTTGGATATACAAAATATGGATTTTTAAAATTCTGGTAAAGAGAGGAAGGAAGGGAGGGAAGAAGAGAGTCAGGATTAGGGATGAGGGGAGAGGAAAGAGTAAGAGAGAGGGAGGGAGAGAAATGAAAGAAAGAAGGGAGAAAGAAGGAAAGGATTAATGCTGGTATAAAGGAAAATGAATTTAGTATGAAAAGAGCAATAACACAGTGGTTGCCTGGAGGGGAAATTTCATCTGCTGTAATAAACAGCAAGGTAAGGGGCCAAGATGAATTTGAACAATTTTCTTACTCTAGCAAAGAAATTGAACAAGAATGTTGTTAATCACTACTGGTCACCTTCCCTGCTGTTATATAGAATTGTTCTAAAGACTTTCTGGTTAAAAAGCTATTGGTTAGAGATTTATGTAACCTGTAAATTGAGATAGTGTCAGATACATTCTCTAAACGTGTTTAGAGCTAAGTTGTGAAGGAGGACATTTTGTTAATTTTATGAGTATTTTTAGCTTTTCATCTCTCAGACTGAGTATCCGGGAGAGATGCGTGCATGCGCAGTCGTGTCCGACTCTTGGCAACCCTGTGGACTGTAGCCCTCCAGGCTCCTCTGTCTATGGGGTTTGCTAAGCAAGCACACTGGAGTGGGTTGCCATTTCTTTCTCCAAGGGAATCTTCCCCACCCTGGGTGGAACCCACATTTTCTGAGTCTCCTGCATTGTAGGCAGATTATTTTCTTGTTGAGTCAATTGGAAAGCCTAGACTGAGTATAATAGATTCCTATCTTTTAATTTCCATTAAGCCAATCAAGAAGCAAGGTGAAATGAAACTTGCTGTTAAAGATGAAAGTTACAGATGGTAGCTACTTGATTTGAAACTGAATAGATTATAGGAGTATAGAATTTTACATAGAAGTAATAAATGTGAGGGCTCTTGCAGAACAGGAGGAAGTGAAAGAAAAAGTATTAGATTCAAATGAGAAGACTTCAATTTTTTCCTCAAGATATTTGCGTCTCCTAATGTGCTTGTTTCATTCAGATCAAGACAAGAAGCCTCACAGTTAAATCAGGTGCAAAAGCACTGTGTTATATTGATCTTGTATTCCAATCATCTAGCTTTTGATGTAAAATAAAAGAAGTTAGGGAATGATGGCAATTTCACTTTACAGCATCGGAACCCTGAGTTATTATAAACATGACTTTTTAGACCTTGTCTTAAATGTATATCAATATTTTCTATTGGCTGTGCAACGTTGAGGCAGTGAGAGGAGACACCCCACATCCAAGGACAGGAGCGGGGGCTGGGAGGAGATACCCCACACCCAAAGAAAGAGATACCCCACACCCAAAGAAAAAGATACCCCACGTCCAAGGAAAGAGAAACCCCAGTAAGATGGTAGGTGCTGAGAGAGGGCATCAGAGGGCAGACAGGCAGAAACCACAGTCACAGAAATCTAACCAATCTAATCACATGGACCACAGCCTTGTCTAACTCAATGAAATTATGAGCCATGCCATGTAGGGCCACCCAAGACAGATGGGTAATGGTGGAGAGTTCTGACAAAACATGGTCCACTGGAGAAGGGAATGGCAAGCGACTGCAGTATTCTTGCCTGAGAAACCCATGAACAATATGAAAAGGCAAAAAGATAAGACACTGAAAGATGAACTCCCCAGGTCAGTAGGTACCCAATATGCTACTGGAGATCAGTGGAGAAATAATTGCAGAAAGAATGAAGAGATGGGACCAAAGCAAAAACAACACCCAGTTATGAATGTGACTGGTGATTGAAGCAAGGTCTGATGCTATAAGAGCAGTATTGTATAGGAATATGGACTGTTAGGTCCATGAATCAAGGCAGATTGGAAGTGGTCAAACAAGAGATGGCAAAAGTGAACATCTGTATTTTAGGAATCAGTGAACTAAAACAGACTGCAATGGGTGAATTTAACTCAGATGACCATCATATCTACTAATGTGGGAAAGAATCCCTTAGAAGAAATGCAGTAGCCATCATAGTCAACAAAAGAGTCTGAAGTGCGGTGCTTGGATCCAATCTCAAATATGACAGAGTGATCTCTGTTCACTTCCAAGCAAGCCATTCAATATCATGATAATCCAAGTATATGCCCTGATCAGTAATGCTTAAGAAGCTGAAGTTGAACAGATCTATGAAGACCTGAAAGACCTTCTAGAACTAACACCCCAAAAAAGATGTCCTTTTCATTATAGGGGACTGGAATGCAAAAGTAGAAAGTAAAAAAAACACCTGAAGTAACAGGCAAATTTGGCCTTGGAGTACAGAACGAAGCAGGGCAAAGACCTAATAGTTTTGTCGAGAGAACACACTGGTCATAGCAAACACTCTCTTCCAACAAAACAAGAGAAGACTCTACACATGGACGTCACCAGATGGCCAACACTGAAATCAGATTGATTATAGTATTTGCAGCCAAAGATGGAGAAGCTCTATACAGTCAGCAAAAAGAAGACTGGGAGCAGACTGTGGCTCAGATCATGAACTCCTTATTGTCAAATTCAGACTTAAATAGAAGAAAGCAGGGAAAAGCACAAGACCATTCAGTTATGACCTAAATCAAATCCCTTGTGATTATACAATGGAATAGGAAACAGATTTAAGGGACTAGATCTGATAGCAAAGTGCCTGATGAACTACGGATAGAGGTTCATGGCATTCTACAGGAGACAGGGATCAGGACCATCCCCAAGAAAAAGATGCAAAAGAGCAAAATGGCTGTCTGAGGAGGCCTTACAAATAGCTGTGAAAAGAAGAGAAGTGAAAAACAAAGGATAAAAGGAAAGATATACCCATTTGAATGCAGAGTTCCAACGAATAGCAAGGAGAGATAAGAAAGCCTTCTTCAGTGATCAGTGCAAAGAAATAGAGGAAAACAACAAAATGGGAAAGACTAGAGATCTCTTCAAGAAAATTAGAGATACCAAGGGAACATTTCATGCAAAGATGAGCTCAATAAAGGACAGAAATAGTATGGACCTAATAGAAGGAGAAGATATTAAGAGGAGGTGGCAAGAATACAGAGAAGAAATGTACAAAAAAGATCTTCACTACACAGATGATCATGATAATGTGATCAGTCACCTAGAGCCAGATATCCTAGAATGTGAAGTCAAGTGGGCCTTAGGAAGCCTCACTATGAACAAAGCTAGTGGAGGGATGGGATTTTAGTTGAGCTATTTCAAATTCTGAAAGATGATGCTGTAAAAGTGCTGCACTCAATATGCCAGCAAGTTTGGAAAAGTCAGCAGTGGCCACAGGACTGGAAAAAGTCAGTTTTCATTCCAATCCCAAAGAAAAGCAATGCCAAAGAATGCTCAAACTACCGCACAACTGCACTCATCTCACATGCTAGTAAAGTAATGCTCAAAATTCTCCAACCCAGGCTTCAACAGTACATGAACTGTGAACTTCCAGATGTTCAAGCTGGTTTTAGAAAAGGCAGAGGAACCAGAGATCAAATTGCTAACATCCTTTGGATAATCGAAAAAGCAAGAGAATTCCAGAAAAAAAAAAAAAAACATCTATTTCTGCTTTATTGACTATGTGCATCAAAACAAACTGTGGAAAATTCTGAAAGAGGAATACCAGACCACTTGATCTGCCTCTTGAGAAATCTGCATGCAGGTCAGGAAGCAACAGTTAGAGCTGGACATGGAATAACAGACTGGTTCCAAATAGGAAAAGGAGTACCTCAAGGCTGTATATTGTCACCCTGCTTATTTAACTTATATGCAGAGTACATCATGAGAAATGCTGGCCTGGAGGAAGCAGAAGCTGGAATCATGATTGTCTGGAGAAATATCAATAACCTCAGATATACAGCTAATATCACCCTTACAGCAGAAAGTGAAGAAGAACTAAAGAGCTTCTTGATGAAAGTGAAAGAGGAGAGTGGGAAAAGTTGGATTAAGGCTCAGCATTCAGAAAACTAAGATCATGGCATCTGGTCCCATCACTTCATGGCAAATAGATGGGGAAACAGTGGTGGTTTTTATTTTGGGGGGATGCAAAATCACTGCAAATGTTGGCTGCAGCCATGAAATTAAAAGACGCTTGCTCCTTGGAAGGAAAGTTACGACCAACCTAGACAGCATATTGGAAAGCAAAGACATTACTTTGCCAACAAAGGTCCATCTAGTCAAGGCTATGGTTTTTCTATTAGTCATGTGTGGATTGATATTTGGACTATAAGGAAGGCTGAGAGCCAAAGAATTGATGCTTTTGAACTGTGGTGTTGGAGAAGACTCTTGAGAGTCCCTTGGACTGCAAGGAGATCCAACCAGTCCATCTTAAAGGAGATCAGTCCTGAGTTTTAATTGGAGGGACTGATGTTGAAGCTGAAATCCAATATTTTGGCCACCTGATGTGAAGAGCTGACTCATTGGAAAAGACCCTGATGCCGGGAAAGATTGAAGACGGGAGGAGAGGGGGATGACAGAGGATGAGATGGCTGAATGGCATCACCAACTCAATGGACATGAGTTTTGGTAAACTCTGGGTGTTGGTCATGGACAGGGAGGCCTGGCGTGTTTGGAGTCCATGGAGTCGCAAAAAGTTGAACACGACTGAGCGACTGAACTGAACTGAATTGAACTGAATGATGAATTGCATTTAAAACATGCAGGTACTAACATACTTCCACTTTATTAACTTGTTTCCTTTTTGGTTTTCAATATAAGTGGTCGTGTTCTATAGTGAGATTCTACTTGTGCACAGCATTGTAATTGACACAGATTTGCTAAATCATAGCAGGTGGGGTTCCTGCCTTTAAATTTAAAGAATCAAATCTGGAACATCAAGTTTAAGCCTAAAGTATGATTCCTGCTGATTGATGATGATCAAAGCACCTGATTTGCTCAACATCTTAACCTAATTTAGGATAAAAAAAGTATTGAAAATGTCCTCAGTGCTTGCAAATTTCACACTATTAGTTTGAAATTAGGATTGAAGCAGTTTTTATGCTGTGAAGCAGAAATATTTTTGATGGACACTATTTTACTTACTCTTAAACAAAAATATCATGGTGATCTGATTTGGCAATATAATAGTTTTTATTACTTAATAAAATAAACAGTCAAAAAACAAGAGAACAGTTGAACAATAGCATAATCAATAAAGTGTCTTCCTGGGGGGTGACAGATTCTAAAATTTGCCATAATCTGGAAGTCAGTGCCTCAGAAAAAAAGGAACTTTCACCACCCCCTCTTCCCCCACCTTCTCTTCTTTTTCTACACTTCTAATTGTTGGGAAAAGGTACATAACAAAATGGGACGTAGGTGTATGAATCCTTTTTTGTAGCCTTTTTAGCAGTATGACTGAGAAAATCACCTAAACACTTATGGCTCGTATTTAATTTGAAAATAATGATAATAACTTGTGAGTGCGTGCGTGCTCAGTCATGTCTGACTCTTTGCAACCCCATGGACTGCAGCACACCAGGATTTCCTGTCACTTTCTTCCAGAGTTTGCTCAGATTCATGTATTTTGAATCAGTGATGCTTATCTAACCATCTCATCCTCTGAGTCTCACTTCTTTTGCCTTCAATCTTTCCCAGCATCAGGGTCTTTTCCAATGAGTCAGCTCTTCCCCGAAGGTGGACAAAGTATTGGAGATTCAGCCTCAGCCTCAATCCCTCCAGTGAATTTCAGGATTGATTTCCTTTAGGATTGACTGGTTTGATCTCCTGTCTGTCCAAGGGACTCTCAAGAATGTTGTCCAGCACCACAGCTTGAAAGCAACAATTCTTTGGTACTCAGCTTTCTTTATGGTCCATGTCTGTTATCTGTGAGCTTCCCTGGTAGCTCAGCTGATAAAGACTCCACCTCAATACATACGACAACTGTTCGATCCCTGGATTGGGAAGATCCCCTGGAGAAGGCAACAGGCTAATCACTCCAGTATTCTGGCGTGGAGAATTCCATGGACAGAAGAGTCTGGCAGGCTACAGTCCATGGAGTCTCCAAAGAGTCAGAAATGACTGAGCGACTTTCACTTTCTTTCTCACATCTGTACAAGACTACTGGAAAAACCACAGCTTTGACTATGATGTCTCTGCTTTTCAATACACTGTCTAGGTTTGTCACAGCTTTTCTTCCAAGGAGCAAGCATCTTTTATTTTGTGGTTGCAGTCACCATCAGCAGTGATTTTGGAGCCCAAGAAAATAGTCTTTCACAGTTTCCAATTTTACCCCCATTATTTGCCGTGAAGTGAAGGGACTGGATGCCATGATCTTCGTTTTCTGAATGCTGAGTTTGCAGCCTGATTTTTCACTCCTCTTTTACATTCATCAAGAGACTCTGTAGCTCCTCTTCAGTTCAGTTCAGGCAGTTCAGTCGCTCAGTTGTATATGACTCTTTGCGACACCATGAATTGTTCATACCAACTCCTGGAGTTCACTCAAACTCATGTCCATCGAATCGGTGATGCCATCCAACCATCTCATCTTTGGTCATCCCCTTCTCCTCCTGCCCCCAATCCCTCCCAACATCAGAGTCTTTTCGAATGAGTCAACTCTTCGCATGAGGTGGCCAAAGTATTGGAGTTTCAGCTTTAGCATCAGTCTTTCCAAAGAACACCCATGACTGATCTCCTTTAGAATGGATTGGTTGAATCTCCTTGCAGTCCAAGGGATTCTCAAGAGCCTTCTCCAACACCACAGTTCAAAAACATAAATTCTTCGACACTCAGCTTTCATCACAGTCTAACTCTCACATCCATACATGACTACTGGAAAAACCATAGCCTTGACTAGACGGACATTTGTTGGCAAAGTAATGTCTCTGCTTTTGAATATGCTATATAGGTTGCTCATAAATTTCCTTCCAAGGAGTAAGTGTCTTTTAATTTCATGGCTGCAATCACCATCTGCAGTGATTTTTGAGCCCCAAAAATAAAGTCAGCCACTGTTTCCACTATTTCCCCATCTATTTCCCATGAAGTGATCATGACCAGATGCCATGATCTTCATTTTCTGAATGTTGAGCTTTAAGCCAACTTTTCCACTCTCCTTTTTCATTTTCATCAAGGGGCTTTTTAGTTCCTCTTCACTTTCTGCCATAAGGGTGGTGTCATCTGCATATCTGAGGTTATTGATATTTCTCCCAGCAATCTTGATTCCAGCTTGTGCTTTTTCCAGCCCAGCATCTCTCATAATGTTATCTGCATAGAAGTTAAACAAGCAGGGTGACCATATACAGCCTTGATGTACTCCTTTTCTTATTTGAAACCAGTCTGTTGTTCCATGTCCAGTTCCTTTTTACTTTCTTCCATTAAAGTGGTGTCTTCTATATATCTGAGATTATTGATATTTCTCCCTGCAATCTTGACTCCAGCTTGTGCTTCATCCAGCCTGGACTTTCTCATGATATACTCTACATACAAGTTAAATAAGTAGGGTGACAATATACAGCCTTGACGTACTTCTTTCCCAATTTGGAACCAGTCTGTCCTTCCATATCTGGTTCTAACCGTTACTTCTTGTCCTGTATACAGGCTTCTCAGGAGACAGATAAGGTGGTCTGATATTCCCATCTCTTGAAGAGTTTTTCACAGTTTGTTGGGATCCGCACAGTCAAAGGTTTTAGCATAGTCAATGACGTAGAAGTAGATTTTTTTTTTTTTGTCTATGATCCAGTGGGTGCTGAAATTTAATCTCTTGTTCTTTTGTCTTTTCTAAATAAAGCTTGTACATCTGTAAGTTCTTGGTTCATGTACTGCTCAAACCTATTTTGAATGAGTCTGAGCATAATCTTGCTAGCATGTGAAATGAATGTCATTGTATGGTAACTTGAAGATTCTTTGGTTTTGCCTTTCTTTGGAATTGGAATGAAGACTGACTTTTTCCAATCCTGCGGCCACTGCTGAGTTTTCCAGATTTGCTGGCATATTGAGTGCAGCCCTTTAGCAGCATCATCTTTTAGGATTTTAAATAGCTCAGCTAGAATTCCATCTCCTTCACTAGCTTTGTCCGTAGTAATGCTTCCTATGGCCTGACTTTATACTCCAGGTTGTCGGTCTCTAGGTGAGTGACCACACCATCATAGTTATCCCAGTTATTAAGACCTTTTTAGTATAGTTCTATTGCGATCATCAGATGAAAACAAACCAGTGCCTGGATAGGGACAGTTCACTGTAGATAAGAACTAGCACATTAGGAACCTATGTTGAAAATTTACAGATTCAAGCCTATTTACTTGTGCCATAAAAATTATATTTGGTGGGTAGGTACTACATTCTAGAAAAAAAAGATGCTCATCTTGACAAGAAAGGAGATGCGTTAGTTTTACTTTTGACTTGAAGAATGACAATCCATATACATACACACTTAAGGAAATGATCTTAAGTGCTCTTTTGAATGAATTTTAAGAATTATTTGAGACTGTCTTATTTATAGTGTGCTCATCTGAATTTTGCTTACCTTTTAATTTTAATAAATCTCCTCTGTGTGATTTGAAGGAACTTGAGCTGCACAGAGGGCTTCCCAGGTGGCTCAGTGGGTAAAGAATCTGTCTGCAATGCAGGAGATGCAAGAAACGTTGATTCGATTCCTGGGTCAGAAAGGTCCCCTGCAGCAGTGGCAGCCCACTCATTATTATTGCCTGGAGAACCCCACGGACAGAGGAGCCTGGGAGGCTACTGTCCATGGGCTCACAAAGAGTTGGACATAACTGAAACAACTGAGCACACACACATAAACCACATATAGTTATAAAACTTGAGTTTAACACATTTTAATGATTGTGTTTCTTAACAGAAAGACCTGCAACTCCAAATATGTTGACTTCAATTAAGAAGACAACATCTAGGCTGTTAATTTCTATTTTACGCTTCAACTCCCATCTTGTAATATTTTCATCAATTCAAAACTGATTTAACATTCACTTTTAAAAATAAAATAATTTCTTTTCTGAATATAAAATCAACACATGCATGTGTGAAGAACTTTCAGAATACAGTTAAAAGTGAAAGGCTAAATTTACTCAAGTCCTTGCTTTTGAGCCTGTGGATACAAATGAAATCACATTAATATGGTAAATCTTATTTCTGTGGCAAAACTGATGTTTTCCTTTCCCATCTGATTTATACCATACAATCAGGAAAATCCTAGAACATTAACTCTTGATGAAGGTGAAAGAGGAGAGTGGAAAAGTCGGCTTAAAGCTCAACATTCAGAAAACTAAAATCATGGCATGCGGTCCCATCACTTTATGGGAAATAGATGGAGAAACAGTGGAAACAGTGGCTGACTTTATTTTTGTGGGCTCCAAAATCACTGCAGATGGTGATTGCAGCCATGAAATTAAAAGACACTTACTCCTTGGAAGGAAAGTTATGAACAACCTAGATAGCATATTCAAAAGCAGAGACATTACTTTGCCAACAAATGTCCATCTAGTCAAGGCTATGGTTTTTCCAGTGGTCATGTATGGATGTGAGAGTTGAAGAAAGCTGAGCACCGAAGAATTGATGTTTTTGAACTGTGGTGTTGGAGAAGACTCTTGAGGGTCCCTTGGACTGCAAGGAGATCCAACCAGCCCATCCTAAAGGAGATCAGCCCTGGGTGTTCATTGAAAGGACTGATTTTGAAGCTGAAATTCCAGTACTTTGGCCACCTCATGCAAAGAGTTGACTCATTGGAAAAGACCATGATGCTGGGAAAGATTGAGGGCAGAAGGAGAAGGGGACGACAGAGTGTTATAAAGTGACACAGGGAATCTTATGAAGGTGATGTGTTTGTTTAGTGTCTATATTATGGTGATCACTTCATGAGTGTATGCGTACGTTAAGACTTATCAAATTGCACAACTTTAGGTATATGCACTGTATTGCATGACAATCATACCTCAAATAAAAAATTAAAAGGTGATTTGAGGAAGAAAAAAATCTCAGAATTTGGGTTTATTTGGCTGATTTGGAAACCAATAACACAGTAGTTGTCCTATCTGCAGGATTTCACATTTAAGAAATAATGAGTATTTTTAGAATGTTTCTTTCGTTCACATTTTCCCCAGCATGTCAGTAGTATTTAATTATTTTAATGGCTGTGAATTTGTCTGAAATTGCTTTGGAAAGGAAATAAATTGGTTTCAAAAGCAACCAGTGATTCATTAGCAGGTGGTGACTTTTAGTAGCTGATAATTCTTTTAAAAGTCTAGCTAAATAGTGATGTCAAGTTATTAAAGTTTGCACTATAAAAGCATCAACCACTATAGTCACACTCTGAGCTATATATCTTTGCTCACCACTGTAACATCAGAGCATTTTTTGTCCCTTCCTATAAAATGAATAATCTGCTCTTGTGATGCCTGAAAATAGACTTTGCTTGTTAACTGGTCTCTTTCTGTCTGGTCTCTATCTGGAATTGAATGCAGGTCTCCCATATTGTGGGCAGAGCCATCGGGAAGACCCCCTCTATCTGGTAGCTTTCCCCAAAGACCTGTCGTATCTTACATTTTTTTGGAATGGAGTTATTTCTTTTTACATGGCTATTTTCTCCTTAAATCTTATTTGTAACTTTCAATAAGCCCTATAGAGTCACCTAAATATGTTATCTTTGGGGCATAATTTTCCACTCAATTCAACTACATGTGAAAATGCAGTTTAATTTAATTGCCAAAAAATAAACAGAGAGGCAGAAGAAAATAAATGTTATGAAAACTTTATGTGCTAAGAATTTATTAGGGTTTTTAAGGCCCTCAGATTTCTACTAATCTCTCACAATTGATAGTAGATTTGGTCTGTGAAGGGGGTGCAAATCCATGAGAAAAAAACTTTATCAAACCTTGACATATCAAAATAATTAATTTTATTTCTGTTAATATTTAAATATTTTCAAAACAACAACTGACATTAGGACCTTGCCTCTAAATGTTTTCTCTAAATAAAAGAAAACTCAGAATGAGTTCTCAAGAAATATAAAAGATATGTACAAAGCCGACTATATAGCTTTACTCATTGTCTACCTGGAACCAGATGTTGTGTGGTGTTACTATTGCAGAATCAGGGAAAGGTTACTGATCACTTGGAAGAAGTGAATGCATCCTTCCACCTTCCACTGCCATGCGGTGCCCTGACACAGCAAATACTGTAGTAGTTGATGGCTACTTCATCTATGGATTTCCCTGAGTTGAATTTTTTTGCCATATAGATGACTCCGTACCCCATCCAACTTCTGTTTGAGAGTTAAACATTTTAGAAAACTGGAAATTCTGTGCTCGAAGTGATTACAGCTAAAGCTGATGTTTTGGTGTTGGAAAAGTCTTATTTGCAAATCTACCACTAAGTCAAGTCACAAAGATTCCTGCTGCCTATGGAGATTGTTGTGGTAAATCCAAAAGTCCTATATCCATGACTTGTGCCATTAGTTGGATACGTCCACCAGCCAATCCCAGTCCTTTCCGGTTCATCCTTGTCCAAATTAATTCATTTTAAATAGAAGTGTCATAATAAATGAAAAGCTGATTTGGATTACAGGCTTTATGAGAGAACATAGTAATTCTTATAGCTGCATATACAACAATTAAAGATACAACAAGGAAAGAAATGCCGTCAGTTAAAATAAAGCCATCAGAGAATATTTGGTGAAAATATATTTATTATTGGAAAACAAAACCTTTTAAGTTACTCAGTGTTATGAAGAGCTATATTTTAATTTGTTAGAGAAAGTTTACATTTTGACAAAATGTTTAAAAATTAGATTTGGTGAAAATAGTTTTCTCGATATGCTGTAAATTATTTTCTAAGAGTATAGAAACTTAAAGTTCTTCTAAGTATCTTCTACATCCTTGTGTCTATTTTAAAACAAAATTGGTTGTGTATAAATATATAAACCAACGCCTGAGCAACTAACAGTCAATGAAAAAGATGATTTTTTAAAGAATTCCGTGAACCTGCCTGAAGTTATCCTACAGCCCAATACTAAAAATGAGCAATTGTTATGTGAAGAACAGAGGATATTATGTTAAAGAATATTGATATAACCTATGCTTTTAGAGAGGAAATGGACTATAAACTACAATTATTCAATTTAATCACAATTGTATTATATATTTTAAAAGTATAAAAAGAGCAGTTAGTATGGGATGTTAGTATGTTTTAGAATATATTTAGCTGTCCTTTTTCTCATGATATTCTCTTTCCCTTGTGATACCATGTGTGCACGCTAAGTTGCTTCAGTCGTGTCTGACTCTGCGACCCCATGAGCTGCAGCCCACCAGGCTCCTCTGTCCATGGGATTCTCCAGGCAAGAATCCTGGAATGGGTTGCCATGCCTACCTCCAGGGAATCTTCTTGACCCAGGAATCAAATCTGCGTGATATCATAGATTCTTAAAAATCATCATTATAATCAGTATTATTGGACAAAAGTTTTTGACAATATAGATTTTGGCAATGTATCTTTGGAGTGTGAAAGCATGTCTTCCAAGTGAAACATCAGAGGAAGCAGTGTGACATTTGGTAGGAATATGCAGAGGCTTAGAAGAGTATCTGATATTGTGCATAATGTTGTATGCATTACATACATTTTATAAAGAGAAACAGCATTAATCAATCCTAATCTCTCCACCTACACTACTGAAATTACCCCCATTTCCCCTCAAATCATAGAGTTGTTTTCAAAGAGATTGTCTTTAGAAATTGGACAGTTGTTTCAATAAGAAAAAAGAACAAAAATGATTGATAAGTATCGGAAGAGAAAAAGTACAAGACATTAACAATCCAAATAGGAAGCAAGGTAAAATGTGTCATAATTTTTGGAACATGAGAAAAGAGAATAATATTTGTTCTGGAACTCATTTACATTCCATGACAGAGCAGTTGTGTTATTGAATCATAGAGACAAAAATAGCGCTAGTGGATTCTTGGCTCTTTAACAAAGAGAATTACCAGGTTATGAAAATGTGTACTTAATTTACTGTTTTTCAACTTTTAGAGGTATTGTGCTCAATACCTCTAAATACTCTATAATACTCAAAAGTATTATAGCAAATAGTCTAAACATTGGAAGGGGAAAGTTTATGATAGGGTAGGCAGATGGAAGTAATGCAGGGCTGTTAATATGGTCATATTACATAATGAGAAGACAAGATGTGCTCTTAGGTCAATAAAATAAGAACTGGGGATTTGCATGTATAGCATATGTGTGTAAAGTATATATTATAAACATGCAAAATCTGAAGTTGGAGCATGAAAAGTTGTAATGAAATACATTGTATGAGTGTAGCTTCATCTTTTATTCACTAAGGTTAATAATCAATGACATTTTGCATTTATATATTGTTTAGGGTTGTAGACACTATAAACAGAAAACTTGAACTGTAGAACAAAAATTATTCTTTCTGGAGATTGGATAAGAGTGAAGAGCAGGCTTAGCGCAAGGAGGATATCATTTATTATATATCTTCTGTAGGAATTGACTCAACATAAATCCATACCCCCAGACTTCCCAGGTGGCACTAGTGATAAAGAATGTGTGTGTCAGTGCAGGAGATGTAAGAGACGAGGGTTCAATCCCTGGATCAGGAAGGTTCCCTGGAGGTGGACATGGCAACCCACTTCAGTATTCTTGCCTGGAAAGTCCCAGTGATGGAGAAACCTGGCGGACTACAGTCCACGGGTCACAAAGAGTCAGACACGACTGAAGCGACTTGACTTTTCAATATTGTAAAGTAATTAACCTCCAGTTAAAATAAATAAATTTACATTTAAAAAGAGAACAAGATAAAATGGTCACTTTTCAAGAACAAGATAAAATTGTGTTTTTAAAAATTTGATTACATATACTGTCTTAGTTTCTGAGAGTTGTTTTAGCAGATAATCACAAACCCGGTGGCTTAAAACAAGCAAAAACTTATTCTGTCACAGCTTTGAAAGCTGGAAGTCCAAAATTAAAATGTCAGCAGGGTCAGAGCCCTTCCGAATCTTCTAGGGAAAAATCCTTCCTTGCTTCTTCCTTGGTTCTGTGCGGTTGTGGGTAATCCTAAGCTTGTAGCTCCATCTGTCTGCTCTGCCTACAACTTCACATGACCTTTTTCTCTGTGTGCCTCTGTGCATCCCCTCCTCTGATAAATATATCAGTCATTGGATTTACAGCCTGCCTTAATTCAGTATGACAGCATGTTAGCTAATAATGACTATGATTATCCTATTTCCAAATAAGTTAGCTTTTGAGGTTCTGAGTACACATGATGTTTGGAGGGAGACTAGTCAGTTCATTAAATGTATCAAAGAAACAATTCTAATTGATAGAGTTGTCATATTTAGTCAGCTGCAATGGTGGAAATATTGAGCACTCATTCTATCTACTGCAGATAGAATGGCAGTAGAATGGAGAATGGCACTGAAACATGTATACTTTCAGGTGAGAAACAAAAAAAAAAGAATGAATGCTCAATATCGTTCGGATCTCCTTTTGAGCTCACAGGAAAAACAAGATTTTCTAACAATTTTTCAGTAAGATAGAGCATTAAGACCTTATTCTTGTCACAGTGGTATAAGTGGAGTGATAACCTTTACTTTTAGGCTAATCTCTTAACTATGAGACTTTCTTTCTACCTCTTTCCCTGCTGCCGTAACCAAAGGGACCTCATCTCTACAGAGAGGGGATTGACACAAAAAACACCGCAGGGTTCATTTTTCCGGATCATCCTTGATTTTGTGGAGCTGAACCAACCAAGCATCCATTGGATATTTGAGTGAGTGAGAAACAGTTAATGATTTTGTAAGGATTAACTTAGTGTTTTTTTGTTTGTTTATTTCTATAGTATATAATTCCTTCTTGAACTGATACATCATTTCTAGATACTTTCTGTTCCAGGCTCCTATTCACCCATGATTATTAGTCAAATACTCTGAATTATTACCATTACCTGTTATTTGGCAACATAACCACCCAAATCGCAAATATTCTGTTACTGAAGATATAATTGTAACTTATATTCAATTTGATACTTAGTAAATCCACAAACTTGAGGAGCTTTTTATTTTCTCATTTATGGTCCTCAAAGAATAGGATTCATCTCTCAGATTTCCTAGTTCCTTAAAAATGTTGTATTCAAAAATATGAAAAAATTAAAGCTATAGACATATCAATGCAGAATATATAAATGTTTTAAGAAATTAAAGTGATTACATGTTTTATTTTTATTTCAACATATTCCATAATTTTATAGTGAATTTATAATAAAAAATCAGCGTCATAGACCATAAGAAAATGTTCTAAAATGTTCTATTAGTTGATACACAAAGTGACTTCTTTCTAGATGGTATTATTTCCATGAAGCTACATAAGTGAGTTCATGTTGTTCCATATTCTATAGTCTTTGAAATGAAGAATTTGCAGTATATATGGATTATAAAGAGACTCCAAGGCAGAAATATACGGCAATAACATAAAAATTACAAGTCAATTACCTGCAGAAGTTCCAAAAAAAAATTATGTGTGACAATTTAGGAATATAAATGTAAGGAATATACACTTGGTTTCAATTTTACTCCCATAATAGAGGAGACCCAATTACAGTATGTTCCAAATTAGAAGGCTAATTAGATGCTGAAAACTGCCATCTTCACGGTGCAATGTATTGTCTTTCAGATCGCAACATTTTAATTTCAAGGGGTAAGCTTTTACTTATAGTCTCATGTGATATGCATCACGTTTTTTATTTTATTATATATTTATATGTTTATTATATATATATTTAAGCACAATTTATCATATAGATCTAATATGTCAATAAATGGAAATATGCTACTACATAATGTGTCATGAAGAATATTGACATGTGTGTATGAGCACGAGTGTATGCTCATACACATACATTATTTCCTAAACAATTGTTTTAATTCTTTCACTTGAATTACATTTTATAGAGTCAGAGTCAAATACTATACTTGTGGCAACCCACTCCAGTATTCTTGCCCAGAAAATGCCATCAGAGGAGTCTACTGGGCTAGACCGTGGGGTCACAAAGAGTTGGCCATGACTGAGTATGACACATTATTATTAAACAGCTTCACAGGCGTATCAAGTGTACAAGATAGGGAGAGACAAACACTATCTTCTGGAACCGCAACAATGTTTCAGGTGTGTTGAGAGACTGTCGTTTTATAACACTCACATTTGATGGTTTACCTCCAAAGTTATTTATACCCAGTCACAATATTCTTTAGTGTATTACATAAATTTCATCGGACAATTAAAATGAAGGAGAAGAATGAAGTAAAACACAAATGCTAGTGCAAGAAGGAGTGGAAGGGAAGACGATGGGCAGAAGGACAATTCCGTCTATCCAGTCCTGCTCTCCTCCTTGGGACACACAGTCAGGGTGAGAATTATTAACACGGGGAAGGTGTACCTAACGGGCACTGAAGCATGGAGACTCCGTTCATGGCCACAAGGAATTATAAATTCAACTGGATGTTAGTTGAGTCAACCTGAACTTCAGGAAATAAATAAAAAATAGTAACAGATGATCTAATGAAATCTGTGGAAAACAAGTGTTGACATGAAAGAAATTAATTAGCTATAGTTGGATTTTCTACTGTAATGTTTTTCTCAAAAATTTATGATGTTGAATCTTTTCATAAATAAATGATGAATTTATGTGTCACTTATAACCAATTTGAGCCAGTATATTTAAAGCTTATAATGCATAATTTATATGTGTATATATGTCACATACATGAAAACAAGAAAGACTATATTTTCATTAATGTATTGTACCTTCTATGACATAGCAGAGGATGGATTTGAAAATAAAAAGATTCTCCTCTATACGTAAACACAAGAGATACTTATTTATGAATAAATGAATGAATCATTCAACCCTTAGTAGATCATTTGATATATGTGAGACTGTATCAGAAAAGACAACTAATTTTTTTTTTACTTTTGTTAATTTTGATAAATGCAGTTGTTTTTCCTCTGATAACTGAAATCTTGCCAGTTAGGAACACAGTTCAGCCTGTTACCCTCAAATTCCTATAGAAAAAGCAAACCAATAATAACAACAATACTAAGATTAGATAGGGGAAGGAAAAGAAAACCTGTTGAATTACAAAGATCCCAAGTTATTAATTTTCTACATATAGAGCTAATATATATTTAAACTTAGGTATTAAAAAGCAATGTCAAAATCCACACATTTTTTCTTTCATTTCCTTTTACGTAAACACAAATAGCAAGGAAGTAGGCTGATTCTATAAGCCTATTTCAACATTCTATTTCTAGAACATGTAACAAGATTAATATAGATTACAAATAATTTCCTGGGTTTTCTAATTTTAAAATGATAGCACATAATGAGAACTCGAAAACTTTGCAATATCCTGAATTGACTTATGAACTAATAAAGACTATGGCATGTAGTCAGCACATATTTGGCATTCATATTCTTCCCCTTGGAACTTGGTACATCGTTTGTGTGACTGTATTAAACCAACCACTGTTAGTCACAGAGTATAATGTGTTAACGCATACTTAGTACCAAATTAGAACATTTAAACTGTTTTCACTGTGTATGTGGTCTGTTAGTGAATGTTTTTTACAATAAAACAGAAAGTATTGAGTTGTAACTGTTGAGTGAACATTTTTTTTTTTTTTGAGTTAAACGTTTTTATTTTAGGTATTCCCATAACCTTAAAGGATGAACATTTATGGTGAAACTAGCAGGAATAGCTTAGGTGTGATACTTTACAATGTCAGTTGACTATGTGTGACTTTTTCATAGTGTAACAGTTACCATGTTGCTGAACTAGGATTCCATGCAATATCATTTCTGAAGCACTTGCCTAAGCCATAACCATACTATTTTTAATGGAATTGTTAGATTTTGCTTACTTCCCCATCTACTATTGGCCAAATTCAGACAAACTTACATGATATACTTTCTCTTTAAGCCATTGCCCTTCATCTTGGCTTCTCACAATTGCAGTTCAGTTCAATTCAGCGGCTCAGTTGTATCTGACTCTTTGTAACTCCATGGGCTGCAGCACATCAGCCTTCCCTGTCGATCTCAAGCTCCTGGAATTTACTCAGATTCATGTCCATTGAGTCAGTGATGCCATCCAACCATCTCATCCTCTGTTGTCCCTTTCTCCTCCCACCTTCAATCTTTCCCAGCATTGGGGTCTTTTCCAATGAGTCAATTCTTTGCATCAGGTGGCCGAAGTGTTGGAGTTTCAACTTTAGCATCAGTCCTTCCAATGAACACCCAGGACTGATCTCCCTTAGAATGGACTGGTTGGATCTCCTTGCAGTCCAAGGGACTCTCAAGAGTCTTCAACATGACAGTTCAAAAAAAATCAACAATCTTACAGTTTATTTTGTCCTTTCTCACTGGACTCTGGCCTACGCTACATTCCGCTGGGATTGTGAGGTTTCTTCAGCATGGATGACTCATGCCCCTCTGCTGCTACTTTCTGTACTTGCAGATTCACTTGTCTGCCATACTCATACAGCTTCCTGAAATGATCCTACTCAGAACATCTTCTTTATTATCCCAAATATTCTGTGAGTCTGTTACTATAAGAATCAGTTCAGTTCAGTTGCTCAGTCATGTCTGACTCTTTGCGACCCCATGAACTGCAGCACTCCAGGCCTCCCTATCCATCACCAACTCCCGGAGTCCACCCAAACCCATGTCCATTGAGTAGGTGATGCCATCGAACCATCTCATCCTCTGATGTCCCCTTCTTTTCCTGCCGTCAACCCTTCCCAACATCAGGGTCTTTTCAAATGAGTCAGCTCTTCACGTCAGATGGCCAAAGTAGGACTGATCTCCTTTAGGATGAACTGAATGGACCTCCTTGCAGTCCAAAGGACTCTCAAGAGTCTTCTCCAACACCACACTTCAAAAGCATCAATTCTTCTCTGCTCAGCTTTCTTTATAGTCCAACTCTCACATCAGTACATGACTACTGGAAAAACCATAATCTTGACTAGAGAGACATTTTTTGACAAACTAATGTCTCTGCTTTTGAATATGCTGTCTAGGTTGGTCATAACTTTTCTTCCAAGGAGTAAGCATCTTTTAATTTCATGGCTGCAATCACCATCTGCAGTGATTTTGGAATGCAAAAAATAAAGTTAGCCACTGTTTCCACTGTTTCCCAGCTATTTGCTATGAAGTGATGGGACCAGATGCCATGATCGTCATTTTCTGAATGTTGAGCTTTAAGCCAAGTTTTTCACTATCCTCTTTCATTTTCATCATGAGGCTTTCTACTTCCTCTTCACTTTTTTGCCATAAGGGTGGTGTCATCTGCATATCTGAGTTTATTGATATTTCTCTCTGCAATCTTGATTCCAGCTTGTGCTTCTTCCAGTCCAGCATTTCTTAGGATGTACTCTGCATAGAAATTAAGTAAGCAGGGTGATGATATACAGCATTGATGCACTCCTTTTCTTATTTGGAACCAGTCTGTTGTTCCATGTCCAGTTCTAACTGTTGCTTCCTGACCTGCATACAGATTTCTCAAGAGGCAGGTCAGGTGGTCTGGTATTCCCATCTATTTCAGAATTTTCCACAGTTTATTGTGATCCACACAGTCAAAGGCTTTGGCATAGTCAATAAAGCAGAAATAGATATTTTTCTGGAACTCTCTTGCTTTTTCCAGGATCCAGTGGATATTGGCAATTTGATCTCTGGTTCCTCTGCCTTTTCTAAAACCAGCTTGAACATCTGAAAGTTCACAGTTCACATATTGCTGGAGCCTGGCTTGGAGAATTTTGAGCATTACTTTACTAGCATGTGAGATGAATGTAATTGTGCAGTAGTTTGAGCATTCTTTGGCATTTCCTTTCTTTGGGATTGGAATGAAAACTGACATTTTCCAGTCCTGTGGCCACTGCTGAGTTTTCCAAATTTGCTGACATATTGAGTGCAACACTTTCACAGCATCATCTTTTAGGATTTGAAATAGCTCAGCTGGAATTCCATCACCTCCACTAGTGTCGTTCGATGTGATGCTTCCTAAGGCCCACTTGACTTCATAAGAATCACTTGTATCTATTTTTGCAGTGTGTGTATCCATTTAAACTCAAACTTGTTTTTCCTTCAAAAAAAAGTAGACATTAGTACTCCTTACCAAGTATTTCCAGTTTTGCTTATGTAACCATGGTAGAGTGACTCTTCACTAACTATTGCATTTAGGGTCATGTGACTCTGTCAACATTATGCTAAGGGAAATAAGTCAGACTGAGAAAGGCAAATACTGTATGATATGACTTATAAGTAGAATCTTAAAGATGAACTGTGCATATCAAAAAGCAAACAGACTCACAGATATAGAGAACAAAGTAGTGACTACCTGTGGGGCAGAGCGGAGGGGCAGCATAGGGTAGGGGAGTGGGAGACAGACTATTGATTGGGAGATGGGCTCAAGGCTGTGCCAGACAACGCGGGGAACATTGCCAATATTTTGGTATAACTGTAAATGAAAAGTAACCTTTAAAAATTTTATAGAGACATCCCTGGAGGTCCATTGAGTAAGACTCTGCACTTCCACTGCAAGGCACATGGGTTCAATCCTTGGTCAGGAGACTAAGATCCCATACGCTTTGGCCCAATTTTTTTTTAAATTGTATAATTTTTAAATTTTTAAAATTTTTATTTTTACTTTACAATACTGTATTGATTTTGCCATGCATTGACATGAATCCACCACGGGTGTACTTGTGTTCCCAAACATGAACCCCCCTCCCACCTCCTTCCCCATAACATCTCTCTGGGTCATCCCTGTGTACCAGCCCCAAGCATCCTGTATCCTGCATCGGACATAGACTGGCAATTCGTTTCTTACATGATAGTACACATGTTTCAATGCCATTCTCCCAAATCATCCCACCCTCTCCCTCTCCCTCTGAGTCCAAAAGTCCACTCTACACATCTGTGTCTCTTTTGCTTAATGGAAGAGACAGTTATTACTTTGGAGTAAAGCCTTTAGAGTCAGTGTGTGACTCACCACATTCTTTCTTTCTGCAAAACAACTTGGAATACTTCAGAGGGACAGCCTAATCCCAGAGTAAGAAAGAGAAGGAGCTGAATTCTAAAAAACATGCAATAATGATGTAACGTGAGAGAAATATAAGTGTCTGTTGAGGTTATGGAGTTGTTACCAGAGTGCAACCAAGCTTATCCTGTTGGTACACAAAGTAAGAAACACACTGCCTTGTATGTAAAAGATGAAAACAAATGCACAAAATGTATAAAGAAGGGATCCTGAAAAGTATAACTCTTTATTCAAAAATGAGCTCAACTCTTAAGTTTCTGCTGCTTACCAGATTTTAGGGAAATGCTATCAGAATAAACATAATAAAATTATTTCAGCTTAAAATATGAAAATAAGTTCAAATATCATGCATATCTATTCAAAGTGGTCCCAGTCATTTTCTGCAGCTTATTGACAGTGTTCAGTGACTCTCCATGATACAACTGTCCCAAACTTAAAGAAGCAAGCACAGAGGTTCCCATCATTTTCATTCTATTTAATAATCTTTCTATTATTACAGGTAGCACATTCAGTAAGCATCTAGAGAAATGAAACTAAATTTTCAGGTGGAGAGCAAACGCTTCCTACTTTTTATACTGGATTTTGAAGATTTAAGATAACTGAGCAATATGCCTGTAATTGAACATAAACCTTCTGGCAGACATATATCATGGAAGTCTGTGGTCACTGAATTAAAACAAACCATCAGGTTCCTTCTCTGTCAAAAACTTTCCCCCTTCTATAATAGAACAGCATAATGAGTGCCCCCATGGTTTGTGGTCTTTCAGGGATTCTGTGAAGTCCTAGATCAGTAAAGAAAAATGTATTTGTTTAAAGAGACACAGATGTATAGAACAGGCTTTTGGACTCTGTGGGAGAAGGAAAGGGTGGGATGATTTGGGAGAATGGTATTGAAACATGTATAATACCATATATGAAATGAATCGCCAGTCCAGGTTCGATGCATGATACTGGATGCTTGGGGCTGGTGCACTGGGATGACCCAGAGTGATGGTAAGGGGAGGGAGGGGGGAGGAGGGTTCAGGATGGGAAACACATGTATACCTGTGGCAGATTCATGTTGATGTATGGCAAAACCAATACAATATTGTAAAGTAATTAACCTCCAATTAAAATAAATAAATTTATATTAAAAAATAAATAAAATTCTGTGGTGTTGTGAGGTTATTTTAAAACCTTTATGATTGTATCTCTCGTATTTCCCCCATTCTATTATGCTATATATAACAATGTGGTGAGTGAGACTGACTACATAGTTAGGCACTGATAAATTCTGATTTTACAAACAGAACTTGTGACCTATTTGTAGGTTATCAAATCAATTTATAGTGTTCCAGTCAGCATTTAAACAAAATAAATGTGGCATTTTGTTATCTAAAATTTTTTGCAACAATATGTTTATGCTGTGCATGTATAAATACATATGTACCTAATAATTCACAGTCTAAATATCAGGTCTTGCTTGATGAGGTTTGTCATCAGGTAAGTTTAAACACACTCATCTGAGATAGCCAGTGTCAGCAATCCTATTCTGTTCCTGGAGATTCATTTAGACAGGGGCAAACCTAAACCAGACCATGCTTGGTAATCCTCTGAGTACATAAATTGGTACTATGGCAAGTTTACTAGGGACCTTTCCTTCTCTCTTTCAAGATATCTTTGAAAGTGATGTTTCTCATTTCATTTGGAAACTGAGTGTGAATATGAAAACCTAGAAAAATTGTAGCCTTTTAGATGTCAGTGGAACTCACACCAAGTATTTCAGAACAACACAGGCAGAGCCTTTAGGTATCCAGACAGATTGCTTTTCTTGCTCTTGACTTACACAGTTATCTGGACCTGAAAGTCTTTAATGCTTAAACTAGGATAGCCAAGAATTGACACCAATTAGAACATTCGATGTAAAATGTATCATAGGTCATACAAATCTACTGTAATAGGAATTTTGTAATACTTGCTATGGTAGTGATGTACTAAGTTCGGTTCCATGTAAAGAAATACTAAATAGTTATATAAAAATGAATTAGTGTGGTATTATTTTTTTTTCAGTGTTTCAGTATTTTTTTTATGTCTTTCCAGTTTTTTTGAATAGTCTTGCTAATCCATTTACATTTTCTTTTTTGAAAATCAACTTGGATTCTTTATTTATATTTATTTATTTATTTATTTATTTTAGTTTTTTATTTTTTAAATTTTAAAATCTTTAATTCTTACATGCGTTCCCAAACATGAACCCCCCTCCCACCTCCCTCCCCACAACATCTCTCTGGGTCATCCCCATGCACCAGCCCCAAGCATGCTGCACCCTGCGTCAGACATAGACTGGCAATTCAATTCTTACATGATAGTATACATGTTAGAATGCCATTCTCCCAAATCATCCCACCCTCTCCCTCTCCCTCTGAGTCCAAAAGTCCGTTATACACATCTGTGTCTTTTTTCCTGTCTTGCATACAGGGTCGTCATTGCCATCTTATTATTTTTAAGTAGAATATAGATCAGGCAGCTGCCTCATGGTATTGTTTCAGAGACTTGAAGACATCAGATCTGAAGTCTCAGCAATGCACTCGGTTATGTTTTTATGGGTATAGAATCATCACCAGAATCAATATTTGAATTCTGTGCAGAAAGAAGGAGGAAATGCTTAAAAGATGAAGGGAGAATGGGAAATGTAAACTTTTTTTTTATGCTGAGCATATTAGGTTAGAACAAAATAAAGGTTCTCATTAGGAGCTAAGGAGAAAATGTATATTAGGGTAGGAACCAGTGGTCTACTCTGCCATGTCTATTAAAGCAGCAGAAGAACAAGAACTTTCGCTGACGCTGAGAAACTATACCTTTTGTGTGTGTGTATACCAATGAGACTGGATAGCAGAGTATTACCCATTGTTCCATAGTGTATTAAATTCTGGGTAGTTTTAAACTCCAGGAATCATGAAGGACAAGTAAGCCTGGCATGCTACAGTCCATGGGATCACAAATAGTTGGACAGAACTGAGTGACTGAAATCCAGGGAAAGAAGTTTTAGTTTAGAAGTCTCCAGGAAGAAAATAGAAAAGTCATATAGGTTGTATAAGATCAAGTGCCTTTCTCTATAAGACAAGGGATGACTAATTCTCAAGGGTCATTTTACAAAAGAAGACAAATCTCTTGCATGACAGCTACAATTCAAACACTAGAATTCTAGCAATATCAATCAATAAATAATGATCCACAGGCCAACTTAAAACTGCTGATTACACTGAGGAAATACAGTTTTTAGTGGTAGGACAGAATGTTTCTCTTGAAATAGATACTTTTAAAAAATTTTTTATAATTTATTTATTTATTTATTTTTACTTTACAATATTGTATTGGTTTTGCCATACATCAACATGAATTCGCCACAGGTGTACACGTGTTCCCAACCCTGAACCCCCCTCCCACCTCCTTCCCTATACCATCCCTCTGGGGCTGAAATAGATACTTTGAGTGAAAATCGCTCAGTCATGTTCAACTCTTTGCAAACCCATAGACTGTATCCTGCCAGACTCCTCTGTCCATGGAATTCTCCAGGCTAGAATACCGGAATGGATGGTCATTCCTTTCTCCAGGGGATTTTCCCAACCCAGGGACTGAACCCAGGTCTCCTGCATTGCAGGCAGATTATCTACCATCTGAGTCACCAGGAAAGCCCACATTAACCATTTTCAAAAAGGCAATAATGAAAGAAAATTTCTCTCTGTTGTTCAGTTGTTCAGTAGTGTCTGACTCTTTGTGATCTCATGGGCTGCAGCATGCCAGGCTTCCTTATCCTTCACCATCTCCCAGAGTTTGCACAAACTCATGTCCATTGAGTTGATGATGCCATCCAACCATCTCATCCTCTGTCATCCTCTTCTCCTCCTCTGCTCAATCATTCCCACCAGCAGGGTCTTTTCCAATGAGTGGCTTCAGGTGGCCAAAGTATTGGGAGCTTCAGTTTCAGCATCAGTCCTTCCAGTGAATATTCAGGGTTGATTTCCTTTAAGATTGACTTGTTTGATCTCCTTGTTGTCCAAGGGAATCACAAGAGTCTTCTCCAAAATAATATAAAATCAACAGAAAATATCAATGCAGCAAAAAAAAAAAAGTGGTTTCTGAGTTTCAGAGATTGTAAAATTGATAAGTATATAGGTTGTCAGATGAAGGATAAAAAGCCAGAATTACAATGCCAGAAATG